>NC_058047.1:19030000-19740000 GCF_020085105.1 Siniperca chuatsi
TTGGAACATCTCGTTGGTGTAGTGGCTTCCTCCGTTCCTCTGGGCTATATTTCTGATCTTCTGGAGCAGCTCAGTGACCTGAGAGCGATCCTTCAGCTTATTATTGAAGACATGGTACTGGCCGTTACATCTGGCCACGAGTTCTTGAAGGTCTGAGCTTTCATTCAAGAAGTCCTCAATAGTGGTGTCTTCAATAAGGTCACCACCAGTAAAGAGAACCATGCTGTATCTGTCTGCAGCCTGGCCAAAGATTTCTTGAATCCTTTGCACCGCCAGCTTCTCCTCTTCAGTGTATCTGCCCAGCCTGATGACCACCAGGAACACATGGGGTCCAGGAGCAGCGTAAGAGATGCACTGGCATATATCTTGAGCTGTCTTATCCATGCCAAACCTGGTGTCAAACAGGCCCGGGGTGTCAATGACAGCAACCTGTTGCCCATCCACGACAGCTTTGCCCTTAGAACAGTCTACAGTCATAGACTTTGCACTGAACTTAGATACAAAGCACGGTCGTCCCAGAATGGTGTTTCCAGTGGCACTCTTCCCATTACCAGTCTTCCCCACCAACACTATCCTCAGCTCCTCATTATTTGTTCTGCTATAACCTGTGTAGAAGAATGAGTGACACTGATTAATAATCTACATCAGGTTGTACACATTGTACTTAATGCAACTTATAAAAGACGGGAGAGAAGAAACGTCTATTAAGTCCCGTCAAAAAGAGGACTCAGATTCTTTAGGACAAAAATGGCATTCATCTCAAAAATGTGCCAAATCTTTATCCTTTTCCTTAAGACCAAGAAGTCATGATTTTGAAATGAAAAAATACAGAATTTGAAGTCATATTATCATCTTGGAACAAAAGGTTATGTCAAAAAATTGTGAAATAATTGTACTTTAAAAGGATACAGTATAATGACTTACCTAAGTTGCTGGTCATGTTTGGGTTAAAGAGTAGAGAGTAGATACTGCAGCTGAAGTGGAGACACAGTGTTCAGAGTGTCTGCTGCAGCTCATTTTTAAAATGTCCCTATACACCAAACCACACCCACAAATAGCTGCACTGTCACACAATGAAAGTGAAACTGAAGCTTTCACGTCTATCGTTTTTCCCACCCAGATGAAACCACGCCCACTTCCTTATGACGAATATGACAGCTACAGTAGCTTGGAAAATAGCGACACTTCGCACTGAATTATATGAATTTGCTGTTTATCAGAGTGTTGAGGAATGGGAGCCGCTCTTAGCTGCCAGAGTTTCTGTTTTTCCCTTAGAACAGCCTACGACAACCGATGTCCCCACTGAGATCTGGAGGAGGGCACACCGAGGATGCAGAGGTGGAACGAAGCGGCGAGGGAAGAGAAAAGATATTTAAGAACAAGAGATTTAAGCCGTGTCTGCCGTCTCTCGTCCTGGGCAACGTCAGATCACTGGCGAATAAAATGGATGAGCTAACGGCGTTAGCCCGGAGTCAGACGGAGTTCCGGGAGTGTAGTTTGATGTGCTTCTGGGAGACATGGCTACATCAGGATATCCCGGACCATAACGTTTCCATCGACGGCTTTCAGACTGTTCGGGCCAACAGGGATCACACCGGGAGCGGTAAGCGGAAAGGCGGCGGGCTTGCAGTGCTGGTCAACAACAGATGGTGTAACCCTGGTCACGTTACCATCAAGCAGAGTATCTGTAGCCCGGACATTGAACTGTAAACTGTGGGGCTCCGGCCACATTATCTGCCACGTGAATTCTCACATGCATTGTTGTGGCTGTTTACATCCCCCCTCTGCTAACCCACATGCAGTAACATACTCTCCTGCCAGTTCTACTGTGGTGCTGTCTTCTCCCAGAAGGCTTTGAATTAGTCTGTCTCTTGGGAGGGTAAGAAAGTCTGGGGTTTTCTGGTTGAATTTGAGGAAGAAATCTTCTCTAATTTCTTTGTATTTTGGACAACTTGTGAGAAAATTTCTTTCTCAACTTCTCCTGTTCAGCAATGGATTCAAATTATCTTTGTACTTTCTCTGTCTCAAATAATCAAATCAATATGCTTTTTTGGCATGAGTGTAACAAAAACAATATTGCTAACTTAATGGCTAAAACAATGTTGAGATGACCCTGAAGATAAACTTAATATTAAATATTAAAATTGTAGTGGTAATGCACTTTATGTTACAAATGTTCAGATAAATTTCAATTCAAAGGCTTTATTGGCATGAAAGTTTCAAAAACTATTTTGCCAAAGCATCCAAGTACAAACTGATCAAATATTTGGACAATAA
This sequence comes from Siniperca chuatsi, assembly GCF_020085105.1. Classification (NCBI taxonomy): domain Eukaryota; kingdom Metazoa; phylum Chordata; class Actinopteri; order Centrarchiformes; family Sinipercidae; genus Siniperca; species Siniperca chuatsi. The sequence continues at coordinate 19,032,278 of NC_058047.1, forward strand.
ACAAAAACAGTAATATTAGCAATAACACAACATATATAAAATACAATATATAACATCAAAACCATTTATATGTAACTTTGTGTGTGTGTGCACACACTGATGAAGGGCTTATGTTTAGTGGAGGATGAAGTTTTTTTTTGGCACAAAACCAACCCCCCAATTACATTTCAACATCTCACCCATAATAAGTGAGTGAGTATGTGTGCGTGTGTGTGTGTGAGATGTGAAGATAATCATTTGTCACATTCAGTGATGTTGTTTTAATGTGTCCCTCGGTTTGTGGCAGTCACATATTGTGCAGCTAAGTATGCTGCATGCACCTCTCCGAATAGAATCTGTTACTTTTAACTGCTTTCTAGTTCTGTGACGTTTCTGATTAAGAAATCAAATTTCTTAAAATTTGACAAATATAGTAATATCAGAGTGGGATACTTTAAGTGGAAGTGCATCTCTGTCTCTGCCTCACCTGTTTGCAGTGACCACAGACTCGTTCCTCTGTTGGTAGCCAGGAGCTCTGTGGCTAGGTTGTGGTCACTGAGTCTGCATTTGGTTATGATCTGTCTCTGCTTTGTATCTCTGACAGTAAAGAGATACTCTGACAGTTTATATTCATGGTTTAGGGCCAGATAGCAGTTAAGTTTTGGTTTGATTCGTCCAATTTTCCAGATAGGCATTTTTTGTTAATTTGGTTTACTCTGATTAGTGGTTGGAAAGTGCTAGGTTTGGGGTCTGAGGTTGAACAGTATTGGGTGTTTTTTGATCAGTAAGTCTCAGGACCAGCTAATAGAAGGGACTCTTTTGGGGCTTCAGTTCTTGGGTTTGTAGTCTCTGAAATCTCATTGTGTCTTTGGGGCTCAATTTGAGATGTAACCAAAATGTAAGTGTTTAATAATCAATGGGTAACAGCCTAATTCTGCCCTGCATGCATTGGTTGGTGTTTTTCTTTAGATGTTTAATATGGACCTACAAAATTCTGCATGCAGGGCCTCTATGGGATGCTAGTCCCAGCTAGTGTAGTCCTGATGACTAAGTGGACCCCAAGCTTCATTAACATAAAAGGTGACTGGTTGGATTACACTGTCAAATATTTTAGTCCAAATTCTATTGGTATACTGATTTTGTAAAATTTTCTTCTAATTGCAAAAAAAGCTCTACACGCTTTTTGTTTCAGTGCATTCACTGCCAGACCAAAGTTACCTGAGGCACTGATTTTGAGCTTTAAGTAATCGTAACATAGGGTGTGATCTAGATATGTGTTTCTTAGAGACCTGGACTTCATCTTGAAGATTATGACTTTAGATTTGTTAAAATTGACTGTCCGAGCCCAGTTCCGACAGTACTGCTCCTGGAAGTCCCGGTGCTGCTACCAGGTCATCAGCATAAAGCAGAAATTTCACTTCCTTAGTGTTAAGGATCAGGGGTTCCAGATTGCTCCAACAGTACTGCTAGGTCATTGATGTAGCTGTTAAGCTGTTGCCCTGAAAGACGCCTCTCCTTTGAGTGAAGGGATCTGTAGTTCTGTTACCAATTTTTACTCTACATTTATTACTGACATACATTGACTTAATTATGTCATAAAGTTTACCCCCTACACCAATTTGGAGAATTTTATAATATAATCCCCTCTCCAAATAGAATCAAAAGCCTTTCTAAAATAAATAAAACATGCAAACATTTTACCCTTGTTTTTTTTGTTGGTGTACATGATGATTAATTTGAGTGTGTAGAATGTAAATGTGGTCATTAGTGCTGCGATTTGGTAAAAAGCCAATTTGCCCTTTGCTCAGGACATTGTGTTTCATAAGGAAGGCCAGCATACGGGCGTTGATAATGCTGCAAAAAACCTTCCACAGATTACTGCTCATACAAGTGCCTCAGTAGTTGTTAGGGTCCAATTTATCTCTACTCGACCACACAACCTCAGGAAAGCAACCTGACTGAAGAACGAGATTGAACAACTGAAGCAGGGCCAGCTCAGGCCTGCTGTGTTTCAGTATCTCTGTCCTGATGCCGTCAGGTCCACGTGTTTTGCCAGATTTTAGATTTTTTGTGCTGTTTTCTAATTTGTTCATTGTAATTAGGTTATCAAGGGGGTTCTGATTAGTTTTGATTGTTGATTCAAGGAGTGTCAATTTTTCTGGTATTTGTTTCTGTTCATGATTGAGATTGTTATAGTTTTTCAAAATGATCATTCCAAATGTTACCATTTTGTATGGCCAGGATGTCTTTTTTGTTATTTAAGTTGTTCCATCTCTCCCAGAACTAATTTTGATCAATGGGTTCCTCAATTTATCTTAGTTTCTGATCATGATGTTGATTTTTCTTATATTTTATTATCTGTTTGTATTCTGTCAGTGTTTCAATATAACTTTGTCTGCTAGCGTGCATTTCCTAGGAAGTGTCCTGCAAATAACTCATCAAGTCATTTGGTACTAATTTTATTGGGAATAGGAATTCCCTTGAAGGCACAGCTCTATTTAAACCTACCTAAATATAAATTAATTATGTTTATTATTAAATATATTTTTTCATATATGTTGTATACTTGCCTGTCTCGACTTCCCTATACATGGTACCAAATTACAGTCCTTTTATTTAAAAAATAAAAACGAACCTGTAAAATAAAGCATTAGTGAAACATTTCTCAATTAATGCATTTATTCATTCATTCAATTGTTAATATAAAAAAAAAAGTCAGGCTCGATCTCATTCAGCAACGCTGCTCACCCCTCCTTCCATCATTTAGAAGAAATGCCTGTGGCTTGGTGGTAGAGTGGGACCAATCGGAAGGTCGGCGGTTCAATCCCAGCATCCCCCAGCCCACATGTCGAAGTATCCTTGGGCACTTCAAATTGCCTGTGGTGTGTGAGTGTGTGTGACTGAGTTTCTTTGTACTGATGAGCAGTTGGCACCTGCATGAATGGGGTGAATGTGATATGTAGTGTGAAGCACTTTGAGTAGTTGGAAAGGCGCTATACAAAGTCCATTTACCATGTTGCACTGCCATGTTTCTACAGTAGCCCAGAACGGGCAAACCAAACACTGGCTCTAGATAGGGCTTCTGACTTTTCCTCTAGCGCCACCATCAGGTTATTTTTTTTTTATTTGTCCAATACTTTGGTTTTTGACCAAATACCTGCAAAACCTACAGTACTTTGTGTTTAGTGCCTCGAATACTAACATGCTAAACTAAGATGTGGAACATGGTAAACATACCTGCTAAACATCAGCATGTTAGCATGGTGATGTTAGCATTTAGCTCAAAGCTCTGCTGTGTCTAAGTACAGCCTCACAGAGCTATAATATTAGGTTTTTTGAAGGCTATGTTCTGAAACTTTATTACCTGTCTAACTATTACAATAAACCATATTTAAAATCCCTTTGAACCAATTGTCCTGTTGTGTGCCAATGATCCCTTATTGTTTCTGTTTTAGGGAGGGGGGCCCTCTGGACCCCTGTCTCAGAGTACAGGTTTTACCTTACTATCTTCCTTGGTGGTTGAAGAAAACCATCTCATTCCTCCTCAAGCCACTGGTGAGTTACCTCCATCTGTGACAGACATACATAAATACAGACTAAAGTAAATAAAATCCTTAGGGACATTGAGCATGATTTTGGTTTGAAAATGACCTTGGCAGTTATTTGATAAAGCATTCACTGTGTGATTTGATACTAAAAGTGTGTTTTATGTTGTGCTTGTCTTTTGCAGTCTCCTCGTAGTTCTTCTTTCTTTAGTGCTATCGCTGGAGTTGGGTGAGAAAGAAATTTTGAAGTTAATCACAAATTGCACGTAATGGGCAAAATGCCAAAACATACTGATTCTTTCTCTGCCTTGTTTTTAGATCTGTTCCAGATCTGTGGAGGCAGCATGCTGCTGTTGAGGTACTGATAGCTGTCAGCTAATGATGTATGTGCATGTATGAATGTATACAGGTAAAACTGAATTCTCTTGTGTTTTCATTAGGACTACATTCATGAAACGATAGCAGATTGGAGAAGATGCAAAATAGACGTGCTGCTGTGCCCTGTGATCGGACCAGCCTACAACTTCTTATGCTGCGGCAAGAATAGCCGTACGGTACCCTGAGCAGTTATGTGTGTGTAATACCTGAAAAGGCATTGTGAATGATTAGAAAGAGGTACGAGATATAATAGTGTCCATCCATCTAGCCATCCGTTTTCTATAATCCTGTTCAGGATGCGATGTGTATTGTCTTTTTGTGTGTTTTCTGCACACTAAATATTAGTCAGACGACCGTTGTAGTAGCCAGAGAGCTAGGAAGCAATCTCTTGAACTTTAAAACACCGAAGGAAAAGAGGAATTCACTCTTTCACACATAAAGATTGCAGTCTTAAGTGACACATCAAACAGAAAAGTGAACCAAATATTGATGTCACCTTTCCTTTGAATATTTTCTCCCACAATACATAAAGGAATCTGACTTAATTCTTTGCCAAAAATCACTTTATCAATGCTTTATCATAGCACTGATTACCATACAGAACAGCAATAATATTGCTACCATAAAACCCTGTGTAACACAGTATATAAATTTTCTGTGATTCCAGATGTTCTCATTTACATGATGCTTTACAATCTCCTCAACTTTCCCGCCGGCGTTGTTCCTGTTTCCACGGTGACGGCAAAGGATGAGGAGGAACTCAAGCACTATAAGGGCATTTATCAGGACTACTGGGACAATCTCTTCAAACAGGTAAGAAACACATGCCAATAAGAGGTGACTGATGCCAAGTGATTGAATTAATGATGATTCTGGAAGCTATAATGTGTTTTTCAGGCCAAGTTCGATAGATGATCATTTTTAGGCTGTTTCTTCTCAGTTCCCCCAAACTTCAACATTCATTTGTGTCATTGCCTTTGTCATTTTGATTTACAGGATGCAAAACAAACCCCACATTTACTTCAGAGTAATGAAATCACAATATCAAAGTCATCTACACCAATTGTTGCTTAAGTTGCATTAAGCGGTTGTTGGCAGCAACGAGCATTAAGCATTTCAACTTGTCATAGTTACTTTATTAAACTACTGCCTGATAAACCTGCTCATTCAACAGACACTTTGCAATTTTTCATGATCAAGAGACAGTTGTAGCAACTTGTGATTTATATTGACTTTTGTATTTCTTTGAAGTAGAGCTGCAACTAACAATTATTTTCATACTCAATTAATCGGCTGATTATTTTTTTGATTAATTGCTTAATCTTTTTGTGTCTAAATGTCAAAAAGAAAGAAAGACAGAAGGAAATGCCAATCCCAAGTCTTAGATGGCGTTTTCAGATTGCTTGTTTTGTCTTGCTAACAGCCCAAAACTTAAAGATATTCAGTGTACTATTACAAGACAAACAAAAGCTGCAAACCTTCACAAATGAGAGGCTGAGACCTGTAATTTATTTTTTGGGCATTTTGCTTAAAAATTACTAACAATTAATCAATTATCAATTGTTTCAGCTGCACTTATACAGGGGTGGGACTGGGGCACAACATTCAAAGAAGGGGGGCACATTTGTAAAATGAGTAACGATCCCTGGTTCTTGGCAATAATAAACTGTACATTATTAAGTTACATTATCGTTAGTGTAATACATTAATGCCAATAAACAACTTTGAATATGAAATATTATTAATAAATAGTTGCTATTTGTAACTCCAAATAGCCTACAACTATGGACAGATTATGACACAGTGGGCCCCTGGACACAGACACGTAAAAGGCCCCCCACCCCTCCTACATAGGAGCTAGACACTCAACTGACTTTTTCATGCCACCCCTCTGGTCCTCCCCCTACACTTATGTTCCTGTGTATCAACCCAGACTTCAGTGTCAGGCCATTGTAGTGACTCTCTTAAAACAGTAGTTCCACAGTTGTTCAGTAGGTGGAGGCAGAAGACTGTGGTGGGTCTGGTTGCAGACTGTTGACTGACTGCATATCTGTGTTTGTGTTCAGGCTGTGTCTGGAGGCGAGGGTCTGCCCGTGGCGGTGCAGTGTGTCGCCCTGCCATGGCAGGATGAGCTCTGCCTGCGCTTCATGAAGGAGGTGGAACAACTGGTCAAACAGAGCAGAAAGTAAGGCCTGGAGGCTAACATCAGGGGCTTCAGGTTAAATTTGCTGTGAATCACTGATGATGAAGGTGCTCTTTTATGTAGCAATAACTACACAAAACACAACACCTGTTAACCACATTAAAATAAAATTAGCTATGAGTGAAAGTTAACACAATTAATATTGCTTTGAAAAATCTTTAATGTTTTGAGTTTCTCTTCTGCTCTACAAGGATGACCTCAGGCATTTTCTTGCTTTTTAGGGCCATAATAAAGATTTAATATATTGTAACTGGTAATCTGTTGACGGTTTAAAATGTTCACTTCTTGTCTGTACTTGTCTGCTTGTGTTTAATTAATTCATTGACAAATCTCATGATTTTAAAATGTCATTTGATTTTTATCGTACATATAACATATAAACTTAGACATTTGCTTTTATTTAACATTTTGTTTTAAAATTAAGTCTAACTGACACTGACCGGTATGATTATGTGCTCTTTGTTTTTGTTTTTTTTTCTTTTTGCAAAATTCAGCATCCTGTTTGGCCATTAGTAGGTATGAAATAAGCCAAGTCTTTGTTCTGTTTTGCCACTCCTGGCATTGTTTAATATTTCACGCAATATAGCATGAAGAGGAACTACACAATTTGGAAGAAATTGAATTCACGTCACCATTAGGCAAAGACCACATGCGGAGAATGTTGAAATTTGGAATTTATATTGATTATGGAAAATAATGTCTCCTTAATCATGCTTGTCTCTTTACAAGATCTGACTGCTTTCTGTGGTATGATAACTAAGAATAAAATAAAGTAACTGATTTCTCACATAGGAACAACTGCTATTATTTGTTTCGTCCACAGAAATGTTGAAATTTGTTTTCAGATGTTGGAATTATGTGCGCATGTGCCAACGTGCATGCTGCCTGTTGCCGCTGCTCCGTCTCGTCGTTTAAAGAGTTTCCCCTCGGGAATCAATAAAGTATTTCTGATTCTGAATTGTACAAGTCACTAATAACGCACCCTGAACAGGCAAGACATGATCCTCTGTCCCTTCCTCTGCTCGTCTGTTTCACCAGTCATGGTACATTTTGTGTGTACCGTTTTTGATTTTGATATTTACAGCTTTTAAAACCTGTCCAGTAAACCCGTTTTTGCTGTTGAATATTTAATGAACTGAGTTTATAAAGTGTGGTGCACCTTCAAGGCATCCAGCAGCTGTGAGAACACAAAACCTCTTTCTTTACCTTCTTCATCCTCCGCTTCTCCCTCTCCATCACTGTGCCACAGATGAACACAGATCATTTTCATTCTTATTGTGAGTGATTGTTGCACTGATGGCATAAGAGGAAACAGAAAAGAGATAAAGGAGACTAATGACACATGGCGCCTCCATCTACAAGGCCAGCGCACCATGTCGTCATATTGTGATTACCCTGTGCTATTGTAAATATGTGTTTCTGTTGGGTTTACATAAATTTACATATGTTTTTAAACTCTCCTGGGATGGGAAACCATTAGGGACAATGTTAGTGTTTTCCATTACAATCACCCACATTTGCACTGCTGTCTCATTGAATGGAAATGGCCGTGTGCATGCGGTAGAGGAAGGAGGGCACATTAGGCGAAGAGGAGAGCTGGAATTGAGAGGTTGTTCTTAGCATTATCTGTGGCACATAGAGAGAGAGTGTGTGGCTCTCGCTGTGCCACTCAGTCAGGGAGCATTAAGCTTTAAGAGGCAGTGAAGAGACTCAGGTCTTCAGAGGGAACTTGACATTGTTCATAAATCCCTCAGGATCTGAGACAGAAGCAATGACAAATACGCACACTCACATGTACAAAGTCAGCCTTCAAATTGGACCATTAAATACATTTGTCAATTACAATTTGGCAGTCGTGTGTATTATATTATACACATTAAAAATAATTTAGAAGTTATTTCTATACCGTAGCACTTTGAAGACATCACAGATGATCCAAGCACAAGTGATCTAGTGCAAATAAATATTCATCAGTTTGCCAAATATAGCAGTATAAACAAAATACAAGAAACGAGAAAAATTGTGACTAAACGCCATTTAATTCTAGCATTATCTTGTTTAATTTATACAATACTAGCATAAAGCACATACATGTCACGTTTGTATTATAAACGTGTAATAAAGATGTAATGTGTCAGACTGTAAAAATTTGTCAATTTCATCAAACAAAGCATTTACATTTTAATAAATGTAGATTTATGTAAACTCCCTGATAAATGGAAAAAATAACTTATGACAGCAAGTCAACTCATAATGTGAAATATAAGTGACACAACATTTGTCCTCAATATTAAACAATTTCTAGATGGTAACACATTAGTGAACACCTCACGATCCCATTTTGTAGAACATTTTTGAGTTTTTTTATAGGCCCTTTTCACGGCAGACATTCTGACATGTCACAGTAGGAAAAACCACAGGTGTAAACAATAAAAATTTATGATGGCTGAATTCCATTTAGCTGCTTCAGGTTCAGGGTCCTGGTATTGTGCACGCTGGCTCACTGTCACACTGTCTTGACTTACTGGGACACTTGAATAGATAGGAGCCATCGTTAATGTTATTAGTAACACCCGTGCTTTTACAGTCAATGTTTCCTGTGAAAAAGGACTATTAAATAAACAGGAAGAAGACATTCAAGACAAGAGGACATTTAGCCATATGTACATATTAATAAGGGCTTATTCATTGACTTGTATTAGTGTACTGTATATTTGAGAGTATGTGAATAGTGCATGTGTACATCAAAGATCAAAAATAATATTTTTGTATTTTGTTAAATTTAATGTTTCAAACGTATTGAATTGACTGCTGCTATGACAGCTGTCTTGACATTCAGCAAGTTGTAACATTTAAACTACAGACGAAAGCTCTCCATTTTTGTTATAGTCACATCAAACTTCATAATTCATGACAGTGCTAAAACGAAGTGAAATGTTTAAAGTTCTATTAGCAATTTTAACATCAACTCAATTGTCTCCTTGTAATGTGAAAGCGTCACTAGCACTGTTAATCCCACTTATAATCAAAAACCAATTATACAGCCTTTTGCAACTTTTAGCTATATATGAGCCCCCAAACAAACTGGCAAAGAGAGTCAAGTTGCATAAGTGAATAATGTTTTTTCTACCGCTGACTGATGTTACATGATATAAAACCTTGTCAGTATAATCTGTATCCGTAAGAACACTTCCTAAATGTCATGATATAGCCATGATGCTGTAAATAATATTGATCCAGGATTTAACATCATAAAGTGAGACAGTATAATGAAAGAGTTTGAGAAGTTAGATAGGGCATCTGGCCGAAGCTCAGCCTGTTGTAATCATACAGCAGAACCATCCAACAACCCCGGTAGGCCAAGGTGCTCTTCTCATGTAACGTCTCATTGATAAGAGCAGCAAACACCTCATTTACAGGAACCTTAGGCTATAAGATCAGGTACTTTAAAAGCCATCCAAACACATTCAGACCATGCCTGTGTGCCAGCAAATAAAACACCTTGATATTGCCCCAACTAAACTAGGATGATTCTGTCTTAATGTCCCATTTCAAGGACCAAGGAGCCCATAGTCTTTATGGCTCCACAGAATTGCAGGTAGTAATGTTTGACACAGCAGGGCTCCTGCCTTTCAGATGATCAAAGTGACAAGTTCAGCCTGCAACCAGAGCCACTTACAGGAGACATCAAGAAGCAGCAAGATTGGCAGCTTTTAGGTCTTTGGTCCATTTCATCAGCCATTACTACCAGCAGAGGCGACGTGCTGTGGAGGACTAGTGGGAGGAGGGGAAGGCAGATTAACAGACAGCTGATACAGGTGTATAGGCGGTATCAAACAGCAGCTCTGTCAATACAGCAGGCTCCAAATTTCTTTAGAAGGGGCTGGGATCCCCAAAGTATGCCCACCGATTTCACTATGACAGGATTAACTGGGAGCTCCGTATGATTTTCTCAGATTCTGTGACTCAACAATTCAGTGATCCACGTTCTATCGGCTTTAAAGGCCCCTATCCCAAGTTTCAAAAGCTTACCCTCCGGACAAGGGACACTCTTTTTCTCACATACGGTTCCGCTTTCCCTTTTTTGCTGCATTCAGTTGTTCATCAACCGCTGCGTCCTCGCCAGCTCTCCCATCCTCCTTTCTCTGCACATCTGCTAGGTTTGAGTTTTCCTTTCTTCCCTCCAGAGCCTTGCTTGGCCCAAGGCCCTTATAGCCAAATTGGTTTACATTGGAGAGATAAATGCTCTGCAAATGCGCTTAAACACGTACAGTAAAAAATGCAGACAGTGCGTGTCAGGATTATCACCCAAGTCAGGGGGAGAAAGGAGAGCGTCTCTGTAGCACAAAGCTGGGGAGCCAGAGTGAAGCCTGCAGATATAGTCCGTCTCATCCACTTCTCAGGAGAAAGAGAGGAGGATTTAGCATTTGCATGCTAGTCTGTAATTCCTGGCATTATATAACTTGTCGCCAACAATCAAACTCCTGTGGTATTGTGAAAGTATTGTTTCACATGGGTGAGCAAAGTGTGGAGTTAGACTCTTGGGGGAAGGGGGTGTTAGTGGTAGCATGGAGACAGCTGGTCCAAGATGCATGGCAGAGACCACCCTCTAAGCCCAGTCAAGAACTATTCTGCAACACAAGCTCAGGCCCAACTACAGAAGGTGCACCTCAAAATCCTCTCAAAATATTCAGCTAAGAGCATAAATGACTCACCTGAACATGGTATATGTAGAAAGAGGCTGATCCAAAGTGCTACAGCTGTGGAAAGAAAATTAAGAATTATAAATTTGTAGTCCCAAAATCAAGTCTGCTTGATCATACAGATGGTGATTAAAGATTACTCTTAATTGCATTATTGATCACATGTAGTATTTATCATATTTAAAAAAAAAAAAAGCACATGTAAAATTCATGTTCTCACGTGAAATAATGTGAAATATGATAATGTCCGAAAGCCATATGTGTACATTAGAAATTCTGTTTCACATATAGTAATGGGAATTTGTCACCTGAAATGTGTTTTTTGTGTGATGTTAAATGTGAAATTGTGGTTTTCACATGTGATGACTTTCACTTCACATTTGCTATATCTGAAAATCATATGCGCATACATTATGTGAATTTCTCACTTGTGAAAAGTTTGAAAACCTCGTGTGATTGTGAAATTTTGACATGTGAAATGTTTTTTTCACATTTGATAAAAATGTGAAATGCTTTTTACATGTGATAAATTCACATGAGCATTTTTTGTAAGGTAGTGGTGTTTACCTGCTCAGGGCCTGCAGATGGAAAATAGCTTGCTGTTAAATGTGGTACAAAGCATCTTTTTGCTAGAGATTAAAGCTTTCGTACAAATACATTTAAAGTATAAGGCTGGCAACATTCTATATTTCTGTTATTATCAACAAATCCCATGAAAAAACAAAAAACAACAATGTGACAATCAAATATATACTTTGATTATTTTTAAAGGCTCAGTAATTTCCTAAAACAGTTGGGCACTGCAGTTTTTAGCAAATGTTACTCAAACAGGAGTAAATGATGCATTTGTTGAAACTATTTTCAGCTGCAGATGAATACACATTTGGTTCTTTAGAGAGTATTTTTTGCAGCAGGATGGTGTATGTGGGACTGATGAAGGAACATGTCCACCAGTGCAACAGTGTGGCTCATTGATGTGTTTTATTTTAATAGCTTTTAGACAACAATGCAGGTCTATGACACAGGAATAAGCTACACAGACAATATTTGTTAACAAAATCAATTCATTAATATTTTTGGTCTTTTGACAGTAAAAAATATTGAAGATCACAAGAACAATCTTTCAATAAAATAACATTTTAAATATCCTCAAATGAGCTACAAGCATATACAGTATGACACTCCCACATATCTAAGTAGATGTAACGTCACTAGGTGAAAGAGGTCTCACTTGGTGAAGACAGGTAGGGTGTATACAGATAAACTGGATCCTGAAGACAAAGCAGCTTTCTCCCTCCACACCTGCTGCTGCTTCTGCTGCTGCTGTACCCTGGTGGACACCAAGCTGCTGTCCCTGTGCGCTAGCATCAGTGTAAAACCCCTCCACATGCTCTGCCATGGGGATTTGGGTGTAAAACTTCCAAGAACCCCCCCATCCCCACTACCACCACCACCCCACCCCAAATAAAAGCCCCCTTTTTCTCATCCCCACGACCTTCCCCTCCCTCCAAATCAACGCCATCCCCCTCAGACCTCCCAACACAAAGCCCTAAGAGCAAACCCAGCACAGAAATCATAGCACACCATTCAATCATTGTTTTTTCCCCTCTCTCACCCCTTTTATGGTCCCACTAAAGGTTTTAGCTGGGCAGAGAAGGAGGACTGTCACTGAGGAAACCTTAGCCCATTGATGAAGTGACAGGAGCTGCCAGAATATGATCCTAATCCTGTTTCCAGCATTCTTTTAGCCCACTGGCATCGCAATTCCTCCACACATTCTCTGAGCTGTCAACTAGGAAAATCCCTCTAATAGCGCATTGCCCAGATACACATCAAAGAGCTCCTGGAAACCTTCAGCGGCTTAGCTGCCATAGACACACTCACACACAGACATACACCCTCTCTCTCTCTCTCTCTCTCTCTCTCTCACACACACACACACACACACATTCCCATTAATTTACACCCATATGATTTTTTACAAACACATAAAACCCAGACGTTCATGACAAATTGACCACATATTTAAAGAGTGTGCCTGAAAAAAGCCCAACGGCATTTGTAAGAGTTGTCATTGCAGCCCCAAAATTATTTTTATGCTCTGTAACCTGCCCCTTCCTAAACCACCCCTCTCACCTCCCTTTCTTCAGTTAGACAGTGATATAATCTTTATGGTCATAGAGCGAGGAAGCGGGAAAAGACCAGGAAAAAACAGGTGTCTGAACTTTGCTGACTCCAGGAACCCTTTCAGTCCTATTTTATCTCATTCTATTCTTACTTAATCCATCGATATCCCAACCAAGGTAATCTTCTTATGGCAAAGCATTCTGTTTCGGTGCAGCCAAACCTCGGCTGACAGGGTGGGGGAAGAGGGGAGCAGAGAGAGAGAGAGAGAGTGAAGGGTAGGTGGGTGGGTGGTGGATTGGAGACTCTTCAGAGCCTGACACTATGTTTCAGTCATTTTATTTAGGATTAGTTTTTCTGCACTGGGTGAACAAGTGGCAGGTTCTCCCCAGTGGTGAGGTGTGTAAACCTCACCATCGAAGATGGTAGACCTCCTGTGTCTAAATTATTTATGGTTCATCAAGGTGTCTTCAGTGGAACCAAACTTAAATTTTTACCATAAAGGGTTGAAGGTGATACCTGTGGAAATCAGAACTATTTATTAAGATTCAGTTTTCTGTCAGTTCCTCTCAGCGATGTCAGCCATCCAGAGAGGAGCTGGATTCGGCACACCCTAAACTAATCCCTCTCTTGTCACCAACTTCCTCTCACTCGAGAAACTTTGAGAAAATGTTTTTGGGTGTTTTTTTGAGGCGTATATGTGAGTGCATGTTTGCATGTTGGTTGGATGTCCTGCTATGTGATTATTTCTGGTTCACGATCTAGACGGAAAAGATTCAAAAATCCACAAAAACATCTGAAAATACAAAACTGCCATTAAGAAAATGGGATTTTTTGATGACATTCATTCAGAGTGTCTCTATTTCCTCAATTCAATGCCACATATCTAAATGTAGGAATTTCATACAAGAAAGGTTGCCTCATGTTTGTTCTTTTCTTACATTTTTAGTAACGTATGTTTTGCTTTTCCTCTGACTCAAGAAATCAACACGCATTTCTTTAAATAAAGCTCCATCTTTGCTTTGGAAAATGGCAAAATGAGGCAATGTGAGTACAAGCAAATATTTTCATCTTATATTCAAACCGATGACACTGGGAACATGAGTCATTCTTATGTGTGATTTATTACTTGCATTAAACAGATAAATTACTCACATTTTAAACAATTGAGAAATACATGTCTTGAATCTACAGTGATATAATACATAGAGAATGGGCCTGTGCGTCTTTCTGCTGAAGCTCAGAGAAAGAGTTCAGTCCGGCACCCGAGGGAACAAAAATATATGTTGGCTGGGTCATATTTATTTGTTGCTGTGCCTCCTTTGCAGAGTCTCCCCTTATTATTAGGTCCTTTGCTTAAAGCCACAATTGAAAAATAAATTTAACTTTTCCTCTCAAATCCTTCACACAAAAGGAGACATGAAGTTACTCTTTAGCCGGGCAGATGGAGGTGAACACTGAAGGATATTTACAATGCTCAATGGATTCTTGCAGGCTGAGCTGAGTGCTGTAACTTTAAACAAGGAGAGTCATGTGTCATCTACAAAAAAAAAAAAAAAATACAGGCTGGGGGATTATATTGACTGATCTGAGCTTTGCTTCAGTTATCAGATCTGATGTGACACTTTATTCTGTGTCTTGCAGCTGTAAACCATGCTTCAGAGGGGTGCATGCATGCATAGTTCACATTAAGGAGTTGAATTATAGAATATTTTAATATCTTATATCTAATAATATCTGTCCTGGAATGAGACTGACAGCTCTGCTGCTCTGTTAAAGACTTTCTGCCCTGACTTCACAGAGGAGGCTGAAATCACAGTGAGCAGCTAGCATTAATAGAGTTGGCTTATGCTGTTGACAAGGAGGAGTCAAGGAATACAAGCAGAGCTCCACAGACAAAAAGTACTGTTCAGTCACAACTGCAGTCCAGGTGGGATTTTTTTTCATTAAGTTCTTGTTGAGTTGAGTTCTTGTTATAATCTTATTTTTTGTTAAGTCTATCCAACGGAGGTGTTCTTCATGTTCTGGTGTGCTCCCAGCAGTGAGCTGCATGCCCATATGATGATGATGAGGTGAAGGGGAAGAGGTGTGTCGACAACCAGGGGCCCCCAATCTGAGGAAAGGCACCTAAAGTGCCTGCTCTAAAACACATTTTGTGGTCATCATGTGTGCCTTAAAAAATATGTTGTTTCTACAGTTTTTCATACTGCTCTGGTTTTGATAACTGCAAACAAGACATTCTCAGCATTTGTTCAATTGCATGAAACAAGCACAAATTTGAAATTTGGAAAGATTTTGAACACAGGACTTCTGAAATGTCGGTTATGACAGCCAACTGGGTAGTGGCCAAAAAAAGGTACATTTAAATCTGGGGTATTTCTAATGAGTTTTTGGAGATGTGTCTGAGTTTTGGTTGGATACACATAGTTGCTGACAGTGGTGAGAGGTCAAGAGGAAAGTGAAGGGGGCCCAGAGTCACTTCCCATGGACAGGGCCCATAATTCATAGGTAAGGCCCTGACTAGAGGGCGAACACGTAGACTGAGCAGCCCCAGCTTCAGTTGGGGAGCGTGTCCAATCCCAGAGAGGCTGCATGCTGTTTGGCCCTCAGACGGAGGTTCTCAATGCTGGTGGTCTTGCTGTTGAGGCTTCCAGGGAGGCTGCCTGGTGCCACCTGCAGCAGCGGGTTGTTCCATACCTGCTGGGCCTGTGACAGGGTCTGGTAGTAGGACTGGCAGGGCAGCGAGCCCAGCGGGGACGGCATGTTGACGTTCATACCCAAGTAGGGCAGAGAGGACGGCGTGCTCATGTCAAAGGACGGGTAGTGCACCAGGTTGTTGGTGGCGGCCATGTGCTGCCGAAACTGCTCCTGCAGCCTGAAGAGGCTGAGAGGAGATGAAGCGTAAGAGTTGCTTTGCGCCAAACCACTGGTCGCACTGCTGGAGGACGGCAAGTTGGGGGAGCACAGAGGAGAGTCTGAGAGATGGAAAGAGAGGAGGAGGACTTTAGCATGTTTCCCCACATTTGCTTTCGTTAGCATTTAGATACCAATTAAGTAATATATCTTGTTATGAATGTGGTTAGATTCTTAAATATGACATATAATCAGGGAATATAAAAGCAAAAGTAGCTGCATTCATCAGACAGCGATATTTTTACCTGATGTGGGGCTCAGCCGTTTGCAGGATGGGGAGCTGCTCCCTGGCTGCGCTCCCCCCTCCCCCTGCATCTCCTCCCTCATCTTCACCCTCGTCTCCCCTCTCATTTCGTCCTCCTCTCTGTCAGCATTATCTTCTGCTGCCGACTCACTGTCTGATGGCTCGGGGGACGTGACGTTGACTTCCACGCTCATCTCTCCAGGCTGGGGCTGTGCGGCTGCCAGCCTCTCTGTCTCTGAGTGACAGGACGAAGAGGAGGAGGGAGGGGGAGGAGTGCGGGCCTCAGGAACCAGGGTGGTGGCGTTGGTGTTGGTGAGGTCAGTCTTGGAGTCCTCTGTTGAGCCCTCTGCAGCTCCGGATACCTCCTTCTGTTTCTGGAGCTGCTCCTTCTGCAGGCTGCGCTGCTTCTTACGAAACTTGGCCCGGCGGTTCTTGAACCAGACCTGGCAGATGGATGGAGGACAGATCATTGCTTGGGTCAAGGACTAAAATTAACTTAACAGTGGAAAACTTTAAGCCACAGCATATGACTACCTTGTCTTCACATTTTTCAGAACCTTGCCTGTCTATTATCACTTTTAATGATACATGATTGCCTTTAAATTCACCTTTTAGCCTTTCATTTACTGCCTTTACTTTGGAGTGCAACAGGCAAACAGTACACAGGATAAATACATTCTGAGGGGTTTTTACCTGAACGCGTGCCTCAGGCAGGTTGGTGCACATGGCCAGACGTTCACGCATCACCACATCAGGGTAGTGGGTCTTCTGGAAAGTTTTCTCCAGGGCCTCCAGCTGCTGGGCGGTGAAGGCTGTCCGACTGCGCCGCTGCTTTCGGTGCTGGGAGCCATACCGGGCCTCAAGGATAATGTCTTGAAATGTGCAGCCGTTGAGAAACAAGAAACACGACCAGTTTAATTGAAGGACAAGTCAAAGGGCATTTAAGCACCCAGAGATCAATACACATTGAATTTGTGTTCATTCAAAGCTGAAATAACTAGCTGTTGCTTGTAAAAGATGCAGATCTTAAAAGACAATGGATAAAAGTGAAACACTCCACAACAAAATGAGCAACTGATTCTTACCAGCCAGCCTCTCTGCAAGAGTGAGGGCATGCACTGAGGGCCTGTAGTCAGGTGCGTGCTGAGCCTGTTGCGCCGCCTGCTGGTGAAGGTTGTACATGGCGCTCAGTGAATTCATGGCGTGGAGAGAGTAGCCGTTCACCCCGTAGTGCTGCATGGCCGGCGAGCTGTCTGCAGAGAACAGGACAAGCTGCTGAGTGTCAGGCCTCTTACTAAACAAACTACTCTCTTTTCTAGTTGTAGCGCTATTAAAAAGCGAAAACTTCAATGCTTTTTATTATAGTGTTTGTTGTAGCCTGACTTATTAAAATGGCAACAGGTGAAGTACACGCATTAAAGACTGCGCTCCTAAGGAAAAATGATTCCTTTATTTTATCAAAGAATAATTAAGCAGATAACTAGGAGTGACTTCTAACGATTTCAAAGAGATAAAGAATTTAGCTGAGAGCGTTTGTGTTAGATTACATTTAAGCAAAACGAAACGGAACATTTTTAATGAAACAGTGTTTCTTCCCACGGAGGGTTTGGCCACATTAGCGGCACTTAAACCGTTCAGAAAAAATAAAATATCTTGTTTTGAAACTTGAATGTACACTAACCTTTGTAGTTACCAGCTTTCAGAAAATAAATTATGTGTTTTATGAATCCACGGCGCAACACTGAATCAT
Organism: Siniperca chuatsi; assembly: GCF_020085105.1. Taxonomy (NCBI): domain Eukaryota; kingdom Metazoa; phylum Chordata; class Actinopteri; order Centrarchiformes; family Sinipercidae; genus Siniperca; species Siniperca chuatsi. The sequence goes on from NC_058047.1 coordinate 19,050,117, forward strand.
TTTTAGATTTAGTTTCTGAAAGAAATAATTTAGTCATCTATAAGATGAACAGAGGTGTCCAGAAAATGTAGCTGATTCATATAATTGGTCAGTTCCATTCAGCTATGAAAAATACAATGTGGCCTATATTTAGCATTTTATTCAATCAAATAAAATATATCATAGATCTACTACAACAGCTAAAAAGTCAAATAATTTTGGAAACACTATTTTGTGGCCATTTGTTGTTGTTGTTATTGTTATATTAACATGTTCATATCAAGGAAACATTAAATCCGTGCTGATAAAAATAGTCTGATAATAGTGTAATTTGGTCAGTGGTCCACAATTGTGATGTGTAGATGTAGTCAACAAGAATAAAAGTTCCCTACCTGTATTATTATTCTTATTATTATTGATAAATTATTGGTCAGGCAGGTAAAAAAAAAAAAGATATTGACATTTTTCCGTCCACACAACACAAAATAGGCCAATGAAATGAATTCTGACCATCTCACCATCTGCAATCACATTACATTTTCAGTGTTCTTTTGTGCGCAGCGCTGTTAAAGCTCCGCAGGCTGGACGGACAGCAGGTGCGACAGCATATTTACTTTGCTCCCTGAGAGTTTGGCTCGAGAGGGGGGCCGTTTATTTCAATCTGTGGCGGGTCCCAGGTCAGTTTCAGACGCCTGGAGGCTGACGGAGATGTGTGACAGGTCTTCAGTGAAATATGCACGGGATCCCCAGTTGGGCTCCTGTCTAATGTGGGTGCAAATAGGTTCCAACTAGGCTATTAATTTATCATCAGGCCTGACACTTAAAAGATGGGCCAGCGTGTGTGTGAGCACGTGTGTGTTACTGTGTGTGATGATTAAGGTTAGGGTAAGGGGCTGTCAATGACGATCCTCACAAAGATAGAAATACAATGATGTGTGTGTGTGTTCAAAACGTGTGAATAGTGCAATAACATTTTTTTCCCAAGTGACTATTCCATTGCGTTATAGGCTATTAGTACTAAATCGGCCTGTGGCTGGATGTAATCTGTTCGATTTTTAAAATAAATCTGCAGCTTAAAAATTCAACATAACAACGCTCTGCTTTCAGGACAATGTCACACAGCCTCGGGTTCTGATTTAAGCCTAATTATGCTAATTGCCGTGGATTTATGAGTTATACAGCATTTACTAAAGATTGCCCTGGGGCCGGAGCTCTGTATGCAGGGCGTCAATTCAGCAGCATTCAGAAACATAAACGACACAGGAAATGAAATGGAGATAATTAACCTAAAGTCAATTAACAACCTGTAATGATGCACAAAAAGAACTTCCTTAAAACCGTATTAAACAACGTTTAAATGTATCTAAATTAGAATATGTAGGCCTATTTGTAGCGAAAATCTGTAATTTACCGCCTTACAACTGTCAGTGTTACTGAAAGCTGATACTGATAACCTTAAACACTTGCACACTTTTAATCGATTAATTTGAGCAAAAGACACAGGCGTTGTTCAGCTGCTGCAGGCTATCGCTGGTTTCGTTGGTGACCTCGGATGGTCGACGGACTGCGCTTTTGAATAAGACTCAAAGACTTCATTGAGTTAGGAAGACAACAAAACTCCACGATGAAAAACAACAACAAAAAAGTCAAGTTAAAAAGACTCGTAAAGCAGATTTTACGGTTTTAAAATTAGACAACTTGTTTTGCTACAGAACTAATTCACGATTATTGCAATGGTCCGACTTCGGTTCAGCAAACTTCTTACCTCTCTGCTCTCTGTGTATCTGAAGCGAAATATCTCCACAAGCAGCCGAATATTTTCCTTTCAAATCTTCTTCTCTAAAATCCGCAGGCGGCTGTTCATTTTGTTCATTTCATTTGCTTTTTCATTCACTGTGATATCCTGAGAATATCCCGGTCGCCCCGCTCCGTCCTGTGGCTCGCCTCTCTGTGGATGTGGGAGAATGCTGAGCTGCCATCTATCGGCCTTTAAAGCGCTCCGGGTGGGGTCACCGGGGCGCTCAGACGCTCCTTCTCTGTGCCAATCACGTCGCTTTCCTCCTCCTCCTCCTCCTCCTCCACCACCACAGCTCCTCCGCCCTCCTCCTTCACAGCACTCTTCACTTCATAGATTATTTTCTGCATCCGAGGTGTCGACTTTTCTGCTGCCGCAGTTGTATTGAAAGAAAAAAAAACATTTTAAAAAAATGTATTTTGTAGCCTGTGTAAGGATTTTTCTTCCAAAAATTACAATTAGTATTCTAATTATTGATATTTAGCTCACTTGTTATTTTTGGAGGTGTTAATAATGATAATGCTTATGTTTTTGGTTTTATTGAGGATACAGACTGGCGCTAAAGAAGAAGCTTCCACCTAAATAGTAAATTCTCCTAATATTTTAAAATTCATCTGGACACATCTCAACATGACAACGTGTAGGCTATTTTAAGGTATTATTTGGTCTTAATTACTTTAAAAAAAATATGTTTAATATCTTAGGGTTTACTTAAAATGGGTTGCTCAATAGAAGCTACAGCCAAGGTCAAAGGTCAGGCTGCATTTATGTTTTTTTTCTTTTAGAAATATCTTTTTCAAATGTTTAACTAAAACTCCTTGATACAGTTACCTTCTTTTAACCACAGTAGTTTTAAATTGCTTTACCCACATTCATAATACTATTAAATGGCTAATAGACACTAAAATGGCCATTTGTGGGTTTTAGGCTTTTATAGTACTTTTTGGATTGATTTAAAGGCCTAAAGACCCATTACAAATGTCAGGAAACTAAAATTTTAAAAGAAAGTCAATATTAGCTTCAGCAGCTCTTTAGTGAAGAATTATGAGTGTTTTAAAAGGAAACTTCTACTCATTAAATGCTTGCATTCAGCCAAAAAAAGGTCTATAACTTAATTAAATTATATGCAAATGGTAAGTAATGGCCTATACTACCCTCTTGCAGTGACTTGTGCACAGTGACTTTCAGGTTAATTCCGTGCTTTAATTTTATTTTCCTCCTGCCTCGGTGTGACTGTACGTTTGGTGGGAATGCAGCTGAGATGGAGAGATGCAGGCTGGGCTCCACTGCTGCCTCCAGCAGCTCGCCGGCCCCGAGGGATTTAGGTTAGGATTGGGTAGACAAGACGCCATTTCACCCTCCAAAAAAATGTCTTAAAATGACTGCTGGTAAGAGGATTAAAACAATAATGCCCCTCTCTTCTTCAAGGTTTTTAGAAAAGATTTCTTCTCCCGAAGAAAAACCGTTTAGGCTGGAATTAAGGGCAGCGAAAAGTAGCCTTTTAATGTAAAGCTTGCATATTTTGTTGAATTTTCTCCGAGAGAGAGAGAGAGAGAGAGAAAGAGGAAGGTGGGGTGGTGGGGAGTTAAAATCCTAAACTCAATTTGATCTTTGGCCACATTCATTTGCAGAACTTCAGACCCCTGACAACAGCCTGCGTGAGAAGAAAATGTGATACTCTTATAGCCTACCTCAACGCGTTCACCCAAAGTTCACTTTATACTGTTCAAGTATTGTCCTCACGACTTTTCTCTTTTAATTGGGTTTCTTATACAACTGTGAAAATCCAAAATATGAAAGCAACAAAATTAAATCAATGAGTTTACTGGACGTTTTCAAGCAACAAGTGGTCATCAGTGAGCGAATGGATGGTTTTTTTTTTATGAAATAGAGGGGTGAGAGAATTACAACGATCTATAACAATAATAATAATTTTCTTCTGTTCTCTTGTTTGTTTTTTCAGTTCCGACCTTATGTTTTGTTCTTTTTTTGTCAGTATAGCTGCAGAGCATTTGGGCCTAGAGGAGGAAAAAATCGGATTAACTTGTGAACCGATGGAAATAAGAACTTAAACTGGAGGTAAATCTGGCCGATGTCTCTTTGTGGGAACCGTTTCTAAAGCAATTAAAGCGAGAAGGAATTCCTCTCAGCTGCTCTTCCTCAAATCAGCTTTTTTTTACGGACCTTAATGCGGGCTAATGTCCAGCATGGCTGAGAGCTTTAATGCAAGTGTCAAAAGGGCCTGCTATTAGAGTGATATTAGGCCAGTGGAGCAGCAGCCCCTCCTGACCCTGCAGGCAAACTCACACTGACTCACTTTACAAAGCTTTTTCATTTTTAGATAGAATGTGGACACTTTTTGGACAAATAAACATTTTCAGAACAAATTCTTAATGAAGTCTCAAGCTGGTGTAGATATTATGAGGACTTCTAGAACCCTAAATTAGGAAAAATAATGACATTTTAAAGCATATTTTCTGGATTAGGTTTTGTGTATTCAGCCCTACAAAGCCAAACAATAGAGAAGGAAATGTGACGTTATACATTTATCTGGACAAAAGTTTTATTAAAATATAAGTGGATTGTACATTATGAAAAAAGTCTGACAATGGCTGCAAACAACAATTATTTTCATAACCGATTTATCTGCCTATTATTTTCTCAATTAATCAGTTGGTCCACAAAATGTCTAAAATATCTCTAAAAAGAAAACAGTGAAAAATATGCACCAAAATTTCTTAGAGCACCTGGTGACGTCAACAAATATCTCGTTTTGTCAGACCAACAGTCCAAAACCCAAAGATAATCAATTTACAATGATATAAAACAGAGGAAAGCAGCAAATCCTCACACTGGAGCAGCTGCAACCAGCAAACATTTGGTATTTTTGCTTGAAAACTGATTTAAACCACAAATAGATTATGAAAATAGTTGCAGATTAAGTGTCTGTTAATTGATTAATCGATTAATCGTTGCAGTTCTTTTGACTTTAAAAGACACAAACAGTAGTTTGATTGTGCAGAACAGTATTGATGGTTTTGAGGCCTAATCATGATTATCCTGAATGCAGGCTGTAGTTTAGCTGTCTCTTTATATACCATTTTCACACCGCTTCTCATCCTGATCACCTTCAGGATCTCAGCGCTGCTCGCTCCAGGCTAACTTTCTAAACCCCAAATTCATCTCAGATTTCTGTGGATTTCATTGGCGTTCTCATTGTTCTCTGCACTCTGGCTGCATTCAATCTTTATCATGTTAAAGCCTCTCATCAGATCTGAGTTATCGTCTTTGCTCTCAATCATCCTCCCGCCTGCTTTCTGAATATCAAAACTTTATCCCTGCATCAGGACTTTGGCAGTCTGAATCAAAGCTCAACCGAGGAAGCTGCAGTGATTTATAATTCATGTTCAGTTTTTAATCAGGTTTATAACGCATGAACGTTTGTAATTTTACCCCTCAAATGGCTCCCTATATTTACAAGTAGCATTTTACATCGAATCGAGGAGAAAGTTGATGCCTTCAGCCTTTAGAGCCCATTAACTTTTATCATTAGGTTTTCTTTAACTTCATGAATATATTAGCTTTCAATCCAGCTGCTCTAGCCTGCACATGCTCTTAGTCAAGGTTAGCTTGTGCTCATTTGGGTGAAATTAATCATTTTGATGTATGGTTTAGAATTGACTGCTTCCTTGGGACTTGTGTGACTGGAGTAACAAAGCAACTTGCCATTAGCAATACTCCGGCTGTGTATTAGCTGGGCATTCACCTTTAAGACTTTCCTCATACGTGTTGGATACCTGATTTAAATGGACACATCTCTGGCTCCACAGCCTCTTTTTTTTGTACTCAGATATCAGTTATCATTGTGTCAAAGGACAAGATCACACAGTCTCTTATACACATCTAATTGTAAGACAGCATTCTCTATAACCAAAGGAAAAGGCTGAAGTCCATTTACTGCCTGACAACACAGACATACACCACGCTTCTAAGCTATGGAGTACCAGTGCAAAATTAAAGTTATACACTTTAATTATAAAAACTGAACATTCAGGAAAAATACAGTAAATAAAACAGCACAACAAACATTAGTTAAATAAGTATTAATTGATTTGTTTGTCCATATATACATACACATACACTTGAGAGCAACAGTATAAACTGTAAACACAAAATTTACATTATCACCATTATAAAGTTGTTATGTTGAACATGTTAGCAAACAATTGCCAGTTTACGCATCCATCAGACATGGAGCAACAGCATTCATTTGGAGTTGTGTTTCTGGCCACCCAACAAACATTAGTCCAATGTTTGCTCTCCTTTTCGCACTGGTTTTGTCTCCACCAACTCCTGGGGAAAATATCTGGCTCTTTAGCTAAATGCTCCACTCTTTTCACCACCTAGTCACTAACATTGTCTGTCTGCAGTTTTGTGCTGGGCAGGTAGCGTACAGTGGGTTTATCAGAGCTTTTTTGCAGAAAACAGCTGCCTGCTGCTGCTCAAGACAAAATGCAATGAAAACAGTGAGAGTGAACCAAAACAGTTAAGTTGCGGATTGGAAAACCAAAATAATGAGCTTTTTTATTACACACATTCTTCTTCCTTGTCAAAACCTCGGGCCTACATTACCCACAATGCAACTCAACAGCTGACAGTTCGGTCGGAGACGCGGGTGGGTTATGCTGTTAGCAGCCAATGTAGCCTGGAGCCGCTTGCCTCAAGCAGAGATGACCCCAAACCCCCAGAGTTCACCTTTAAAACTGCATTTAAAACTTTTCATTTTAAGCACTTTGGTAGAAACTGGTGTTCAAAGAATATAATATTTGGAACAGAGATGCAGTAATTCTCTGCTAGGCTGACCACAAGTTGTACACTTTCACTATTGTTTATCCTTGTAAGATCCTGTAGACACAGCACACCATGCTGCAGCCAGGGCCGCTCCTCTGAACGGTTTCTCTGGCAGACTTGACATATCGAGGTTGGCAGGTTTGTTTCCTCCCTCTTTCTCAGAGCTGGTCTTTGGTTGTGCCCCTCAGGCTGCGGCCCAGCACAAGGGTTCCTATTGTCAGGGCCTAATCCAGGGGCTACACAGCTTTAGCAACATGGTGGGATAAAAGCCCATCAAACCACTACTTTATGGGGGCAAATCTTTCCTAATCCCTCGCTTTATCTAAACAAAAGGAGAGAAACAAGAGGATAGAAAGAAATTGTGCAGACACAGGGCAAGACCGCGAGCTAAGATGCAAAGAAGTAGTTTCACTGGAGAAGCTAACCATTTTTGACAGGCTTTCACTAAAGGATTGACAAAAAACGGACACCAGGATTCCAAAAAGGGCCGTACAGGGTCTTTTTTCTTTTGTAAAATTAAGCTTTAAGATCCTTAGAGGGATATGTCGAAATTAGTGAGATTAAATTCAAAAACCTTAACTATTAAGAGGACTTGGCAGGGGGCACCTATCAGTTTTGGACGCTATAAAAAAATTGCTCTTGGTTTACTCGGTTGATGTAAACAAGCGACAACTGTGCGATCTTGAACCTATTCTTTGCTCTTTTCTCAGACATGGAAAAGGGAGTATGGGAATTTTTTTTTCTTGCCTCACTCACCGCTTAGACAATCTGCTCCATCATACCGACTGGGTGACCCCGACCTGTGTCCAAACCACATTTACTTTCAAGATGACTCAGTCAGCAAGAAACCATTTAATTTCATGTGTGGGAATTCTTCAAAAGACACTGAATGACAGCTGCAAATTAGGCTTTTTATTCTTAGTCTGTTTCTGAGAGTCTGTAAAATACAGTTGATCTGTGACACCATTGTTTGAACAGACCCCCTAATAAATTAGAGGACCCTGTAACTCACATGTTCTCTCTCTGTGTGTGTTTCAGGGACAAATCCCCTGACCCCATTTCATGTCTGCTACCAATTCCAATTTCTATCTTTGCTCTGTGGCAACTCACTTCGAGTCCCAAGTGTCGCATCTGCAAATGACTCTGAGTTAGAGGCTCCATTTTCTGCCACAACCCAAATGCTCCACAAGAGGACCATTTGGAGCCGGGCGGTCAGAGAGCCGAGCAGAGATTGAGAACAAGCCAGTTCGTTCTGGCTCTATGTACATAAACCACCACAGCCTGGGGGCTTTCAGTGTCTCACTCGCCCTCTCAGGTGCATGAACAGAAACATGGTGACATACATAATTCACCACCTGACAGTAAAGACACGGTCCTCATCCACACACAACAAAGTTCAGGCTTTTAAAATTTGATATTCATGATGGAGCACAATCTGATTTGATTAGAATCATATTTTTTGTTTGTTTGACAGCATGCCCCCTGCTGGCCTGTGTTGATGCCCCCTGAATGAGGTAATTAAGAGATAATAGGCCGGGGATGCTCATCAGGGGCCGAGTGATTAGTGATTCATTACATGAGCTTAGAACAGGAAGAAGAGAGGAGGGAAGTGGTTAGGTTTCGTTGGGGGGCATACTGGAACAGCCTGACAAATTGCCAATGGATTTATCCAGGGTAATTAACTATCACCCAGGGAAAGGGCTGGGACTGGGACTATCAGTAACCTACAGTAGAGTCATCTCACAGACAGGCTGACTCTGGTTTTCTTTCCTCTGTTAATGGCTGTAAGTCCGTTTAATGTTGCTTTGTGTGTTCAGAAAAAAAAAACAGTACACAAACTATGAGAATCTGTGGCTGTAAAAATGTATTTAATTTAAATGTTTTTACTACTAAGTGGTGGTGCTACATGCTAATGAGAAATAAAATTTGAAATTCTCTCATACTTACTGTACCTTCAGTTTGTGGTGCAAAGTGCATTCTGTTACTGATGTTGGTAGCAGCTGGTTAGTTTAGCTAAGCACAAAGACTGGAAACAGAAACAGCCTGGCTCTCTCAAAAGGTAACAAAATGTGCCTACCAGCACCTCTAAAGATCACTGATTAACATGCCATGTCTTGTTTTAGCTGTTTCACCCCTGCTCCCGTCTTTGTGCTAATTTAAGTTAGCTGTATTTGTATTGTACTTGCTGTAGCCATTGTTGCTGTGTGGCGTTCAGTTTTTTTTAAATAATCCACTATGAGATTTGTTTTCAGCAAGAAAACACTTCGACTAATGTTAGGTCAACACTACGCTAACACTAACGCTAGCTAACGTCAATTTTTATTGTAGTTGTCTGTCTAATGTCGGGTGCTGTGGGTTTTAATAGCATCCCAATAATGTACTGTTGAAGAAAAACGGGTCCTAAAGAGTTGTCCTCAATTGAATAAAGGAATAACTCGATGAGCCCCAGTTGTACTCTTTGATTGGATTAAAATGTAAATATTTACCTAATGTCTTATAGTGTAAGGAGGATTGAAATGTCATTTTACGGTGTTGAAGTGTTGCAATATAGAGCCCCTACAATTATTTAATGATGGGGGGGAAAGGGTTACCTAAAGCTAGCTAGCCATATCCTAAGATTACCATAGATAATGTTAAATGAAACACCACTACACAAGGTAACCTAAATCTATAGCTAATGTATAGCTATATATGTTGCAAAATGAATTCATCACTCTATCACGACAGATTCACCACTTGACATGACTCTCAGACTTGAGTCTGAGTCTCAATCCACTCGACCATGAAATAAGCAGGTTGTGCAACGAACTGGCAACCGCTGGAATGGAATGGAAGGGGGAGGGGGAGTGCGTCATCTAGTGGCTGGATGTTATCAATGTTATCAATAGCACCTTTAATTTACAACAGCAAATGTGTTTGAGAGAAACGTAATGCAGACCCAATTACATTTTGGGTAATATGAAATGCTTCAGTGCCAATAAATGGGAACTTGCAATAGAAATGTACACTGCTGCCATCACCATTTTGTCTTTTGCAATTGATTGTGCTTTGGGCTATACAGACAAGTAAACAGTAGCAAACAAAAACCAGTTGCCAGAAACCAGTGTGAAATGTTAAAACACACTAAACTAACAATAGTCTGAGAAATGTATATTAAGAAGATTTTAAAAGTATTAAACTGTGAAATTCAGCGGTATTACGCTTTAAGAATCTTGGTATGGCACACGAATGGTTTCCATCCACTTTTTGATTGTCATGATCCTATAAAGTAGGAAAGTCTATATTCCCATCTTCATAGTCCTTCCAAAGCTAGTCTCCCATCCAGGAGTAATCCTCTCTGCTCCATATCAGCCTCACAAAGCAGCACACACTTACATGGAAAAGTTGATTTTCTCTGTCTGTTTTATCTGATTTGGAAGCACGTAGAAACAGCTCTAAGTCTTTTCTCGATTTAAAGGACAGGAAAAAGACTCAGCCGGTGTGATAACCGCTCCCCCCTACACTAGCTACCTCTCAACATCCAACATCTGGCTATTGTTGTTAAATCTGCTTTAAAGCATCTGTGGGTCATCTGGATTCAAACATTTAGAGAATTGAGGCTTATCTGTTGAGCTTAAGTCACTGTCGAGTTGCACTCCTCTCCTCTTTAGTCTCTCATCAGAATAAAGGCTGCTGAACTGAAGATCTGTTTGAAACACCTCTGAAAGTGCTGCTTTTTCTGCCTAATATCTGATAAATGAGCAGTAATGAATTCAAACACAACTATGTGTGCACACACGCAGCATAAAACACCACTGATTCTTGGTTACTGACAGTTAAATTTATCCATTACCATCTCTTCAATCATAAATTGTGGGCCTGCATCTCAGCGAGAGCACAGTTCACAGAACCTGTTAAGTCAAGCTCTTCTCCCATAAGCTCTATTACAAAGTGTTTTATGAAATGAGCATAGGGGGTTGATTTATCATTGTTTCATAATCTGGATTTATGCCTTGTTCTGCAAAAAGCCTTTTAAAAAGGCTTTGGCTGGCCTTCAGGGCAGAGCCACATCCAGCATTAACCCACTGACGGACCGCTGCCTAAAGGGATGTAAACCCAACATGACCCTTTCAACAGGAGCCAGAAACTATTGGCAAGAAGGGCAAATGGTCCAAATTGTGTGACTCATGGATAAGAAATAATTCAACTCATAATAATTTCAAATAATAAAACAACAAAAAAAGAGAGAGAAACTGCCTTTTTGCATCTTGAAGGTCTAGTGTGTAACATTCAGGAGGAGCTATTGGCAGAAATGGAATATAATATTTATAAGTATGTTTTAATTAGAGTATAATCACCTGAAAACAAGAAACACTGTGTTTTCATTACCTTAGAACAAGCCGTTTTTATCTACAGAGGGAGTGTGGCCGTGTTGCACCGCCATGTTTCTACAGTAGCCCAGAACGGACAAACCAATCACTGGCTCTAGATAGGGCCGTTTGCGTTTCACGGCCACCGTAGTATCCCTTACACCCTTAAAGGAGAGGGTGAGGCGAGTGGTATTCAAATGGTTGCAAACTGCAATTTCACTGCTAGATGCCACTAAAATCTACACACTGGACCTTAAATCTTAACATTTTGGGAAATGCGGACTCTTGGAAGTTACTGCACCCAACTAAGAAATAGTCCTGCACATAAGCCCCCTTAAAACCACAAATTGTCGATTTTATGCTTAATTTTTGTACAAATTAAATTATATAATGTGTTAATGAGTGAGCTTAATAGATGCTGGAAAGCTGAATTTATTCCCTTAGGACAGAGCACGGCCAGCTGTTTCCCCCTGCTTTCAGTCTTTATGCTAGGCTAAGCTAACCGCCTCCTAGCTCTAGCTTCATATTTAGACCAAGTGGTATCAATCTTTTCATCAACTCAACAAAGAAAGCACAAAAGCAAATTTAAATATTCCCTTAATTATCGTGTGATAACAATGGGCAGCAAAGTTGATGTCAAATTTTTTTGGGTTATACCTGCAGATCAGCAGGTCTGCTCCCAGCCATTTGGCTCTAATTACAGTGTGGTGGAAGCCTCTGCAGAAAATGCAAGCATGTGGAAATAAGTGCTTAAGAAATGACTGCGTGAGATGGCCTTAAGGCATCGAACTCTCTGCAGGGACGCTGCAGTTGGCCACTTAACCTGGATACCTGCTCACACAGACCCCACCAATCAGGGACGAATGAGGAACATTTATAGCAATGTTGGGATAAAAGAAGTAGGTCAGGTGAGCAGTTTGGCTGGCTAAAGTATCGTTTGTATCATTCTTAATCCTGAAATGAAAAAATCATTCTCTACACCCACAAATGAGCACCACCTTCAGAGGCAGGGGAGAGAGAGGCCTTAAGAATAAAAAGGAGTCTTGCTGGGCCCAACTGGCCATGTAAAGAGTCGGGCTGTCCTGCCTGTCAGATGGCGGCTGGCTGGAGGAACCCAGGAGTGAGAGCTGCTGTCTTCTCATTAGATAATCCCTCCAGCACACAGCAGCAGCAGGGGGGCCAGCGAGAGCCTGTTAAAGAGAGCCAGTGCCGATGGATATCTGTATGTATTTATCTGTTCCTAATGAGCGCTGATTAGCTACCCACCGAGCTGGAACGTGACCATGAGAAAACTACATACTGAAGGAAAAGACTTTACTGTGAGCCTGATTCTACAGGATATGAAACGATTAATTTGCAAGGTTTTGCTTTCCTCTCTCCATGCAAATATGTGTTTGCATTAAATACTTTTAAATACTGCTCTGCAAAATCACACACATTTGTCATATTTTCCCTCTAAGAAATGAGTACAGTATGTGTCATGCTGAGATTGACTGCGATGGTTTATGTGTGTGTGTTTTGAGTGTGTTTTCCTTGCCTCAGGGTCCTGCCGCACAGCCCCCACCCTGCAGAAGAACCCTCTGGCAGAGATCTGACTCTACATGAATATGAATGAGGAGGAAACACACTGGGGAGAGCCGGGGAATCTGATGACAGTGCAGGAAAAGACCAGAGCATCTACAGGGATGTATGACTTCCCAGCCCTGCCACTGATATGATAAAGTGGCTGAATTTGAATATATGTGTGTGTGGGTGGGTGTGAGGGTATACGTGTGCCTTGCCTCAGAGTGTGTCCCGTCAGATGGATATGAATAATGTATTGATAGCCAGCCCCCTGTGGTAGTCCATACAATCTCGCCTGTGTGTGTTGTGTTTAGCCTGCCCAGCTGGCAGGGTCACAGGGGATGCACAACACATTATGTCACAGTCCCAGGAGAGGTGTGGGTGCATGTTCCCTTTTCATCATCAATCAACAGAGCAAACTGTTTAACAACAACAATGAGGCAGTTAAGAGGCCCCTGAGTTCATGCCAGAAGTGGTGATAATTACCTAAACATGAAGTTGTCACCCTTCTCCCTCCCATCTTCTCCCTGCATCTGCCCCTTTTGATTGTGTGCCGAGTCAAGCGTGACTCACTCGCAAGTGAGACAGACAGTAATTGGTGAGATTGATTTTTAAAAGCTTATTCATTTGACCTGCACCATGTCCATATGGAGCATTTTCATTAAGCTTGACAAATGCCTCCTGATGCTCACATAATCGTTTCATTTGCTTCCCCGAAACCTCTTCTTCCTCTCTGTAAAATTAATCGAAATTCCCTCCAGTTGGCAGTTTTCTGTGCGTTCACCCTTTTCTGCTAAAAGGGATGGTCAAACAAGCCTCCTGTCAAATTGTCAGCAGGTCTGTTTGAAGAAGCCAAATACCTCGTACTGCCTGTGCTGCCTACATCTGCATGCATTTACTTACCTTTGCACATCTTAAACACGCTCTCTAAGACGTTTTCGATGTCAACCTAAGTGCTTTACACACAACATGTGTGCAAATAGAAATCCCAACCTAATGTCTCGTCATATATACGTGTGCACTGTTGGTCATTGTACAATAGGATTTATTAGAATTAGCATTCTAATAACTGATTAAATTGTTGAAAGAAATGTATGTGAAAGGCAGGGTTTAGTGTCCCTTGCGCTCACGTTGATCATTGATTATTAAGGTTTCAAATGCAAAATAAGTTTTAAAATCTAATAATGATGCAGCCCTTGAGAGAACAGAAAAACACTCTTCTTTCCTCATATAATTTTTCAACTCACCACCATTCTTAAGCTCCCTGTCATGTACCAGTTGTCAAATATCATGCAAGCATTGTGATACAAACAGTTATGTACACATCCAGCAGACATGAAGCAACTTTAGCATTTATTAGGAGTCATGTTACTGGCTACCTTGCAAATGTAAGTCTAATATTCTGTCTCTGTTTGGCACTGGTTTGGTCTCCACAAACTCCTGAGGGAAATATCTGGCTCTTTAGCTGCTAAATGCTCTACTATGTTCACTTGTTACTGTGACTGTCTGCTATTTGGTGCTGAGCAGGTAGTGTACAGTGGGTTTTTTTTTAGCTTTTTTGCTGACAACAGCTGCTGCTGCTAGAAATTACAGTGATGAACCAAAACAGAAAAAGTTGCAGGTTGTAAAACCAAAACAATGAGTTAAAACGCACCACATATAGCCAAGGGGAACTGCAGAGTCATGTAATAATTAATTATCCGTGGGTTCATCACTATGGGTGAACCCATTCACATTACACAAACTCATTTAATTCTTTGTTAATATAATAATATTGATCAGTATAGCTTTAACTGATAGAAGAAGCCATGATATGTTACACCACATTGCATATCTGAAAAGGGCTTTATTTTCAAAATGTTGTGTAGGATGTGTAACATAAATTAATATGTGGGAGCACAAAAATCAGAGTGTTGTCTTCTGTATTTTATTCTCTCTATAACAATACACCAAAACCCTGAACAACATATGGAGGTCACTGACACAGGCCCGCTGGCACCTTGTTTCTATGAACTCCATGACCTCCGCCCTCTGGAACAGTTAGCCCTCTATTGATTTCTGCTTTCTCCTCAGCTTAAGTGCCAGCTACAATAAACAGAATTTTCCTGGTTTGATAGCATAAGCGATCCACTGGGAAGGAAGGAGGAAGAGACAAGAGGAGGAGAGTAATAATAAAAGGGTAACCTTTAATTTTTCTTTATATTTGCATTGCATAGATGAGGATTTTGTGATGTTACATCCCTGTACAGCTCAATGGAAAGGAGCTGCAAAGTTGTTTAGTTCTTTATCAGCGCTGAGCAGGCTTGCAAAAGCAGACTTGCTCTCACAGAGTCACATAGCCTTGAAACACAGAAACTAATCCATGATATTGATCAGTGTGTTTCATATTGGCCCCTGTAATCCATCAAGCTAACAGTGTGGGATAGGCCTAATTTATATCATCTGAAAGGTGTAATCAAAGATGAATGAACCCCAGCGTGATAGAAATGTGCACAGGGTCATAATTTCTACCACTGTGAGTAATGGTAGGAGGGGATAAACACAACAGCTGCTGCAGAATAAACACAAGGTTTGTACAACTCAGCAGAGCATGCATGTGTGGCACCAACATGATCTGAATATAAGCGTTTTTATTAGATTTGTGCAATATGACACAAAATAAATGCATGAAGGGTGAATAATAACATACAATTTGATCAAAAGCATAAAGTTTGATACGCAAATTTGAATGCAAACTCTACTTTTTGATCTCCACAAAATGTTTTAGATATATATGGCACTAACACAGACAGTTTGACCTCACATTAAACTTGAGTCAATAAGAATAGCAGTTTCTTTCACCTGGGGCATCCAATGAAAAGTCAAACTTATTAAATCACAAGATACAATAACACCATTAGGCAAAAATGTAAGTAATGACTGTATATCTACAGTCTTCCTTAGCTTTGATGAATTAGTTATGAGTGTTGCTATAAGTGAAAACTTTAACAACTGCTTTATCCATTGTACAACAGGGAAGCTCATGTACATGTGACAACGCAGGCTGACCCAGAGGGTAAAAGATGCCGGTGAGGAGCTTCAAGAGTAGCTGTGGAGAGGGAGAGAGAGTAGCTGTAAATATATGTGTAAATATATATAAATGTTTCCTTTTAAAAAGCCACTTAAGAACTCCAACCCTTTAAATAAGGCCAGGAATAATCTGTTTCCTTCGTTGCGGTAGATCCAGCAGGGATTTGCAGAAACATTCGGCAGTGACACAGATCTACATAATCATTTTAAGTTTCTACCCGCTCCTTCCAATGATTCTCCTGCTGTCACTTTAGATACCGCTAAAACTGATTTGTGCTCCCTAATCTCCCAGTATTTCTTAGACTTTAAAAATCTCTAATATTATAAGGAGATTATTTCATTTATAATTGATTGAGTGCATTTGCCGGAGTGCCACTTCAAAGTTGCTGAATTAAAGATGCATTTAAGAAGCGTGGTGCTGGGCGCTGTGAGTCGCAGGGTGGGGTGGAAGGTTGCGTTGGGGGAGAGGATGGTGGAGGGGGTTTGGGAATGGTGGTGGGGGAGGCTTGTGTCTTCTCAGTGGAGCGAGCAGGGGCTGATCCATGGAGATTTCTTAAAATGGGCTCTCGCAAAGTGCCTCGCTTGGAGAAGGCATCGGAGGACACTAGCCAATGGCAGCGGACAAGTAGTGGTGGGAATCTGTGTCTGTGTTGGTAAGATTCCTCAGAAAAGAGGTGGCTCTCGTTACATTTACTTCCTTAGAGATACTGCGTCAAGTCCTGTCCATCCTCAGAGTTCCTCTAAGAACACATCAAGAGGATGATTCCCAGGTGAAGTCCGCTCTACCTGTAAGAGACTTTACCCCAAATATCTTCCTCTCCACTCAAGTGAAACCACTCTGGACTGCCAAAAAGTGTAAGTTTTTCAAAAGCCTTTTTTCTTAAGCTCTATCTTTGGATTCCCAGCACATATGGATCCTAAAATCTTCACAGGCCAGGGCTAAAATATGAAGCTTTCTGATTCCCCATCTTCCCCCTTTTCCAAACTGAACCCCAAACCCGATTCAGGACTCTCACCTTCTCATTGGCTTACCAATACCTGCAACTCCTCTCATTGGACCACTTTGAGGGTCTTCATTAACAGAGAGAGAGATAGAGAGTCTTTAAAGAAAATCCCCCCCAGCCCGAAAGAACAGGAAGAAGATATGGCCTATTGGAGAGCTAAGGCCTATTGGAGTGCTTAGTTCTGACTAAATGAATCTTGACAGTGAGGAGGATGCTCTCCTCCTGCCCAGTATTGTACCAGCCGACTACATAACCCCCCCGCCAACATTGCGCTGCCTTAGATGCTCTGACTCCCCCCCACCCGTCCACCACCACCATGGCCCAACCAGATCATAATCCTCTTAACGCTCTGCCTTATTAACCACTCATCTAAATGACATGAAAGCAACCGGCTGGAGAGAGGGTAGAAAAAAAAGTAAATTATTTCCCCTGGAATAAAGTCCTGGCCCTTTCACCATACAGTACTTTGTATTTCACATTTGACTATGTGACAAGTGTATCTAAGTCTGCTCGGGGCTCAAGAGAAATGTATTTCAGAGCCCATCAGGCACAGCAAATTTAAAAGAGGGTCCAATGTGTCCTGTGATTGCACACACACACTGCTAAATTGAATTCCAATTAAGACGATTCCACAGACTATGAATAAATGGATGATCCATTTGGCTCACATTTTCAATTGAAGAAACTGTGATCCCTCTTACCCCCATAGGAGTCCACTCATTAGGGTCCATTTTTGAATTAAGAACTCAGTTTCCATTTCCCCACATTGGCCCTCACGCCCTTCATCACCATTCTGCCTGTACAACCTGGTGAACCTTTCTAAAACTCGATACCACTGCCTGTAAATTAATTCTTGGTTCAACCATTTGACCCAGTTTTTGCTCCAGAGGTAATAGAGGTTTGTCCCTCTGTGCATTCACAGACTGAAGCTCACGCAGGACTAACAGAAGGAAAATGACTTGTATTCAGGGAGTTGGTTACACACACACACACCCACACACACAGACAGACATGTATGCTCTGTTGCTGTAGGTCTCTGGCCAAGTGTTAAAAAAGTGTGAAGGAGTTGTGTTTAAGACTGACATGGCTGCAAGAGCCAGGAGTCAGAGTTTCATACTTCGCCTTAGAGGAATATCACAATCAGTATATTTAAGAATTGTACCGTCTTTGGTCAAATGTTGGGGCAGGCCTAATAAAACAGCTATTCCTCTCCACAGATGTTCCCTGCATCAATTCATGTTGCCATACATCAAACCTCCTCCAGTCATTGTTTTTATATTTACAATGGATAACATGACAATGTGTAAGGTGAAGGGAGTTGCTCATAGTGATGAACCTACATAGAATTATCACCTGACTCTTCAGTTCCCCTCAGCTCTATGGAGCATTTCAGCCTCTTTCAGCCCACTGTTTTGGATTTACAGCCCACAACTTTACTGTTTTGGTTCACTCTCACAGCTCTCATCATTATTGTTTCCATCCATTGCAGGCAGCTGTTTTCAATGAAAAAGTTTGACTGTATACTACCTGCCCAGCACCAAACGGCAGACAGACAAATGTAGCAACCAGTGCCGGGAAGTTTGAGTGTTATGTTGCCTGGTTCCGGACCTCTAAACATTTCAGGCCACAAGAGTGCAGGACACACTAACATGATATGCGAGTGTCTAGTGGAAGTAAGACAATATGCTTCATCCTCCCAAAATATTAAGCTGTAGGCTACATGAAGCTGATATCTTATGAAATCAAGAAGTGTTTTACTTTTCTTACTGTAATAATTGTGTTGGTGCTACGAGCTATTGCTATTGCTATTGCTATTTTTAAATAAACAAAAATCTACCAACTCATATGTTTGTTATATCGTGACAGTAGCAGAAACAAGAAATGACCTAGAGATGATAAAAGTATTTTAATCAAAATGCAATTATTAACATTAACACACACCGAAAGTTATCTATCAGCAAACTGAAGCAGCGAGTCTCTCCAAAGTGAGCATATGGCTGTTTCCTGGATGCAGTACATTGAACCTGTAAAAGCATCAGTAGAAAAGAATTGTTTGTAAATTTCTTTTTGTCAGCACGATTAGCAACTAGCTGGTGAACATGTAGGAGAATGTAGGTAGCTTATGAGCCAGATATTTTCCTTAGGAGTTGGTGGAGACCAAAACAGAGCTTAAAGGAGAGTGAATATTGAACTGACATTCAACACGTCCCCTAACATGTTCGCCATATTAACATTTTAACTAGGTGATAACATGCCAATGTTGTATTTACAGCTTGTTGCTCAGGGGGGCAAAAAATCTGTGTGGCAGGTTTAAAGAAGTAATTCATTTAATTTGTCCAGCACTTGAATATTGGAATATTGGAGTTTAGCATCTAGGGGCTCTCACTTTTCATAAAAGAGCAATGGCTAAAAGGACAGGTATGTCAGTCTCAAATAGTTTCACCTAGCCTTTACAGTAGGTTTGGTGGCATCACCACAAACTCTGCACTCGAACTGATAAATCTGATAAAAAGAAATACATCTCCAAAAACTGCAAAAAAAAAACCCTGCTTGTGTTAAAAGAAACATGCATCCTCTTTATGGTCCAACAGCTGTCCAGGTTTTAAATTCCTCATATACTTCCTGTCGCTCTTAAGCCAGTGTGTAGACTGTATTATCATGGCTGTGACAGAATCTCACACCAGGACCATAAATGACTCTGCTGGGTCCAAGTCAGGATCACAGTGCTGTTCTCAAGTCTGTGTTTAGCCAGAATGAGAATTCCCATTACATCACCAATGATCAATAAACAATAAACTTTATCTTTGTATTCAAGATTAAAGCATCAATGTGACCTGAACTCCCTCAAAGCTGTGACTTTCAGTCTGAAAGTATTGCAGAGGTTTTTTTTTTCCTTTTTTTTAACCAGAGGAAGAATCAAAGAGAATAAACACATTTTAAATAAAAATTGCAGATCAGACAGAAAACTGGTTTAACAGGCTGGTCTCCACAGATTTTCCCTCTATTCTCTGTTTGTATCACTTGGACACTTTTCAGCATGAAATACAGCACTGGTCTGTGTTTGGACCTGCTGAGATAAAATGGAGCTGAAATTTGCCTTTCCTTTTACTCCCCTAAGTGAACACCATAAGTTGTCTAAAGACACCATGTCCAGGGCTTTGTAAGGTCTGTTTGGTTTCCCCACATCTTGTTTTCTTGTGGCTCCTCAGCACTCTAAGTCCTTTTCAGGGAGTTTATGAGGGCCCGCCTTGTGAAGAGAAAGCCTTGGCTGTGTTTGCTTTGGGAATAGTCTCCTGACAGGGTGCTAAAGGAGCATGTCAGAGCACGGGTCCCAAAGTGTTTGGGTAAAGAGAGCCGCTACCTCTTGCCACTGAGGAATCCGCCCTTCTTCGGTAATCTGTCACACCTCCTTCCAAATAAAATGGCTCAAAGATTTTCACACAAGTCTGTCAGGGTTAATATTTACCCCTGCCCTTTGGTCAAGAGGGGGAGAGAGAAAGTGGGAGAGTTTGGTTTTTGAAGCAGGGAGTCACCTGCGTGTCTTTACAGTCGGACCTGACAAGGTGATAAAAAACTGACAGACACATTTTATCAGGCATTTTTCCTCAGTTGATGCTTATGACCAATAAGAAAGGTCTGATAGGTAATTTGTTAAGCTGAACCAATTTTGTTTATAAACAGAGTTTTAAATTCTAAGACTTTAAAGCAGTAGTTTGACATTTTGGGGAAAATGCATATATGCTTTCTTGCCAAGAGTTTGATGATAAGATTGATATGACTCATATTTGTCTGAAGCTGGAGCCAACAAATGTTTTGTTTAGCTAAGCAGAGACTGAAAGCAGGGGGAAACAGTTTGACTGGCTCTGTCCAAAGGTAACAAAATAACCTCACCACCTCTGAAACGCACTAATTAACATGTTATATCTCGTTTGTTTAAAAACGACAGGTTGTAAACTATTTCTTGGCTGGGAGCTGTGACTTCAGTCTCCACTGGTTGCATGCCCTTTAGTGAGCTTTAGAGGTGCAGGTAGGCAGATTTTTTTTTTTATACCTTCAGACAGACCCAGGCTAGCTGTGTCCACCTTCCAGTCTTTAAGCTTTGCCAAGCAAACTGTCTCCTGGCTCTAGCTTCATATTTAACCAACACATCCTCATACCTATTTAACTGACAGACACGAGCAGTATCAATCTTCTCATCAAACTCTCTGCAAGAGAGTAATCCATTTCCCCATAGCACATTTCCCAAAATGTCAAACTATTCCGTTAAAGGTTCCACCAAATAAATTGGTAGCCCATTAATCTTTTCAAGTGAATAGAGGTATCTTTTCATGAAGATGAGCATAAAATTCCCCTCTATCAGTTTCTATTTTTTTCTGTGTCTGTCTGTCACAGCTCATCAAACACGTGTGGCGGTGGGTGAATTGGGGGAGTCGCTGCAGGAGAGTATAGGAGGAAGGAGCAAGTGGGGCGGAGGCGGGGGATTTAGCGTGGCCTGTCGGAGGGCTAATTCCTGTGCTGGCATTGGAGCTCTTCAACTCCACCGTGGCTCAGATATTCAGATTTGGGCTGGGCTGCCATGTGGGCTCGGAGATACTCTGCAGCCGGCTCCTCCCCCGCTCTATTCAGGGCCTGCGAGGAGCCTTGGGATGGCGTTAAAAAAGCAGATTAAGTTTCCTGGAGGGAGAAAAGCTCCTTAAGGGGGTATCTGTGTGCCTCTCAGCTGCCTGGTCAGTGAGGGATACGTGAGGGGGGCCTCACCATGAACTCCGCTGAGACAGTGGAGGGCGGGGGGTGGGGTGACACATAAGAGGTGGGGGTGAGGAACGGAGGGAAGCTGACCTGACTCCCACCCCATGACTGGCTCCACCCTGACCCTTGTTACCAGCTCAAATGTTGATATCAAATCAGATTCACTGCTTTGGGTGCTAGCAGAAAGAATCCCCCGACAAATGATGGAAATGGATGATTTCACCTGAGAGGATTTTGCTTTTTGTTTGTCTGCATTACTATCATATAATGTCATTTGAGAGCATGTCTCAGGGTTTTTGTGAGCATGACCATGCATATGTGTTTGTGAGTGTGTCAGGGAGATACAGTGTGTCTGTATACAAGTCTTATTCTCGGAGCTTAAAATTGGGCTCCAAATGTAGCGGATAGCTGTTAAACACGTGCAAGTGGAAAGAAGTGATGCTCAAACACGCAAATCTCTGCAATCTTCTCAGTCAATATAAACACACAAACACAGACTAAGCAAAATGTACATATAAACAAAAGAAACTGTCTTTTGTGGTGGATGTGACTTCTGAAATATGGTCTGAAGTGTCAATCAGTGATTTGAATTAGGTCAAAAGCAAACAGGCATCTGTTACACTTCTGATATTAATCATTAAGTGGCCATTCAAAAAGCAGACTTATAAGTATTTCAAATTCTGACCTATGAAGTGAATAGAGTCGAAATCTACCCTTCAAAAGGCTTTGATTAATTCCTTTGAATCAGAAAGGGCTGGAGTGCAAAAGCAGAGAGGAAAAAACCCTTACACATTCCTTTATTTGATTAGCAATACTGATGACGGGGTTGAATGAGAGGCTAAAAAAAATCTAATGACTTCTTCAGCTTTGTAGCAGGGCTGAAAAAGCCTTATCTGCTCCATTCAGCAGTGGTCTCTCCTGGGAAGCGAGGATCACTGTGCTGAGGGACTGTCAGGTCCTGCCAATAGCCGTAATGGGCCCTAATTCCACATTAATGCAGTCTAAATGAAGTGTCACAGGAAGATTGATCTGTTGAGGGCGTTGCCTTGATGAAGGTTGTTCTACTGAGTGGGCGCCTCAGTGGACACCTGGTTACCCTCTGCAACGCCGCAGGGGGCCTCATCTGAAGCCTGTAGAGCAACCTGTCAGACTCTGCATACGTCTGAGTGCACATTCAAAAAGTCTTAAATACGTCTAAAAAACTGTAACAAAATGAGAGTGTAATTTTCTATGATTCCTGTGAATAAATGCTAGCAGGTAGAGGGATGGAGCTGTCTTGTCTCTAATGTTTTGAAGATTGTCTAATATTTGCTAGGCTCCTTTTGATGAAGGTACATTTTTCGTCATGTTCTGCTGTCTGACAGGTGCATAGGCCGGATAATGCTGCCAGTGGGAGACTTTGCAGGGGGCTTAAATACAACCAGTCCTCCTACTGTACATATCTAAAACCCCATTTTACTCCTTTCCATTAGTAATTCTTGTCCACAGAAATGGATTTTTACTCACTGTCAAGTTTAAACTGCTACTTTTCCTGTATGTAGAGTATTAGGCTAATCATGCAGTAATTCTAGTTTCTGTATGCTTGTCAAAAATATATATAGCTGGGCATCCATTATTAAGATTAAGATCTCTTTTTTTTCTTACATCTTTACATTGGTGGACCAAGTCAGGTCAAATGATGGTGCATGTGTGACAATTTCGAATATTCATTCCTAATATATTAGGAATATATTTTTTTAATATACCATATTAAGTTATATTGTATAATTTAGTATATTGTATAATAAAGTTTAGTTTTTCCTATCATGGTTAAAATCGAAATCGAAATTGTGATTTTGGGCTCTACTTAAAATGGACTCTTTGTTAAAACATTAAAAAAAAAAGAAGGCATTGGTGGACAAAATTACCCACACTCTGGCAGAGCCAGAGTGCAGACGATATTTTTACTGAATTTATTTTTTCTTTTTTTTGTCATATGTGTGAGATTCAAATTTTCACTTAACTCTAATGATTTGAACTGCGACTCTGTATAAGGCCTATAATATATAAGGCCCTTCAAGGTTCCATTTGATGTTTAAATCACATTCATGCAATCGTAACATTTAGCCATGAGGCTTACAGTACTGGACACACTTCCTTCACATCAAACGGTCTTCCACAGTTAATTGGAACTCCATAAATGATATTTCATGTAGTTACGGATGCAGAGGAACGTTGCAATGAGTGTGTCAGCTGGTGAGTGAGTGTGTATGCGTAACTGCACATGAGCCAACATATGCATACTTTATGTGTGCACCTTCAACATTAGTAGCAGCAGGCCTCTGGATGAGCTTCCCAGGTGACCCAGAAGACTGCAGCAAGTGTCAGTGTCAGTTTGATTAACTCTAATACCGGGGCTTTTGGCACATGTGGTCAGGTTAATGAAACTCAGTGAGAAGGCACTTTTTCCTGGTTCCCTCCCCGCCAGGAAGCTGCGGGTGATGGGATGAGGTTCAGCAATTGGCTCCCTCTCTCCCTCAGCGGCCCCCCTCTCCACCAACGGGACAGTCTGATACCCTCTTTAGGCATCAAAGCTGTTGAGATGTATTACTCTTTTCCGCCTCCACATCCCTCCTTCTCTATCAGATCCTGCTGAGTTTCAACCAGTCAATTTATATTCTACTGATAGTCAGTTCGGTTTTGTTTACTAATAGCAAAGTACAAATGTCAAGTTTAGGAGATGCGCTTTTAACAGGGAACACTGTCCAAATTATTTGCCTTTTTGTTTCTTTTCTTTGACATTTAATGACATCTCCCGAAAGAATTCAATAAAAACAGAAAACCTTTTATTACATTGAATCTTGGAAACCCCCAGGAATAGAAATCCAACCAATAAAAAGCTTTCTTTAAACACACAACATTTAGTTATGGTTTTTCCAAGGATTTCCACGGTTATCATGATACCAGTTCTTCTGACCCAAAGTGTTTCTCCTTGCTCTCTCTTTCTTCACTGACACAGAAGTAGGGCACACCAGAGAATGAGCAACACAATTGGGAGGCATCCTGTCGCTTTAAGAGGGGGACCCATCTAATCTCTCCCTATCCACTCAGGCCCTGGATTTATAAATTTCCCGCAATCTCAATTCTCAAAGCCGTCTTGATTTTGAGAGTGTGTGTGTCTGCTTGTGAGAGAGGAAGTGTAGGACTGGCAAGAGGTACTATTGGGGGGTTGTGGTTTGTTTGTGCTGTCCTTTAGAAAAAGAGCTTACGGGTTCAGCAGAAGAAACGCGGGGAGCTAATGTGAAGATTTAGGACTTTCTCCGAGGCTTGGCCTCGTCTAAGCTCTGTTCGCTTGAGCCGTTTGTGGGGTCCTGCTCACACTAAACCCAGATTAATATTCCCCCCATATCCAACCAGCCCAGACACTGTCTCCCGGCCTCACTGTCCTCCACCCCCCTTCTTTTAACTGCCTTTTCTGGCCGTGATCGTCTCCCTTCCCTAATCCAAGTCCGCTGCCTCTCATCTTGCTCTTTATCTCGTCTAAGTAAGCACCTTTCTCATGGCTTCTTTCCATGAGGGGGAAGCAGCAGGAAGAGCGTAAATATGTTTTCCCCAAGCCCCCCTCATTGCTCACTGACCTCTGTGAGGTGTTATTATCAGAGTGACTGCTAAGCTCTGAGATTGCTTTTAGCCAGGTTCACCAGGGGAGAGTAGGGCTGGCTTTAATGGCTCTGTATTGGTTTACATGCCACCCAATGAACACATAAAGGATGGGTACTTATTGTATTAGGCAAATATTTCAACCATTAACAAAATTATATAATATAAAAAGAGACGTTTTGTTTATCTCCTGTACAGACAGAAAACATGTATTTGATTTGTCACTCATTTTACTTTTGTTTAACTTGAAGGCCATGTCAGTCAAAATGTTCTTCAACATTTTGCATATGCATCTTGCAAAAATGCAAGGGACACTTTTTCAGTGGAAATGAACAAGCAACTTTCTCCCACATCTCTTCTGTCTTAATGAACTCCAGTGATTTCAAAATATAAAATTTACTCTGCTACAATTGCCACAGTAAAATTATTTTTATACAATATAACAGGAACACCTGACAATATTGTGTGATCCATTAGAGAAACACCAAATATCAGATTTAATCAATCAACATCATTCCCACACTCATTACAAAACGCAAACATTGTAAACTTCATACAAGTAGTATTTATCGTATATATATTTTTTGCACTATTTATTTCATTAACTGTGAGAACAGCAGAATTAAAGCCACAACACAGAATTGCATTACAAGCAGCAGTCCAATGGCAACAGTAAGACATTACTGCTTCTTGCTGCACTTCCCTACTGCTGGTTTCCCAGACTCTGCAGATGCTATCACAAGATTGTCACCAAAAGCCTCTTCTTCTTCTTCTTCTCACTCTTTTTTTGTAGTTTTTACTCCCTTTCTTGTTCCCTTTCTCCCATCTGGATCAAGACTGAGGGAAGAATAACAAATGCATTTTGAGCCGAGAGAAAGGGGGGTGAATTTGGCGTGCTAAACAGGCAGGCTAAACCCATTACCTAAGTGTTCTTTATCTTCCCATATGCTTTTGTTGTTTAATCAGCTTTGTATCTCTCCAAATCCTGGATTGAGATAACAAACAAATGGATGAGCTCAACGTGCAGAGTAAGAAAGCCTTTTTGCTGGCACCTTAAATGCCAAAGACGATCCTGGTGCTGCACACTGGTCAGAGCAGAAAACACAACTTGGTCAGATTCTCTGATTTTTGGACCAGGTCAACCTCCAGTTCTCCCTAAAATGACCTCCTATACCTCCTCCCTGTTGTAAGAGAATGAACCCAGAGAGAGAGGGGAAGCGGGTAAAGCTGGAGCTCACAGATTTGCAATCTTCAGCCACGATTTCTCTCTGCTTCTTCTACATAAGAAAAGGAGGATTCTAGATTATCTCTGGCACTCAAAGCCAGGAAGAGTTGAAGACTCACTGAATACAGAAAAGACTTTACTGCCAATGTGGATGTACAATAGCCACAATCGTTATCAGATTTACTTTTGGGTTTCTAAAAATATGGTTTGTGTCTGTTGCTGCTATATACTGTTGACCACAAAGACCTAAAGGTGGCAGTAAACTTAGTGAGGATAGAAATCAGCAGGTTTGTAAAGACTTAAAAATAAATAGCCAAAATATTGTCTCCCTGTAATTTATCTAAAGTGACTTATTGTGTTGCTTTGTGGTTAGTATCTCCATTAGTTTTTTTGTTAATTGCCTTTGTTAACATCTTTATATTTAAAGTACATTTTGTGGTAAACTATGGTAAGTGATTTTGAGGTGAGGCTTACTGTGTGTAACACTTTTATGACACATCAAACAGCTTCTATATCATCACATTTCCATCTTCCTCTTTCCGTCTTCAAGTGAAGATCACATCCAAGAATGTGAAGCTGATGTACTTGAGCTCTAGAGAACTTCACAAGTTATTTTAAGGGGGAAGGAACTCTACAAGACAAGCATAGAGTCATGCTCCAAACCTGCAATAACCATTTTTTTGGCCACTTGCAAGCAGTGGAAACAAGCTGCAAACACAACATTGTGATACAGTAACAGTATCATCACCTTTTAAGTTTATATGGTAAACTGCCTATTTACACATCCAGCACACACGAAGCAACATTAGCATTGATTTGGAGTCGGGTTTCTGGCCACCTGGCAAATGTCTCTACTTTTAGATTAGTTTTGTCTCCACCAACTCCTGAAGGAAATATCTGCCTCTATAGCTGCTAAATGCTCCCCTGTGTTCTTGTCTGTCTGCCGTTTGGTGCTGGACAGGTAGTATACACTGGGTTTATAGAGGTTTTTCTCTGAAAACAGCTTCCTGCTGCAAAAGCATCATGAAAAATATTGCATCACTTTTCAACGTTTTGAGGGCTCAGAAGTTCCTCTGAGTGACACTCATCTTTGACAGAAAAAAAAGCAAACACTCACAGAAACAATTCTGTTCAGACCAGAGAAAGTGATGATAAGAGTGGGTGCAGGCAACCTCAATGTGCATCTCACAGTTGAATTCCCCCAGGGTAGAGGGGCTCATCGCCCCTTCTTGTTCCCCCATCAGCTATACACACACACACACACACCCTGCAATACACACACATACACACAGTCTGGGAATGCTGGGGGAAATAGCCCTCATTTATTATTGCCATACTCCTTCGTCCCCCCCCCGGTTCAGTGGGTGCGCCGCCAAAGCACGTCTTCCACCGCCAATGTCACACAATTACCTCTTAACTGCTCAAACAAATAGAGCGACCCAGAGAGTGACATCAAATCAAAACTGTCACAGGTGATTGAGTCTAGTCATCAAGGCAGCCCGCCCGCTACCTGTCAGGAGAGTGAGGGAATGAAAGGAAGAGGGAGAGAAGAGGGAGAATGTGATAGCAGCTTTATAATAGACCCCTAATAATGTATAAACACCCCCTCTCTCTTTTTTGCTCCACTCATATTAAAGTTGGGCACAGAGTGCACGATGCCCTCCTTTTCAGCTGCTCCACTCCCTCTCGGGACTCAGGATGGAAAGAAATGGCTGTGAATGGAGTAATGATAGGGAAAATGATAGAGGGGAGATTGAAATTTCCATCCTCTCTGAACCATGCCGGCTCTGCTCCTGAAAAGACATTGGCTGCTAATGGGGTTAGATCACACGCATGAGAGTTTGAGGCCTGAGTGATGTTAGCTGTTGATACTCCAGACACAGATAGAAAAAAAACCCCCAACACTTTAAAGAGGAAAACTCCCTTAAGGTTTGGGCATAGAGTGATATAAGACCCCAGCTTCCAGCAAACAGTTTGGGCTTCACTCTGCACAGGAAATCACAGGTGGATCCAGACAACAGCTGATGGTTCTCGTGTAGCTATGATACAGAGGATGCAGATAGGGCAAATGGTGCATCAGTGGGGAAAAAAACAGATAAATAAAGAGCGTGAGCAAAGGGTTGAGCAAGAGCAAGCCAAAGGGACATTAGGGACATGATGATGTTGTCAGTGTCTGATGTAAATTGGAGAATGACACAGTCAACAGACACGGCTGGCTGCTCGCTGCGGCAACACGCCAGGGCCGTGACACTGACAAATGGAATATTTCAAAGGACTTAATCAGAGGAAATGGGGTTTGGTCTGCAGGTGACACGAGTCCCGCTCCAGCGCTCACAAAAAGAAAACTGATTGCCTGCCTTGAAACCCCCACTATCTCTCTATTTCTCTGTGTGGTGTGTCTGTCTGTCTCTCTGCTGCCTATCTGACTCTCACTCTTTCCCTGTCCTCACTTGCCTCTGTCACTCCAATTACCATGAGCATGTAGTACAATTAGATTCAATCAGAGATAGCCTGTGAAAGCTGTGCCAAAGAAGCCAATGCAGAACTACAATATACAGTAGACTGTATAGTTCTACATGGTTCTGCAGAAGTTTAGTTTGTTCTGTTGACTGTATAAGTGGCTATATTTAAGCTGTCATGATGACATGAATATGTGTAGCAAATTTCATGTCAATCCACCCAGAGATATTGCACTGAAAACCACAAATGTGAACCTCATGGTGGTGCTAGAGGAAAAGTCAGGCGATCAACAAAGTCATTAGGATACATCATCTAGGACCAATGAATGTCTGTTCCAAATTTCATGACAATCCATCAAAAAGTTGTCAATACATTTCACTAAAAAAACAAAAATGTCAACCTCATGGTGGCGCTTGAAGAAAAGACGGGATCACCAAAATCACTAGGCTTCATCCTATGGGGACCATGAATGTCTGTAGAAAATCTCATGGTGATTCGTCCAAAAGTTGTTAAGATATTTCAGTCTGGAGCAAAGACATCCATCCCTAGGGTCATGCTGCTAGCATGGCAAAAAAACTAACTGGGCAGAAGCATTAAAAAGTCAACACAAAGCCACATATATTGTGGTATACTGACATGTACTTTGTTAGTATAATGCTAACATAGTAATAAAGGATGCACAATAACATTGTGTCCCTACACACTTTGCTTTGCTCATCTTGCTGCGCCTCAGGTTACCACACAGAGGTAGATCAACAGTGATAGATCTCCCTGCTTATAACCTGGGGAGAAGTGGGGGCATCCTGGCAGATGCAGGGGAAGGACAGCAAAAGGAAGGGAAATAACATTAGCAACAATGGATGAGGAGATGGAGAGAACACCTCTAGGAAGAAAGTTTATTTAACTTGTATTAGTATTAGTTATTGTCTAACTAAGAAGAACACAGAGTTAGTCCTGAGGATTTTAGAGTTCTGGGACAACATGCCAAGCACGACTCTCCAGCTGGTAATTAGCCTTGTTCAAAACTGACATTTGGAAAGTAGCAACAAAAACCCTCAAAAAACTGAAATCCATCTCCTAACTCCTTTGTTTTCAGGACCAGCATGACAGTGCCACCAGAAGCCGCATGCGTCTATGAGACTGGTGATTTGGTGCCTCAAGTCCAGTAGCCCCACGCCGGGTATGAATCACGGCAAGGGGCCGCTGCCCTGTCACAGCGGCTACAGATCAATGATAATTACCACCTTGACATGAGTACGCTTATTACTGAACAGGATCAGAGACAGGGGCCCGAGTTGTGGTGGCCGTAGGGCCTGATCGATACTCCAGGAATAATGGCTCTCTGGGGCCCTGGATTGGACTTTGCCACTAAACAAGCCATTACAGCCGCACGCATGACAGCTTAGGTCTAGATATGCGTCCTAACTCTCCTTCTCCTGGAGGCTTCTCTCTTAGAGCCCGCCTCACTATGGCTCCCACATGCCTCAGTACTCAATCTTGTCATGGACTGTTATGGGCAGGCGAGACACATGCCTCTGGCTTTGAGACGTGTTAACCAGAAGTGAGTGATTAGGTGAAGCATGCTGCTACAACACAATGTGCTCCTGTGCAACATGCCGTTGAAAGGGGCCTTGCAATGTGACCTGATGATTGCCACTGAGTATAGAGATCAAACACAGCTGCACCAGTGTGTGTACACATGAACATACCTGTACACACACACACACACACACACACACACACACACAAAAAACACACACAAAAGCAAGCACATCAATGCGTATAAGCGATGCTGATCCGTCTATGGCAGCCCTCATCTTCTTTTCTCTTTGATTTTTACCATTTCCCTCCTCCAGATCCCTTGTTTTTTTCCCTCTCCTTTTTTAATCCGGTCATACCTGTAATCGGGCTCTGCGACAGGAAACTTCAGAGAATCAATTAGTCCTCGCCTCATCCGGGAGCCAAGACGATTCCTCTCGACTTGAGCCGCAAACTCCTTCTATCAGGAGTCATTCTGCCTGCCTAACACCCAGACTCCTCTCTCCTGAGCCCGGATAGGTTTGACTCTAAGCCTCTAAAACGTTGACAACCCAAAGCGCCTTTCTCTCGGCAAGCCCTAACCGCCTGCCTCACCCCGGCCCCTTCTCTTCTGTCTAACCGTCGTTGCTGCTAAATAAAGAAGGATTTGTTTTTCCTCCACAGCAGAACTGTGATAATGATGCAGCGTTGTGGCGTTTCATCCACAATTTAATAAACAGTCCCTTTTAAAAGAATATAGAATCTTGCGCTAAAGCTCGATAAGATTGGATATGATACGAGAAGCTGGTGACTCCAGGCCTTTCTTTGTGCCGGGCGAGTTAGCCACTGAAGAGGCATCACTGTGGACGGTGTTATTTTTAAATGCCGCCACATGGCACAATAGGAAATGCAAACCTGGGACTCTTCTGCTGGCTACAGCAGGCCCTCAAGTGGAGTCTGGAACAAACAGAACATTGAGGGGTCAGATTTAATCCCCCCGCCCCTGCCTTTTGTATTCAGATTAAAGACTAAGGAGGATTTGCAGGAGCCTGGAGTCTCTTGTTAAAAGACTGTGTTCTCCACTTAACCTGCAATTTACCTGTCACTTAAGCCCGCTGCAGCGATCATCCACACCTCTGGTAGTGAAAGGGGCTGTTATTTTTCAGCTTTTTTCACATGTCTGAAGAAAGGCTTTATGTTCAATTGAGCATAATGAATTCCCTGACAGATGCTGATTAAAGCAGCAGCAGTTTGTGAGAGACACTTAATACTTTAGAAATAAACAAGAGTGAGATTGCCACTGGTACACACACAAGTCTACTTCTAATAAACCAGAAATCACTTCTTGACCAGTCGGACTGTTCTGATGAAGTTGAATTCAGTGTGTATTCATTCTCTAGAGTGCCGTGAAAGAGATGCCTGCAGGACACAGAGCCGAAACACATTGTGAAGCTTCTTGACTTGATTTGTATTGCCAACCCTCCTCATCTGCTCTACTGAAAAATCCCGCCATGGAAACCTGACCTTCTTTTTCCCTCCATAACCCTGTCCCAGAGGCCAAGCGTGATTCATCTCCCCGAAACTAAGTCAGAGGAATGAATGAAACTGCCGCCATCATTCTACCTCACCTCATCCATTTCATCCTCTCCTGTGAGTTGTCTTGCCCTCTGCCGGACGGCCATAACACCCCTCTAAATCTTCCTCCTGAACAGAACTCGCTAGGTCCACGGCAGCAGTAAAGTGGACCATTCGTTTTCACAGCACAGCCAAAAGGAGTAATGTGAGTGATGTTGAGACATTATCAGTCACTCACTGGCTGCCAAAGCTCTATGAGCTGCTCCTGCCCCCCAAAAGCATGTGCAGATGCCCACCAAACAACCGCACAGCTCTTGATGGAGCTTTACACAAGTCTTTGATACGTCCCTTAATCTCCACTAAACTATCCCACTGGTTTTAACACCCTTACGCATTAGCCTATGTCTTATAACTTAAGAGTTTATCGTTATGCGCTAAATTTAGACGCCCTTTCCTAAGACTCAAGGCAGCTTGAAAGCTGTGTGGATACAGCATGCAAAATTATAAACCTTCCGAAACATAACAAAGGATGTGAAAATGTTCATTGTCTTAGGAAACAGTACCTTCTGCAATTGAGCCATAACAGATTAAAACTGTTTGGAGGAACAGTCATGTGGATAGAGGAGATAACCTTTCACTTGGTTTGTGTGGACATTCAAATCATAAGAAAGCAAAACTCTTTACTCTTGAAGGGCAGGACCAAAACCAAAAGTCACTCATCTGCTGAAACCCTCTTCTTGATTTCTTTGTGTTAAAGAGGATCAGCGTCTTGTTTGCTATATTTTTAGAACGTTTCCCAGCCTCTTTCTACTGTTCTCTCCTGTTCCTCATCCCCTTTTTTCCTGTTTCAACCAAGCCTGTTCTCTCTGGTGCCTGTGAGAGTTGCCGTCTTTATTCTGGAGGAACCCACCTGTCCGCCTGCACATCAAACCCATCCCCGGTGGGCTTCTGTGTTAAATTCCAAAGTTAAAACCCATTACAGAGCTACCAGCTCACTCATAATGCTGTCTAACGACCTCATTTCCCTAAGTGTCAGCCCCGTCAGTCACCAGAGGCCCTGACAGCTAGGCCGCCCATGTCCGATGGTCCCGGGTGCTCTGAGGCATCACTGCCACCACCGCTGCGTGCACGTCGTCTCAGCCTGTCCTCATCAAAAACAGGATAGAACGCTCAATCTCTGAAAATATGTCAAGGCCAAGTGACTGGGGACACAGGGGGTAAGAGACTTTGGAATGAAAGTGCTGGGTATTTCATTTACCATATCCACTCTATTAGTCAGAGCGGCACAGTCAATCAGGGCCCCATTTTGATTTGAGGGGAGTCAGGGGAGAGAATTGGGACACGGGAAAATGGCTGACGGTCACGGCGTGGCTATTCCAGCTCAGCCGAAATCAGAGTTGGTGTGTATAAAATGGATTATTACCATACGGATCCAAACGTCACCGCCTGTCCGAGGAAGCAGCACTGAGCATGTGCAGGGAGGAAAGTGACGACGGGGGCAAGGTTGAGCTGAAGAGGGTTGAACCCGATTGTGTGTGTTCATGCATGTGTGTGTGTGTGTGTGTGTGTACTCACTGTCTCCTCTCCAGGTACTTTTCTGTGAAATGATTTGGTAAATATGGAAAGGGGCCCCTAGGCCACACAGGCCCGGCCCCTCTTTAGGAGTGGATAATTGACTCCTTTTCCTCCTTGATAATTCATTGCTTGCATATGCCAGCTAATACATCAGCTGAAAACTGCCCTGGCCCTCATCTCCCTTGACACACACACATACACACACCACCACCCAGAGGAATGAGCGGCTGTGGAGAGACTGAGCATAAAAAATGGGGATGACAAATGGGAGCACTTCTAGATCTATGAATGAATTATGTCTTCTAAATACCTTGAGCAGAGGCAACTGTCAGCCGGCGTCTATACTAATCTGGGACAAAATATGACCAGCTCCGCATTAAAAAGGAGGGAGCAGGGCTGCTAGAGAATGAGGCGAGAAATGAATGAGCAATCAGGCCATTAAAATGTGGTGTCTGATTCAGCTTTGGTGGACATTTGCACATCTATCATGAGATGGAAATATCCTCCCCCTTTTGTCATTTTAATACGGCCCCTTCCATTGAAATAGATTAGGATTATTCCAACAGGACAGAGATATCATTTGTTTTACAATAGCCGAGTCAGCACTCACAACAGTCATTAGGAATTAGATCAAGCTGGCTGCTGTTTAGAGGGGCACTTTGCAAACTGAAAAGAAAGACAGAATTAATGGCACTTCATTTGAAGAGGTGGGATATGAAACGGCTGTTCTACCCAACAACAGGGGTGGGACGGAAAGACAAATGGCTTATACAAGATGCCAGGCCTGTGTACAGGAAGTTCAGCGTGCATGAAACACATCGGGTCACTCACCTTGTGATGATTATGTTCACAGAGGAGGTCAAAGACACTGTAACCTTGCTATTGTTCTTTCTTCTGGTTATCTGGGAATGCAGTGTATTACCTGTGGGAAATGTATTTTTCAGGCAGCGGTTCAGAGACGACCTGGCTGTTGTTCAGGGCCACAGGAGGATCGCCGCATCCCTCTGCAACGCAGTGAGCTGCAGGAAGGAGGAGGCCCAAGGACGGCGCAGTGCGGCCGGGCACTTTGAACAAGCGCAGAGGCCGTGATGCATTCAAAGCCTACACACTTTGGATGTGGGAAAGTATGAATTGAGACAACCAATCAAAAATAAGGAAATAAGCATAACTTGCACTGCCTCAAAGAGTTGATCATGTCACTTACAGAAACATGAACATTAAGGAATTTGATGATACAGCCGTTAACTTCTTTATTAATTGAAAAAAAATCATGAAATTGTGTCAAACTCAGTAGTAATGCCTATTTAATTCCGTAGTGCATAATTTATTTTATTTTAATGGTTTTTATTTGTTTCACTGGAATATTCCCATTAAGACTTCTTCCAGACATGTTTTAAGACATAGGCTACTCTGCTTTGAATAATAATTTGTGTCTGGCATGGTTTTTCCACAAAAAAGTTAATTCACTTAGTAATTCTAAAAATTCTTAAATATTAAATCTACTCCTTCTCCCTCATTGAAAAAATCCAGAATACATGAATATGCTAATATTTTTGTTTCAAATGTTTAACTATTAGATATCTAGTACTTCACTTTAAAGACCATTCTCGGTATACAGTATGTGCACTGGAGGCTTCAAGTTTCCACATCACTCGTGTGTAAACTGCACATTGAACCACGATTGGCTTCCAAACTAGTTGTGATGTCACAAAATCATCCCACAGGTACACAAGTCAAACTGAGGTTTAAGGTGAGTGCAGAGAAACTTTTCCCTTTCAGCAGATGGATGGGAAAACAGCCTTCTCGTGTCAAACTCTGCACATACATCACTTTGTGAAGGTCAAACAAACCTGTGAGTAACAATAAGCAAAACACATTTTTGAGTGGAGGGGGCCTTTAAAACTGCACTTTCTATGAGGGATTCTACACTCTGTTTCTGGCTTACACCTAGCTGTCTAACAGCCCTGCAATAATACTGAGATGTGTTTCTAATTCTCATTTACATCAATGAGGGTAAATATTAGAAACATCTCTCAGTATAACACAATACAATTCAACAGCAGCACAAATTAGTTTCTGAAATAACCAGAGTTGATTCAACACCTCTCTGAACTGAACAGTTTCAATAAAAACTGAACAATATAACCACCATGAAGGAAGGATTTATTGCAGGACTGCACTGGTTTTGGCTAGGTGTACCTAACTGCAACTGAGTGTATTTTCTAGAGAGATTGATCTCTTCCGGACCAAAAGACGAGGGGGTCGAGTGTGTAATTTCTGGAGAGTAATGTAAGCGTGTTGGACTAAGTTTTAATTTCAATTATAAATATGATTCAATATAACATCAAAGCCAAAGACTACATCAAAACAAACCCAGTAAATATTCTTACTTCGACATAACCACGACCATCTTCACCCGGCTTGGAAACACCATGTGAATGGCGACACTGACCTCTAGTGGCAGAATTCAGTACTGGAGACAATACACGAGCATTTTTTCCTATGGTTTAAATTTGGAAATAAATTGGCTATATTGCCGTTTTATTAGTGTATTTTTATTTATGGAACACATGGAGAATAACATGAGCTACAACTTTAACCTTAATAAAATGACCAAGATTTCTAATCAATGCATAAATGATCAAAATGATCAAAATGAGAGGAAACAAGAGGATGTGTCTTAATATAACACTTACCTGACATCCTATTGTCTTGGTTAAATTCCTTCTTTTAAAGTGCCAGGGTACAGGATGGATGATTCCTGTTATTTTACTTTAAAGGATTCCTTCATGAGTAGTCTTGCTCTTCATTAACACTAATTAGGCCTACTGTTTTCTCCCCACAAGGTGGAGTCATAAGACTAGATGTAGCTTGATCTCTGTCAATGGAGCTGAATTATTGTGGGGTAATTTTGCCTTTTGATCAAATGATGAAGCTCCACGGATAATAATCATTTATCGAACTGTTGCATTTGATTCCAGTTCATTGTTATGCTCACTGAACACGTTCCTCTTTCTAAATGAGAGCTATTTGCATGAAAATAACAGCCTCAGCCACAGCCTTTTGTGAATCATTCAGCTCTCTCTGACACTTGTGTGATTATGAGCCTTCAGCCTCAATATCATTATTGAATACACATATCATTAAATTAAATTACAGCTATTTTATGTATTTATCAATTATCAAAGACAGGGTTTGCTGACAGAAATATTTGAAGAATCATGTGATAATCAGTATAAAGAACAACAGAGAGCAAGATGCTGGTGTGGCTGCAGCATGGTAAAATAGATTCAGTGGATTATGATGTTTTTACAGGAAACATGAACATAAGAGTGACACAATTAATCTCTTGGTGTGTACACAAATGCTCTTTTTTGCTCTGCCATCACTCAGTGACTTTGTTACTGTTTTGGTAAAATGAATTCAGGTTGCCGGTACATAGCCTTTTATACACACTAAGAATATCTGACTCAGTGTAATTTATACTGTAACACTTAATCTGGTGATGATGACATAACCCACATTAAATTCAACAATGGCTTCTGTTATCTTTTCTGTTGGTTGTGTTGTGCTAGCCCTCTGGGGTGAGCTTGGACCAGAAACCCTCAGTATGGTTCCCGCCACAGCAGTATGTTTGTTGGTGTTAGAGTAGAGAAAAGATTCCCATAGAGAGTCTAAGTACCGGACAGGCAGGGTCATTTTTCACAGTTTCCTTTTCATTATTGTGTGTAGGAAGTGTTCTTTTTGCCTCGAAAGCTCTTTGAAACATTCTCAATATTTCATTTTTCACAGAATATTCAAGTAATTGTCAAAGTTGTTTTCTGTTTATGCAGAGGTGGAAGGATGGCTGTATACTGTGTAAACCATGCTCGCTTACTTGTGACATATGTACATTTTATATTTTTATATACTGAAAAATTGCACAGCCTACCTACATATCGGGCCAGTATACATTTGAGCATTTTAATATTTTGGCTATATTAAATTTTCATATTGTATTTATCCTCAATATTTCTTTTCTTTACTATTATTATTATCATGTATTGCACATTAGCACAGCCTCCCTGCATTTCACTGTACATGCTGTTCAAGCATGTGACAAATAAAACCTTTCAGTCTTGAGTCTTGTGTGTCCAAACGTATTTGGATGAACTGAGAATGCGCACAGAATGAAATGACCCATTCCATAACGGCAACAGTTGATGATGCAACAGAACATCAGAATTCTAATATCACCTCAAACATACACTGCTGACTGACTCCTCAAATACTCCTTTATCATGAAAGCCTAACAACTGTTGCAAGAATACTGCATCTACCTTCTGTTGAAATGGCAAAGGTGAGACAGGTTTATATTTCTGTTTTGATATTGTTGGTTACAACTATATCAAATCAGTCATTTGCATGTCCATGACATCTAGACTGGGCTAAATTTGGTTTAAAAGTGAAAGTATTCTAGACATCTAGGTTTCATATAATCATCGTTTGAGAAGTGTTCAAATGACTGTATTTCAATGTGAAGCACATAATAACTACATACTGTAATATTTCTATTGAAAGGCCCCAAAATGTAACATTTGAATAGCAAACTTTCACCATCAGTAGGCTTAACAGGTGGTTGCAAAATGTCTATTGCTTCCTTCTTATGGAGAAAGCAGCTTTGTTCATCTTATATCAGTTATATCAGAGCTGGATTGCAGCAACCTTTTAGCCTACAGGGGCTAAAAATAGATTTGGAATGTCACTTTCTAGTTGCTACACTATTGATATTTTCTCTAACAAGATGAGGAGGCTGATTTTACAAATAAACTCCACTTTCAACACTTTGCAGCTGCTTTATGTACGCAGTACACCAGGGGATGAGTCCCGTCTCATTCTCTCTGAGAGGCCACCTGTAATTCTTCACCTGCATGCCAAACTGGGGGCACGTCTTGATGGAGGTCTTGACCTGCGTCCCCAAGAGGCTGTCCCCAGTGCTGGAGACTTTCTGTGGGAATCATTCTTCCACAATGATCCCAGTGACCCCACTGGTCTGAGATTGATACTGAAGAGGGTTTCTGGTCCTCACTCAGCCCAGGTGGTTGCCCCATGTCCCAGTCCGCCTCAGCAGACCACCTGCTGTGTGCCATACACTGAGGACACAGCCAGTCCAGCCCTTAGAGACTGTCCTGTCATTCAGACAGGAAAAAAGACCAGCAGACCAAACTGGAATCACTGGATCTGCACATTTGTGGATCCTGACACCCTCCAAGAAAATTGAGATGAAGGATGTTACTCCATGTGGCATGGCTTCTTGCAGCAGCAGCAGCTCACACAGAATGTATGTTACATGTAAAAACTGTAAACAGAAGTCCTGAATTGATGAAATGAAAAGATGTTCTGCAAATGTGTCATTATTACTGGACTTTGATTTCCCAGTGATCATAATGGAATATTACACTCAAGTTTTATATCAAGTATTGTTGCTATTGTTGCTACTAAGAAGACGTGAATATATTCCTCATAATTTGACAGTATGGTTCCTTTTGGTGAATGTGAACAAAGGTGGTATCAGTTATGATAAGTCCTGAATTACAAACACAGTTTTAATACTGTGTCTCATTCATGTATGTCTTTAAATGAAATTTACACTCAAAGTGGGAGTAAATTATCAAAAATGCAAGTAGGAGAAATGTGGAGACTGTGGAAAATATTGTTAGAATGCAGTAACCGGCAACTCTGCACTAAATTAATTTCACTGTGCCATCCAGAGCAACATGACCTCATTACTAGTTAAGTAAAACATGTTCAGGTTGCCAAGACATGTCATCCTCTTTATAGAAACACTAGCGGTCGAATTTCTGACTCACTGGATAACCACAGACACCCACACTGCCTGCCTGTAGCCATTCATAAGGCTTGATTCACACACAAAATAGACTGCAATAACAGCAGGCGATGGCTGTTCTGTTATCTATCTCCAGTGGTTGAGGGATCACACTGTGTGTCTTGCTGTGTTTGTGGACAGCAGATGTATAATGGTGAGTAAACATAGCTCTCGTCTCTGCCAGCAGCTGTTGGGTCAGATGCCAAGTGATGGGCAAAGCGTTAGGAAGGAGCTGTTTGCACTGCCGCTGCTGGCTTTTCTCAGATAACGAATGAATTATCTCCACAACCTGTGTACCTTTCTTATGTAGCCTGACATGTATGTGCTATTGTGTTTTTCATGGCTTTGTCTGTTTTTGTTAAATTATTAAATCCTCACCAAGTCACATTTGTCGATTTAGTATGGTTTTTAAACAGAAACACACCATATGAGTGACAGTCAAACAAAATTTCAGCTTTATTTATAAAACGTATAGTTGCCCCAAACATGTATTGACGTCTGCAGTAACATAATAACAGTGGCACTACAACATGACATACACATTCACTGATTTGTTCCTGAATATCCATCTTGACACAGATCTTGACTCACTCACTGCAGCTGATGCAAGCATTTAAAAAAGACAAATCACAACAGTTCTGTCAAAGTGTGTGAAAAACTGTGGCTGAGATTTACCAGGCTTACACAGGAACAGCTTTAATGACTCAGAGAAGCTTGGCTGGACACACTCATCTTCTTTCCCAACGTGAAATGTGACAAGCACTAACCACAGTCCATCCATAGGACATGAATGCAGGATAATCTGCTTTAACTGGATGTTTTATACAACAAGAAGTATACAAACAGGCACTTGGATTAAGGTATCATCTCCTGTTCCTGTTCTGGTTTCTGTTCTGGGAATGTGATGTACATCCTGGGACTGAGCAATAAACATTCAGTAACATACTGTAACACACATAATAACACACAACACATTTCCATCCTGTAAACAGCAAGACAATTAAGCACTCCAACGGCCTTCTACAGTTTGTAGAAGAAAGTCCACGCTACGTAGAGGAGGTGTCCTGAGCGGGCAGCATCTGTGTGGGAGTGCTCTCCTTGCTCTCAGAGGTCAAGGTGGGGTTATCTCCAGCGACACCCATGTCAGACATCTCTGATATGTGCAGCTCACCAGCTCCTTCCTGACAGCCAGGCGGAGGCGGAGCGCTGTCGACCCCGTGGCTGGAGCTGGACTTGTGAGAGGAGGTGGGGGAGTTGGTGGGGCTGAGCTGAACAGCCGTAGTGTCCTGCAGCGTGTGCTCGCTTGTCTCCATCTCAAACGCTGCTGTCCCCATCCGCATCAGCCCCCACTTCTCGCCTCCTTTAGCCTTGCGGGCCATGTGGGCCGGGGGCCTCCTGCTGATCACACAGCAGCCTGTGAAGAAGGCCAGGGCTATCAATAAGAGAAGAGGCCCGATGATGATGGGGGGGTTGCCAGTAGGGACGAAGGTGCCAAAGGCGAAAGCTCCCACCAGGGTGATGTTGATGCCAGCCAGCATGATGCACAGGCCACAGGCACAGCACAGGGCTGGGGAGGGCAGGCTCTGGTGCTGCAGGCCGCGCTGCTTGGGAACCTTCTTGGGAGCAGATGGTCTGGAGGTTTTTTCAGGTAGCACCATGTCTCATGGAGAGCTCTGTGAGACCCAGAGAAGCTGAAGATCAGATGGCTGACTGATCACTGAACTCGTCACCTCAGAGACAGAGATGAAGGTGAAGTGGCTGAAGAGGAAGAGCAAATGTGTGAGGTTTTAGAGGCTGTGCAGCTTTTATACACTATAAATGTTTCTGTGACATTTGATTTTTTTTTTTTACATTTCATTCAAAATTCCTGTTTGTAATGCCACAAAAAATATAGAAAAATGTATTTCCTCTATTCATTTCGTTACACCATATGAGAAAGGTTTTCACAGGCAAACAGCAATAAATAACTCAAAACATTTCATACACGTGGCAAATACCACTGAAAGTGCAGCTATTCCTAGTGATAATCACAAAATCACATCTTCCTTACTGCTGGCCACGATGGCAGACTTGCATTGACAATTTGCACTGAGAAGAAAATCTGAAAACAACCACACAGCAACATTATTATGTGCTATCCTCAGTGTCACTCACCTTAGATCAGACACATAATCCAGTTTGGCGTTCGTCCCTCCATCACGTTGTGCAAGAGTTGCGGAGCTGATCTCTGTCTCTCCGGCAGGTGAACAGTGAAGCGAGCTGCTGCCGCGCTGCTGCCCACACGCCACAGGTTATAATGAAGATGGACCACTGGGGGCGCTGCAGGGTCTGAAACTAACGGTCCAATCAAATCTGGCGCAATGAAGCGATGAAGTTTTGCATGTGTGCACTGAACAAATCAACATCTGATCTCTGAGACATCAGTGGTTCAGACGCAAAGACACAGGATGGATGCTTCTTGTTTCTTTAAATCCGTTATTAAATTACGATAAAAGAACATTTGTTGTTAGGTCATCTGGGCAGTGGTGGAGTACATTTACTCAAATACTTTACTTAAGAACAAATTTGAGGTATGTTAATGCCAGTACTTCTACTCCTCTACATTTCAGAGGGAAATATTGTACTCTTTACTGCACTACAATAATCTGACAGCTTTAGTTACTAGCCTAGTTACTTTACAAATTAAGATGTTTGCCAAAAACACATGAAGAACTTATAAAAGATTATGTTTTGTTATAAATGCAACTACCCCAAAAGTTTATAAAAGTACAGCTGGAACGATTAGTCTATTAACTGACTTTAAGTCATTTTTTAAACAAAAATGCCAAACATCGTATGGTTCCAGCTTCTCAAATGTGAGGATTTGCTGCTTTTCCATCAAATTATTTTTAATAATTTTAATTTATTTTTAATAATTTTGAGGTTTGGACTATTGTTTGGACAAAACAAAGCATTTGTGACATGAAGGTGTCATTTTGGGCTCTGGGTAATTATGACGGTATTTCTCACTATTTTCTGAAGTTTAACAAATCCATCTATTGATTAATCGATAAAATAATGAGCAGATTAATCCATAATGAAAATAATCATTGGTTGCAGTCCTATATAATAGACTCAACCTCAGCCAACTACAGTAAAACCCTGCTTTTACATTAATGCACATTTAGTAATATTCTTATGATGTATTTAATAGTATAACAGTCACAGGGGATTGTTAAAGAGGACACAGCTTCCGTCAGAGCGATGTTATCTCGTCAGTGCCTGGGCAGGTTAATCACACCCTCTTCCTGTTCCTCCACCGTCCTCTCAGCATTCACCCAGTACAAAAGGTGCCTCAATGAACGAAAGCTTTAGAATGAAACCACATTTACTCCTAAAGAAGAGAAAGCCATTTGCTCATAACTCCTGAATAAGAATGAATTGTTTAAATGATGTTACACAGATTAGACAGGAGATGTTGAGGATCTTTTTATTGAGAACACAGCATACCAGTGAAAATATGCTCCACACTGAGAGCATTATGCATAAGACCCTATCTTTGACAAATTTCAATGGGACTCCATAATTGCAGACCAATAGCTGTACCTCATTTGATGCCATTACAAGTTGATGGGGGGGGGAGCAAAAAAGTCCTTTTATGAGTCATAATGGGAAGGAGAGGGCTTTAACATAGCAAGTGGTTGTTTCCTAATGTGCGTATTCGCTCTGAGCAAATCTGTCAATTCCTGCCAGCCTATGAAGGCCGTTAGTTGCTATAGGGATGAGGTGTCCATGGCAACAGTGTGAAATCAGGGGGCATGTCGTTTAGCGGGCAACACAAAGTTAACAGGGTTAAGGGGAGACAGAAGTGATAGACTGCCATCGGTGACCCCATTTCAACATAGATGGGGTCCTCAATGAATGCAACAATTAAAAAAGTAAAAATACTTCTTTAAAGAAAGGATCAAAAGTAAATATCAGCAGCTTAATGGACCCAAGAAAATCTAGGACAGAGAAGTCTGGTTAGTCCATTATTCTTTCCATTGGCACATTCAGAACCAGTCACAGAACCAAAGATACAAAACTAAACAACATACAAATACTTGTATAAAAATAATTTGCCTTCAACCCCAGTTTGGAATCCTCTATCTTACTACAAAGTGTAACATCAACTATTCACAAACCCACTTTAAGTATTATTAGCTACATACAACCAAAACAAATGCGATTCTCACATTTCAAGTCATTCAGACTAAAAAGACTCTGAGACAGCAAAGCAATAAGACAATAAGAAACTAAGCATGTCGTTTTGGGATGATGTTACATTTGTACAGTACAAAATGTGCAAAGATGTGGTGCAAAAAAGAGCCTGAGGTAATGCTGGACTCTGGACTAATGAGGATAAAAAGTTGTTAAAACCCCTTAAAAGATAATTATTACTGCAGGTGTCGAATTCACATTGTTGGACCAAACTGATTATTTACGATACAATATTCTCCCTTTCAGATAAACTAAATAAGTGACTTATTTTAAAGTACATCAGTGCTACAGGTAGCTTGTGTTGAAGTGAAAGCTAGAAATGATAAGAAATACAAAACAATTTGATCAAAGGGGTGTTGTCTAACTTCACCATCCATTCACATTCTTGCACTTTCTGTAAGTTATACGTAGCCTCAACAAGAATCGCTTAAATGGGTAAAATGGAGAAAAGACCATTTCTAGAGATGGATAGTCCATTTTTATCATTTAAAATCACATACATCCACACAAATCAAATCACATACACTGGCGTGCTTAAAAAATAAAATAAAAGATAGTTCATCTCTTTCCTCCAGTGACTGAGAAACAATAAGTAAAATCTATCAAAATTAGATAATATTGCATTAGGACAGCGACAGTGGCAAAACTGTGCTGAACGTATGTAATGCTGTGTTGATAATGATATGTACAGATTAGATATTTAGTATAAACTGCTGGCATTAAGAGCGGTTTCTGCTGTATTGGGGTCATCGGAAATAAAAAATAAATAAATCTTTGAAGACTAACTGTAAAAGTAAACCCAAAGTTATTCTCAAAGGAAACAGTTTGTTGAAACAGCTGATCCTACAAGGCTCCCTGTGAGAACAACACACACACACACACACACACACACACACAAGGAGCAGGCAGAGGCTAAAATCAGTTGGAAATCATGACGAGGGGACTTGTACTGGTCCTTCAGGCTGCAAGGTTGTCCGATGAGGGTGCGAAGTCCCTGGTGCGCAAGGCGTTGGACTGCGCCCGTCTGCGTGCCAGTCTGGAGTTGGAAGGAGGAGAAAGCCTCATGGAGCACACGATGGCTCCGACATCCTCCTGCTGCTCGTCGTGCTGGGATAGCTGCCGGTTGAAGGCGATGGCTTCTGCTGCAAACTGGGTCAGGTCTTTGGTGCTACTGTTCCTGGAAGAAGAAAGGAGGCAAAGGAGGATTTGAGAGACAGTTGAATCTTTTACCGATATGTACCACCTACACATTCCCATGGCACACAATGATCTTCCTTGCTCTTCTCATTCACTCAGAAGTTTTCACACCAAAACACATAAGCTCTACTGTACTATC
The DNA here is from genome assembly GCF_020085105.1 of Siniperca chuatsi. Lineage (NCBI taxonomy): Eukaryota > Metazoa > Chordata > Actinopteri > Centrarchiformes > Sinipercidae > Siniperca > Siniperca chuatsi. The sequence goes on from NC_058047.1 coordinate 19,094,909, forward strand.
ATAAAATAATAATACAGTTGTGTTGAGTCTATTGCTTTAATACGAATTTACTTCATCTGCAGATCATTTTAAAATACTACAGTTTTGTTTAAATCACCTTATAAATGTCACAAATGCATTAGACTTGACTTTCTAAGCTTCTGTCATACCTCTGTAGGACATGAGGAGTTGGAAGACCTCTCTCTGGAGCATTCTGTAAAAAATGAATAACGATTTGAAATCACAGCTTTCAATAAAGTAAAAATAGCACTGGATGAGTGATACAGTGGTCTTGTATCAGACATTATAGTAAAAAAAAAAAAAAAAAAAAAAACAATTATTCTGATGCTCAAATGTCATGATACCGACCCCCTGCACCCAAGGGTGCTTGAGGACCTGAGCAGCACTGAGGCGCAGAGTTGCGTCCCGAACCAACAGCTTGGATATGAGATCCTTGGCCCCCTCTGTGATGTGAGCCCAGTCCTTGTCTGGAAATTCATACTTGCCCTGCTGGATGCTCTCAAACAGGTGACTCTGAGGAGAGAATATTACACAACACCCTGTAAAACGGAAGCAGAATGAAAACATTCTCCGTGCTCTTTGAAACCAGCATTAGAGTGTCTGTATATGAGTGTTTCCTAACATGACGCACACATCAACCACTAATTATGCTGCTCCTCCAGTGTTTCCTGAGCCAAGAGATTAAACAATAAAACCGGATTCAGGTGACAACAGAAGAAAACAATTCATGTCCAGAACTACAGATGACAGCCAATTCAAACTATACAGCCACACACACGATGATGATTGCTGTTGAGCAACACAGCCTGACAGTAGCAGGCAAACATTATTTATAGCTGATATACTATCTTGTTAATAACCATATGCATACTATGTAACTGCAACGTTTGCGGTTCGATTCCGCCAGGGGGCCTTAAATTAAGGGGGGAAAAGCCATAAAGTTCTTCATTTGATTGAACTTAGTGTAACATTTGGTGTTCTATGTCCTAATACTGACCTCTAATACTTGAGGTGCATTTTCAAAAGTTTAATCAAAATTCTTATTTCCAATTTATTCCTGTTTTAACACTGGGTTTTACATCAGAGGCACACTTAGAGACGGTCTCCATTTTTATTCTGTATGCAATTGTAGTCTAGATTGCAGTCTTTTCTTTTTCATCATGATACAAACATTTACAACGATTATTCTAATTATTAATTAATCTACTGATTATTTTCTCGATTCATTGGTCTATAGAATGTCAGCGAATAGCGAAAAATGCCAATAACAAGTTCCCAGAGTCTAAGGTGACATCTTAAAATGTCTTGTTTTGTCTGACCAACAGTCCAAAATCCACAGATATTCAGTTTCCTATCCTAAAAGACTATAGGGGCCAGTATACCCCCTCCTCCCCACACCTTTTTGACATTGGATTATGTGGGGGGCTGTGTCCCACCATTTCTGTAACTTTCCAAAATCGACAATCCGGCATTCTTCACACCCACTTCACGCTGTGATTGTCTAGCTGTGCGGAGGTGAGAAAGTAAGCTGGGTTTGAACTTCTCTCTATAGATCTCTTTTGGTACACAACTATTTGTGCCACTTTTCGTGTGAGCAACCAATTTCAACACTCTGAATGAGTTCCAGGAGAGACTGTCTGAAAATGTCAGCAGTTATCCTTATTTTTCCAGTGTGGCTGTTCGAATCAGGTATAAAAAACTACACCCCCCATTTTTCTGACAATGACATGAACCATTTGCTGTGGACACAACTGTCAATTAGCTAGATCTTAGATACAAAATTGATACTTGTAGTAATGATGAAAGAAAGAAATAAGAGTACATTTTTACGCATACTGCACCTTTGTGCTGTAAACACTGTAGGAAGTGAACACTTGCAGGAGTGTCAGGAGAGATAGACACTGAGAAAGCGCAGAGGCTGAGTGGGCGAGCATACCTGGCAGGTTCTGCAGGTTTCTCCTCGGTCCCAGCCACAGTTTGAACCACAGTGGCCTGTGAAGGGGGGGCTGCCGCTCAGCAGGATGTAGAGGATGACCCCGAGACTCCAAAGGTCACAGCGCTTGTCGTAAAAGGAGGCCTCATCGGTGAACACCTCCACTACTTCGGGAGCCATGTACTCTGCTGAACCACACTAAGAGAAGGCAACAAAATAAAAAATAAAAAACACACAGGAAAAGTCAAGTGACTGTTATCCATTAGATTGATTCTGTTTGTGTGCCTGTGCTATGAATTCAAAACTAGACTGTTACCGGTGTGGTAAGCTCTGGAGTCGTTATGGGCGTACAGGCACTGCTGAGCTTTACTCCACTTCCCAAGTCAAAATCACAGATCTTTACTGGGGACACCTGAGTGGAAAGATGGAGGAAAAACATTATTACAGTGTTACCTCCAGGAACAGCTAATGTCATTCTGAAAGCTTCCTGTCCTTTGAAACCCACTTACCTGATCAGTGTATTCACAAAGAATGTTCTCCAGCTTAAGGTCTCTATGGGCAATGCCTGCAGAAAAACATATTGTCACCATGACGGAATAAAAAGACAATCCACAGGTATTCTCTTTGGACTGTGGTAGGATAGGTGTTTGGATGTTGACCTACCTTTTGTGTGTAGGAAGTCAAGAGCTTGGGCAATGTCCCTGACCACCTTACTGGCCTCCAGCTCATCAAAGTGCTTTCGGTTCTGGATGTGTGTAAGAATGGAGCCTGAAGGAAGAGAAGACAATCACTTGTAGCAATCAGTGGGTGTTTATAATGAGTCATCTGAAATAGCTAAGTGTATGCAGATGGTGTAATTGTTGGGTTATGCATTTATGCTTACCTCCACGCAGCTTTTCAAATACCAAATAAAAGCAGGAGCTGTCTTCAAAGAACTGGATCAATTCCAAAATGTTCCTGGATCAAGATATTTCCCAGTGTTTAGAATCTGTTTCCTTCAGTGATGGTTTTAATTTACTTAAAATATTTCTCGCAATAAATGCACTCACCTGTTTCCTTGACACTGGTAGAGAGTCTCCACTTCACGAAAGACTCTGCTGCGGCTGTGCCCTGCACTCTTTTCTATGATCTTTGTAAAACAAAAACAGATGGAACACTATTAGTTGATTGAACAAAAATGTAAACATTTTGATTTCATAGTATTAAAAACTATTCTGTTTGTGATTACTGTTCTTGTTAAATTAGTTTTATCTTTCAGTTTAACTAAACACTCTTGTTGTTGCTGTAGAAGAGCATGTGTACTCAACAAACCTACTAAAATGGATATCAAGACAAGGTGCTAAAGTTCATGTTTTTGTTTTATATTTTAAACTTTGAAAAAGTCTAAGAGTTTAAGTAAAGAACCTTTCAATGGGTATGACAACCCTGTATGATTTACTTTAAGAATTTATGCAAATAAATGTATCAAACTATTTCCGCAACTTTCTGTGTCAAGGTTCTCCATCAGGTATGAAACAAGCCAGATTTAGCTAAAGGTGATGTTTATTTGGTAAAGTAGTATACATTTTACATCCTAAAAACCATAAAGAACAGAACAACTTTTTAAAAACTTTCGAGAAACAGCATGCAAAAAGCTGTCTCAGCATTGACTCAATCATAATGACAAAATTTTATAAATGTCTCTCTTTGTTACCTTTTGTAGAGTGTTGCCTACAAAATGTCCTTACTCACCTTCACAGCAAACTCCTGTCCATTCTGCAGACTTATGCATCCTTGAACTTTAGCATAAGCACCCTGACCAAGCACCTCATCTGTCAGTTTGTAGAGATCTGAAGAAAATGTGACATATGAGAATGCAGTACGTGTTTGTTATTGTTTGAATAAAAGATAACATTTATACTGTTCAGTATGTCTCATAATAATATCAGCTTCATTACCATCAAAAGTGCCTGTGAAGCTGTCTGTTGCTCTAGTTCTTTTCTTCTTCTTTCTTTTTGCTGCATCTGGGATGTTCACTGGCTGGCTTTTCTCCATTTCTGTAGCAAAAAAGAAGAACCCATATGCAAGCAAATTAGTTAAAAACAGTACAGACTTTGCCAGTGCGTTGCTGTATGCACCGCAAGTTTCAGTAGCTCCACAGCTGTTCTGAATAACAGAGCTGTTGTACCTGCTGGGCCTTGGGAAAGGTGCTGTCTGTCCTCTGAAGCAACCCTGTTCTCCTGAATGCCCCCGCAGCTCTGCCCCACTTGGCCCACAGCCAGGGAGTTACCCTGTAACAGAGAGAAGAAGGCCGCATGGGAGGGGGAGAGAGCGAGGGGAAAGTGCAACAGTAGCCAGAGATCAGGTGGTGGCACAGTAGAGAAAGCACAAGAAGGATTACATAATTCTCATACTTTGTTCTAAGTGTTAAATAGTGAAAATCTGAAATTTCCCCTTAACTTTCTAAAATACTTATTTAAGTCTCCAGCAGGCTAATACATGATTGATAAAACCTTTTGCAAAAAAAAAAAAAGACACTGTAATTATATGGTCGTATAACTACTACTACAAACTATCTGATAATCTTCCCCTGTAGCATTCTGCCAAAATAGTGGCCTGATGAGAATACAGGAAGCACAATGACAGGCCTTACCTCACCCGGGATATTACCAGAAGCATTTTCACAACCAGTCAGTGGTGACACTGATGAAACTTCTACATATCTGTGTTGATAACCTTGACAGTCTGTGGACTACTTTCTGTCAGCCTGATCTTATCTAACACAACATGTTTCAGGAAGTTAAAGGTTTTGAAATCACCAGTATTAACAGTTCATATCCTACCTGGAGAGAGTCCCGGAAGGCTTGCAAGTCCGACATCATGCTGTGCCTCACCATATCTGCCAACTGAGTACATCACAAATACTGAGTTCGTCTGGAACAAACTGCATCAACAGAGACATAAATATACACGATAACAAGTCATTTCAAAGTGGCGGCAAGTCAAAGAATTTGAGCAATGAAACATAAAAAAAAAAAAAAATCAACAGTCCATTAATCACCCAACTTGACGTGTACCAATAATACGTTTCTACAAGAGGTTTCCTCCTTTCACAATCTAGTGTCAAATTTTGTTCCGGTTTAACTTAGTTGCGGTTATTAAATGACAGAAAAGCCGCAAACGGTCCAGTCTGTTAAAGTAGGCTAGCTTCTGCCAAGTAAAATATATGCTACGGTAAGTGAATGCATTGGAGTGATGTTAAAGACGTTAGCATTTAGCTATAACATCTAGCGTTATACCAGCTCAAAGTGACAATAAGTTAGATATGTAACGTTAGCTTACTGTTGATGCCCTTATAAAACTCAGTAGCAATTGTGTACCGACTGCTGCTACACAAATCTACGCACCCTTACCAAGAGGGTGCCATGTATAAAAACTTACCAGATCATTAGAAAAGCTAGAGTTAGCGTTAACTGTTGCAATCCGACGTTATGTTATTGTCGTTAGCCTTAGCTAGCTAGCAAGAACCCTTAGCTAGCTTGTCCTACCGATTAACGTCCAGTCGCTAGTTTGTGTTTAGAGCCCGAACAGGACTTGTTTAAACGAAAAACTCTTCTAACCTGTACTCTGTGTCCAAACCAGCCAAATCCCCTCCGTCAAAGCCTCTGACAGCTGATGTAAGCAGCATCCATTGCTAGCTGATATCCATCAGTCTGCCAGTGACGTACAGGGCGGGAAACCACATAAACAGACGGTTGCCCCGCCTCTCTCTGCATACCTTCTTCTCCCATTGGTCGAGAGCACAGCTACCACTGTGCTTGATTTCCCGCCACACCCCAATCCACGTAGTGGGGATTTTTTGTGCATGACGAGGACCATTATTTACACATTCATTTTAGAGGTTTGGCAGGTCATCACTGACAAGAGGAAGTACGGCTCACGCCACACCTATAATATCTCACCATTATTATTTTGCAGTTTATGGTTTATCCCTGTCTACATTTAAAATCTGTCGTTGTCTGCGTTGGTTTTGGCCTGAAACTAAATCTGGTCTGTGTGGCAGACCAAATCTAAGCAAATATATTATTAAAGAAATTCTATAAGTATTAATCTTGTTAATATGCTGTCTTTTCATTTTTCTGATACAGTGTTGACTTTGTTAATGAAAACTCAATCACATCCAATGTTTTTGTATTTATTTTTGTGGTGCAGTGCAATACATAAACTTTTTTTGCAAACATCTGCAAAACACAGATCATTTTAGGCTGCATTTTTATGTTCAAACATAAAAACACTGACATCAAATAAAAAACAAACTTTCATTCAACAAAATAAGACTCAACACGATATATAAAACATAAACATACATGCACAGGAGAAAAGAAAAAGCATAGTACAGGAAATGTAGGAGGATATTATAAACCAACACAAAGTCCTATAATGGTGGCATCAACCACCGTAATTACTGTAAGTAAAAACCTCTGTGAAGGCACAGTGCCACCATCTGAAGAAGTGTGGTAAGTCAGTGGAGCTTCCCAGTTATGCCTAGAAAACCACTCATACAACTTTATGTAAAATTGTTCTTTGTTTTGAGTGTTTAGAAGCCGATGATTTCTCACGGGGCTCAGATAATGCCAAAATGTAAACTCCTTTGTCCAGGTGTTTTTTGTTTAATTGCATATCTTCTCTGTCATCTCTTTCTGTAGGAAAAGAAAACAAAGGACATGTTTAACACATCAAATTCATATTGTATGAGGAGATGAATGCTTGTTATGAAGTGCTGTCTACACTTTCAATATGAACAACATTATTTCTTATATTGAGAAAGAAAGCTACAACACCAACAACAAAAAACTGCCTTGGGTACAAAAGGTGGGACAATAAAACAGGGTCTGTTTACAAGATGTATCTTTTCTGCAGTGTGTTGACATAAATCCCTGTTTCACTTTGGGAGGGGGATTACACAGCCCGGGCTTCATAATGATGATAACTGAAGACTTTGCTGTTATTTTCTTTGCGCTGCATATACACTAGCCGGGAAAACACACTGACATGAAGACAAAACTCAGCCTGACCAAGCATGCTGCACAACAAGGTTGTGGATGGCAGGATGGCTGATATTTTCCGCTAGACTGACAGTTATGAGAGTGATACTGACAACCCTCCCAATACAAAACATCCATCTGACCCTCTTTCTGCTGCTTCCTGTCCTCACCCTCACACATCGGAGGTCTGAGGCTACTGTCTCACCAGGGGCTCCAGTTCAGAGTGATCAATGAGGTTGAACTCTGAGATGAAGTAGTAGTAGTGCTTGTAGCAGGTATTGATGTGGGCCTCTGCACCCATGCTGCAGATGCTGTCAAAGTGATGGATGTAAACATGCACAAACACCCTGAAGAGACGGCTCAGGATCTTCTTGCACACCTGCTGGAAGTTCTTGGGGAAAGGTACACCTATTGTGAAGAAAGGAGAAAAGTGTTATAGAAATTAAGAGACTTCCACCTGAGAAATTGTTTGATTAGATCTGAGACAAAAACGTAATCACTTTCTATGATTGAAACCATAATGTAGCGGATATTATATTCTGTAAGTAATATAATTTCTACTCAACAGCATCAATCTTTGAGTACTAGTCAGTGTCTTAATGAAATCTGATTTGCATGGACAATATATTTCACTAACAAGAAGTAATCCCAAGCACAACCTCTTTTCAGGTACTGGGTTGATAAAAGTGGACATGAAAGAGGAAAGGTAAGACCTGTTACATAATACTCCATTGCAGCTTTATTTAAAAATGTATAACAACACAATTTTCTGTTACATGAGGCCTCAGTTAGTCCAAAAACTGTCTCTATGCTTTGTGTGAACTGACAAAAGCCGCTTGTAGCTGAATTACTCTCTTTTATATATTTGTAAGTAAAGGTGCCGTAGAGCTGTGGTTCTCAGCCAGAGGTACATGTACACCTGGGGTTACCTCTGCAGTTACTTCAAAGAAGTTAAGCCTATTTGAGAAATTATGATTTGGTAAAAAAAAAAATAATAATAATTATCCACATATTTGAGTTTAGGAGGAAAATGAAGACACAACCAAGATTACAAATTGGTGTGAGCCTGATCTTTTGTATATTTTCTGCAACAATAACCAGTAAAAAGTTGTGTGAAAGCGATCAGAAAAGTCACCTCGGGTGATCGTAATACATCAAAATCTACACACACAAAAAAGAAACCAGGCCTAAACATCACTAATTGCAGGATCACTATGTCTTGTATGGATTGATGTGTCAGGAAGCCACCAAAGCCACTGTGTTTTCTCAGTAGTGAAAAACGATCAATCATTTCCTTGAAGCTATCCCTTTTATGGAAGTGGCACATTAATGAGGTGTACTTGAGCCCTTCTGAAAGGGCTGTTGGGGTACGCCGGACAAAAAATGTTGGGAACTACTGTACTAGAGCACATTGTTCCACGTCGTATCAATACTCTATCCATCTATTTTCGGTCCCAAATTTTTCCTGCTCAGGGCCATGGGGGATTGTGCACACATTGGGCAAAAAGTAGGGAAACACCCTGGACAAGCTGCCAATCTATGACAGGCTAACAAATAAACAATCCTCATTCATACCTATGGGAAGTTTAGAGTTTTCATTTCACCTGACCTGCGTGTCTATGGACTGTATGAGGAAACCACAGCTCCCAGAAGAAAATCATGCAAAATCCACACAGAGAAGCTCCTGATTGGTTCAAACACAATGCCATTTTGGTTTCAGTGCTAACCGCTGAGCCTGAGCCTGAGCTCCTCCATTATGCATGAAATTCTCACCTCTAATAAATGTTGATTGTCAAATCCGGTGCTGAGATAAAACACCATAGTCACCCGTTCAATCTGGTCTAAATGTCAACCTTGTTGTTTAATTAACCTCTGCTTGAACTTTATCATCCCATTTGAGATGTTAATGAAGAGGAACAGCTCTGCACTCCACGCTGACTCACAACATCAGTGCAGGCCCCCAATCAATCATGTATTAGGTTACATTTGCAAACTCCTCACACACCTACTCTGGTGGGGAAGATATACTCATTATTGATGAGCGACTCTATCCAGTCCATCAGCAGGTTCATGTACTTGAGAGCGGGCAGCTTGGTGGGTTTCTTGTAGTCGTCACCGTCCTGCCACCTGTACTCGTACCTCAGCCCCCCAGACATGATGGGACACGTGCGCTCGGTGCAGAACTCGCTCATCGTGCCATAGATCAAGTTGATCCTGTTAAAGAAATCCACCACATGAACAGCTATCCAGTCGTTGATGTTCTCTCCCTCCGGCAGCTGAACCACTTTCCTCAGGTCCAAGCCAGACTTGAGCGAGGCCTGGGCCTTCTTGTAGAGTTCAAAGCGCTGGGTGCCCGGTTCAAACCGCTTCCTTGGCCTGAACGTTTTGTCTTTGCTGAACACTTGTCCAAGACACAACGCCATTGACTCAGTCGTTTCCCCTGAGATAAGGGGAGAATAAGCTCTCCAGAATAATAATTAGTTTGGAGTTTGATAAAGTGTGACCTTTCTGAGAGATAGAACCAGGCTGGTTTCAGCTTGGAAATCAGGTCGCAGGGGGTCAGCGTCTGTCATGTAAAGATTGCAGGGAGCTCTTGTTTTCAGATGGCAGGACGCTTCTGTGAAGCAGAACAACAAGAGGAGTCAGAGGCTTATTTCTTTCCTGTCAATCCTCTGCTTTAGGCCAGAATGACCAAAATTTGCATATAACTACAAAATCATACATATCATTGTCAGATTATTGTTTATAAAAAGCATCTGCCATAAAAACCACAAAGTAGGCATGACATCAGAATTCACAAGCAAAACATTTTTAAGAAGTAGATGATTAAAATGACTCATTTAGGCCAAAGTACATACTGCAAAGAAAACTGTATCCCCCAACTAGGGACAAACCAGTGAGTTCATTCCAAATGTGCCATTATTGTGTGACCAAAATGACCTTATCACAAGATTTTCAGTAGCAAACATTGATAAAAATAGCCACAGTTTCAGTCAGTTGTGGCAAAATTCAGGCCGTTAGAGTCAAGCATAATTGAGAAAATGAAAGTCAACTGTGACTCACTAAAGATTAAACAATTCTAGAGAGTACTGTGAGAGAAAATGTCCACAGCGCAATGCAAGCTTTGCTCAGACACAGCACTATGATTATCATTCAGAACACTGGAGTATGAAGATGGATGCTATGGCAACGAAACTTTAAATTTGGTGTAAAAACACTGAACATGACGACACAGACTGTCCGTTCCCCCTCTGGGAAACAAGTCATGCGATATGAAACACAACCAATGCATTATTGACAGATGATTTTTTTCTGATAGCTATTAACCATCTGGCAGATAATACACACTGATCAGGAGCATGACCTCACTGAATGGTTATGTGATCCAATGCCTTAACTGTTGATAATAATGATAATAAACATAAATGTTAGCACTTGTATATTAACTGAGTAGGTTAGTATAAGAAAATAAAGTGGGCAGTTTATAAGAAATAAAGTCTAGGTACGTCACAGAATTGAGAGGGTTACATTTCATTGTGTTACACTCTGTTGTGTGTTTCCGTTCAGTACTTTGGAAGAGCATATGTTGCTTCCACAGTCTTGACACCACGATCACATTCAAGTGACCGTGGTTGCAACATGATACTATATCCGCATTTGTGTCCCATTTTGAACTGTCGGCCTCAACATTTCCTGTGGTTGTTTCACTGTGACTTAAATTAGCAGAAGTTTCTGTCTCTGCATTATCATCTGTGCTCACATTATAGACCAAGCACTGATACGGGTGTTTGTGTTGACTGAGTATCACATTTCAGAAAAGTCACAACCCACAGACTCTTCACATAACTGTTAAGCTTATAGTTTTGCTGGGTTCTGTTCACTCTTATGATTTTAGGGAAACGGTGATTATTTAACAGTATTTGATATATGAGAAGGGTACTTTTTCTTTCCACTAGCTTTCACGGTCACAAAACTCACCACTGGGGGAGCATGGATACGTGGTCATGAGATAGCTCTGAATGTGTCCAAAACAAAAGGGCTTCTGAGGAAGGCTCATAGTGACTGTGCTTCATTCAGTACTCGATTCAGGGAGACACATTTCCAGCCAAATATTAATTTTGGACACTTAGTTACTGAAGACAGTAATGGTTTGTACAAAAAGTGACAGCATGTGGGACAGAGTGACTTTAATTCTGATCACTTTATGTCTCCCTGCATGCCTCAACAGCCTCGGACTGAAGCATGTCTGATCACGTACTGTTGGCATACTTTCATGGTTGTTATGGAATTTGCCTCTGACACTGCAGACAAACCTAGTCCTCGCAACACCCGACACATAAATGAGAGAGAGAAAAAAAAAGAAAGCATTGCAAGTCGCAGTAAGCAGAAACAAAGGAAGAGTATGAGGGAGATCAAAAACAAGAGATTACAGAATGGAAAAAGCTGTCTGCACTGTACCTGGCTGAAATCCTACAGCGGAGGGTCTGGAATGTGGTGGAAAGTCGTGGAAAGTTCAGGGAGGATGGCGCCGGACCGCTTGACTTTAAACTCCCTGTGGAGGACAGCTCCAGCTGCTCTGCCCCCCTCCAGCTCCTCTGTATCCTCTCCTTCTCTTCCCACCACTAACAGACCGAAAGGCTCCAACTTCACTCAACAGCACAGACAACACACTAAAGAGAGAAAAAGTTGTTTGGCTTCTCTTCCTGTGGATGATGTCACATCCTGACTTTGTCTACTGGGCTCTGCTGTCTATGTATGTGTGTCTGTGCCTGTACGTGGGTGTGAGTATGGAGGACCTATAAATTGAACTACAAGGGCTGGAAAAGGCCTTTCCAAACCCCCACTCAGCCCTCCTTCTTTTGCATTTTTTCCCCTTTCTTCTCATCCTGTAGGCAGAGCCGCCAGCCTACTTGTCCCACCAAAGTCCAGCCCTCTGGTAAAGGTCCTGAGAAAACAACCCCTCCTCTTAAGCCACATATAGGACAGAAGGAGCAGAAGGATCCCACAAACATTTCTGGATGTTTGGCAATCCATGCCGCTCTTTTTTTGTGAAGTCTCAATAACATATCATTTAAATTCTTGGCCTTTTTAAGATATTGTCGTTGAACTCAGAGCTTACCCTTAAATAGAGAAAGTGCTACTCGCTAAAAATGCTCTTCAAAACATTGACAAAAAAATCTGCATTCAAATCATGAACAAACAAGGAATGTTTGACTGAAACGGTCTATTTCCTGGTGCCCTTGGGGGCTGAGTGTTCATATGATGGTTGCCCTGACTGTTCCCTTTCTCTGGAAGGTGAATGGTTGTCACTAAAATGACGAGGTTGTCTGTTTCTCTGCACCTAGCACCCAACCTGCAAAAATAAGCTGTCGCTGTAGACTCTTTGTGATATAAATCCCTATAGTATGGTAGTGATAAAACTGCAGGACATAAGATGAGATAAAGTCTAATTTAGAGAATGAAAGCAGATTTTAGGTTCTAATGTTTATGTTTGCTGGTTGGTAGATAGCTGTTTCTTAGTTTGAGCAACAACATCACAAACTAGCAGTGCAGACAACTGGAACTCGATTGATGATGACAGTTTTGCCTTCCTTCCCAGGATTAAAATATCATAACAGGTTTCAGTGTGCGACCTTGTATGAACGTGTGAACAAGTGTCTCATTGAACTGCAGCAATCAAGTCAGTAGTTGAAATGAGATGGTGAGAATTCCCCTTTTGGGAACATGTAGAAAAGTTATTGCTTTATATGTTTGACAATAAATGAAGATCCAAACATGTGCTAGGTAGACTTAACCTCGGATGATAATGATATATTTTTATTTTATTTATATTTTCTTGGATTAATTTTTTTAGCTTATGAAACTTTTTTGTTTTTTTCAGTGGGAGGGGTGTCTGTATGTACACATGTATGTATATGTATATAGGTACATATGTAATTTTGTGTGTATATTTTGTTGAGTTTTAATTCTGCATTTCTATGATGTTCAGTGCTTGTATTGGAAACTTAAATAAAATGGCAGATGGACTAAAGAAAGTAGTCCTGAGTTGCAGTAATCCAACATATCCACTTGGGGTCACTAAGACTGTTATCATGAGTGTTGTTTTATTATACTTTCTAAATTCAGGGTTACCAGTGAGTTAGCAGCCAGGGGAGTTCCTTTTTTCAGCCAAGCAGGTGATTTTCATTTGGAATATTCAAAAGCATGTTTTCAAGTGTCAAAATAATTTACATTAGGAGACTACAGAAATAAAATGTTTGGCCGTCGTTGTTGGTGTTGTTGGTGGTTTAGGTTTAAATGCTGATTGATTATTGTTTAAAAGGATATAGATTTGGCATAAAATGTTTTTATACTGCATAATATATAAAGAAAGTAGCCTAAGGGTAAGGAAGTGGAAGACTACACTACTGAGTGTTAAAGCACATTGTTGTTGGGGGATTATACTTGGATTAGTTTGCCAAACTCACTTTAAAAGATGGAAGGCACTGTCTTAAAAAGAAAGGTTATCTATATTCTTTTCTATACAAATAATTACATGCAAAATAGTATCTGACTTAGACATGTATTCAATGCTAAGCAGTGATGACATGCACAGGAAACAATGGGTGAATCACAGAGAAGCACATACCTAACCCTAACTCAACATAGCGTAACAGATTAGGCCGGCTGCTGCCCTATGCTCTAGTTTTGCTCTCAGTGTTAATGTCATCATCTAGAAATGTGACACAGGAGGAAGTGGAAGCAATCGTTTTTTCAACTTTGATCATCACTCAGCATAGTACTCTGTCCTTACTCACCTAAACCATGCTGCCTGTCAATTTAGAGGCCTTAAACTAGCAGCACAGAGTCTAAACAAACACAAAATTTAATGAAACAGTTGGACCTGCAGGTTTGGGGAAAGTGTTATACCTGTATTGAACTGTAAATATGTTCTGCATTGCATTTTTATATTTTATATTTATATTAGGTATGTCTGTTACCAATATAAGAGAATCAGACACCTTCCAAGCATTTTACTGTCAATTCAACCTTTGTCTCGGTTACCATAAAGTGACATTTTTGTGTGTTTCTGTGTTGAAATATGTGTCTTATCTGTACTCAAACTGGTCACAGATTACTGATGGTGTAGGAGGAGTTGTTTTCTGCGGTCTCCTGAGGCCTCAGGTACTGTGAGAGAGAACCCTTAGAGCAGCAGTTTACTACTTTATAGGTGGATGACTTATGATCACACATGACTAAGACATTGTGCTTTGCTGCAGGCTCAATACAGATCCTCCATTCTCTCTGTAATCTCTCTCTAATCATTATGGGTGAAGGCCATCAGGACAGCGTCACCCACAAGATTAGAGTATCCATCTACCTCACTTTACATTAAGTAACCAGCATCAGATCCTTTGTGTGAACAAACTGACACAAACCTGAGCAGAGGTATTATTGGTTTATATAGTGTTCTAAAACATCTTGCTGCTGCTGTTACCCTTACCATTACTGGGGATCAGATTCTGTCATTCATTGACTTGAAGCCTGAATAAACCACTGTATGACTGTATGATAACAGTGTTGTGTCAATGTTGTATAAATGATGTTGCTTTTATATGACAGTATGTCTGGTGGAGGATTAAAGCTGTAATAAAAGGTGGAGGCACGTAGCTCCAGGGGTGTGTCCAGGGGGTGCCCTGGGGTGACACAGGCCACCCCTGAAATCTGATTGTCCACCCCAGGTGCCACCCCATTATCCTAAACTATGATTGGCTATCTGCCTAGTCAGAGACCAACTGACGAGTAAACCGGACTTTGGTTTATAAAATATTTTAAAACATTTTAAAAGTGTTTGCAAGCCAACACAAGAACTGGCAAATTAAATTGTTTTAAATGTCCAGAATGGTTAGAATTAACAAATGTATTTTGGGCTGTGTTGCAAGAGGCAGCTTGTAGCTTTTGTGATATTTCACTGTAGCACATTTTCTGTAAGCGATTTGTATTGTAGATTTGCACAATTTTGTCAATACAATTTTTGTCCACATAGGTTTATTTATTTTAAATTTTGTTGGTACTTTATACTGCAGTGTTGTGCCTGAACGAGCTAAAAGAATTCATTGAACCCGCTCATGTTTTTGGTGAAAGGTGAACTGAACTTATCCGTTTGCAACTAATGAACGTGAGAATTAGCGACGCTCACGCACTGTGTTATGGCACCCAGCATGCCAGTGTTTTGGGTCACCAAAAGAATGGTGTGAGTTACAGTAAAAACAGAGAATTATGTCATATCAAGTAGCTCTATCCAATTAACATGAAAGTTGGGCCAGTTGTTTCCCTTGCAACACTGAGGCCCTGTGCAAAATTTGTTGCAAAATCATAAAATATACTAAAATTATTTTCCCACACTACTGTCTTTGAACTAAATGTTTTCCAATCTCTGTGCTAAGCTCCACATGCGTTTTGCATCGCGCTAGTGGAACCTCAGGTCCGATTTGCACTGTCTCCGTGGGCCGCATGATGCGACTTGCACCGGAGGTTTGGACCCCGTTAATACCTGCTTGCAGGTCTAGTTAACACTTTCATTGGTCTGAGCCAGCATCAGTTGCCAATTAACAGCTGAGTCTGCTCGAATGAAGCTGCATAGACTAATCTTGGATAGGTGATGGTTGGCATTTGATACAGTCAGTTGATTACGTCCATATTAGGCGACCAACTAACAGTAGTGTAGAGATGACTCCACCTTTTTACCGCTCCACCAAAGGGCTGGGTGAGACGGAAGATTGAAGCCGAAAGGAAGAGGAACTTCAGACACGCATTGAACCACATTATCAGCTTGCTTTCGACAGTTTCCGCAGGTTTGTTGTCTCATATTGTTTTTATACAATTTAACAGTCAGTCAGATGTTGACTCAAATAGGTTTCACTTAATTTCAGGATCGTTGTTTTTTTTAATTTGGTAGGAGGGGGGGGGTGTATTTACAGAGCGTCATATTCAAGTTATATTCATTCAGGTGGCTTAATTTCTTGTTTGTCTTTATAACTAACGTTAGAATATTTTAGACGTTACGTTAGCCAAAAAAAAAAAAAAACAGATTTTTGGCTGTAGGGGATTTTATAGGGATTTTTTTATAGGGACATCGTGTCCGGTGTTGTGCTCAGATGTGTATCCCTTGAAAACGTGTGTTTGGAGCGTAGTTGTTTGGGCTATTTATGGTATCGTCCTGTATCTGCCAGCTTCTCATCATTTGCACCTGTGCTGCGGACAAAAGAGCTCATTGACAGCCGGACTTCTTCCGCAGAGTGGGCATTGTTACTCAGCACTTTGAAGGCAAATGGTAATGTTGACGGTCATCTTTTTGTTGAGTGTAACGTTAGGCCTAGCTGTCATACATCTTAACGGAAGTGATCAAGAGAGCACATTGATGTGTGTATGCATGTTTAACAGGTAGGCTAGGAATTATAGCAAATATAGTTTCACCCTAGTGGATCAAAAGTGAAACTTACCTGCTGGCCAAACGTTATAACTGTGTCTAACGGTTCACTTTCAGCCAGAGAGGACTCAGGCACAAACATGGGTCTTACACCTTGTTTTGAGCTCGTTTGCTCCAGTTTGTGACTCATGTATTTATCAGAGACACACGTTGGACAGTGTGTTTTTTTTTTTAGGTATGATTTTAATATGTTTTTGGTAGCTGAGTATTTGTGTATTTACAAAGCTACAATTAATGTGGTTAATCTGTGTCAGATGTGATGTAACTGTCTACCATATGGTGTTTAATCATGCTGGAATCAGTTGTTACTCACTTTGAACTTGACCTGCTCATGAGTTAAAGTCAGTCAAGGAAAAAAATGGTAACAAAGTGAAGATTATTACTAAGAATCAATCTGGCCTTTCCCATGGGCTTGCTGTTTTCAGCGTGCAGAGAAAAAGGCAGAGAACCTGCACTGTAAGAGTGCCATAGGAGGTATTAGAGGGGTCTGCCACAGCATATAGGCTACTTATTACATGCATAAACGCATTTTTTTAGTTTGTAGGATTTTGTTCTTACCATGTGATTCCAAATACATGAGTAAATATTAACATTGTAACATATCATATAAAGGTAATGTTCTTGATAATTACGTTGATAATTTTGTCACATGCCTCAATTACTGGATGCAACAGAATTAGTCATTTCAAACTCTTGTTTAATTTCGCTATTCTTCTAGAAAGACAGAACCACTACCAACCACACCTCATATATGCAATGCACAGTAGGGAAAGAATACTGTGAGGCTAAAATTGTAGATTTTTACTACACAAGTTGGCCTAAGCGTTATTTGACAGTATGTACATGGCCAAATTTTAATGGGGGCAAAAAATCATTAAACACATTTTCTGCAATGCTTCAGTAATAGTTTGCACAAAGACAACAAATTGCAAAATATGAGGTCTCACAAAAAAGGGAAAATGCTAAATATGTTGCAAGAGACTGAGTTCTTCTCTACGTGGACTTCATGTTTCTTGAATGTCTCGCACTAAATGACCCTCATTGATGCTTTTCTTCTCAGTTGATGGTCTCCTATGGTACATTATGGATCACTGACTGTGTAGACATGTACACATTAGCCGTAACCAACCACTGTGGGACTGAGACAAAGAGCCTTAAGGTCAACCAGCCCATGTGTATTTCTGATAGTAATGTAAACACTACAAAAGCATGGTGACTGTTAACGCTCCAGCGTTGCGTGTTGTTATCATTTCATCAGCTTCCAATGTCAACATCCTCTCTGAAGGACTCACATTTAAGGCAAGAGCAGAGCTGATGATAAAGTATAAGCTTCAGCCAGTGGAAATGACATGGACTCTTCTTAAACCAGGTTTTTTCTCAAGAAAACTTTTGCAGGCTGAGCTGGGTGTGTTTATGCAGCAGTCACACTTCACACAGTTGACCACAAGTCTTCTCCTGTTGGTCACTGAGTAGCTGTAGTAAAGTGTTTTGGCAGAGGAAAATGTTAGTCATTCACTTTTCCCTTACCACATATTCCCAACCAGTGTGGTGTTTAAGGGATCCTTGTCAAAACACCACGTTACTTCTCAGTGACATGGAACTCTGAAGCACAAAGCGAGAGTCCTTGACAGTTATTGATCCTGACTTCTTCAATGTTCCCCGGGGGTTTGAACATCGTAAACTCAAGATGGGGACTGTGGCTTCAAGATGACAGCCACTGGTAAACTGTTTAACTCTCACTGTTTACTTTGTAACTGTTGTCACCAGACTTTGGGCCCATGTTAGCTTTGTATGGTAAAAAAATAATTTAAGTAATTTAAGTCAGTCTGTCAAAAACATGTTTATGTAGGTTAATGCATGGATATTCCCCCATGTTAGTGGACAGAAGCTGCTTTAAGTGACACCAACAAGTTTGCAGGCTGTACGCTCCAAATGGCAGCAGGACGTTACTGTTTAAACATTTTGAACTTTTGAGTCCCGCTCTCTTTGAACCGAGTACTCATTCCCTTGCTGATGTTTTAGGAGACAGTTTGTGACTCATGCTTTTAAGTTTGAATTGTTTCTTCCTGTGTGTCGAGAAGCTGCCATGCCTGACATTCAGCATTTTATTTGTGGAAATGTTGTGAATGACAGTTAAGGATGCAAAGACAGTGTTACGTTCATGCAGTATAACTATTGTCTAGTGCGACTTTCAAACCCACCCAACCCCTCCACTCGTAACCTTTTGGTTAGGTTAAACAGAAAGGTTAGACTAGAAGAATCGTGCAGTTGTTTATTAACACTTACTGCTGGTCCACAGATCCCCTGGTTAAAAACAGAAGCTGTGATGACATTGATTTGGGTGTGACCAGAATTTCAACATGCCTGCTTGAACCAATGCAGCAGTAGTTTTTTCCACTACAGCATGTGCTTCAGTGTGATTTTATTTATTTATTTTTTTGTACTTTGTGAAGCTGCTTTTCAGTGGCTCTAACAGTTACAGTACATGTAGCTCAAGGTTTTTATTATACCTTATAGAGCTTTCCCAAGGATAATTGATGCACAGATTTAAGTATATATCAAAACAGGCAATTCATCAAATTAGATTTCGCACACACTGTTTTGAAATTATATTACCAAATGTTTAGTTTTAGGTGGTGGTTAAATATGCACCAGTTCAGTTCAGTACAAGGGGATACTTACTTACTAAGAAGCTATAACATGGTTTAACTTGTTCTTGTCTAAACAGTACAAGGATAAGTAAACTCAGTTCATACAGCCAGTGTAAGCGCTGACATTGTAATGTCCTTAAATATGTTATGATGGCCTCAGAGATAACTGGTTGTGTATTTTGACCAGCATGCCTGGAAAGGTGGTTACAAGTTTAGGTGTGTTTTTAGTTTTAACAGTGACTGTTTGTGATTGCTTTGTTTTTTTGCTTGTTTTTTTTTTTTAATGTTAGCCTTTAATCATTACTTTTCCTGTTGAGTAATGTTTTGATTTTTATTTTCTGCTTGCTTGTCTGCACATCCATGAAGATATTTCATGGAAAGTAAGGTCAATTTCCTGAATAGTTGTTGTTTTGAACTGCTGCAACATCAGTTTTTAGAAAATTAGACCAAAGGTCAGATTGTAACACAGTTATTACAAATAGTAAAATGATTTAACTGCTTAGGAGTCATTAGTGCATCTGGCTGTTGTTTTCCCTCTTTGTGTCAGAGTCATATCAGAAAATTACAGTTGTACAGTTTTTCAAGTGTTAACACGTTTGCATGTTTGACATCAATCAAGTCTGAAGTTGTTTTGTTGAGTTTTAGCACGCTCTCCCATGAGACACCTAGAAGGGCACACCCTTGAGTGGTGGGGAGGTTTCACTCAAATGAGGGAATTCCTTTCAGTGGTTACTGGGTGCTAGTGGGCAAATGATGACCAAGTGGAACAATGTGCAGGTTTTTTTTTTTTTAAATTGTTAGAGTAATAGTACTTTCTTGTACTAAATACGCACCTACTAACTGTATTTAGTTTTACACGTGAGCCGTCTTTAAACCATAATTGCAGCAAAGTTCTATAAGCGTTTACATTTCGTCTAAACAGATGTTGTTTCTGAAGGGGGTGTTTCAAGTCATGGCTTGTTTTTTCGAGCCTCCTATGTAAATCCCAGCTAATTCGGACTGTACTTATGGGTTTGGTTGGAAATTCCTCTCAGATTACTAAACTGGCAGGATACTTTACACAGGGCTCCAGTCAGAACTTGTACATTTTCGCACAGTCTTGCCCCCCCCAATGTACCATAGGTTCCTTACTACTTGGATCTTTTTTTCATAGGTTTGGCTATCGTGTCAGTTGGTTACTCAAACATTGTACTATCTCAGTTCATTGCTGAGAATTTAGAACGCAACTCTCTAAAAAGAAATCAGAAGGAGCAAGAAACTCGAGCGGTCAAATGATCATGAAGGTTTTTTAAAAAGCCTCAGGCCAGCCAAACTTATTTGGAAGAGAAAACAAAGTAAACATTAAAATTACAACCCAAATTGTCATAAATTTTGTTGTAAATATTCAGCGCAGTTTACAGAATGACTTCCTGGTTCAACTTTGACCTACAGTACTTTCTATAGTTGTGCATAATCAATTTTCCTGTGTAAGGAATTGATCATCTGATAATCTGATAAACTGTTGGTTTATTACTTGTCTGAACAATCACGTTCCTTGCCCTGTTTGACTTTATTGTGATGTTCTCAGATCTCAGCAATGTAATTACTCTGCGTACAAATTTATCACAACATCTGCATCAGCTTGAGATCAAGGATGCGATGCACTATTGTTGCCTGTGGAAAGTTCCAGAAATCTGAGTCGCTGGTGGGTGAGACCTGCAGGGGGAACAGAGGGAGGGAGGGAGGGGCATGAAGAGAGTGAGACCATTATTGACTGGCCGGCCTTGTCTGAATACTTGCAGGTAGGGGTGATACGGCTGGTCCCCCACCACCTCCCACACACACACACACACACACACACACACCCACCCACACTTCCCCAAACACAATGAAGGGAAGATGGTGTAAACATATCTGTCTCAAGGCAAGTCTAGCAACATTCCTGTGCCGGGGGGGGGCATAAATAGTGGCTTGTTGCATGCACATTTAAATGAGTGTTTTACTGGCAAGTGTCTTAATTGACAGCAACAAGGCTTTAATCCAAATAAAATTTAATACTAGATTGTTGATGCTGTTATTGATATTTGAGTGTTAAATGATACATTTGTCGCCCGGATTGGCGCTACCGGGGCCCCACCCTGGAGCCAGGCCTGGGGTGGGTGCCCGACGGCGAGCGCCTGGTGGCCGGGCCTTTCCCCACGGGGCCCGGCCGGGCACAGCCCGAAGGAGCGACGTGGGGCCGTCCTCCCGTGGACCCACCACCCGCAGGGAGGATCCGTAAGGGGCCGGTGCAGAGAGATCTGGGCGGCAGTCGAAGGCAGGGGCTTCGGCGACCAGATCTCCGGACACAGAAACTGGCTCTAGGGACATGGAATGTCACTTCGGCTGGGGAAGGAGCCTGAGCTTGTGCGGGAGGTTGAGCGTTACCGGCTAGATATAGTCGGCCTCGCCTCCACGCACAGCCTGGGCTCTGGAACCCGTCTCCTCGAGAAGGGCTGGACGCTCCATTTCTCTGGCGTTGCCGGCGGGGAGAGGCGGCGGGCTGGTGTGGGCCTGCTCATAGCCCCACAGCTCAGCCGTCACGTGTTGGAGTTTACCCCAGTGAACGAGAGGGTCGCGTCCCTCCGCCTCCGGGTGGGGGACAGGTCTCTCACTGTTGTGGCGGCCTACGGGCCGAACAGCAGTGCAGAGTACCAGGCCTTCTTGGAGTCCCTGGGAGGGTACTAGACAGTGCACCACCCGGGACTCCGTTGTTCTACTGGGGACTTCAACGCCCACGTGGCAGCAGCGACAGTGACACCTGGAGAGGGGTAATCGGAAGGAACGGCCCCTGATCTGAACCCGAGCGGTGTTCAGTTGTTGGACTTCTGTGCTAGTTACAGTTTGTCCATAACTAACACCATGTTCAAGCACAAGGGTGTCCATCAGTGCACGTGGCACCAGGGCGCCCTAGGCGGAGGTCGATGATCGACTTTGTTGTCGTATCATCTGACCTCCGCCGCGTGTCTTGGACACTCGGGTGAAGAGAGGGGCGGAGCTGTCAACCGATCACCACCTGGTGGTGAGTTGGATCCGCTGGCGGGGAGGAAGCCGGACAGACTTGGCAGGCCCAAGCGTATCGTGAGGGTCTGCTGGGAACGTCTGGCGGAGCCCTCTGTCAGCAGGGTCTACAACTCACACCTCGGGGAGAGGTTCTCCCAGATCCCGGGAGGTTGGGGACATTGAGTCCGAGTGGACCATGTTTTCCACCTCCATTGTCGATCTGCGCGGCTCGTAGCTGTGGTCGCAAGGTTTCTGGTGCCTGTCGCGGCGGCAATCCCCGAACACGGTGGTGGGCGCCGGAAGTAAGGGATGCCGTCAGGCTGAAGAAGGAGTCCTATCGGGCCTTGTTGGCTCGTGGGACTCCCGAGGCAGCTGACAGGTACCGGCAGGCTAAGCGTGCTGCAGCCCGTGCGGTCACAGAGGCAAAAACTCAGGACTGGGAGAGGTTCGGAGAGGCCATGGAGGAGGACTATCGGTCGGCCTCAAAGAAATTCTGGCAAACCGTCCGGCGGCTCAGGAGGGGGAAGCAGTGCTTCACCAACACCTTGTGCGGTGCGGGTGGAGAGCTGTTGACCTCGACTGGGGATGTTGTCGGACGGTGGAAGGAATACTTTGAGGATCTCCTCAATCCCGCTGTCACGTCTTCCGAAGAGGAAGCGGAGGCTGGGGACCGGAGGCGGACTCATCCATCACCCTGGCCGAAGTCACTGAGGTTGTTGGCAAGCTCCTTGGTGGCAAGGCTTCGGGGGTGGATGAGATCCGTCCTGAGTATCTTAAGTCTCTGGATGTTGTGGGACTGTCTTGGCTGACACGTCTCTGCAACATCGCGTGGCGATCTGGGACAGTGCCTCTGGACTGGCAGACCGGGGTGGTGGTCCCTCTGTATAAGAAGGGGACCGGAGGGTGTGTTCCAATCACAGAGGATCACACTTCTCAGCCTCCCGGTAAGGTCTATTCCAGGGTACTGGAGAGGAGAATTAGTCCGATAGTCGAACCTCGGATTCAGGAGGAGCAGAGTGGTTTTCGTCCCGGTCGTGGAACACTGGACCAGCTCTATACTCTCCATCGGGTGCTCGAGGGTTCATGGGAGTTTGCCCAACCAGTCCACATGTGCTTTGTGGATCTGGAGAAGGCATTCGACCGTGTGCCCCGGGCGCTTTGTGGGGAGTGCTCTGGGAGTATGGGGTCCGGGGCCCTTTGCTAAGGGCTGTCCGGTCCCTGTATAACGGGCAGGAGCTGTGTTCGCATTGCCGGCAGTAAGTCAGACCTGTTCCCGGTGCATGTTGGACTCCGCCAGGGCTGCCCTTTGTCACCGGTTCTGTTCATAATTTATATGGACAGAATTTCTAGGCGCAGTCAGGGGCGGAGGGTGTCGGTTTGGGAACCACAGGATCTCATCTCTGCTGTTTGCAGATGATGTCGTTCTGATGGCTTCTTCAAACCAGGACCTGCAGCATGCACTGGGACGGTTTGCAGCCGAGTGTGAAGCAGCTGGGATGAGAATCAGCTCTTCCAAATCTGAGGCCATGGTTCTTGACCGGAAAAAGGTGGTTTGCTCTCTTCGGCGTGGGTGGGGAGTCCTTGCCCCAAGTGGAGGAGTTTAAGTATCTCGGGGTCTTGTTCACGAGTGAGGGACGGATGGAGCGTGAGATTGACAGGCGGATCGGTGCAGCGTCTGCAGTGATGCGGGCGCTGTATCGGACCGTTGTGGTAAAGAAGGAGCTGAGTCGAAAGACAAAGCTCTCGATTTACCGGTCAATCTACGCTCCTGCCCTCACCTATGGTCATGAGCTTTGGGTAGTGACCGAAAGGACAAGATCGCGGATACAAGCGGCCGAAATGGGCTTCCTCCGCCCGAGTGGCTGGGCGCTCCCTTAGAGATAGGGTGAGGAGCTCAGTCACACGGGGAGCTCGAGTAGAGCCGCTGCTCCTCCACGTCGAGAGGAGCCAGCTGAGGTGGCTAGGGCATCTGATCCGGATGCCTTCCTGGGCGCCTCCCTCGGGAGGTGTTCTGGGCATATCCCACCGGGAGGCGGCCCCGGGGAAGACCCAGGACACGCTGGAGGGACTATGTCTCTCGGCTGGCCTGGGAACGCCTCGGGATCCCCCCGGAGGAGCTGGAGGAAGTGTCTGGGGCGAAGGAAGTCTGGGAGTCCCTGCTTAGACTGCTGCCCCCGCGACCCGGCCCCGGATAAGCGGAAGAAGATGGATGGATGGATGGATGGATGGATGGATGGATGGATAAATGATACATTGGCTATGCTCTTCTTTTTACATAAACAACATCACATATTTTTGACAGGGTTCCCTCAAATTTGGTTACTGAACTGATAATAAGGATTTATTACAGCTGTAAAATAACCCCAACAAAGATGACAGTGACGGCCGATATATATTCTGAAATGTTCATTGGACAATAATGTATTTTGAATAAAAATGAACTTAAATAAAGGACTAAAAACACAAAAAGAAGTAGACTTGACTATACGTGTGTATACAACACGTGTGTGTCTAGAAAACATTTTTGTACTGCAATTTCTTTTTGCATGTCTGCCAACATGTATACCAATACGATAAATCTAAGACAATATCCGCCAATGATATTAAATCATTAAAATATTATTTTAAGCTTTATTGCACGCTCAACTAGGCAGATGCTCTCAGGTTCACGTCCATTCTCTGCCACACCTTGTGAAGCCCCTGCATGGTTCAGACCTCCCTGTGCATAGTATAATGTAGCTGAAGTATCCTTATATAGCTTATCCTCTTTTTGCAAATATGTCATAGGGCATACCTACACATCAGCAGGGCATGTTTTGAATGAGTTTGATGATCCTGCAGTTTTGTTTTTTTCTTTGAAAGAGTCTTTGGGTGACAAAGCAGCAGAACGAGTTTGGATGAGATTGAGTTATCACCAGCTTGTGTTTGAAAACAGCTCTTTTTATCTCTGTTGTTATCTTGAGACACAGGGATGTCAGATGTGTCTGGACTGAGAAATCCTGGGCCTCAGGTGACCATTCTGTCCCTGGAAGCCAGGAAGAGCACAATAACTCGAGTTTTCTCTCGAGTGAGTTTGTCATCCTGCTGGCTCGATTGGAATGTGTGTTATTGCTTTTGCCATGGGCAACTAGTACTCACTTAGCTGATGCAATCTGTTTCAACTTGGCATTCACTCAATTTTCAGATTGACGTTGCCATTCAAGACTTTCTGCTGACTTGTTTAACAGTTGTGAGCAGAGGAAGAGACTGTAATAAATATTTCCTGTGGTCGAACATAACCTGACAAAAAACCCCATCTACTGTCCAGAATGTTACTAGTTATGAGTTGAACCGCTTATAACTTGAAATACCCCACCAGCCTTAACTAACATTAACCTCTGAAGGCAATGCCTCGACTATATAACCTGTTTTGATTTACCAAGATTACCAGTAGTTCAGAATTAAGCTTTGGCAGTTATATGTCAACTCACACTTGAATTCCCCATCCAGTAGACTTCAGTGGATTTGATGTAGCTCTTATGCATTTCAAGATGAAGTAGATGTGAGGCCACTCAGTACTTTTAATTAATTGATTTCTAGTCAGAATTGGGCAGATGCATTTTGTTTGGCACTGTGCCTGGAGACAAGGTGTATCTACACGACATGTCTAGTCGCTGGAATTTTACTGACTTTTGCTTCTAAAGCACGTGTATATGTTTTAAAAAAAAACTTTTGAACAGTTTATAATGTGCTAATAATACTTTGCACCGATAATGCTAAAGCATTAAGTATTTCTCTCTGACTACTATGACTTTTACGACATTCCACATAGTGGATGAGAAAAGTTGGGCTAGTATGAAGCTAAATAGATTTTTAATAATAAGTTGAAAAAAATTTTTTCCCACTCAGCTATTATGACTAGTCTAGTTTTGGGTAAAAAGTTTGAGAAAATTTGAATGTATCAATTATTAGAAATGTATTTTGTACCTAAGCAAAAGTCTTATTTTTCATTAATTTTATTAGTGCTTTTTAAAAAAATTTTTATTGAACACAATTTACTTTGGCTTCGGGTTTTGGTTTTTACTTTAGTAAATACACCTATACCAGTTAGTCAAAACTTTTACTTAAGTATGGTTACCATGGGTGACTTTAACTGCGACTTTTTCTTACATGACTCCTTATGGTTTGTTTTGGTTTGACGGATCCTCTTTCAGCCTGAAAGTCTGAAGGGCAGTGATGATTATCACATTTCAGAAGTCAACCATATCAGCAGTTGGGGAGTTCAAGAACTACTTTTGTAAACCACCATGATTCACTTTCCTGCATCCTTCCTTCTTCACTTTGTCACGTTGCTTGTTTTGCGAGGTGGAAAGGGGTGTTGGTTTCTTTTTTAGAATACTGTCATATTTTAAATGGCTCTGTCAGCGAGAACGATAATCTATATGGAGGAGGGGCTAAAATGCACTGGAGTGCTGCTGCCACCACTCCCCCCAGAGACAGGTAAAACCAGCCCAGTCAATCATATACAGGGAAACACTGACAAGGACATTTACAGTGACAAGATCACCTGCACATGGCTGTCAGATGCCTGTGATTTGAACAGCCATGTTATTTAACTATTTTATTTAACTATTTACAACAAAAATGACATCAGACATTTTACTTAAAAGCCTTCCAAAGCTACATGTTGAGCATGATTTGGCTTTGCAAGGATATTTTACTTCTGTATTAGTATGCAAGAGTGAATGATTTTTTACAAATGTGACTTGATCTTGGAAAACTATGTGTTTAGGCCAATGTGTGTAGTACCAGACCACATTAATAGCTAGTCATATTCACAAATCTGAAGACATTAGGAATAGACCTGCAGGGTTTCCCCATGCATTCCTCCCCACTGTGGCTATTTACCTGCTGTCAAAGGACTAAAATAATCCATGAGCAGAAAACGTAACGATTACTATTAGTGTAATGTTTTGTTCCTCCTTGAAACGCCCGGACGTGGCAGTGAGATCAGAGTAAGAGATTTCCTATCAAGAAAAAACCTCATTACACAACACACACTGAAGAATTTTAAGCATTATTGTATGAGTCATGTCTTCCCTTTGTAGCAATCGTTGTTGCCTGCCATTAGCCTTACTAACCAACCCTCAGTAAACATCAAGGTTTTATGACTCTTTATGATGCTTCCCAGCTCGAATGTATTAGACTTTTCTCTGGTAGGCTATCGTGTGTTGTAATTGCCAGTAAACTGGACATGTATGATTAGATTTGGGAGTATATGAAGCAAGAATGTTGTGGATCTGTGCCATATATTAAGCAGAATTGTAATTGGATATAATACACTAGCTAATGTAGACAAAAATAAAAATAATCACAAGAAAGAATTGAAATTTGGCTGCCAAAGCAAAGGGGTGTCTACCACATAAGTTGAAAGAAACTACTCCTGACTTTTTTCAGGCATTTTAGCCATGACATTGATTGTTTCTCAACACAGAGAAATGGTGGCCAGTTTTGCTTAATGGGTGTTGGTCGGGTAGAGAGCCAATGAAGGCATAACAATGGCCCCCTTCATGATAACAGAGTCTCCACTGATTTTTTGCCCGCTGCCTGCGAATAATATTATCAGCCCACCCCTGAGAGAAAACTTACAGGGCGACTCCAGAGTTGTGTGTGTGTGTGTGTGTGTGTGTGTGTTTCAGTGGGTGCAGGGTGTGACCAGCACAAAGTCACAAAGTAGCAAGTCGCATTTTATTTCTGGGTGTTTTGTAGTGTCGGTTTAAATAGGGGCCATCTCACTCTCACCCCAGTTGTACTGTCTCTTGGCCGCTCGCTTGCACACAGTGCTCTCTCTCTCTCTCTCTCTCGCTCTCTGGCTCAGCCTCTTTCCCTCCTTCCCTCCCTCTCCTTCTGTGAGCTAGTTATTCATCTGCTGTGTGAGTCAGGGAGGGTGGGGATTTGGAAGACTGCTGTACCAGTCACACTTTGTCAGTTTACTTTCTCATTCCCTTACCCCATCTCTCTCTGTGTGTGTTTCTCTCCCTGCTCTGCTGTTTTCTCTTTTTGCTGCTGCCCCAGCCTGCCTGCCTGCCTGCCCGCCTGCCTGCCTGCCTGCCTGCCTTCCCGCCCTTATAGTTTACAGAGAGGCTTTGCCGTGCTGTGAAAGAGGAATCCACATTGTCTTTTGATGATTTAAGGGGAAAATTCTAGTCTTGACAAGGTAAGTAGCTCAATGTTACGTAGAAGGTGAACTAACTTGAGTGTGGAGTCTGCCCACATGTCGAGCAGCTCAGGGGTTTTGGGTTTTGTTGTTTGTTTTTTTAGCTTCTTTCCACCGGAAAGGTTTCCGTTCTTTTGGTGTTTGAGGATCTCTCTGTTCTGTTTAAAATAACGGATACTTTACTGTGTGTTTGACTAATGGGTTCCTGGCTCCTCTGAGGTTTTTTTTTTTTTTTTGCTTTGTTTTTTCATTTCAGCTCCAGTTTGTTCATCATTAACTCCTACCTCGTGAGCTTCAGATCCCGTTTTCCATCTCCATGATTCATTGACATGGCTCTCACAGGAAATGTTCCCCCTCCCTTTCCACTGTGCTATATTTCTTTGGTAGATATAAACCAGCCCCCCTTCTTGTCAAGGTTCCTAATATTGTAAATTGAGTGGTTGTGGTGGGACATAGACAAAGGGTAACTGTTTTTTTTACAACTATTAGTTTGGTCACAAGAATGGAGTGATGTAGCTAAAGGCAATCATGAACATTTCTCTTGAGAGGGGACAGACGTCTTTGTTTAAGGGGAGACTGGAGCTTTAGTGGGCATGTGTCTACAGCTAAATTGCTTCACTCTGTCATGGGAATAATACAGGAGACGCTTTTTGGACCCCTCACACAGTTATGAGGAAGTTCCTGTCCTCTTGTGGAATTACTACTAGTACTGCTGATGAACAACAATGACCATTGAACAATTGAGTTCAGCTGAGATCAGTTTATACTCCTGGTCCAAATTCTGCGGTAACATATAAGCCTTTAATTAGTGGAGATTAGAAGCAGTTAGGTGGTGTCACTATGGTTGAGTTCATTGATAACTAGATGCAACAAATGGTACAGAAATCTCAGAGCAGGCACAGTAACTGCTGTTAGTAGTTCTTGTAAAATGGTCTTTGCCAGTTCATGGTACATTTTGTGGTTTCACTAAGCTGGAATGGAAGGGGCTTCATTTTCATGTTTCCTTAAACTTCTGTCTTCATCAGGGACTTAGGATACAGAAATATGTTTCCTTTTTCTTCTTAGTGTTGTCATGATCATAAGACTAAACCCCTGACTCGCACAATCACTTTCATTATTGGTCAGTATTCCCTAAATAAACATTCATGTGTGACTCGCACATGTTGCATGTTCATACAGTAGTTTGAACATGAAAACTGGGAGATTTAGATCACTTGTATTCAAAAAGCAAATCCTACATATTTTAATGTAGGATTTCTGAATAATCACCTTGTGCACTGTTACAGTGTCTACAGCATAATTTGATTGAACTCAGAAAAGTTGGCACACAAACTAAATCTTTTTTCTCATGTATACAAACCTACACTAAACTATTGCAATTTAATGCATTACCATAACATAACTGAGAATTTTGGCTTTAAGAACTCCATTAAGTTTCTACTGGAAACAAATTATGAACCCAAATTTAAGCCATGTGACGTGTTCAAACTGCCACAACACAATTTAAGGTCACTGTATTATATATATACAATAACCTAGACATTACCACTAACCTGACCAGATGATCATCTGATCAATTTAACTGTTCAGCATTTTTCCTCAGAACAAGACACAAGACAGACTCTGCACCACAGACATGATACTCTTGTTGAAATGTGAGGCACCCAACCAAATGCCTCATTGTCGATTCAAAAACAACCACAGCTTTTTGTGTAAGAGTTTTCTGAAATGTCATATATCTGATCTGTTGTACAACATCATTTGCACTTTTGGTAATAACACTGAGGCCTGCAAGAAGACAAAGCTCCAGTTAAAGTTTTCACCGTGTCAACGGAAGGAAGTTAGTCTGTACTGTCAAGTGCAGCTGTCCAAAATTGGTCTGGAATGCTGGACTCAATCACCTGGAAGCTTAACAAGAAGATCGACCATAGAGATACTGTGGTGTTGACATTGCCTTGTGGTTAACAATTGAAAAACCCTGTGAACAAAATGCAGGGGGTATCTACAAAAGGAAGAGGAATGTCCAGTTAGATATAATCTGTTTCCATCGTAGACCTGTTCAGAATCAGTTTCAATCAGACACAATGAATGCACAAAATATTAAGGGCATGTTTTCATGAGATTCAAAGTAAATTTAGGAAAAAATGATACCTTTTCTTCCTTAATATAAAATGGAAGGGGGTCAAGGGTTATTGTGTTTTTATCCAATTGATTTGGATTGTGCAAAAAGGGCTACAACTCAGTATCAGTGTGTCATTTTATGTTTTGCAAGAGCAATTTAGTTTCTAATGAAGAAGATAATGTGTGTTACATACATTGACTTGAACTATTCAGTACATGAATTGCAGACTGAAATACCACTGAAAACAAGTATCCCATATCTTATTTCTTTACTAATTTAATTTCCTGTTTGACATCCTGTGATAACAGACAGCGTTTTAAAAACTGATGCCAAAGCAAGTTGACATCCTTAAACTTAGATCCAGCTCATTGTTGGCAAAATGCTTAGCTGTAGTTGACACTTTAAATTTCTTTACACTGTGTCCCTTGCAGTTTTCCTGAGCAGCACCCGCATGAGCTCTGCTCCCCACCCTTCTTTCCACAGCATGAAATTATTAGCTTTTAATTATATTGGCTTAAGGAGGGCTGTTCTTGAGTCCTTAGGGAGTGAAAACTCAGAGCATTGTAGATTGTACATCGAACAATAGCCCCCTCTGGGTCCAGTGTGGTGAGAGGAGACCGCACCCTGCATGTCCTCTACTTTGTGAATACGCTTTACAGTTTACACTTGATATGGTAAGCCTTTGTCAACAGAAAAATACGCAGGTCTGAAAACCATAGCAACATTCCTGTTTGCATGCTGCATGTCATGGCACTTTCCATTGGCAAAATACTCACCATATCTGTAGTTGAACTGTTGGATTCAGTTTGCAGTGGCAGCTTTCCAACAAATGTGGTTGCCACATAACAAGAAGGAGCACTTGATATTGGTTTAAGGAATGCTGATATCAAGGTCAGGGTTCTGCACTTTGTGTGTTAAGTTCAGTGATCCAGAGCTTCGCCTTTTTGGCTCCCAGTGTTTTTCTTTTTTCTTGTTTTGTTTTTTTCTCCCCCACTTGGGTTCATTTTGAGGAGAGCAGTTTGGATATTGTGTCTCACCTTCTGGCATAACTCCTGCAAACAAACAGCCAGTAGATTGTCGCCTTACTGTGGGATGAGGGGCACCCTCCCAGTTCACTGTAGCGCCTCCTCTCTGGTATCAGGCCACGTCTGATGAGTCGTCAGCCAGGGCAAAGCATCCTGGGAGTTTTGTTGGGAGTGTTTGTTTGGTGAGTGATGAGCTCCTCTGTCACAGTAATTGCATTTCTGTCCCACTGAATCAGGAAACGTGCAGGGTCTCCAGCGTCCTACAAAACAGTTTTCCAGGCATTGAAAACTCATGGAAAATGAGAGAAAAAGTAAAAAGTCCTGGAAAATTACTTCAGCATCCTCATATTTTCCTTTAGCTGAGAATGAACTACTAAGCTGTCTATCAGAGCTCCCCAAAACGGATAACATTGCCATCAGAAAGGGCTTATGTTCAGGATCATATTAACGTCCAATGGTAGTTTATGGACGAGGGTATTTTGAATACGCTGCTCTGGTTATGTTGTGGAAACGCTGTGAACACACCCCCAAGTCACATCACATGGCAGCACATGCAGGCTGGATGACATTACAACTTAAGTAGCTAAACTCCGAATAATGTGAGTTATATTATCCCTCAAATGTAAATATTAGTAACTGCTGGCTGGTAACTAGGGTCGTGTTTATAGATACACGTTGCTTTTCTCCCAACTTGTTTTAAATGGTTGAATAATGTTACATTGGTTAGCATGTTTGGTTCAGTTGCTAAAGTTGACGTGTTTGCTAGCTTATTTTATTTATTTATTTTACCTGCAAAGGTTTAAGGTTTGTGATTGAACTCTGGCTGGGAGCAGTGGTTTCAAATGTTTTGAATTGTTGAGAGAGTTGGATAATAATGAACGGGAAGCCGGGGTCAAAACAATGAATGGGATGTATGAGAGTCAAACATCGGCTAAATACTGGCTAACGGTACTTCTTTACTTTGCTAGCATTGTCTCTTCAAACGCAATGCTGCATCGTTAAGGTAAAATGGACCATAACATGATTCATGAAATGTGTAACCTTTGTAGCGGTGGCTCACAGTGGGTGTGATTAGCCTCGTTAATGACTCCACTTAACATTACTAGTAAAGGAGCTAAATGATGGTGTGATAAACTGATAAGAGTCAGTTAATAATCCTAGCAAACTCGACTCACTTTCAATCGTACATTTAGATATGTATATTAAAGTTCAATGGTTGATACAATTCATAAGGAACAAGAAGGGATTCAGGTTATAAATTAATAATAATAATAAAGAGTGGGGACCCTGGCAGTCTGATCTGCTGGCCACTGAAGCAGTTTGGGTTAAGGGCCTTGAGAGGTGAGGGGCAAGCGCTGCTTTTCATTTTCCCAGGATTAAGAAGACCTGACTGAGATGAGCATCTTTTTCTTTTGACATGTAAAACTGTCCATAATATTGTTTTCTTGAATTGAGTGACATTTCACTCTTTGAGTTACTGTCATGGGAGTGGTGGAAGATTGCTGCTGTATTTGGCTTTGACAAGATAAAACAATGCGCTTGTTGGGATTTATTTTTTTTGCAGATAATTGTTTCCCAACAATACAAGATGGCAAACATGCTTCTAGGGATTCAGGAGATTGGCTCACATGCCATGGATATCTATGACTACCTCTTGGCGGGACTTGGTAGGTGATTTACCTGACTAAATACAAAAAGATCACCCAATATATTTTGTTGTTTGTTTAATCTAGTTTTGTCCTTTTTTCCCCTCTAGATCCACGGCTGAAGGAGTATCCACTGATGCAGAGTCCTATTCCCATGTCCGCTATATTGCTGTGCTACCTGTTCTTTGTACTGTACCTTGGACCTTGCATAATGGCCAATCGCAAGCCCTTCCAGCTAAAGGAAGCCATGATAGTCTACAACTTCATGCTTGTGGCACTGTCAATATTTATTGTCTACGAAGTAAGACACTGTTATTTAATGTCTCCAGTGGACATGGCTTAATTTGTGCGATTTCTGTCAAGATCACTTATTTGTAATTAGATCAATGCAGTGTTCAGTCCCCAAGTAAATAAACTGTCCTTGTTGTTTAGTTCTTGATGTCAGGGTGGGCTACATCGTATACCTGGCGATGTGACCCAGTTGATACGTCTGACAGTCCTGAAGCACTACGAGTAAGTCCCCTCTAACTACTCAGTCATATACAATTCTTAAATAAAGTGAAGTAAAATTATTATTATTATGATGGCTGTGCACTTGTTGGCAACTTACAGTTTCCTGTCAACTCAAGTCTTTATTCTCCTCACCAGATGGTCCGAGTTGCCTGGCTATTCTGGTTCTCCAAGATTATTGAGCTCATCGACACAGTAAGTTCAGTCCATTTCACCTGACGGCCTTAATTTTGGTCACCATAACTTGGCTTTAACTAATCAATATCTTCTTTCGGTCAGATTTTCTTCGTGTTAAGGAAAAAGCACGGCCAGATCACCTTCCTACACATCTTCCACCACTCCTTCATGCCCTGGACATGGTGGTGGGGAATTGTCCATGCTCCTGGTGAGTACACATTAACTAAATCTTGACTTGTCAAAGAGTTTGAAAATGATTAATAGAATAACAATAGCATAGCGTGGTAACTTCATCCTGCAAACCAATCTTGACCTGTAAAGTCAGCAACAATGTCCTCCATTTGGTTTCTGCTTATGTCTTGGTAAAGAGTCCTTCAAGTAACCTTGTGCAGGCTACCTGTGAAGTATTGAATTTTTTTCTTGCAAAGTCAGAGGTTCTTTGGTTACACTGGTCTGAGTCAGCCTAATGTTGTTTATGATTATTACCCCAGGTGGAATGGGATCTTTCCATGCCATGGTGAATTCTTCTGTCCACGTCATCATGTATTTCTACTACGGCCTTGCTGCTGCTGGGCCACGCTTCCAGAAGTTTTTGTGGTGGAAGAAGTACATGACTGCCATTCAGCTGGTACGTACACCCTATACTTTTTCTGTCTTGTTTGTTTCATCGTTAATGAGAATTCTGCTACTTGAAGGCTTCAGGGATCATCTCTAGGACAGCATGATATAGTTTGAATGTGTTTATTTTGAGCCACGCTCAGTGCTTTAAACTACTCTGCTCCCGTCTGCATGCTTTTTTTTAATGGCAAGTTAATGTTTCTGCTCCAAAGGCACCACGACAAATTCTTCGATATTTATTTATTTATTGTAAGTGCTTGGCTGACCCCTGATTTCTTCCCAACAGATCCAGTTTGTCCTGGTATCTCTCCACGCTACCCAGTATTACTTCATGGAGAGCTGCAACTACCAGTTCCCCATGATCCTCCACCTCATCTGGATGTATGGAACCTTCTTCTTCGTGCTCTTCTCCAACTTCTGGGTCCAGGCTTACGTGAAGGGTAAGCGGTTGCCGAAACAGGACATTAAGCCGTGTCAGAACGGCACAGCTGTCTACACCAATGGCAAACACCACGAGAACGGCAACAGCATGAAGCACGGAGCCACCAACGGCACCAGCAACGGCTCTGCTCGCCACGAGAACGGCACCTCTCACATGGGCAAGATGAAGAAGGCCTAGGATCTCTGGAAGGAAACACCCAAGAAGTATGACCAAGAACTACAACGGATTCCAAAGATAATTTTGGCTGTGTTTCTTTTCCTGTTTTTAGTTTTATATACAAAACATGGAGAAATGACGTGGTCAATGATTTCCACAGTTGGGGTTCCACATTTCTTTGGTTTGTTCGTTGGTTTCTTTGAGTTGGAGAACCATTTATGGAACACAATGTATGAAGAGAAGATGTTTTGACCTAAATGTTATCTTCACTGATGTTCAAACAACCTCCTAGTTCAGTATCACACCACCCCACTTGCCTTTACTTCTTATCTTCCCCCCATGCCCTGACCCCCTGTGGACAGATGACTGTACAGTTTCTATCAAACTTGAAAATACTTTTTGTAAATAGTTTTACAACACCAAAAAAAAAAAAAAAAACTAATTGTATTGGTATGCTTTAGACTTTCAAATTTTTGTTACATTATGTATTTAAAATTAAAATGCCAATAAATTCAATTTTAAATTATCTTATAAATTTTGTGTGTCAGTATTTTCACTCACAGAGTAAGCGCTTGCTGCATGTCTTACTTGCTGAAATGGGTTTCAGTTATAGTTTTCAGGTCTTTGGGGCTGACATTGTGCTGTACAGCAACAAAGAGGGAAAGTATTTGCAATCCTTGTTTGTGCCTCTTGTCTTGGCCATCCCAAGTATGCGGAGCAAGTAGGAGGTAAACAAAAGCCCCATTCTGCTTTGTTTAAAAAGATTCATGGTAAGAGGCAGAGAGAAAGCATCCTGCAGAGCGGATCTACACCCACACGACTCAACCATCAGCTGATTCATCAGGGTCAGAAATGGGGTCATATTTTCATTAGTGCTCAGTGAAAAGGTGTTCTTTACATCCATTCAGTCTGCAAATGTGTGCAAGCTAAATAAACCACTGATCCCAGTACATAAAATGGTGACGACTCCTTTGGTGAAATTACAGATTTATTATTACTGACATATGTCACAACTGTAAATTAACCCTCCTTTAAAGTTGCTTTATGAAACTGATCTTGTGGGCAGGAAATGATTGTATCTGAAATGAGTTTTAAGCAGTGGCATAAGTATTTATATCCATAAGTAAAAGTACCATACCATAGTCTAATCTCTAAAGTATTATCAGCTAAATGTACTTAGAGTATCGAAAGTAAGAAGTTTCATCATGCAGCAGAATGCCCCCTGTCAGTGTTTATTATTGATAATGTGTAAGTTTGATCTATAGCAGCAGTTCCCAACCAGGGGGTTCAAGAATGTTATGTAATTGTTTTTTTTTTGACTTTTCTATAATCATTGCTAATGTCTTGTGAAATACTGGATAGTTTTATGCATTCAGGTTTCTAAAAAAATCATTTAAATTAAACATTCTGAGAAGAAGAAATCTCTAGTACTGCAGGGTTAATACATACCATACTAAACCTATGACAAGGGGTCGCAAGTAGACATTGCTTTGTTTTAGTGGGACAAGTCAAAAAGGTTGGGAACCACTGATGTACAACAATGCATCAAATTTTATAACAAATCATACACTCCCTGACTATTCGGTACACAGTCTAATTCAATCCAATACAACAGCTCAACCATAAACTCTACCTTTACAAAGACAATGTTTAGCTTTGATTGACACTGTCAGAGAGGTATTCATTTAACTACGTTTATTTTTGAGGTTGTAGTTTGCAGTGGTGTTGTAATCGACTGCATTATAGAGTGTATATTTTGTGTGTAAAATCTTAATTTGCAAAGTAGCAAGTAATTATAGTTGTTGAACAAACCAGTACAATATTTCTCTCTGAAATGTAATGAAGTATAAGTACAAACCAGCATAAAATGACGATACTCAAGTAAAGTACAAGTACTCAAAATTGTACTTGAGTAAATGAGTGTTAAGCAGAGGGTCCTGGATGAACAGGCAGTAACTCAGTCATTGTTGCAAGTTTAATTCCGGGCTGACATTACATTTCATGAGCAATCAATTATAATACATCCAGTATGAAAACATTCTTTAGGCATTCATTCAGTGTGCATCAAATTGTTACAGACCTACTACATACAGTACTTCAAGTCATTCTCTTTTCCTCTTTGCTTTAAGGTCGTGGGGCTGAATCCAGCTCCCACTTTAAAAGTATTCTCCATTTGGGAATTTGTATTGAACAATGTGACATGGATGATATCAAGCTATGAAGTTGCTACTACTGTACAGTGCAGTACTGCACCCTGATCTGATGGTCCATCCTAGGTTTCATGCGTACCCAAATTGTCTGCTGCAGGGCAGGGTGAGATCAGAAAACCACTAAGAGTCAGACCACTTCTCTCTACTTGTGAGTGGATGAGATGGATGCAGACCTTGGATGTGGTCTGGTTCGCCCTTTGAATGCTTTTATCACCCTGAAAGTGATGGCAGCACTGATGAGAAGTGCCGGAGACAGAGCTGTGGTCAGGGTTATAAAGATGAAACAGTGGGGTGTGTGCGTTCTAAGTGATGTTCTCCAGGATGTAAAAGATAAGCTCCATCACAATAGGCTCGTCGCCCCTCTTGCGCCCCCTGCTGTGAATGACCGGGATCAGCGTGCTATCCAGGGCGTTGAGGTACTGAGCTGGGAGGGGCTGCCCATTGCTCCCAGCCACAAATCCCACCTGAAATTACAAAACAAACCACTAATTAGTTTAAATATTGTCACTCCCAAGATATTGTGATATAAACTTTACAACTATGCATTATGTGAGTCACATGTTACATGTTCTCCCCACCAAAGTTAGACCAACATGACTTACAATGAAAAGATCCCTGACTATTTTCCATTTTGGCATTGTGGAAGAGCATCTGAAACTTTTAGGAATCGTTTGGGCACCAAAACCCTCAACTGAATCCCATGCTGATGAAATTCTCAAAGTGTTAGCAGAGTGCGACCTATTCTATAATATAGTCTAAATACTTTACTGCTAAATAAAGAATGGATAAAAGATGTTAAAAAATGTTAAAAAGGAATTAATTTTAGATTTATTAAAATCTATTTTGCCCTACAAAGGCAGAGAGCAGTAACCACAGAAGAAGTGAAGTTAAGAAAAAGGTTTAAAGTTTTCAGGCTGGCCAGCAAACTGTGCAATAGATGGTTGTGATAGCTTCATTTTCTGCTTTTACAAGCTGATAATTGTACCTAAATAGTAATTTCCATAGACCTATATTATACCTAAAAAATGCAGACACTACACTCCTGCCTTTAGATAGCCTTCACACAATGCAATGGAAAAATGCAGTGTCTCTCAAGGAAACTTGAAATTCCCATGCCAAGATCTTGTTAGCTTTTATAGCGGAGCAATAGAAAGCATCCTGACTGGAAACATTATAAACTAGCATGGGATATGTGCGGCCCAGGACCGGAGGGCTGCAGCGGGTGATTAAAACCGTCCAGAACATCATTGGTACTTGACTACAGAGCATCCATGATATCCGAGAGGTGTGGTGTCTGCGCAGAGCCCAAAGGATACTAAAAGACTACCCACCCAGCCACAGCCTGGTCACCCTGGTGCTGTACTGCCCTCACTCCCACTACTACCTCAAGTTTTTGTACTATAAATTGCAAATTACACTGATATTGCACATACTGTATATGTTTTTTATGTGTGTATGTATGTATGTATGTGTGTATATATGGATATATATATGTATACACGTGACTATATCTTCCTTGTAAATTCAATTGAGTTTTCCTTTTTATTTCTTCCTTTAGTGCTACTGTTATAGATTTTGTTTATTGTTTTATTCTATTCTAATTTAAAATATTTAAATATTTGATTACACTTTTTCTAGCGTGGAGGGGGCTACAGCTGCATTTCATTGTGCAATCCTGTATTGTATAATGACAATAAAGCTGAGCCTTGAACCTTGAATCTACAAACAAAATGTGTTCATCTGGCTGTCCTGTCAATTTCAACTAGTTTGATTAAGAATATAAACTTAATTTTGATTATTTAGTCCATAGTTCATACGGATTAACTGTATCTCTGTTTTGCTATGTGTCTGTCCGTCCGTCAACTAATCATTTTCATGTTGAAATCAATTTTAATAAATTAATTTACCATTTTATACATTTAAATATGTAATATGGTAGCTGAACCTCACCAAATCACATCCAGAGTGCAGTTAATGTGGCTTGGCTTGGTTTGATGCTCTTTTTTCTAATTACTACAAATGTTTCATACTGTTTTTACAGACATTTCTATAGCATAACAATTTGTATATGGCAGAACAGATGTCAAAAAGTGACATTTCTGTTTTGACCCAATTCTGAACAAGCATGTAGTTACTGCTGCATTTTTGCTTTGTAGGGCAGTATTCATGATGCAACCCTCTTACAGGAGGCAGATGCATGACATCTTACAAGGCCTGTTCCAGCCTGGTGTATCAGTAACAATATGTTGTTGTGACTCACTGATACCAAACATCCTTTCTGACCTCTTGAGAGTCAAAAGCAACTCGCAGCCCCAGTTTGGCCATCCCATCTTCTTTCAACAGTTTGAGGTGTGGACACAGTGCCAAGCAAAACGTGCGGGCGATCCGCTCCGTTAACCGGTTGTGTTCAGCAGAGTCATTCGCTCCTCCTTTGGGATGTTCCCCCCTCTGCAGGAAGAACACCTACACAAAACATACACATACATATAAAGAGAGGAGACTGTTTCAGATGGACTTATGTTGATATTTTAAGCAGATCATCATATGTACTTCTGTCCAGCGGATGATCTTCCCGTTTTCTTTGTATTCTGACTTCTGGAACATCTTCATACTGCTGATGGACTCCATGGATTTCCCATCGATGGGGCTTATAACTCTGGGGAACACAAACACACATTACGCATACCAGTAATTTACAACATAGACTAGAAATTAAAATGCAGTTGGTATAGTGTTTGGATGGTTGGTTGAAAGCCTACATATTCTTCTGTGGAATAGAACTGCACACCACTGCGTTGGACGGACTTATGATCACTCCCTATACATTTTGCAGTTGTCTATCTACTAATGATAGGTTAATGAAAATGTTTTCATTAACCTGTTTTCAAAATTTTTAAATATGAGTGTTACAGTATATTGTTCTCTTCGAGCACAAAAGCTTCATTCTGAGGCTGCCACGTGAACTTCAAACATGTGGACACACTCACCCCTTATTCACAGTGCATTTCTCCTCCACCCACTGTACACAAACAAGCTCCTGGCTGTCTGACTGGTCAAGCCGTCCACAGGTGACGGTGTAGTCTTTCATCTCCCGTAGCGCCCGGCGAAGCTCCGCCATGGTTTCCACGGTGATCTGCACCATTAGCCCATCTGAGGAGAGGGGACAGCGATACAGGAGAAACACAGACACCAACAGGGAGACACACAAACACACACACACACACACACACACACACACACACATGCATCAACACGCACACACGCCTAGACAAACTGTTAAAATGTACACAGACACACACATACAAAGATCAACACATTCTGAATAAACCAGTTTTGAAGCAGGGGTGTTAACATGCACTACTTAAAGCAAACGTAACCAAGTAATTTCCTCCAAGCGGGCAGGTAAAAGTCAAAGTGAACCTGACTCCCCTCTGAGTCGACATCCTACCTTCTACGATGCTGGACTTGGCAAGGTATCCTGCAGACGCTTTCAGTGCACTACTGAATATAAAAAAGCATGATCCAGTAACTGCAATAAAAAAAGAAAACATCATTAGAGACAAACTCTGTGGTTTCAGTCCTGTTACAATCAGTCTTTATAGTGACAAGAAAAAAAATCATGTAGTGCCATCTAGTGTTGTATATGGGAAAGTGAACTTCTTTGGTCCAGTGGGTCACTTGAGCCCTTATTGCACTTTGCTTCTCTTAAACTCCCCTTTGGGCAGTTTCAGAGTTGAATACTGCTAATCAATATTCTGTCTATATTCTGTATCTGCTTCTTCTAATACAATTCAATCCATGTCAAATTTAAATTGAGTGAAATGTTTAAATAAAATATTTCATTTTGTATGGCTTCACAATTACATCAAATGGAAAGTTCTTGCTAACATATATACATAATTCCTTGTAACACAGAATAAAATATTTAATCTTTGGGAACATTGAGATTTAGAATAAAATTTCATGGGTTTGCACAATGTGTGGCTGCACATTTATTTGTAATGGTGGATTTTGTGCAGCAAATGCACTTCTACTAATTTAAGGCTTAACATTGAAATTATATATATTTTAAAGGTAAAAATGAAAATGTGAAAAATGAAAATTAAATAAAGGCTTAAAATTTGTAGATTGCAAGCAAAGTAAAGCAAAGCAAACATGTATCAAAGTTTCCCTAAACAACAAATTAATGATCTTATCAGTCAGTTAGGACCCCCCGTTGCGAGGAATGAATGTCCTCCACGACTACTTGATTGTGTAACATTAAGTCCAGACTCTGATATCTTGATGTCCCTCACGGTATCCTGTTATGGCCCACCTTTGCGAGGCTGACTGTGGATGCTGATGGCTTGGGTCTGGTACTGGCCATCGTCTCCTTGCACACAGATGAGGTGGGAGTCTGCAGTCTCATTAAAGCACGCCCCAATGGCCAGCACATGCTCATTGGACTTATTCAGAGCAGTCATTAGCTAACATGAGACAAGTGGGAAGAGAGGGAAGGATGCCGATTGATTAAAAATGCATAAACATCAGCATTAACTCCGCAAGGCATTTAAAGGCTTAGGCTGTATTTGGGACCGCCTACTACATAATGCTTACTGCTTTGCATAGCAGTATGCAGTATGAAACTGTTCAGTGGATTTATATTGCAGTATGCTAGGCCAGGCTTAGCCGGTTTTGGGTTTTGGAAAGCGGAAGTAAACAATAGGAGGAATATTAATGTAAATGCCACTTATAACATTTGCCTGATTAAATAAAGATTAAGTTTTTTTTAAATAGCCATTACACGAGGTAGACTGGTCCGATGCATACTGGAGATTTTGTTTTTGTTTGCATACTGCATACTACATGCTATATTCTGGCCAAATCAGTATGTACTGCTAGTATAGAAGGCGGTTTCGAAAACAGCCTTAGTCTTACCTCATTATACCCAGTGGTCGGTATCTTTATGCAGGTCCTCTGAGCCTCAAGATCCACAGTGAGCCCCGGCACCATTGGAAGGCTGTAGCGGTAATTCCTAAAGTCCTGGAACAGGATGGGAGTAACAGGTCAACATTAATTATGGGAAGTCTGGTAAAAGGTAAGACACCAAACTTCCTGTTACTGATAAGAAATCTGGTTTTGTAACAACACCAAACCAAATGTCATACTCACCACTAGCAGTCTCATTATGGTGTGGCCTATTTCCCCAAACAAGGGCTTCCTAAAGCGCACGCTGTACAGAGGACACGGGTAAACTGGAACAAGAAACAAAGTGGGTAACTGAAGAGAAAACCTGTAGCAGGATAGATGCAGCATTTCATACTAGGGCCTGGCTTACATCTGTATTCGGCCCCCAATCGCAGCATGAGACGCAAGGGAAAGGCTTTGGCCCAGGCCACCTCTGCTCTGTGGGCCAGCAGGCCAAAGAGGTAGGGCTGGTTTGGCAGAGGTAGTCCTTGAAGGGACTGGAGAGTGGAGCGAATGTACAGGAAGCCTGCATGA
The DNA here is from genome assembly GCF_020085105.1 of Siniperca chuatsi. Taxonomy (NCBI): domain Eukaryota; kingdom Metazoa; phylum Chordata; class Actinopteri; order Centrarchiformes; family Sinipercidae; genus Siniperca; species Siniperca chuatsi. The sequence continues at coordinate 19,137,590 of NC_058047.1, forward strand.
TCCTCACTGCCCAGGAAACTTCTGCCGAACAAGGACAGGGATAGGTGTTTCACAACCTTTCCTACAGAAATACAGAGGAAACGTGGAATTATAGCAGGAAAAACACTTTGAGGGAGACATGTTGGAAGTTTTTCAAAATGGGTGGATTAGAGTCCAAAAGTGGGCAAAATTCAATACAACACATCACTACTTCTAAATATTACTAGTTGAAAATGACTGTATATAAGCATCTTATTGTGTGAGTGGTTCTGACCTGTGAGGCTGTCCCTGTACAGCTGGATGAAGTGGCTGAAAATGTCTTTGGGGAAGCTTTTCTCTTCAGGCAGGCACTGCAGCAGCACCACCACCTCCACCTGGCCCACAGCATGCATCCCCTTTGTTGTCACGCACCAGCACTTTCTGTTAACATCTGTCATACAATCAAGGCACAATCTCAGGGGTCTACAGGGTCCAACTGAAATCACATTTAGTCATTCCTTGTTTTAAATAAAATGTAAATAATAATAATGTAAATAATGTCAATGTGTTTTTTAAATGTATTGTTCAAGTTTTTTATTATTAAAAGGAAGAAAAAGGGTCTTTAGGGAAATATCAGAAATGCTCCTTTTCATCTCCACCGGCTTGAGGGGTGTGTCGGTGTCTGGGTTTGATTGACAGCAGCTGGCATATTTGATTGGCTGTATCGATGTACGGTCTCCATCTACGTAGACGGATACCAGAACTGTATTCTGTCTAATTAATGCAAAACTAGGGGGCGCCATCATGGAATTAAAAAATAAAAATTGCTCTCTTTTGGTTTCTGGTTTCTTCTCAAAGGAGAGCACAGGACACATGATTTACAGAGACGATATGTTTGCTGTAGCAGACAAAAAAAAAAGCTATTTATTTTCAATCTTTAAAGAGAATAAGAATTCCAAAATAGATAAGTACAGTGTAGGAAATGCGGATGCCTGAGCTATAAAAACTATAAAAGTAACACTTTTTCATTTTAATTTTTTAAATTTATAAATTTTCTCAATTCTCTAAGCAGCATGAATTTAGTTATCTACCTATACTTGATTGTAACTGTACAATATGTTGCCAATGTATCATTCTCTATACATTCTATCAATGACAATGAAAAGAAACAAGAAACGTACAGTTGACCAGCTTGACCATAGCAAGCAGGTTGGCATTAAGGACAAACACGAGGGGCTTGGGCCTGCCACTCTCCAACTCCTGAATAAGCAGCATCTCAGACGGCTGCTCCTCCACAGTGTAATCTGAGGGGGGAAAACACAGTAACACTGCTGTTAGACTGTAGTATCCTCTACAACTGCCCACAAATCAAGTATTTTTCTTACATGTAATCCACTGAAGAGCTAGCTTCATGAAAGATTTGTGTTTGAAAATGAAATCATAGCTGTGTAAGGATTAATAACCATTGTCTAAGCCTGGCCCTAAATACAATGCAAGGACAGGTAACTTTTATTAATAATATTATTTTTAAACGGCCATGTTAAACCAGGCAAGACAGGGGTCCACATTATTATTTACAGTAACAGAATTAGGGAGTAGTCATGACTTTTAAGTGGGACGAATCAAAATATGCACTCCTGGGAGCTGCCTGGCTTTACCACAGACTTCTGACATGTCGGGTTAAGTGCTTTGCTCAACAGCACTGTGACGGTGGTCAGTAAAGGAGGGGTGGATGTTTCCCGTCACAGGCTCTACTCTGTAGGTCATAGGTCATGTGTACTAGGACAGGGAGTATCCGAGTGCAACAGTTGGATGATGCTGAATATAAATCTGAGAGAAAGTTATAACTCACCAGTGTGATGTGGACAGAAGCATATAACTTTGTGGAATTATTTTTGCATCAGCCTGGTGTTGGTAGTGCATGATTTTATCAGGTAACAGCGAATAATCACTTTTATTCAAAACAGACAAGCTTAAAAGTGTTAATTTAGTGTTATTCAGCATTATTCTGTAACTGCTGCTGTCACTTCATTTTGACACTCTTCCGTCATCACCAAATTGACACCCTTCTGTTTGCGTCCCTCCTCCTGTCTTTGCACCATGCACACAATGCATGACATGAGAACGGCAAAAAAAACAAAAACAGGCGCAGCACATTGTATCTGCACTACAATGAACAAAGAATCCACAAAGTCATTTTGCTAAATCTTTGACTTTCAACCGCAAAATGGATGGAACCTGTCTTACCTCCTTTGACTCCCGTGGAGGTAAGGATGGGCGGCAGGCCGGCCAGGGGAATGAGGTTGGCAGAGCTGCTCACTAAAGCTGTGGTGCCCCAGCCGTAAGGACCACAGGCCTCCTAGAGGGGGAGCGAGCCCACTTTTTTTGTCAAATCTATGTTGTACAAACTATCTGACATATAGACACAACTAAATACAACACTGAGATCTTAGATTCATTCTCCTCTAAATTATAGAACAACAAATATGCTCTGTGTTATGTTTTGGGTGGTCCTACATTGATATTCGTCCCATGTGGCCGCAAGGCTCTCCTGATCTGTGGTGAACCCACAGGACCTTTAACCAACCCGCCCAGCGCTCGTCTCATCAGCGGTGAGAACGTAGGCCCTCTGACTGGTGTGGTCGGCGCAGACGCTGACTGCTTATTGAGGATTTCATCTGCAAACCACACCCTCCTTTTCCCCCTTGGAGGTGTCGCTGAAGAGAAGAAGTAAGAATTACTTATGCAAATTTTCATTAAAAAACTGTGAACTTTAACACAAAAAAAAACTGTGCTCACTTTTGATGAGTGTTGAATGACAGGAAACACAAACTCGTCCCTCCTTGCCATCCAGATGTGTGAGTCTGAACTTCAGATTGGAGCAAAGTGCACAAAAAACCTGATACACACACATACATGCACACACCACATAAGGACAGACACACACATACATTTTACACGTCAACTACAAGTCACTTGTTATCAAGTTACTTGAGAACATCAAATTAAATCTTATTTTTTATGCTGCGCAACAAATAAGCTTTACATTTTTCCTCACCTTCCCACAAGCACGGCAGTGGTGCCTCCTCTTAGTAAACGTAAACTTGACCCCACACTTCATGCAGACCTGCGCCTGAGCATCAGGGACCCACACTGGAGCTACCTCCCCGAGGACAGTGCCTCGATCCTTGGACAGAATACCAACAGGGCTCAGCTGGGACTCATTATCAGGATCCACAGGGGAAGCTGCACAGACCCCCATCGCTCCCTCCCCACTGGCTGCCTGGGCCTTGCTGCTGTCTGTCTCATCTCCTCCACTAGATCTGACCATCTTAAACTGGCTCTGGAGCTCCCTTGACCCCCTGCCACATGTCTCCTCGTGCGAGAGAGTAGATGGTGCTGCATTCACCTCTGAGCTGCACGACTGCTCTAGCTGCTCCAGCCTGCTCTCCTCCAGCTCCTTCTCCTCAATCACAGAGTCCTCTTTTGATGGGAGAGCCTGGGGCTTCCTCTCCTCCACCTCCTCCTCCTCCGGCCACGCAGCCTCGGCGGGGCTCAGCACCAAGGGGCTGGAAGACTTCCCGAAACAACTCTCCCCCCATGTGGAGATGGTGGTCACAGTGCAGCTGCCTTCCTCCAGCTGGGAAGGTGAAGCGGTTTTGGCAGGATGTTCAGATGGTTTGTGCTCACATGGCCCAAAGCTGCTTATGACTGTCGCATCTGAAGAGGTCTTAGACAGAGATTCTGGTCGTATTTGGCCACATCCCAGTCCTGGTTTTGAAACATCCCCATCTTTGAGAACCAGCAGGCAGGGTCTGTTCAGCCAGTGGTGCTTGGTGTCCTGAAGAGACGGATTGTCTCCTTCATCTGTTTCGAGGGGGAGCATGATGATATCATCAACACTCAACACTCAACTTCCCTTTTTCTGTCAAGCGCAGACACACGCACACACACACATATAATGCACGCATGCATACATATTAATAAAGACTCATTAGGTGGAAAAGCTGTGTTCACATGTGCTAAGTGGCCATTTAGCAGCATGTGATCATTTATTTCATGACCCTGAATATACCTCATAGCTTTCAATCATCACTATAAGCAGCATTAGCACTCAGTTGCCCTTGAGAGGTGTGTCGGAGCTGATCACAGAACAGACTACATGGTTAAGAAAATAGGAAGAGGTTTGATGTGGACTAAATATTGAAGTAAAACCAATAGTAGTTGTAAAGGCAATTGGTGGACCACATAGCTGGTGGTTCCCTAGAGAACAAAAGTTCAATAGTGGTTCTGTGTTTAATTGGCTCATGTATAGCATATCATATTGAGTGCCCATATATTACTATGAGAATTTACAGATGTTGTTTCTATTGTTTTACAGATAAAACCTTTGCTGGTTCTGTGTATTGTCTCATTAGTAGTGTGCCTTTGGTGGGAGACCAAAGACAAATGAACAAATGCTTGTGGTACTAAAAAGGTTTGCACATTTGTGTGTGGATGCAAGATTCTTTCCACTGATCACCTGAATGTGCACACCATGTTCAACTGAGCCTACTGTAAATGACTCACTGTATAGTCAAATAAGTCATTTGCTTAAGAAATGACTCCATTCATAATCTCAGCACGAGATCCTACATAAAAGCAATTACTTCTCTGATTACAGCCAATTATTGTTTCAGCACTCTTCCCTCATATGGTAGTCACGCAATAACCATTACTGTAAATTACCAGCCCCCATTGCAAACGGAGTTAATGTGTCCCTAGCTGGTGCTTCACCCAGTGATTCATGAATAATTAGCTGTTCAGTTTATACTATTTTGCTGCACTGTAGGATAGCCTATGTGGTGTGGCACAAAAATGCAAAAGACTATTGATGGAAAGGATCTAGTTCCATTTGTAAAAACAGGTAGGCCTAAAATAACTAATTTTCCAGGATAAACTGCATTGCAGCTCCTTCACAAAAAACATAAAAAGAAAGGCGGACCGTGTCGGTCCTGCTGCGGGCTACAGAGTGGAGATTTCCCGAAGCGGCGGCGGGGCTACACCGATCCAGCTGACTGGAGAATCGCTTCCCGGGACAGTGACGCATTCAACACACGTGCAAATGTTTAAACCGCTTGCAGGCACCGAGGCCGGCGGCAATGCGACACTCACCCCGCATCCCGTTACATCAGATCAAGCAGGACACTGAGGTGATGTTTACTGAGATATTTGAAGAGTCTGCAGAGCAGCGCGTGTATGTACGCTACTGTCTACACACGGGAATGTGCGCAACACACACACGCGTGATGATGCGGACTATGCGCGCAGCCAAATGCTGTATCAGCGGTTTTCTGTGACAAACACAGACGCACAGTATCATCATCCTGTAACGCACAGGCAATGAATGGGGAGTAAAGCATCCCCACCCCATCGCAATCAATGCATGTCTTACCCTCAGTTATTTCTCCCAAAAGGCTTTCATTCTCGTCATCCCGCGCAGAGAAGAACTTCAGCATTTTGTCCTTTTACATCGGAGTGCCGAGGAAATCGGATTCAAGCAGCAGTGCCTTGCTCACAAGCGGAGGATGGGATGATTTCGCGTCTCTACCCCCCCTCTCTGCGATCTCCCTCCTCCCCTGTGTCTCTCTGCAGCTCTTTGAAGAAACTCAAGAGGTGTGCAGAAATGTCCCTCCCCAGTTTGCTGTCTACATAGCATGCAGGACAGCTACAGGCCAACACAACTGAGCTATGATGCCAGATATGAAAAGCCTCATACTGTAGGAAATATTGCACAGGTTTAAGCAAGTCAGCATCATTGAATTAGTAGATCATTTGCATGCAGAACTACATAGTCAAATATTAAGTTTGGATGAGAAGCATCAATATTTACAATATCTTGTCAATGACCACAGCACCATCTAAAAAATGTTAATCACCTTTATTTTGTTTCATAAACAAAAAGTCTCAAGACTAGCTTTAATGACCACTGTAATCCTGACCATGACTGACAATGTGGTGAAGAGGTTTAACCGTTTACCAGAAGGGAGTATTTAATGTTTTTGTAAGTGCACAAGCCAGTCTGACTCAGACATCCATGGGCCATCGCAAAATAGAAGTCTCTGGTTCGTGGGTATAGTGTCTGATGTGTCTGGATGGCTAGACTTAAAAACACCAAAGAAGGTTTCTCGCTTCATTGCAGTCCAGTCTGTGTGCACATGAAGTTCATGTGCGTCAGTTTGCCTCGTTCTTTGACGCTTCATCGAAGTTCTCCACCAGATCTGCAGAACAACACATTGTGAATTATTACGTTGGAAGAAAACAGTGTTATCAGATGCTCTCAGCAGAATTTATGCAGTAGACAAAATACCACTTCTACAGAGAGGATCTTCTTTATCTTAAAATAAAAGTAAAACATTTAAATGTCTGACTTTTATACATCTAATGGTTCATACCTGGAACATCATCATCTTCTTCCTCAATGTCCTCTGCCTTTGGTGCCTTGCTGTCGAGAGCTGAGATGAAATGTACAAATAAAAACACATATTATAGCTTTGGCTATTAAATGATTGTAACCAGATGTGTAATATTTTCTTAAGGGATAAGTCTGGTGATATTTTATATATTTCTTATTGTCAACAAATCCCTTGAAAAGAGCAAAACCAAAACTTATTTATCCTACTAACAAATATTTTTGGTGTGGCCTTATTCCTCTGTGCTCCATTGTTGTCCAAAAACTATTAAAAACACATCAGTGAGCCACACATTTACATGTGAAATGTTGCTTCATTATCATGAACATGGGCACTGTAGTTTTCTTTGAGTCGATCCCACATACACCGTCCTGCTGCTGTAAATACTCACTAGAGCACCAATATTAATCTACCACTGAAAATAGTCCCCAACAAATAAACTACTTAGTCCTGGTTGAGTAAAGTTGGCTAAAAACTACAGTGTGCAGCTGTTTTAGGACATTATTTTGCCCTTTTAAAAGATGAAACTATATAATTGTGACCGGTTTTTAAACATTTACTATATGTCTTCAGTAGGAACGAATGTGCTTGTGTCTGAGAACCACAGAGAGGCTCTACCACATTGTTGGTTTTGGTCTTTTCATGGGATTTGTTTGCAATCAGAAGAAATATATAGAATACCACCAGCCCTATCTTTTCAGGTACAAAGAAAATCTTGGTCCTAAAGAAGTAAGAACCATTACTATGCTTCTGTAACATGAATGACACTGTATGATGTAAATTTAAGGGATATATTACGGTGGCCAAGAAGGGTAAACGCACTGCAACTTAAGAAAACACTTGCAAATAGACACAAGCAAATTAAGAAAACATCATCAATTTGACAACACATGTGCAGCATTTAGAAAACGTGCTGCAAAGACACAAAACGATAACGGAAGTGTTTCCAGAGGACAATAAAAAGTGCTGAACACGGCTTGGACACGCGTGTTGTTGCCACAGTTTGAGATGAGACTCATGAAGTTACAGAAGTCAGATCCGTGTATCATCCGCTTATGTTTATGTTGTGGGTTTCTAACTTCTGCTACTGCTCTACTCTGCGCATGCGCTGAGAAGTGACCGCTGCATGCACCTCCATAGGAAGAGCAACAGAGGAGGGATTCCATGTTATCTAAGCCAAAGGGCACCGCAATAACTAATGACTGTTCAGTGCCTGGTTACTACATGTACACCACAAAGTCCAATCTTTCAATCACCCACAACACCTTGCTTCTATCTTCTCCTTGAGAAAAAAGTTGATCTCCAGTTGCATTAGATATTTTATATAAATGGCTTCAGACCAAATTATTCCATCCCATGCTATTAAAAAAATGTATTTTTAATCTGCACTAGGCAAGACACATGTGTATATATACACACCCCAATCATCCTAAACCACAAAGGAGGAGTTGCAAGAACTTATCTTTCCTTGGAATCAAACTGTAATCAAACTGGTGTTAGTTACAGACGCTTGCTCCCCCACAGGAAGTGACTAATCTTAACTAAAGGCAAAATATAAACTGTCTACTTAACAGCGGTGAAAACTGAACTTTGCAACATGACATCCTCCTCTCTTTTATCCTTTTGTCACAAACAAGCGATAATGCAGCATGCAAAAAAGTGTTTTTCATCACCTTTGGAAGACAGTAACATGCAGATCTGCATAGTGTAGCCTTAAATCAAGACTCATTACACAACTATAACACACCCTATGTTGGTAAGACACTCCTCACCCTCCTCTTTTACAGTGATTGTGAACTGTCACAGGTCTAAGAGGTCAAGTGCACCCACCTTGCCGAGGGAACTGTTCTGCCAGTTTGCGCAGGCTGCTGAGGCTGTCTGCTCCCAGCTGACTGAGGATGCCAGGAAGCATCTCTGTCAGCTGCTTGGTCTCAGCGTGGCCCGTGATGGCGAAGGTGTTGGCAGACAGAGAGGCCTGAACTTTGGGGTTGTTGAAGTGGATCACAGTCCCGTCATCCTTGATCATGTTCACCTGAGAAGAGAAGACCGCTCAGTTTTACAGTTATGGCCAAATACTCTGTGATACAATGATCTGAGAAGTTACTCTAATGCTGGGTAAATGTAAGAAAATTACTTATCAAGAAACAGGATAATTGTGAAAAACCTGAAAGCAGTCTGGTCTACACGGCCACACAAGAATGCATTCACGCTCACATCAGACCAGATGAACACAATCACATTAATGATAACATTCAGGGTTTCCTTATTCAGAAGATTCAAACCAATTTACCTCCTCAATTCCAGCAATATTGTTGACAGCCAACTTCTTTAGTGAACTCTGAAGCTTTTTATCATCAGCTGTTGCAGTTCTGTGTACCACCTTCTTCTTCCTGCGCGCAGATCCCTAAAACCAAAGCAGACATAAGACTCCAAAATGACTTGAAGCTAGCTATGACTTACAAGAGTGACAGCATTAGGAGAAAGAGAAAGGGCTACAACGTAGCCTTTGTTGTACAATCTAGTTGTATTACAGTATTTCATACAATGCTCTCAAATCAATACACATATGAATCAAACATGTGATTCTGTTCAAAAGCTGTTGAAATTCAGTGCTGCAGTCTATAGCTGGCCAGCTTGTTGAGGCTGATACAGGTATGGATATCTGAGAGAGTTAAAACTCTGATATTGATATATCTGACAATTTTACATAAATGTATAAACATAATAAAGTGTTTATGAAGATCACGTAAATTTGGTTCTTAATGTGTTGTAACTAAGATATGTACTGAGCCGGACATTTTGCAGTTGAAAAATAAACTTGTCCATGGTCTCTGGTGGAAAAACTATGTGATGGTGTCACTGTTTCTAACAACCTGGAACATATCTTTGGCATTTTTGTATCGCAATTTCTTGTTATCAATCCGGCACATGAGCCGATAGCAATATATTGGCTGCAGTCTTCGAGGTCAGTTGACATCGCCTGTTTTTGTCAACAAATATTTTTTAAATCCTACAGCTGTTTTTATTTTGTGTTACACTGCTGAGTAATGACTCTATGTGGGTCAGGCTCCAATAATTTATTTGCAAAGAGTCAAATATTATATTTTAATAAATATGAAAGTTAGCTATAATCATCCGTAAGGCACATTCTGAGTCTATTTATTTTGCTGCATTAAAAATGTATAATCATGCGACCATAACATACTGATTTATACTTTGCACATAATTTATTATCAATTTACCTCCTAATTCTTTAATTGTTTAGTCCAAAAATTACATATATATATAAAATATATATAAAAATATATAAAAAATAACTGAAATTTTTAACCAATTATCAAAATAGTTGCAGATTAATTGTTTGTCGATTACACACACACACACACACACACACACACACACACACACACACACACACACACACACACACACACACACCTACCACCTCACCTAACATTGCACATCTTCAATCAAAACAATGGACCACTTCCTGGGTGTCAACTTACCTTTCCTCCTATCCGGACCTGGGCTTGAAGTTTAGCCAATTTTTCTTGATTCATGTTGTCACCTACAATATGAGCAAATTGTAGATGTTGAAAACAAATAAATGTTATGTGTAACTAGCATGCTGCTTGCTTTCCCTGTCGACTGAGCTGCAACATCAGCAATATGAGCTAACCAGGAGACAGAAAGAGTCCAGTTTCCAAAGATGTAGCTGATTAAAAATACAGTAACAGAAAAAGCACATTTTAACAACAAGGCACACCAATAAAAAGACGTTAAATAGACAAAGATCACGCTGATGCAATAATAACTGAGACTAGCTCCAACTTGTCAGCAGACAGTCTGCTCTGTGTGTGTGTGTGTGTGTGTGTGTGTGTGTGTTAGCAGCTGCAGAGATGAAAACACAACACAGGGCCTACAGACTGAACACACAGCGTGTCACTGCTCCGCTCAGTCCGACAGCTCTGCTCCGACCGCACACCAACAACCACGCACTCCACAAACACCGCACATTACACACAAATCAACAGTTAGCATCCCAAACCTGTTCAAATATCGACAGAGGCATGCGCTGCTGAAAGATGGAGCTTATGAGGAAGAGATTACGTCACATACCAAGCGGATTTTTCTTCTTCGTGGTTTCCGACCAGCTGGTGGGTTTTGGGCGTCGTGCTGCCACCTACAGCACACTTTATAGATTACACTAACAAACGCTACTCCCTATTAAGCATAGACTGTTTATAAAGACACATACTATATATACGGTATACAAGTAATAGTTCTCTTTATTTATTCTGTCTTTAAATAATAAGTGGATTTTAATGTGAATCCTAAAACTATTGGTTTGATTTTTTCAAGTTAACTTCTTGTTTTTCCATTTCTGTCTACCTATTATACTCCCCTCGCCATGGTTGATTAATTATATTTATATATATTTTATTATTATAATTGATTATAACTGAAACACTGAAAAGTCATGCTCCAGACTCCCCCTCTTAACACACATTACCCTGTGCCATGATAATGGAACATTTTTAAGAGAATTCAACTTGCTCTGTAATATTTTGGATTTGTTTTTCCATTTTCACCTTTATTACACAGTTCAGAAAAAAGAAATTGAAAAGGTTTCATGAGAGAGAGAGAGAGATGACAAGTTACAAACACACTTGTGCAGAACATTACATTTACAGTAATCACCTACAAGCACACACAGGCCCTGTCTTATTTCATTCATGTCACGGTTGTGTGAAAATGACTGGAAACAATGGAGCATGATCTTCTATTGAAAGACAGCATTATGTACTGCCAAGATAGACAGATGCTCATAAGCAGATGACTGAACTGTGATGATTTTATATTATCTGTATGCTACAGTCATTTCAACATTGTGTGTCATTTAGGCTTCAATATTTCTGAAATATTCAATTTTCAAAACTGAGCTCAGTTATCTAACATTATTTTACACATTCTGCTCCAGACATTTGTGTTCTGCTCAACCTACATAATTTGCATCAACCATCTGTTCACATTGTAATCCAGAGAAATGCTGAGATCTCACATGTAGCCTGTATTAGCTGATTGATCATAACCATGAATCCATATCACCTTACCATTTACATGTCAGGGCTACTGCCAGTACCAACAATAACAAAATAAGACAAAGAGAATCAAACATATTTAGTAAAAATTCTTAGATGAGGTTGAGGTCACAGGCTGGAGCTGCTATATGGAAATTTCAGCAGCGTTAAGAACAAAGACGGAAACGTTTCCAATAGGAAAAGCGCAAAAAAAGAATGACTGAACCAACCTAACTGTGAACATTTTAGACAGATTTTCTTCAGAGCTGCTGATGCATAAAACAGAGCTGAAAGTTGAGAACAAAAAGTTAATCCCACATTATACAATAGACCACAATGCTGCCAGTTCATGGTGATCTTTTTACAACTCTAAAGAGAGCATGAAAACAAACTTTATAATGGTAGTTTATGTAAGATTCCAAATGAGCGTCTTGTGATGGGTACAATAACAAAGTTCTCCACATTCTCACAGCTTCTTCCTGTTTTCCTCACAGGTGTTCTCAGATCAAAACACTGTGACCAGGGTTCAGGTGATATATTTGATCGCAGTGTCTGGCAGAGGGAACCTACCGAGGCAGCGGCAGTCAGACGGGCCAGCACCCGAGTTGCTGGTCTCCATCGAGCTGCGGAGCATACTGCACTGCCAGCGGTGTCGGTTATGAGACTTTGGGCCCCAGAAGCTGTGGGACAACATGAAGATTTTTCTCAGAACAGCCTTCCTCAGCAGTATGTAGACCCAGGGGTCCAGGATCTGGTTCCATGTGGCCATACGTACCACCATCAGGAGACTGAAAGACGCAGGCTCATCCTTGGTTCTGGTGCTCAGCATGATGACACGGATCTGGTGGAGTGGTCATAAAATAATGGAAAGTGACAAAAAACTTACTGCAGCTACAAAAAGAACTGGTTCAGTTAACATTGTGTATGAAGAGGCGGTATGTGATTGCAGTTTGTGGGCAAATCCTTTAATAAATACCTTAATAGACATAAATAGACAAATATATGATGAATTGCTTTATTTAATATAATGTCTATTCATGTCTATTCTTTATTTAATAAATATTAAACTTTTTCATTGCCCTTGCATTGCACTCAGTGTTTTTGTAAGATATCCAAATGTTTTACTGGAATAATTATAATTATATATTCAGTGTTACACAAAAGAGTCTGGAAGGCAACAATTAATGTTTCCCAACTCATCTTTGAAAATCTGTACCTTTACAACAACTCAGACACAGCGTTTGCTTGTTTGTTCTGTGTACCACCTTCTTCTTCCTGCGCGCAGATCCCTAAAACCAAAGCAGACATAAGACTCCAAAATGACTTGAAGCTAGCTATGACTTACAAGAGTGACAGCATTAGGAGAAAGAGAAAGGGCTACAACGTAGCCTTTGTTGTACAATCTAGTTGTATTACAGTATTTCATACAATGCTCTCAAATCAATACACATATGAATCAAACATGTGATTCTGTTCAAAAGCTGTTGAAATTCAGTGCTGCAGTCTATAGCTGGCCAGCTTGTTGAGGCTGATACAGGTATGGATATCTGAGAGAGTTAAAACTCTGATATTGATATATCTGACAATTTTACATAAATGTATAAACATAATAAAGTGTTTATGAAGATCGCGTAAATTTGGTTCTTAATGTGTTGTAACTAAGATATGTACTGAGCCGGACATTTTGCAGTTGAAAAATAAACTTGTCCATGGTCTCTGGTGGAAAAACTATGTGATGGTGTCACTGTTTCTAACAACCTGGAACATATCTTTGGCATTTTTGTATCGCAATTTCTTGTTATCAATCCGGCACATGAGCCGATAGCAATATATTGGCTGCAGTCTTCGAGGTCAGTTGACATCGCCTGTTTTTGTCAACAAATATTTTTTAAATCCTACAGCTGTTTTTATTTTGTGTTACACTGCTGAGTAATGACTCTATGTGGGTCAGGCTCCAATAATTTATTTGCAAAGAGTCAAATATTATATTTTAATAAATATGAAAGTTAGCTATAATCATCCGTAAAGGCACATTCTGAGTCTATTTATTTTGCTGCATTAAAAATGTATAATCATGCGACCATAACATACTGATTTATACTTTGCACATAATTTATTATCAATTTACCTCCTAATTCTTTAATTGTTTAGTCCAAAATTACATATATATATAAAATATATATAAAAATATATAAAAATAACTGAAATTTTTAACCAATTATCAAAATAGTTGCAGATTAATTGTTTGTCGATTACACACACACACACACACACACACACACACACACACACACACACACACACACACACACACACACACACCACCACCTCACCTAACATTGCACATCTTCAATCAAAACAATGGACCACTTCCTGGGTGTCAACTTACCTTTCCTCCTATCCGGACCTGGGCTTGAAGTTTAGCCAATTTTTCTTGATTCATGTTGTCACCTACAATATGAGCAAATTGTAGATGTTGAAAACAAATAAATGTTATGTGTAACTAGCATGCTGCTTGCTTTCCCTGTCGACTGAGCTGCAACATCAGCAATATGAGCTAACCAGGAGACAGAAAGAGTCCAGTTTCCAAAGATGTAGCTGATTAAAAATACAGTAACAGAAAAAGCACATTTTAACAACAAGGCACACCAATAAAAAGACGTTAAATAGACAAAGATCACGCTGATGCAATAATAACTGAGACTAGCTCCAACTTGTCAGCAGACAGTCTGCTCTGTGTGTGTGTGTGTGTGTGTGTGTGTGTGTGTGTTAGCAGCTGCAGAGATGAAAACACAACACAGGGCCTACAGACTGAACACACAGCGTGTCACTGCTCCGCTCAGTCCGACAGCTCTGCTCCGACCGCACACCAACAACCACGCACTCCACAAACACCGCACATTACACACAAATCAACAGTTAGCATCCCAAACCTGTTCAAATATCGACAGAGGCATGCGCTGCTGAAAGATGGAGCTTATGAGGAAGAGATTACGTCACATACCAAGCGGATTTTTCTTCTTCGTGGTTTCCGACCAGCTGGTGGGTTTTGGGCGTCGTGCTGCCACCTACAGCACACTTTATAGATTACACTAACAAACGCTACTCCCCTATTAAGCATAGACTGTTTATAAAGACACATACTATATATACGGTATACAAGTAATAGTTCTCTTTATTTATTCTGTCTTTAAATAATAAGTGGATTTTAATGTGGAATCCTAAAACTATTGGTTTGATTTTTTTCAAGTTAACTTCTTGTTTTTCCATTTCTGTCTACCTATTATACTCCCCCTCGCCATGGTTGATTAATTATATTTATATATATTTTATTATTATAATTGATTATAACTGAAACACTGAAAAGTCATGCTCCAGACTCCCCCTCTTAACACACATTACCCTGTGCCATGATAATGGAACATTTTTAAGAGAATTCAACTTGCTCTGTAATATTTTGGATTTGTTTTTCCATTTTCACCTTTATTACACAGTTCAGAAAAAAGAAATTGAAAAGGTTTCATGAGAGAGAGAGAGAGATGACAAGTTACAAACACACTTGTGCAGAACATTACATTTACAGTAATCACCTACAAGCACACACAGGCCCTGTCTTATTTCATTCATGTCACGGTTGTGTGAAAATGACTGGAAACAATGGAGCATGATCTTCTATTGAAAGACAGCATTATGTACTGCCAAGATAGACAGATGCTCATAAGCAGATGACTGAACTGTGATGATTTTATATTATCTGTATGCTACAGTCATTTCAACATTGTGTGTCATTTAGGCTTCAATATTTCTGAAATATTCAATTTTCAAAACTGAGCTCAGTTATCTAACATTATTTTACACATTCTGCTCCAGACATTTGTGTTCTGCTCAACCTACATAATTTGCATCAACCATCTGTTCACATTGTAATCCAGAGAAATGCTGAGATCTCACATGTAGCCTGTATTAGCTGATTGATCATAACCATGAATCCATATCACCTTACCATTTACATGTCAGGCTACTGCCAGTACCAACAATAACAAAATAAGACAAAGAGAATCAAACATATTTAGTAAAAATTCTTAGATGAGGTTGAGGTCACAGGCTGGAGCTGCTATATGGAAATTTCAGCAGCGTTAAGAACAAAGACGGAAACGTTTCCAATAGGAAAAGCGCAAAAAGAATGACTGAACCAACCTAACTGTGAACATTTTAGACAGATTTTCTTCAGAGCTGCTGATGCATAAAACAGAGCTGAAAGTTGAGAACAAAAAGTTAATCCCACATTATACAATAGACCACAATGCTGCCAGTTCATGGTGATCTTTTTACAACTCTAAAGAGAGCATGAAAACAAACTTTATAATGGTAGTTTATGTAAGATTCCAAATGAGCGTCTTGTGAT
Organism: Siniperca chuatsi; assembly: GCF_020085105.1. Classification (NCBI taxonomy): domain Eukaryota; kingdom Metazoa; phylum Chordata; class Actinopteri; order Centrarchiformes; family Sinipercidae; genus Siniperca; species Siniperca chuatsi. The sequence continues at coordinate 19,153,486 of NC_058047.1, forward strand.
GGGTACAATAACAAAGTTCTCCACATTCTCACAGCTTCTTCCTGTTTTCCTCACAGGTGTTCTCAGATCAAAACACTGTGACCAGGGTTCAGGTGATATATTTGATCGCAGTGTCTGGCAGAGGGAACCTACCGAGGCAGCGGCAGTCAGACGGGCCAGCACCCGAGTTGCTGGTCTCCATCGAGCTGCGGAGCATACTGCACTGCCAGCGGTGTCGGTTATGAGACTTTGGGCCCCAGAAGCTGTGGGACAACATGAAGATTTTTCTCAGAACAGCCTTCCTCAGCAGTATGTAGACCCAGGGGTCCAGGATCTGGTTCCATGTGGCCATACGTACCACCATCAGGAGACTGAAAGACGCAGGCTCATCCTTGGTTCTGGTGCTCAGCATGATGACACGGATCTGGTGGAGTGGTCATAAAATAATGGAAAGTGACAAAAAACTTACTGCAGCTACAAAAAGAACTGGTTCAGTTAACATTGTGTATGAAGAGGCGGTATGTGATTGCAGTTTGTGGGCAAATCCTTTAATAAATACCTTAATAGACATAAATAGACAAATATATGATGAATTGCTTTATTTAATATAATGTCTATTCATGTCTATTCTTTATTTAATAAATATTAAACTTTTTCATTGCCCTTGCATTGCACTCAGTGTTTTTGTAAGATATCCAAATGTTTTACTGGAATAATTATAATTATATATTCAGTGTTACACAAAAGAGTCTGGAAGGCAACAATTAATGTTTCCCAACTCATCTTTGAAAATCTGTACCTTTACAACAACTCAGACACAGCGTTTGCTTGTTTTCAAATACCACTTCAATCTCACTCAATCATGTTATTTCAATGTACACACCAAGGTTTGTTTTCATTGGACTTTCATTATGATAAATTATGTGCTATAGGTCACACCCATTGCAAAGTTTACTCACAGTAAACAAAACAGCATTGGGGAAAAACTGTTTTTAAATAAGCTTAAGAAAATTGTCAGCGCACTTCGTTGCCATAAGTACCATACATAGGTGAGAAATGTGATCAGTGTTTGGCCCTGTGACTGTAGTGGATGAGGAGTGTATAGAGCTGATGGTGTAGATCACAGTGTACTTTTGGAGCAGCAGTAAGAGGTATGAAGAGAACATGTTATAGAGAGCCCATTTGTAGAGCAGGAGAAGGAGCATGAAATGCATTATTTGTTCAGCCAGGAGTAAGTGGATATTTTGAAGGGGAGGGGTGTGTGTAGGTGTGCTCCAGAGGTCTGAGGATTTTAGAGGAAAGGGTTAGTAAACAGTAAACAGTATGAGGTAAACAGTAAATGGGAAGGACAGATTGAAAATGAAAAGCACAAAAACCTTTAAAACAAGCTTTACTTGTGTCATCTTTTCATCACACATCTCAGATAATAAAACCTGCCAGGTTTCTCAAAACCCATTTCGCTGTCTCTGAAAGTCACTTAGTACTTGCCAATGTTTAAAATCCATGTTACACTGGTAAATAGGAGATGTGGTTTGAAGATCAGAAAAAATGATGGTCTGTGGGAATGTAAATGTAATCATGATAATTACTATCACTTTGAGATAAATTAATGGCTAATATATATAAATTAAATAGAAAATAAATAGAGATCTGAGAAATAGAAATCTGGATTAATAAGGAGTTCCAACTTATTCTCGTGGCTTTAGGCAGTAGGGAATGTGCGACTCTTAGCTGACACAACACCTAGAATGAGCTCCTGCAGTGTCAACCTGCCAACCTGTGATTTTTTAGTCATATAGCAGAGTTAAAGGTCTACTGAGGAGAAATTCTTACCAGTAATGGGCCCCAGCACACGCAGGACACCAACATGATAGCCAGCAGCTGGCAGATCATCTCTATGTGGTAGGACGTGCCTCTGCAGTGATGCTTGCGGCGCAGTCTGGCCTGCAGCAGAGCACAGCTTGTCAGAGTATTGCACACAATCGAGAGCAGTAGGGCCAGCAGCCCCAACAGAGAGAAAAGCAGAGGCAGGAGCACATCCAGCCAGTCTTTGGGTTCCCCCATATGGAAGAAGCACCAGCTCCTGGAGCTCTGAACCTTGTAGGGCCTCCACAGCAGCACAGGCAGCACAGCCACCAGGGCAGCGAGCAGCCAGGTGAGTCCCAGCAGCCTTTTCATGTGGTGGGAAGCCAATGTTGTCGAGTGGAAGATAGGCCTGGTGACTCCAATGCAGCGCTCCACCGCCATGGCACTCCCCAGGAACAAGGGGCTCAGGCCAAAGAACACCATGCACGCCCCAAAGACACTGCACACGATGTGGTGAGGGTCAAACGTTTCCCATTTCTTGTGCGAGCTGTAGACAAAAAGCACCAGGGAGCCATTGATGAGGTGACCCAGCAGGTCTGTGACCACCAGGCTGCTGGCAAACAGCAGGAAGGACGCCTTGGACTTGATCCGGATGCGGTTGTAAGATTTGACGAGGATGAAAAGGGCGAAGCTGTTGGAGAAGATGCCCACAGTCATGGAGATGGCAGAGGCGGTGACAGACAGTTCCTTCTGGCTGCAGGTGCTGTTGCTTGGTCTGACCTCTGAACTGCAACCTGTCTCTGAGCTCCCATTGGCTGACATAGTGGAAATAAAATCTGAAGGAGAGGATTAATGGTAGATGGGATGCATGATTCATTTGTAAAGAAATATTTGGAATAAAACTTAAGAGTCTAAAAAATGGCTTTTATACATTTAGTCTGGTGAGAGATTTACTTGAAAGGCGATCACCTCAACCAGAACCCATAGTTTCACTGATGTGGAACAGATGCTCAGCTTTATAATAAAGTGTTATTATTAGTAGTAGTAGTAGTATTATAAGGGTACTTTCTTTAATAAATAATCACTATTGCAGGTAAATATACCAGCAATAGTGATGCATATTTTATATCTCGATTTCCAAGAATAGTTTTTGGAGCATACAACTTAAGTGCAATGACCTCTACTTTCATCAAAAATCAATCAAAAACTACTATCTTCATATGAAAAATGGCCCACGTTCTCATAAACCAATAACTTTTGTTAATGGTCGCGACGGGTCAAAATGTAGCACAGTTCCTTACCTCAGGTTTGGTCTTCTCTCACACAACTCGCCATAAGTCAACAGCCTCTTCACTCTCTTCTACGTCTTTTATGCCAGTCAATAAAATAAACCGACGTCTTGTCAGCCCGCCAGCAAATGCCATTGAAAGTCCCAAACTGCTCTCCTCAATATTCCTGTCGAGGCAGCGATGTGTGCAACTTGTTCTGTCCACGCTCCGCTGGTGCCAAGTCAGTGAAGGCGGACGAGCTTCAATCTGCGAGGTATCACTTCAAACTCAAACCCACCTCGGAGGCTGTATACGTTTGTCGCATTCTGCATAAATCAGCACAAGTCGGCTCTGTTGTTTTGTGTCGACACTGTCTAGGCATTAAAACGAAAATAACTGTGTACTGATAAACTGTTGCCAAAATACGCAAGCCAGTAAGTCTTCTAATTACGCATGGCTGCCCTAGGGCTGCACATTTTCTGTATCTTTATTGTATGTTATTTTCTGTTAATGGACTTTTATTTTCGGAGGCTCTCCATAAATTCACATATGTAAAAAAAAAAAAAAAAATCCTATCTCAGTTTTACTTCTCTCTGGCATTGCACGTTGCATCATCCTGCTGCTTGTGTCTGCACTGCAGCAACAGGTTGTCAACAACTTCCCATGATGTGCTGGAAACACAGGCTGTACTATGTTGTATAAACTAAACAAAAGACTTAGGGTTTTTTTCCAAAAAGATACACTAAAATCAAATTTTACAATAAAACCTATAAAACAAGAAAGATCCAACATGTACCAAATGTTATTACTTAAGGTGCCTTTTTTATTTTTATTTTTTTTATTTTCCTATCATTCATATGTTGGTTCTATCACCTACTGGATATTTCTTTTTGCAGCAATCTTTTAAAATAGAAAAACAGTGGCAAAGAATATTATCCACTGCCAATTTTAAGCAGCTTCAACATTCATTATCCAATGCTAAACTTCGTTACAAAGGGGAATTTTGATATAAAAATATAACCAGAGCAAATAAATAGGTTCTCCACTTCTGAGGATCTAGCAATGCAACGCTATAATGTGATATGAAGAAAATATCTGCACCAGACTTTCTTTGCAACACTGAGACCTGGACTTGACAGAGTGCTGGGCTGTTGTCCATAGCAATATCCTTTAATACCAGGCAGTCTGACTTATTTGCACCTTTTGTGCTTTCTGACGGCATCCTATACAGCCAGCCTTTAAATCCAATCATTGTGCTTAGCTAAAAGGACAGGGACACAGGCATGCTTCACTTTAATAACAGATGCTGGTTTTCCAGTCCATTTATTGCTGATGTAAATGATTTCTTCTCAAAATTAGAGGTGTGCAGTACGTCTGTGCAGGCCCTAGTCATCAACTATGTCTGCTTTTCTTTTCCTGGTTTCTGAACAATAAAGAAAAAGCTCTCAATGTAAATTGTGATGTGGAAGTTGTTCTGTCGAGATCAGTAGGTATGAAGTGCTACAGATACTACTGTTTATACTGAATTATAAGACAGGATTTACAGCAGTGTCTGTCTTCAGTTGGAAGGGATCATTTGGCCACTGACGTCCAAACAAATGTCATATGATCTATACTGTGTATAGTAATTAGGCTTTTTAACCTGGCTGGCTTAGGGTTAGGGTTCAGTCCAAAATTCTCCAAATTTGCATGTCTTTGGAAACCTTGATGTCCCTTCTTCCGTCACACCATTGGGCCTGTGACACCTCCAGAAAGTTCAACATTAATATTCATCATCTCTAAACAATACTCTAAATATATTATAAATTATATTATATTCCGCCATCTAACGCCATCTCAGGTCCTTCCTTCAGTCTTCCTTCCATGCTGCATCCTCCTCTGGCTTGGTGTCGAGCAGATCATATCTGCCACTCCATATCTGTCCCTAAATTGTCTTTCGGTGAGTTCTCATTCGTGCTGCAAACTTTAATTCTGGAGATTCTCTCTTCCGACAAAACATAACCATCTGTTTGCAGTAGTTGTTTACACGCACTTGGTAATAGCACTTCACTGGCTATGGAAAGAACTTGCTATCCAGACAGGATATGTTGTGATAGTGATATTTTGTCTGAGCAGGGAGGAAGTCTGAGCTTCTAGATGATGATTGTGTGATTGCATTGATGAGGGAGCCAAATTGATTTCATTCCCCACGCCCACTTGTTCACAACATGGAGCAAAAAGTAGTTGGAAGCTGAAAGCAGCAGAAAGAATTAACTATTTGCACACATGCTTTTCAGAGTTCCCGAGGGAGTGCAGTTACAGACCCACTATGTTTATCATGCCCATAGACTCTAGGGTCAGTATATTGATTGATATTGTCTCCTGACGTCAGCCCAATGCCTGGAACAGTTTAACAAAGCTTAGCCATGGTTTCAGGCATCTGAGTCAGACAACTTTTGAGTCACACATATTCTAGCAATTATTATCATTAGGTAACTGATTTGAACTGATGCTGAGTGTCGTGGCAATCCTGCAATTCCACTCTGACATAGAGGAACGAGACAAAAATCTTTTACGGTATTGTCACACTTTATCAATGTTCAGAGCATGGTACACAAAACAAAGGTTACTTCATAATGTGCACACTGAATAGGAACCATTCAGTCCTATTATACCTTGCAACCTTTTATGCCTTTCTCTGTCCTGTTGATACTTTCTCTAGTCAGAGCCATCTCCCTGCGTCACTATCTGACCATTTTGACTGCAACTAGCAACCTTCTCTAATATTCCTACAAGCCCAACGCGTCTTTTCTGCAAACATTCCCAAGAGAAGAACAACTTCCCTCAGAGGCACCATTGTTTCTAGTGTTACTACTTACTTTATGACATATCCAAATGTTATACTTTTCTTGCAGTGTTAAACTCCAAACATACCTATTGTCATGCACATCTCTTGATCCCTTCTGTTACATTTATGGTGCATTGGTAAGCACCAAAGTTCACACGAGTAGAGGTTACATTTACAAGATTCAGAATAATCAAACTCGGGGCCCGGCCGGGCACAGCCCGAAGGAGCGACGTGGGGCCGTCCTCCCGTGGACCCACCACCCGCAGGAGGATCCGTAAGGGGCCGGTGCAGAGATCTGGGCGGCAGTCGAAGGCAGGGGCTTCGCCACCAGATCTCCGGACACAGAAACTGGCTCTAGGGACATGGAATGTCACTTCGGCTGGGGGAAGGAGCCTGAGCTTGTGCGGGAGGTTGAGCGTTACCGGCTAGATATAGTCGGCCTCGCCTCCACGCACAGCCTGGGCTCTGGAACCCGTCTCCTCGAGAGGGCTGGACGCTCCATTTCTCTGGCGTTGCCGGGCGGGGAGAGGCGGCGGGCTGGTGTGGGCCTGCTCATAGCCCCACAGCTCAGCCGTCCACGTGTTGGAGTTTACCCCAGTGAACGAGAGGGTCGCGTCCCTCCGCCTCCGGGTGGGGACAGGTCTCTCACTGTTGTGGCGGCCTACGGGCCAACAGCAGTGCAGAGTACCAGGCCTTCTTGGAGTCCCTGGGAGGGGTACTAGACAGTGCACCACCCGGGACTCCGTTGTTCTACTGGGGACTTCAACGCCCACGTGGGCAACGACAGTGACACCTGGAGAGGGGTAATCGGAAGGAACGGCCCCCTGATCTGAACCCGAGCGGTGTTCAGTTGTTGGACTTCTGTGCTAGTTACAGTTTGTCCATAACTAACACCATGTTCAAGCACAAGGGTGTCCATCAGTGCACGTGGCACCAGGATTACCTTAGGCCGGAGGTCGATGATCGACTTTGTTGTCGTATCATCTGACCTCCGCCGCGTGTCTTGGACACTCGGGTGAAGAGAGGGGCGGAGCTGTCAACCGATCACCACCTGGTGGTGAGTTGATCCTCTGGCGGGGAGGAAGCCGGACAGACTTGGCAGGCCCAAGCGTATCGTGAGGGTCTGCTGGGAACGCCTGGCGGAGCCCTCTGTCAGCAGGGTCTACAACTCACACCTCCGGGAGAGCTTCTCCCAGATCCCGGGAGGTTGGGGACATTGAGTCCGAGTGGACCATGTTTTCCACCTCCATTGTCGATGCGGCGGCTCGTAGCTGTGGTCGCAAGGTTTCTGGTGCCTGTCGCGCGGCAATCCCCGAACACGGTGGTGGACGCCGGAAGTAAGGGGATGCCGCCAGGCTGAAGAAGGAGTCCTATCGGGCCTTGTTGGCTCGTGGGACTCCCGAGGCAGCTGACAGGTACCGCAGGCTAAGCGTGCTGCAGCCCGTGTGCGGTCACAGAGGCAAAAACTCAGGACTGGGAGAGGTTCGGAGAGGCCATGGAGGAGGACTATCGGTCGGCCTCAAAGAAATTCTGGCAAACCGTCCGACGGCTCAGGAGGGGGAAGCAGTGCTTCACCAACACCTTGTACGGTGCGGGTGGAGAGCTGTTGACCTCGACTGGGGATGTTGTCGGACGGTGGAAGGAATACTTTGAGGATCTCCTCAATCCCGCTGTCACGCCTTCCGAAGAGGAAGCGGAGGCTGGGGACTCGGAGGCGGACTCATCCATCACCCTGGCCAAGTCACTGAGGTTGTTGGCAAGCTCCTTGGTGGCAAGGCTTCGGGGGTGGATGAGATCCGCCCTGAGTATCTTAAGTCTCTGGATGTTGTGGGACTGTCTTGGCTGACACGTCTCTGCAACATCGCGTGGCGGTCTGGGACAGTGCCTCTGGACTGGCAGACCGGGGTGGTGGTCCTCTGTATAAGAAGGGGGACCGGAGGGTGTGTTCCAATCACAGAGGGATCACACTTCTCAGCCTCCCGGTAAGGTCTATTCCAGGGTACTGGAGAGGAGAATTGGTCCGATAGTCGAACCTCGGATTCAGGAGGAGCAGAGTGGTTTTCGTCCCGGTCGTGGAACACTGGACCAGCTCTATACTCTCCATCGGGTGCTCGAGGGTTCATGGGAGTTTGCCCAACCAGTCCACATGTGCTTTGTGGATCTGGAGAAGGCATTCGACCGTGTGCCCCGGGCGCTTTGTGGGGAGTGCTCTGGGAGTATGGGGTCCGGGGCCCTTTGCTAAGGGCTGTCCGGTCCCTGTATAACCGGAGCAGGAGCTGTGTTCGCATTGCCGCAGTAAGTCAGACCTGTTCCCGGTACATGTTGGACTCCGCCAGGGCTGCCCTTTGTCACCGGTTCTGTTCATAATTTATATGGACAGAATTTCTAGGCGCAGTCAGGGGCCGGAGGGTGTCCGGTTTGGGAACCACAGGATCTCATCTCTGCTGTTTGCAGATGATGTCGTTCTGATGGCTTCTTCAAACCGGGACCTGCAGCATGCACTGGGACGGTTTGCAGCCGAGTGTGAAGCAGCTGGGATGAGAATCAGCTCTTCCAAATCTGAGGCCATGGTTCTTGACCGGAAAAAGGTGGTTTGCTCTCTTCGCGTGGGTGGGGAGTCCTTGCCCCAAGTGGAGGAGTTTAAGTATCTTGGGGTCTTGTTCACGAGTGAGGGACGGATGGAGCGTGAGATTGACAGGCGGATCGGTGCAGCGCCTGCAGTGATGCGGGCGCTGTATCGGACCGTTGTGGTAAAGAAGGAGCTGAGTCGAAAGACAAAGCTCTCGATTTACCGGTCAAATCTACGCCCCTGCCCTCACCTATGGTCATGAGCTTTGGGTAGTGACCGAAAGGACAAGATCGCGGATACAAGCGGCCGAAATGGGCTTCCTCCGCCGAGTGGCTGGGCGCCCTTAGAGATAGGGTGAGGAGCTCAGTCACACGGGGGGAGCTCGAGTAGAGCCGCTGCTCCTCCACGCCGAGAGGAGCCAGCTGAGGTGGCTAGGGCATCTGATCCGGATGCCTCCTGGACGCCTCCTCGGGAGGTGTTCTGGGCATGTCCCACCGGGAGGCGGCCCCGGGGAAGACCCAGGACACGCTGGAGGGACTATGTCTCTCGGCTGGCCTGGGAACGCCTCGGGATCCCCCCGGAGGAGCTGGAGGAAGTGTCTGGGGCGAAGGAAGTCTGGGAGTCCCTGCTTAGACTGCTGCCCCCGCGACCCGGCCCCGGATAAGCGGAAGAAGATGGATGGATGGATGGATAGAATAATCAAACTTAATAGGAAGTAAACATGATTATATTATACATCAAGCATAACAAGAATTAAACATTATTACAAATATACATGCAATAAAGATATTCAAACATGATTATTCATGTGATATGTATCATTTCCCTCACACTGAGCTTAATCCATGCAATGAGATTCCTGTAGTTATTTTGCACACAGAAAGTGCATTATTCTGTTGCTGTCACAGTCATTATTTTCCTATTTTCTCTTTCAAACTCAGTGCTGCTGTGTATTAGTGTGATTTTACTGCATTTCCAACCATATTTGTTCTGGAGAATTCATATCAAACTTTGAAAGTGAGTGTTTGTTAAGCTTAATTCAAGTTAAGCTTGATAAGACATTGGAGTAATTTTCTTAACATCCAACTTATTGCAGCACCCTGAAGGACTTTAATGCTTTATCATGCCTGAAGTTTGGAAGAAATGCTGACTTATTTCCATCCTCCATATCTTCATTTCCTCTATAACTAACTTGTTCAACAGAAGTTGTGTCAAATGTCCTCTTCACTCTCCATTGCTCTTTCTTTCAGCAATTACAGCTAAGTGGAAAGAAGAGTGAGGAAAGTCAGGTTGAGGGTTGATCTACAGTCAAGACTGCAGCTAAGAATATGTGACAAGAAGTGGAAACTGGAAGAAAAATTGCATATCCTAATTCCAGTATGTATTTCATAAATCGTGTACACTGGTACAAAGACATAATGAAGTGTTTAATTGGAAAGTGCAAGTAGGCATAGATAAGAATCATCGATTTTTGAGCATGTGGTGAAATAAAACTGCCTTTCTTTCTCTAAATTATACCCCATTGTTATGAATGATCACTCCCTGCATTATTTCCTGTATCAACAGAAAATCAAAAGAAGGAAAAAAGGGAAATTTCAACAAACAAATTTATTTCTATTCAACTCAATTCAAAATAAAAAAAATCTATTCCTCAAGGGGCAATTCGAGGCAGGTGGGTTTGCAAACACAAAACCACACAGAAACACACAAAACATTCACTCACACATATGAAGACAATCTAAAAATGTAAAATATATATATATATATATATATATATATATATATATATATATATATATATATATATGTAGACAAGGGTTAATTACTGTGGCCAAACTGGCCAACAGTGTCCAACACCACAAATGCATATTATGTCTTATGCCTTTTGAGGACTTAATTATACTTACTTATGTACTTATTTATAATTAATTATTATAATTAATTATTATTATAATTATTAATGCAAGGGATGAAATGAAATGTGATGACAATACAGTACTCGCCCCATATACTCCAAAGGGATTAAGTTTATGTAGGCAGTGGAGACACTGCACAATTGCATCTGCATTTTCATTAAATCTAAGTAGTCAAGTATTTACACAAATATTTGTACGTGTGGATGACCTCAACACCTATGCCATGAATATTTCTTTGTTTATGGCATGCTATTGACTATAAGAAATACAGAATAAACAGTATAAATTCTACAGGAGATGATCCAAAATCTTCGCTAAAATGTATCATTTCATAAATTCTACACAGCTACTAACAAGTCCAGGAAGGTACAAAAGAAAAAAATATGGTTTTGAATTGATTGTCTGTAGTCTGTAACTGAGTTACTGCTGTGTCTGTTGTCATTGTAAAAACAGAATATCTTGTCCTCTCACTGTAGTAATGAAACCTTCTGCTAAGCTTTCTCATGTAAGCAAATGGTCACTAATTATCCGACAAGGTGACTCCTGATGAAAGCTTCTCCCAGGTGACATTACACCTTCAAGTGTGGTGTCATACAGTATCTGCTGTACGCTGTAATGACCGGCAGTGGAGCAGTTCAGGCATGGGAGCGCAATCACATTCTTTTGTTGGCTGCATCAAATGTGGCTGCTGTAATTGACTGACTGCCTCAGTGGGGTTCAGATGGAGCCGGGGGTAGATTGAGCGAGATGGGAAAATAACCCATAATGCAGGCTTTTTGCCAGCAGCACTGTTGCTTCCTCCTTCGCGTCGCCATCTAATCAAAAGCACAGGTTTCAAAGGTAACAAAAGTACTCCTTCTCTGTTCTTGCTCATCTTGTCCCTCCCATCATTTCTTTTCTTTGTCTGTCAACATTGTCTGTCACCCTGACCAAACAATTTCCCTCATTTTGGAAATTGTTAATGGAGCAGAGTTGGTGCCATGGGAAGGAGTTTCAAAATGTGTCAAAGCTGTTTATCAAGCCTAGATGGGACGACTGATGAAGCGGTCAGTCCAGAGAAAAAGAAAATACTTCAGCAGTTTGAACACAGGTTGGATTAGCTTCTTTGTGCTACATCACCTCAAATCCTCACCCTTTGCTAATATCTCACATATCCCTAGTGTTCAGACACAAAACAAATTTGATCCTAAAAGGACACCTGGTAGCAACTGAATTATCTGACAGCTGCCAGTTTCCTAGATTACAAACTCACATCAAAACAGACATCAGGGAAACTAGAGAGAGATGGATTTTGTAATTGTGTGTGTAATTAATTTATAGTGCCACAGAGATTGTCAGATTGAACCTAAGATCTGACCTTTATGAACGCATAAAGATCTGATTAAGACTGTAGCTGGGCAACAAAGCCGAGATTTGTGGTGACATCAATTATGTTGTGATAATTGATAGGGATTTGTGGTGAAACCATCTATTACAGGTTCAATGAAGGCATCAGTGTACATCTCATAACTGCTGTTATTGCACTGTTTTATATCTTCTAAGTCACTAAGTAATTAATCTTGTTGATTCTGGTCTACTAAAAGCTGCTGGTACAGTCTGGTTTTTCAACTGCTAAACTGGCAGCATTAAGTCAGGGTTATCTCATCAGTTATTCTTTTGTTGCATTAATTATCCTTTTGTTTATTATCCTTTTGTTGATACAAGTCATATTTCAGAAGGACCAGACATGGCTGTATTCACATCTGTGAACATTCTGATGTTTAGCAGCAATGTTTACCATGTTTACTGTCTTAGTTTAGAGTGTTAGCATGCTAACTTTTTTCATTCTTTTTTATTAACAAAAGGATTATATACAAACATTCAGGTAAACAATATCAGCACATACAAATCAAATTTAAATGACACAAATACATATGTAGCTTGCTAACATTAGCTAATTAGCACTGAACACAAATTACAGCTGAGGCTCATGGGAATGACAATCCATCCAATAGTTCCTAAGATATTTCAGTCTGGACCAAAAGTGGTGGACCGACCATTTCAAGCCATGCCACTAGCATGGCTAAAAAGTGTCTATATAAATAACCCCACTAATGCTGCTTGCTCCTAACTTTTAACATCTGAAGAGAATTCTCTCCAAAAAAATTACAAAAAGATGTTTTACATCAGTCCGAGTTTCATGCACTGATTTGAAAGACGAAATAAACAAGTAAATAATAAAATGTTCTGATCTAGATCAGCTAGCGAGCCATCAGGTTCAGCCTTCCAACTGTAAAAACCAAAAGATAAAACACACAGCTGTGGTTTCCCTAATTTATTGTGATCATAGTCAGTGTGTTAGCCCAGTATGAATAGCTGTTAGGTTGTGGCTGGCTGTCCTTCAACAGTGTGTGAGTTTTAAAAATCTCCTGATTCACACACAACTCAGCTACTAGATTGAACAGATGTATGTACTACCATGTATTTGTCTCATCACAAGAAAGACGAGGAGCATTTGGGAGCTCGAGATTCTTTCACAGTTTTGGCCTGCAAAACTTACTGTACTTGCAATTTTCCTTTGTTTACCTTTAATAGGGCTTGCACTGGGTCAGCAAACTTGACGTAATAACAAGCGGAAAAAGAGCACTGTGCAAAATACGCACAAGGAGCTTGAACATTAAGCCAGCAGGACAGTCGGGTTCCGTGATCACAGAGAACATAATGACCCTCAGAGAAAAACAAATATGCTGATCCATCACGAGACATACAGCTGTGGTGAGAAGAATCACCTCACACTGTTTCCCTGGACTAAAGACAGTGGAGGCGCATTTGATCTTATTGATGAACAGTAAAAACCTAATGCAAACCTGAACAACATATTGCAAACAAAGCAGCTCTTTGACACCAGACTTAAGGAAGAAATCTTTGTTATTGTGTCTCCATCTGCTGGGTTTAAGGTGAAAAGATCTATAACATCTTACAGTCTTGTACAATTCCTTCAGCTTTACAGACACGTAAAACTTGAATACTCTTGTGATTTAATAAATGCATCTTATATATCTGACAAGATTTACACACATATTCAAGTATATTTTAATGTTCATGTTATGTCAAATGATGCAGTATGAATTCAGATGACAGCAGTCATGGTGAAGTTTAGTTTCCAGTTCATTCCAGAGATCTTGATAATGAAAATATTTATGGACATGCAAAAGATATGCAGATATGTAGATATTGAAAATGATCTCACCAATGCCAGACCTTATTTGGCAAGGGATGTTGTACAGTAGAAAGACTGTTAGTGCGTGTTCATTTTTGGAGACAACAGAACACAATACCTGAAAGTTTTTAATGCTGTCTGCCCCAGTGTCTTTTTTTAACTACCTCTAGGAGTCGCTAAAGTCAGACATTTCCAAATCCTACAAATAGGGGCTTTAAAAAATAGTAAAATAAAACAGTCACAAAAAACATAAACATAAAACATTAGCATCTACAAGCATAAAACACATGAACCACTAACGAAACAGTCAGCGGTTGAGTTACATTGTGGGTAATAGGCAACATGTTTTGACAAGGAAAAGGAATTTGTGGAATAAAAAATGACCATATCTCTGCCACATTAATTTGACTTTTTAAAATGTCCATTGTGAGTGTGACAATGTTATAGAAGCGCATGCTGTCTCTGGGTTTTCCTAGTCTCCTCCTCCCCTGTTTGTGTTTTTGTGTGGGTGTGTGTGCTGTGGGTGCGGCTACTTCTCCTGGCATCTGGTTCAGCTCCACACCTGACTCCAATCATCTCATCTACTCTCAGCTTAAAAGCCTCTGCTGCAGGCACTCATTGCTAGATTGTTCCATCCTACTCTGTGGACACCACAAAAATGTCTGTCTGCCTGCCTAAAAGTAAAAATCCCAACAACATCTGCCACAGATTTGAGGGAGAAAGCATGGAGTGTCGAATCACTGGTTTTATGTAGATTTATGCCCAACGATAACTGGGCAACAAAATATTATTGTGAGTCATTAGAAGTCTGTTTCTTTTATTAATTTCCTCCACTATTTCACCTTAAGTAGTGCTATACTTCTTAGTATGTGTTTGGTCTTCTGTCCTTTTACAAAGAGCATATAGAATATGGAAATATATCTAATACAGTGATACGATCCTCCTGCGGTGCCTTGTGCAAATCATGTACCACGACATACCTGGTTTTATTTCAACTCAGGACCTTTGTTGCATGTTGCCACCTCTCTTTATCTCTCCCCTGACATTTCCTGTCCCTCTTCCACATCAACTGCCAAATAAAGGTGAAAAATGCTCCCCAAAATAATGTTAAGACCATATGGACAAAAGCATGCAAAAGTTTAAATTAAAATAAAAAACTGCAAAACAAACCATTTCTTGGTCATCACTTTTTCTCCTCCTTTCATGCTCTGACACATACGGTAGCTGTGGTGCTGCAGAGCAATGCAAGCAATGGGACAAGATACAACAATTGACAACAAGTGGAGTGCACGCTCTCTATCCGATGATACAGCTGCCCATGTATCATCACTCAGTTATTCATTCCTTTTTGAAGATAGAAAACTGTCTGTGTAAGGGTCATGAAACTTAACACAAAGTAAAATGTCAGTCTTGTAAACCTGGCAAAAAAGAGACAATCACTTCAGCTAGACATTCACATCTAACAGTGGTGTTTAATTAAATTTAATTAAATAGTTGCAAGCATTAAAATACCTGATATTGTCACTGTAATTGAGTGGGTAGTGATTTTAAAAACGGCCATATGATTGATAAAGCAGTCATCTTTATTCACCTTATGAATACAGATAAAGAAAGCAGCAGCACTATGAAGCCCTCAAGGCCAAAAGACAGCCTTGAACCATCCAATCTGTTTCTAAACCATATACAGTATTTTAAATTGGTCTTTTCTGATCAACTTTCAAAGCCAGAAATCTTTTTTTAATGTGATTTCAATTTTACTTGTTACACTATTACACATTCTTAAACTGCTGCACTCCTACATTATGTTACACTTCTATTGTATACATAACACATTTATCAAAGCTTCTGTGATCAGTGATTTTAGGTTGTGGAGCCTGAACAGAAAATGCTGAGACACAATGAGACCACCAGGTGTCAGTGCAGACTCATAACACAGCCTGGTATTTAAATTAAATTAACCATTTGGTTTATTGGATTCTGGCTACTTTGTAAAAGTCAAATCTTTGGTGACATGTTATGAATCAGAGAGCTCATTCATCAATTCTTATCTCTAAAACATTTTGGCTTCATAGGATGATGGCATTTTTTGCAGGCTTGCTGATAAAGCTCCATTATTACTTTACAGCCTGCTATCATGAATACGGCAGATCTGTGACTCAGTTTGCAACACTGTGCTTATCAACAGCAGGTATGTGGTTCCGTGTGATGTGTGTCACATCACAATTGCTGCTGAGGAGATGAGAGTGTGAGTTTGTCCTGCTGCTCTATTTACAGATGTGTCACAGCCAAACACACATGGATGTTTAGGAGTATTAGACACACAAGACTGGAACTTTGGTAATGGAAATTAAAAATTTGGGGATTAGGTTGAGATTTATTCTTGATGAAAAATACAAGGATTTATTATGTTTTGCACTGTTTCTGGTGGTGTGTGAGAATAATAAGCCCTAAAACTTCTTTATTAAAACCAGTAAATCATATCTTATAATATCATATTGTACTGTTCAGCACACGGCTCACAATTCAGTGCAATAGTGTGCTAAATGAAAACCATACGTGGGAAAAAAACACAATTCAAAGAATGCAGTGCTGTGGAAGTTGCCATAAGATGTTTTGTCACCCTATCTGATTCTTTTTATCATATTGTAAAAAGCTGCATTTGTTTTGTCTTGTATTAAATGCTGTTCGAAAATCACTAAAAGGTATTCCATTCATAATTTTCAAATATACTTTACTGAAAAGTTAATGTGTAAATACACAAATTACCACACATCAAGAGCCTAAATATATACATCTCAATTTTACCCAAAATGCCTGTAACTTCCTTCTGGCTCCAAGAACCTCAGAATCATTATTTGTCTTTCCAAGGTCAATGAAAATCATGATGTCGCCTCGAGCATGCATTTAAGACAGCACCGGCAGGCTCATTTGCAGCCAGCTTGTCCTTTGAAGCCTTTAAAATCCAACCTTTCTACCTGAAGGGCCAGTAATTGGTGTGCAGAGCACACAGCACAGATCTCAGGAGCAGCCAGTGCACTTAGCATGACACCCCAGCACTGCATGGGCTTTTCTCAGAGCACCTGAGAACATTACAACATTAAGATTCCACCTGAGTACAGGCGCTCGTGGTAAAATCTGAATGAACACAGGAAGCCAGCAGTCAATGTCTTTTTTTCAGCCCCCTCTGCAGGATGGCACATCTTGAATTCTGCATTATACTAGCTGCTCTGCTCACCCTGGAGATACAGTTGGATAGCACAGCACTACACAGTAATAATCCCTTGCTAACCCCCCCACACACACACACACACACACAATGTAATTATTTGTATCAGTATTACAGTGGCTGACTCGCTCTGTAGTCAAGGGAATGCCTTTGAGGGCTTGTTCTGACATTTGGCTTTAATGAGAGGACAAATCATGGCCTAGAGTATCAGACACATGGGCTTTTCTGAGGGGCCATCTGTTGCAGAGCAAGGGAACAAAATAATAGTTTATTAACATGCTCCTTTAATCTGGATTGAGTCTAATTTGATTTAGGAGGATTATATTTACACATGATTTTAAAATGCATCTCAAGTATACACAATGAAATCAGAATTACTACACTTGTCATTTTTAACACGTTTTTCATTTTCAAAGTTGCCAAATGCGTTTCTAACCTGAACGTACTGCTTTGAGTGATCACTTGCTAAATTGTTCTTGGATTTAATGGGGTTTTTTTTTGTTTCGCCACATTTTACCATGATGTAGTTCATTCCGGGTAGATTTTAGAAATACTGATGCCAAGAGTCTAAATGAACGGACTAATGACCAAAAAAATGTCTGATTAATTAAAATTATTTTCACATTTTATTGTCTAATTGTTGTTACATTTTCCAACAATGGATCATATGTTCTTGTCATGCATCTCTTTAAATCATTGCTGCACATTAATATTTGAAGTGCTCTCATATATTTGTAGCAGAACTAGCGCTGAAATGATTAGTCGATTAATTGACTAGTCAAAAATGGCAAACATTCACTGCTTTCAGCTTCTCCAATGAGACAGTTTGTTGTTTTTCTCTGGTTTATATCATTGTAAATTGAATCTCTTTGGATTTTGGACTGTTTGTCAGATCAAAATAAGACAAGTGAAGACCTTAATCTATAGGCTCTGAAAAAATAGTAAACGTCACAAATTAACCTTCTATCTGTTTGAGGTACATACTGTATATAACAGTAAGCAGTACTATGTCTGCTTTTTTGCTTGTTTGTATTGTTTCAGTTTTTTTTTTTTAC
Source organism: Siniperca chuatsi (assembly GCF_020085105.1). Classification (NCBI taxonomy): domain Eukaryota; kingdom Metazoa; phylum Chordata; class Actinopteri; order Centrarchiformes; family Sinipercidae; genus Siniperca; species Siniperca chuatsi. The sequence goes on from NC_058047.1 coordinate 19,171,331, forward strand.
CTAAATCCTTCAATTCATTGGCGTATACTCCTATGTTTGTGATATAAGTGGCATACTGAAATGTGATGGGCTTGTTCTGTCATTCACACATACAGTATGAATAGGCTGTGTGTTACAACTATATCCTAAATATGGGGTTTCTGCAATTGTCACACTTTTTTCTCTGTGTTGTCGTTGTTGTCTGTATTGTGAATATTGTATTGTTGAAAAGGGGTAAATGTACAAATAAAGCAAAAGTGAAGTTAAAGATAGTGACTATCACAATCTGCTTTGAAAAAACACAATGTTTAATTTGTGTGAAACTGGAAAGTATAAACTCCTCCTCAGGTCATTAAAACTGCCACATTCCCAGAAGCAACGAGGACAAGACCTCAGTGTCGTCACTGAATCAGTATTCAGTTTTATAAAAATGAATCAATCATACTGCAGTTATTGCAGTGGTGTACTGTCTCATTGTCTGTCTCACAGCTTGAGTGTGACAGCTTGAGTGTTATTAAAGAAGCTCTACACAGAGTAAAAAAAACACACTTGAGCCAGCCTCCATGGCTTTGATTCCAGCATGAAACTATTATAGTTACTCTTCCAAAACATTGTTGAGGCTTTGTGCTGCTATTATGCAATGATCCCATTCTGCCAAGCTACTTAGGCAGTAGGCTAACAGCCACAACAGCAGCTTGTTCTCTCCTACTGCTGTCTCATTCATATCAGCCAGAGAAGGAATCTGCACGCTGGAAATTGTCCACACACATATTCCGCACTCCTGGGGATCGTCTCTGGAGTGAATCTCAGGATCCAGCTGGAACTGGAGTGTACGAGCTGTTCATGCTGGTGATGACAGCAGCAGGCTTCCAGTCTGGCTGGTAAAAACGGATGTTGAGGGTTCGAGCCCAGTTTGCAAACACCGTCTTCTCTGTGATGAAGCGGTGGTGGCTTCCTCGTCGGCTCCTCTCGTGGGAGAGATACATGGCGCACTCATTGGGCCCCGAGGGCTCGTAGTAATGATACGGCACGGGGGGATGGGAGGAGGATCTACACGGGAGCCGAGGAGAGGAGAAGAGAGAGGAGCAAAGCATGAAAAGGCATCAAAGTGTGAGGGAGGGATGTGGAAATAGAGTGGGAATAATTGTGAGATGAGGGTGGGGGAGTGGGGAGAGGAAGCAAGTCACAGTGGCGAAGAAAATGGAGACAGGAACAAAGAAAAACAGAAAGATCAGAAGCTCACAAATGTGTTCATTATGCACCATCTTATTCCTCTGATGATCACGGTCACACCAAGCTCAGTGGAAGACTCAACCACATGAGAGTCACTTCAGTCTGGACTGAATTTCTCTATGAGTATCCATCTGTGTCAAACTGTCCTTTGTGTCCTTGTAGATTCATGAGAGAACAACATTAGCCAAATAATTCTCCTATTTCCAGTGAAACTGAAAGTTACATAGGCATATTAAACAGCTGCACTTTGAACCTATTCTGTGAAATTTGTTATTTTTATTGTAAAATGTCAAGTTGAACGTTTCCACTGGTGCTGAAATCACAGTCATTCAGCAGCCTGACAGCATGGCATTAAAAGACATTTGAAGTTGTCACTGCAGGGAGTAAATGTTATATTGTCATTACAAGTTGAAGACATCATTAAAAATGTACTAGACAAGAATTTTATGTAGAAACACACCCATGATGTCAGCACCCTCTCCTCACAGAGGGAAGCTGTAAGAGAGCGTCCCATCCGCTGCATGCACTATTTGCCCCACTTGCTCAAATAGGAAGTGACAAACTTAAGTCCTGAGGATATGGAATTTCGATGGTGTCTTGGATGTGTAATTTAACAGATGTTACAGAGAGCGACTGTGCTTGCTTGTGCGTAATGTTAAAACTTTGGTTTCTTTGAAATAAATTAGGCAAAAATTTGTTATAGTATTATTTGGTAATTATGATTTACTATGATTTGGTTGGCTGTTTTCCTGGTGTACCATGTTCTTTCCTCTATATGATTAAATATAATGGTATTTTAAAATAAATATGTGAAATAAATATATCGAAGTCTTGCTTTTTTGCCTTTTGTTAAAAATGTGAACATGAAATTGAGAGTTACATTGAAAGTTGTTTATCTAAAATAATTAACAAGGTGAGATCATAATTTTTCACTTCATTAAAACTTATGATGCCTTCAAATGAAACTCAGTATTTCTGACCTGAAAAGTCAAGGAAACAATATTCTTGGTGTTGAGGTGGTTTAAGTCATGTGAACACTGTTGCTAGGAAACTGACAGTAAAAATTGTCTTGTTTCTTTTTCAAAGACCGTTAATAGTTTTTGTGTCTTTGTGCATTTCAATGTCAAATATAATAGATTAAAAAATAATAAAAAGAGGCTTTCATAAGCTCACTTATAACAACACTTTTTAAAAACGTTACCATACATCACAACTCATGAACTCTGAGCTTTCACTTACAGAGTCGCATTGTGGTACATTCAAATGGACTCTTCTTAGGAACACGTCAAATGCGACCCAACATGAAGACACCAAACACAAAATGACTGATAAACAGCAGTGGTGAGTAATCTGTTCACAGAATTGGATGATAATGGCTGGATGTACTCCAAGTTTTATGGTGTAATGGTACGCTGTCACTTAAAGGGACAGTTCATCCCAAAATCAAAAATGCATATTTTTCCTCTTACCTGTAGTGTTATTTATCCATCTAGATTGTTTTGGTTTGAGGTGCTGAGTTTTAGAGATATCGGCCGTAGAAATTTCATTTTCTAATATAATGGGACTATATGGCACTCTGCTTGCAGTGCTCAAAGTGCCAAAAAAATACATTTGAAAAATTCAATAGCAATGTCTCTTTCCAGAAATCATGACCCATTTACTTAAAATAATCCACAGATTTGTTGTGAGCAGTTTCATGTAGGAACTATTATCTGCTCACAACAAGGTCTGTGGATTATCTTGAGTAACCGGACTGGCACTTTGAGCACCGCAAGCTGAGTGCCATATACTTTAAAGTGCATTGTAATTTAAGTGACCTTACATTATGTTTTAGCATATATTTTACATATTTATATTATATGTTTTGTTATGTTATGTATTTTGGTATCTTTTTTGTATTTTATGTTCTATTTTTCAATGTTGATCTGCAAGACAGATTTCCCTTTGGGTATAATAAAGTTAAAGCTGCTATAATCAATATTTTTTCATTGAATGAATCAAAGGACTATGTGTACATGTGAAAGGTGTCACTTGTAGTGATGAACCCACAGAGATTTATCACCAGACTCTGCAGTTTCCCTCTCCTTTACGGAGCTTTATAGCGTCTTTCAGCTCATTGTTTCGGTTTTACAGCAGCTTTACTGTTTTGGTTCAGTCTCACAGTTCTCATTAGCGTTGTTTTCAGAACAGCAGGCAGCTGTTTTCAGTGAAAAAGCTAAGATAAACCCACTGTACACTACCTGTCCAGCACCAAACAGCAGACAGACACAGTTAGCAACTAGCTAGTGAGCATGGTGGAAATGAATGCTAAATTTTCTCCACATCTACTGGATGAGTAAATAAGCCAATAAGCTAACAAGTTTGTCATGTGAACGTAAAAGGTGGTAATATGTCAGTGTTGTGTTCTCAGCTTTTTTCACTGCCCCCAAGTGGCCACAGAATCATGTAACGAAGGTTTAAAGTTGATGTTATTGAAGTTAAACTAGAAAGCTGTGTTCATAAACTTAAATAAATTAACATTTTTTTATCATTCCTTTGGTACAAAGGTGCTGTGGTTTACCAATAGCATATAGTCTTGGTATTTTGGTATTTCTAGCTTCCTACTAGTGTGCAAAGTTGAAAAATAATCTGATCCTACCTGCAGAAATCAGGTGGCACCATGCCATACACGTTGATCCTGTCACACAGCTCCAGGGCTATGGCCATGGTGAACCAGCCGGTACTCAGCCAGGAGTTGGAACTCTTCCTGGAAGACAAGAGGAGATGGCCATTTTTAGTAAATCCATACTCATATAATGTAAATATATTTTTTATTGGGAGTACTGGCTCCTTCCAATAGACCAAATGAGACAAGATTAAAGCTGTGAACCCATAATTCCAGATTTTACCAATTATCTTTTCAGAGATAAACACAGATGAAGGCAAAAAGACAGATTGAAGAAAGACTTTCTTTGTTTCTGTGCCTTGTACACAACAAAAAAGAAAATATCCATGAGTAAGACATTTATTCTGGCTTACATGAAGGCTGAAGTGATTGGTTTCTCCATTCAAATGCAATGTCCTCTTATCTTCCTTTGGGCTTACTGTTCACATGCAAATGAGTTTATGAATGGCTGGACTGACATTGACAAAATGTCTTTATCTATTTGGTTCTTATTTTGTAAGCTCATATTCAGTGAGCCATTTTTCTACAGTGCAGGTACCTCATTTGAAAAGAGACATATAACTATCACGTGTTAAAGGCAGGAAACTTGCATCTGTTTCATGTTCAGTGTAAAAAGAAAGACAATTGCCTGGTTTTTAGGGTGGTCTCAGTATATTAAAATCCTGTTTGGTGTTCCATTACATTTATGATGATGAAATTTGTTCTGTTCATTCCAAACTAAGCACTACATCTGCCTATGAAAAACCTCCTGTTTGCCAGAGTACTTCTCTCAGTTTCTGCAGGGTGTTATTATACATTTATAATGTACTATTAATGTATGGGATGTCCTGTTGTCTTTGCAGTGTGTAAGTTGTGTTTAAGTCTCAGCATCAATGTCACAAAACTCCTGATACAATTATTATATTTGGAAAATAGTTCCTTACTACAAAAAAACATTTGTGAGAAGCTGTGTACCAAAGCTTAATTCTGTCAAAGTTCCCACTAAAGCGAGAACAGCTTGGCAGCTGTGGCACTTCCTTGCATAAAGATCCTGATGCTGCCAAGCAGAGCTGCAGGATGAGGGCAAGCAGAGGCTGTTAGGACTCGACATCCAGCCACTCCCCATCATCACTGCTTAATGATAGAAGTTCTCATACTACACAACATTTGTATCTGTCATGTTGTTTATCTGCGTTCTGTCTTATTTGAGTACCTTTGTCACTTTCAGTAAATAATTTGTCAGTTCCCACTCCAAGATACTGATGTATTGTTACTCATAATATTGTTTTCTGCTTGTAATAACTGGCGAAACATTACGCTTCTGGAAGAAACCAAATGACAATGAAATAAAATGTGTGTTTTCTTTCTGATGTTGAGCCACTTCTGTAAATGTCTTACTACATGAGATAACAGACAAGTTTTAATCTAAATCCTATTAATAATGCACTGAATGTTTAGAACTTATTTTTTTGTCATCGAGTCATAAGCTGAAGACATTGTTTTTGTGTTTGCCCTTCTCTTGTTTTTTACATATCTTTTCACACACAGATTTGCTGTTTGTCTCAGTTAGCTCAGTCCAAAACAAACCTCACAAAGACAGGACTGATTCTGTGAACATTTACCTATCAATTCCTGTTTCCTTTTTAAATAGTTCATCAAACTTCAGCATTTTGATCCGGGAAATGATGTAGACTTTAAGTTTGGGAAGTAGCTGGTTTAACAGCCTGAGGCTGTTGTAAACGTGGCCTTTTCCATCCCGTCTCATGCAACTGCTGGGTCCCCAGAAGATGAACACTGTGTCTTGGCTCGCGTTGAGCAGCTCCTGTCGGCTCCGCAGCACCCTCTGCAGGCTAGAGTGAGCTACGACACGCAGGCTTGTGCGTTGGCCAACATCCTGCTGATAGCCTATGCTGGGAGCGTCATTCATACGGATTACACACTCAGAGCGGTCGATTTCTTCACCTCTCTTCCTCCCAGTTAGCTGGCCGGAGCTGGTCACCAGGGCACAAGTCCTGCAGTGCATCTTCAGAGGCTGTAAAGGTGAAAGGTGTAAGGTCAGAAATACTTGTAGTTTCATTCAGAGAATATTGACGACAAGCTGTAAAACAGTAGTTTTAATCCAAAGCATAGTCTTATTAAGCCATTACAAAGATTTGGGTATATGACATATTCTCAGAGGCAATAAAAAGTTGAGGTTGTCTGAATAAGGCTAAGAGTCTACGTGCTAACAAAAAGTCTACATGCTAACATCAAGTCTACATGCTAACATGCTCACAATGACAATGCTAACAAACACACGTCTAGCAGGTATAATGTTTACCATGCTAATTAGCACTAAACACAAAGTATAGCTGAGGCTCATGGGAATATTATTAGTTTTGCAGATATTTGAGCATAAACCAAAGTATTGGACATATTCAATTTTTGACAATGGATCAATGGTGAAAGGATCACTAAAGTTATAATTCATTCCAAGGTGAACATGAATGTCTGTACACGTCATGGAAGTCCATACAATTGTTCAGATATTTCACTCAAAACCACAAATGTCATCCTCAGGTGCTAGAGGAAAAGTCAGTGGATCACCAAAGACTGACACTACCATCCATAGAGCCATACTGCTAGTGTGGCTTAAGAGTAGCAAAAAGATAAAGTAGCAACAGACAAAAGGGATGAATCTGCAACATGTAGCCATCAAGGTCAAGTTTTACTTGCAGAGATCCTTGGTTTGACCTTAGAGGCTGGCTGCCAAAAGAAAAAAAACCAATGACCCTGAAAGAGTTCAGCATAGTCTGTACAACAGCACATGTAGCTACAACAGCCATGACAAGGGCGCTTTCCACAAGCTTGATATAAAGCATCTCTTGTAAAGTAGTAAAAACTTTGGAATTTGATTCCAGGCTTTTTAGATTTATATTCACAGGTTAATGGAATTTTTCATCAAGCACCCACACAATGATAACTGAATAGGACCTGAATAAAGTCTAATTGGCACCGAATCGAGCAGCTAGACTGGTAATGGGCTGTTCTGTCAGGTATCCTATTATTCAAATGCACTGCAGATTATCAGGGTTGACAGTAGAGTAGAGGGTATTCTGTGCAGGAGTTTGATTTTGTAGGAAATTAATAAATACAACTAAGTCTGTGCATTTATTCAGTCTAACACATAAAACAATGACTGCATGTACAGTAGTGGTCAGAACATACTCCCTTATACAGAATCCAGTTCACTCAGAAGATCGTTCATGTCCCTAAGCTTTGTAAAGGTAAGATGTATTGCAGGGCTGTTGTATTGGTTTGCATTATATTGACCGGGTATTCATGGTGTTGTGTCCAACCAGATTTTTCAAAGTTGAAAAAGGCAAGCTCGGATTGAATGATCCGACAGTATAAACCCAGAGACTCTTCACATGAATTATTCCCAACCCTAACAGAGAGCCACATTGGCATTCTGAACTGTGCTCTGAGCTTCACACTCCATCAGGTTCTGAGGTGGGAATGTGTGTGTTCGTCTGTATGTGTGTGTATGCATACATACAGGTGATATTACTGGCGCCACAGGCTACGCTGCTCCCACTGCTATATTTATAATACTCTCCCACTATCTCTGTGACCCCACACTGAATGATTGCCTAGTGTGTATGTGTGGTTCGGGGGGGGGGGCACTATGCAATACAATTCTCTACAACTTTCTAAAAGGGTCTAGATCCAAAACCAGTTGCAATCCCTTCTATACACACAAACACACACACACACATACACACAATCACAGTCTCTATGCATTGAGGAACAGGTATTTCCATTCCCCAACATATTGCCCAAAGCAAACCATTTCTTGTTGGAGTGTGTTTGCACTCTCTGTACGCAGACCCCCTCCCTCAATAATAGGTAGGCTGGAGCAAATTACGCGCTTCACTACACAAACACACCCTCCCTGCCTTAGCTGGGAAAAATCAGTCCTTTTTTGTTTCTTCTTCTACATACAACGGATAGAGTGCATTTCCCCCTCGGCACTGTCCAAACAATTATTCCCAAGTAACTTTTAATTATTTTAAAAGTCAGGGAATGTGTTAAACTAGTAAAAGGCATATGAAGGTTGCATGGCCGGTGTCGTAGTTTAAAGTGCCTGTGAAGTGATAAAAGTGTCCTTGACAGTGATGCTGAAGCTCCAGTGCCAGCACCCAGAGCTTCTGACAGCTTGATGATGCAGGGAAATAGCCATTTATAGACCATGTATCGCATTGAGAGGGGCTTTCAGAATCAGATGGAGAATATTTCAGATTGCAGGCAGCTGAAGATGCAACCCACAGACCCACAGTTGAATGAGTGTAATGTATTGCATATTAAAAGGTAGATATTTACTCATTATCAGCCTTGAATTAACACAGTGGTCCTTTAATTTGTGAACCAAATAGCACCTGAACACTTGTTGACTCCCACACACACACTCAGTCTGCACTTTATCATGTGGACAGAGGGCTGTCTACCTTGATCAATAATGCATAACTTCATAAGCAATACGCTTTCCTGGATAAACCAAAAAAAGTAATAGGTTCAACTTTACAAGGTTATTCAGTGAACTTTGATGTGATGCCGACTGGATTAACAGATGAAATCCACACTGAATACACTTGATATGACTGTATCTGAGCTCGGAGGGGCCATAGCTAACTGGCAGTGTACTTTGTTTGCCTTATCATGTGGTGTTTTATGGGGCAGCCTCATTATAATTACAAATGTCTTTATTAAAGGATGATGGGGCGGGACTCAACAGTAAAATCCAGAAGACACAGGTTTTGCACCCCAGTTACTACAAGTGTTGATCCACCCATATCTTCAATGGCACCGGGCAACCTCTCCCCATCACCATACTCACCTGCTGAAACATCACTTTCTGGACCATCTTCAGCAGAGACGACTCAGTTGACTCATCACCTCATCCAGATCTCTCATCATCTCCTCTTACTCCTCTCACCTCTGCCGCCACCCAGTCAACCCATCCAGGCCTGCTTTCCCCTGTGCCACACCATGTCACCTGTCCTTCACCCTCAACATCTCCCTGCACTTCAGCTTGGAAAAAGAGACGCACCACAGAAGATGCCATTCTTACGATTCCTTCCTTACAATTCTTAAGATTGGCACACTTGGACCAAGAGAGACAGCAGCAGGACAATGAGGACTTCTGGTTTGCTGCATTCACTGCAGACGTGCTAGCTAAAGTCAAACCAGAGTATATATCAGAAGTTAAAATCTAATCTAATCTAATCCAGGTGCTATTTGAGGCAGTGAGGGATTTCCTAAAACAAATAAAAGACAGCCGCTCTTCTGTACAGTATATAGTTTTGTTTTTATTTTTGATTTACAACAAGTATGTCAAGAATATACAAAATAGTGTAAATAAAAATGTTTTGTATTCATAATGTGTGTGTGTGTGTGTGTGTGTGTGGCTTGTTTGTGGCTTGTTTTAACAAGCCACACATACTTGTCCTGCCGTGGCACCCTGTGGTGTCAGGAAGTACGACTTGCAGCCTGTGGAAACAAGATCAGCTTCTTCCCCGATCTCAGCGCGGACCTGATGCATAGGAGAGCCAAATTCAACCCAGCGATAAATCAACTCAGAGTAGCATTATAGCTTGTACACCCTGCGACACTCCAGTTCTCCATCAATGGATCCAAACACAGGTTCACAAGTTTTCTATTAATGAATGAGTAATAGGAAAATCCTATTTATATCATGGAATATTAATGGGGCAAATAATATTCGTAAATGTAACCACATTTCAAGCCACAACTTAATGCAGGCATAGCATTTCTGCAGGAAATGAATCTTTGAAATAGAGATATTAGAAGGATTCATAAAAACTGGGTAGGGAAAGTTAATCATTCTAGATTTATTTCTAAAGCCAGAGGCACAGCCATGCTTATTCATAAAGACATCCTCTTTGAAGCAGACAAGATTGTTTCTGATTCGAATGGTACATATATCATTGCCTCTGGAAAACTCCCCTCAACACTTTAATATCATTAAATACAGAAACTAAGGGTTGTGTTTCACTAGGAAGATGTATTGTGTACTATATTGAGTTTTTTTCCATGCATGTTTGTGTATGTTGGGATACTTCTTTTGTATATAACTTGGAAAATTCAATGAGTGATAAAAAAGAGAGAGCTGTGGCGTTCAGAGCAGCAGCAGCAGAAGAAGAAGAAGAAGCAGTTAGGCGTATGGCTCTGGTTCCAGTCCCAGTCAATTACCACCCACACACTGACTCCAGACTCATCAGTATGATCCTGTTTATACACTTCCCAGGGGAACCCAGGATCATAATTGCTTTCAGAGCAAACCCCATCAGTCAGCCTCTATATAATATTGCACCAGAGCCTCCAATGTTCCCCTCACCCTTTCAGTTTAAGAAGGGTAGAGAGTACAAACCTGTAGGAATACACACTTGGCAAGGCTGAGCTATTTAGAGGTCAGCGAGGAGTCAAAGAACAAAAAGGCCCTATTGTCATTGTTAACCATGGATTTAAAGGATAAGGCTGAGGTTATTCTATATTTATCTTATTGTCTACAAATCCCATGAAAAGAACATGGCTTTGTCAGAAATCACTCCCTATTTACTTCACAGTATATTTATTGAGATATAGAGAGTGAAATTTATGCACAATATGGTGCCCTCAAAAATTGCCAAAATGAAACGAAAAACGTAGCGTCCATGGCATGTACACAACTTTCTGCTAACAATCCGGCAATGCATTGCTTCAAATTTTATAGATGCAAAAAATTACAGCTGTGGGAGCCTACGAATTAGGTCACAAAAATAAACTTCCGTGTTTTAAAAAGTCTAAATAACAGATAGGCATAGTATTCTTTCGCCAAAGTTACTAAAACAGGAGTAGTGGATAGTGCATTTGTCAGGGACTATTTTCAGCTGCAGGTTTGCTATGCTACTGGGAATTTATCTCTGAAAGACTGACGTATGTGAGATTGACTAAACTACAGTTCCCATGTTTATCATATAAAGAAACATATGTGGGCCATTAATGTGTTTTTAATTGTTTTTGGACAACAATAGAGATCTGTGGCACAGAGGAATAAGCTATATTAGGCTTTGGCTACATATGCAAATCTTTTTAGGAAGATCAATTTATTTAATTGGATTGGTTGACAATACGAAAAATATAGAATATCTCCAACCTTATTAATGTCAAACATGCATTGGTATGAGCAGTGGTGGGCGAACATGAAGACTCAGCTGTATTTGTTTTTAGTGGCACAAATTATTTAGAATAATTACTTACTCCGAAATCCTCCTGACAGTTGACATCTCATTAAGCTCCTCCTGGTGACACACATTCAAGCCGCAATCCTAAACTTGCTCTGTTCTCAATTTGAAGGAATAAAGGCGAGATAATCAAGGCGCTTGTCTTCTTCTTCTTCCAGTCAACCTCAGACAGAGAGAAGGGGAAGGGCTGCATCTCAGAAGACGTAGCCTCGTTAGCAGCACGTGAGATCTGATCACAATGCGGGCACAATCGAGATAACAAGAACGCATTTTAATACCAGGTGTAAATGCAGAGAAATTTGGCTATGTAACATCACTCTGAGGTTGACACCTGAATTTGCATATCCTGGGAATTCGTAAGCTGTACATTAATATACCTACAGTACTGTATAAGACAGCTTAAATTGTATGTTGGAAAGGGGTCAGTGTAGATAGGAGAATTCTTTGCATAACTGACTTTCTAATGACACCTATTTCTCCAAGGCTGACTGCATTAAAGGCTGTCAGAGCACAGAAAGGTATTGCCCATAATAAGTAGGTACATCATAAACTGGCACAGGCACACAATCCACATTCATGCTCTCACAGGCTTTGTGATTAGAGTGTATAAAAGCCAATGTAGATTGATTCTGCTGACAGTTCTTAAAAGGTCAACATCTCTTTAACTGGAATCGGCAAAACATCAGTGAGGGAGAGAAGATGAGGAGCGAAGCAGAAGAATGGAGCGGCAGTCTATTTAGGTGTTCAAACTCAAATGTGTGTGTGTGGACGTGTGTCTTTGAAAGAGTCTATTCAACTCTGAAGCGCTAATAATTACTGTAGCTTGTCAAAGAAAAGAAATACATACTAGAGGAGGACATCTCACAAAAACCTGCAGACATTGCAGAAGGCAGACAGAGAGGAACATAATGAACACTGAGACTCCTAGCCAGTTGCTCAAAATATCCCACATAAATGTGCACTATAACTTTGAAGTTTGATCTCACAGTATATAGATTTGTGGGTTTAAACACTGCTGGTTTGCTGTTTTCATATCACCATTAAGCACTGAAAGGACTGAAGGAAAAGCCAAATGACGAGCCATTAACCCTCGGCCACATGAAGCAGCACAGTCTTAGTGATTAATGTGTGCTGGGTGCTTTGCGACCTCTTGGGTGAGACATAAATGAGCGAAGCAGCCACAGACCACCACCCACCTTAGTGAAATCACAGCCCATTCAAACAAGAAATGCACGTAAGTTAATATGGGCCATAAACAGGGTCTAGCAGGCACATTAGACTGAGCTCTTCTCACATTTTCAAGCATCCTGGCTCTGATGAGGGCATACAATTTTAACAAGGTTTCTGGGCATTTTGCATGGGGTTTTCTGCATGCATGCACCAGTGCTGTGTGAATGTGTGTGTAACCCTGTGTGTGTATGTGTACATGCTTGTGCCAAAGCCAAGATTCCCTCCAGCACCTCAGATGACCATGCAGGGAGCAGTACAGACTGATCCACCCACTCCACAGATCCTACAGCAGGTCTGCTCTGGTTAGTCATTCACCGGCTCTGTCGGAGGGTGCAGCAGCAGCAGAGCTGGAAGCCCCCATGGGAGAGGGCTGGGGGGGGGAATTGACACTAAGCAGTATGAAAATGTCGCAGTGTGGATCCATCATGAATGAGCTGTCAGCCAGGAGCATGTGGACCGTCAGGAAATATAAAGTGCCTACACCGCCAGAAAGTCCAAATTGAAGCAGCTGCCTCTCATTTCTCGTAAGAATCTGTAGATTAATGTTTCTTTTTCATTGACTTTAAAGGGAACTGATGGGGGTTACAACATCACAGAGGAGCCCTGAACTTAGAATCTGGCTAAGTCAAGAATCAGAGACGAGTCCAGGAAGTCTAAGCCAGATCAAACCTCTCTCCAAACCAAAGTCACTCTCACACTCTCATGTTACTGATCGTTAATCACTGAAAGGTGAACTGTAACCAACACTTTTTTTCCTTCCAAATCTTCTCCTGCCAAGTGCTGCCTGAGCAATACAACGTCCTTTCCACTCTGCTGTGCCTCTCTGCGTATCTTCCTCACTGGGGGGGGGGGGTTAGGGGACACAACGCTGTCTGAATGATCTATCAATCTGAATGAGCTGTCTGTAACACCGCGCTGGGTCTGAATGATAGGCCTCTGCATTACAATAACACTGACTGTGGCGCTTATGTCAATAAAAGATTTCAGCGGTGATGTCTTAAGTAGCCCTTCTAGTAGAAATCCATCCTGTTTTAAGTGCTTTTGTTGCTAAATATTTCATATGGATACATTAATTATGAATCAAGAAACTGAGTGAACTACAGAGATGATTTAGAGATAGTACACTGCAAGTTCAGCTTTTGAGTTCAATGTTTAAGAGATTAACTGATATTATTATAGCCTTAAAGGGGGCAATAAAACTGTAACTCCTATTTTATGCAAAGATTTCCCCCATTAACAGAAATTGCTACACAATTTAGAGAAAAAAAACATTTAGAGAACTTTACTGTTATTGCTAAAAACAGTGCACTGCCTTAAAAACATAACAATGAGATGTAACAAATATGCCAATAATCAATGTATTACCCAAATGGAAAAACCTGGATGTCAGACTCAGCTGGAGAAGGACATAATGTAGCACAAAAGTCAAACACACAGAAGCTCTTCCTGAAACCAGGGCAGCACCCAAAGCTTCAAAAAGCCATTTTCAGTGCATACCTGAACTCTACATTTACATGCTAGTCTCTCTGCTTTACCTGGATGACAGCAGAATACAGATCAGGTGCAGTTCTAATTACATATTTACAAAAGTGCTACAGCAATAAATGTTCTTTCCGAGAACTAGGTGCTCAACGCATATGTCACAAATATGTCACACACAAATATGTTAAAATGTACTAAGTTAATTCAAATTTCTTACTGTACAATGGCAGGAGAGTAAAGGCACTACTGTCATGTTAAAGGACAGCCAAAGTGTGTAATGCGGTCAGTGTATCAAGCTAAATGTGTCCATCGCACATCCCAGACAATAAAAAGCTGTCCTTGTCACTCGTATCTCCACTGCTGGCATCCATGTGCTTCTTCCAAAACCTGCCAGTAATGCTATTCCCCCAAATCCCACTCCCCTCACCATGCATGCACTGACAACAACCTGATCCTTCACCACAAACACTGCCATTGTTATTGTTGGAACACACAACCAAGCTGAGTTTTAAAGTATGTCTCTGTGGAGACAAACTGGCATCCAAATATAATGGCATCTAGGCCCTGTTTAATAATCATACACATATTCTTCTTCCTTTTGGCCTCCTTGGTAGCTTTTTAGTAGAATTATTGGATATGAAATAACATGAATATTTTAATGATTCAAAGGAAGAACCAGTTGCAACGTCATTATCGATGAAATTGCACAAGGAGACAGAGTGTCCCAGTGCACAGATGGTGCATATTTACCTTATGATCCATGACACCTGTGTACCCCTCAAGTGTTGGTGTTGGGAGTCGTCTCTGTGGCCTCTCTGGCTTTTTTGTGGATGGAACAGGACCATCTGAACGGTGGGAAGGTGATGATGATGAGGAAGATGATCTGTCACCAGAGCTGCTGTTGTACACCAACATGAAACTGGTAACCATGGTGACGATGATGATGCCACTAACCCCTTGGCACTGGAGAGACACATGAAAGACATAAGTTCAAAAAGACCATTAAAACCAACATGGAGTCAGAGCTCTTGATTTAGAAAACAGGCTTCAGGACAAGAGCTACGTTTTTGGTCAAGAATTCACAGTTAATTAAATGTCAGCTTTCAAAGCAGAGGCAACGCAATCAGCTGCTCTTTCCACGTGCAAGACTGCAAATGAAATGTCAGCTGTGCCACTCAAATGAGCCGTCAACAGGGCAACATGTTTTAAAGAGCGGTGCAAAAATAGGACTCTGCTGCTGAAGTCAAACATGTTTCATAATTAGCACTACCCCTCCCCCGCAGAAAAAGCAACAATCTTGCGCTCCGATATAGGATTATTATTATAATTATAGGAATCAGATGCATTTACTGTAAAAGATGAAAATAAGATAGCACAAAGTGCAACTAGGTCACAGTAGACTATATAATGACACAGCTCAGCCTGCAACTCACTTCTGAGCAGCAAAAACACTAAAGCCCCCCCACAAAGGAGCATTACAGTGATGTTTCCTGCGGGTCTCATTCATAATTACCACTCTTATCTTCATCTTCATTTCCCCTCGTTTCCAGCCGCAGATCGAGCCTTCATCCTATCGGGGGCCAAAGCTCTCTCACAGCGCGTCGGGACTCTTCAGCATGCAACACCTGAGTGGCAGCATCGCTGGGATCAGCGCGCAGCGAAAGAAAACGACGCTCCACTACTCTTTTCCCATGCTCTCTTCCACAGGGACGCCCTGACTCAACTCTGCGCTCCTCATGGTCCTAAACTACTCACTTCCCTGTTTACCTCAGTTTCAGGGTTCACTGGGGGTTCATGAGATGGTAATTACACACATAACAGTATGATAATGTGCAACACGCAGTCACGCAGTAACATTCCTATTCAGTATTTTTTTTGGGGGGGGGGCTTTGTGGTTCTCAAATGTGTTTATATTGTGCAGTTGTATGTATCTATATATCTGTATCTATATCAACTTTCTAAAATATTCCTATACAGCTTTTACTTGGCACAATTATCAAATGACAGTTGTAAGTCTCAACACAGCGTGAAATAGCTCATTTTCTCACAACAGTAAATGCATTGTTCACCGCTTTCATACAGAATCACAGTTATTTTCAAATGGCCCATTCAGTCTGAGTGATCAAAATGGGTAAGACTGTTTCTCTAATGAAATGTATTATTCTCAGATGTGATCAATTTGCCCATTGTGTAAATCCTCACATCCAAAATCTATCCAAGCATCATAACTATCTATCCAAGCATCATAATCTTTCAAACATTTAAGTTTCGTATATTTCAGTTTCTCCCACCCTACTCCCCATGTTTTCAATCAATCTGAGGATTTCTATTCTTCGTGGAGATGGCAGGTGTTGGGTTATCCTTATGACCATATGTCTCTGCTGGGAGCAATGAGTGCTGCATATGTTTTCACCACAGCTATCGGATGTGAGGTAGACGAAATGCTGGATATTTTACATTTTGTTTTTCATTTATTTCTACAATAGTTCTTAAATTACATGAATGTGTGACCTTTCTCTTTACTGTACATTGCTACCAGAGCTTTCATTGTATGATTTCTGTTTTACATATGTGTTACTGGAATGTGCTTACTGTACTGTGACTACAAAGGGGCTCATTGACAGAGTAAATTGATTTTCATGAAACGCATAATAAAGATAATTGTAATAAGAAATGAAATACAGAAACACAATTTTCAGTGGACTCTCATATTGTCACACTTTCTTAGATTTCTTGAGTTACACAGTGATAAAAGGAAACTTCATTTTGGTAGCAGTGATTGGCTGGCTGATGATATTTTGTTTTATGTCAACATGAGTTAAATGTTTTGAGTGAGTGACAGCCTTTTGTAGGTCAGATGCAGTCTTGTGCTGCACAGTATACACTGTTACAGTTGCACTTGTTGTTTCATAAAATATACATCAGATATTGAGAAAATATTTCATTTAGTTGCCTTATCTTGTCTGTTTTGTAATTTTATTGCATCGCGCTGAAAGTTATGATAAGATTACTATAGTTCTTCAAAGGGTATTAGTAATAATACAGAATATACAACTGTTCTTGGTAAAGTGCATCACCATCATTCAAGTAGATTTTGGGACATCCCATTTAAGGACAGGAAACAAATTTTCTCATTTGTCACGGCAACCTGAGCAGCTAAAGCTCCTCGTGGGAGACAGATTTGCTGGAGGCTGTAATCTGGTCAGGAGGAGCTGGGAAATGGGAAATGAGCCTTATTATAGACGCCCTCTGAGCTGGCATCATTGTGTTCATTTTCTAATGTGTCACTCCAGTCATTTGTCAGTAAGTTTCACTTCACAAACTGAAACATATCGGTTGGCTTTGTGGGAATTGATAAGTAATTCATCTCAAAAACAACACCGAATATCGCGGTCAGACCAGCTGCAGTAAGAAAAATCAGGGTAGCCTACTTAAAAGCTACAGTGGGAACAGCATGTCTTCCCTTTAATGTTTTTGCCCAGATTTACACAAGTTTAAACAATTGCCTTTTTAGACTAATTAGCTTTCTATCTGAAAGCCAGATACAGTGATTCATATAGAATATGATGTGATACAGGAAGACAACACAACATATTACAATGCAGTGAAATGTATGATATGATGCAATACGATACAGTACAATATGATATGATACCACACAATATGAGACCACACAATATGAAGCAAGACCAACTAATATGAAACAGGCCAGAGTGATGTAAGATAATAATATATAATATAATATAAAATAATTTAATATAAAATGAGATTCCATCATTACATTGTAAAAGATGATATTTGTTGACATTAGATTATCTCTAGTCAGTCAGTGGCAACCAACCTGGGGTTCAGCACACCTAAAGGGGTCACAAGATGATTAACAACATAGGAAAGAAGAAGAAAAATGATTTCTGCTACACAAAATTAGGGTTGTTTTTTTCTGACTCGTTATTTTTTCAAAACAAAGCTTGTTTTGTGAAACACTGGAGAGTTTTCCCTCTAAAAGCATTTAAAATGAAACAATCTAAGAAGCCAAAGTCACTCTTTGGTTGAGCTTCTAGACATATGACGAGGGGTCCCAAATAGGAAGTGCTTGGTTATAAAGGGTCACAAGGCAAAAAAGGTTGACAACCAGTGCTCAACAGCACAAACACATCAGGAAAACATGTAATATCACCATGAAAGAAAGTTCTTTGAATGGAAATCATGAACATTTTATTTCTACAGCATTTGTCTCATACAAAGTAAAAAGTGCTTCAAAATAAGATAACATACATACGTATGCACATATAGTACAGTACACACAACACAAAAGTTTAATTGATTGTTTAACCAAGAATTGAATTTTAATGTGGCTTTTTAAAAAAAAAAGATCTGCAGCTGAGTGAGGGTAATTGTTCCAAAGTTTGGGAGTCCTATGCACAATGTTTTGATCAAAAAAAAAAAAGATTTCTTAAGGTGCTTTGTATGAGACACACAAGGACATGAGGGAGACAGAGCTCTTACAACTCATAACAATCATTTTTGCACATAAATTAAGGTAATAACAAACAATACACACACTATAAAACAAGTCTTTAATTTAGCCTTTGCACAAGTTAAAGTTTCTGAGGACAACAGCTCTAAAATAGAACCTGTTACAGACCCAGCTGATTTGTTGGTTTGACAGCGATCAATAAAACTTTAAATTCAGTCCTACATACAAATGGACACCTGTGTGAGGTTGCTGAAGTGGAGATAACATTTCTTAAAGCTCTTGTTAAAGTAAAAGCCAGTTTAGTTATATTAGTCATATAAAACTATGATGCTGGAAACATTGTAGGAATGTTGATTATTTCCAAAAGACATGCTATATGTAATTTTCACACGTTTTTTTAAATGACTTTTCCCATTTTTCTGCCTCTTCAATGTTTTCTTTGACACCATATGGCCATGTCATTAGTAAAATAATTTAAATCACCAAATTACTTGTGTCACTGAGAAGCAGCGCCTCATAATGCACCTCGTCATTGTGAATTCAGAGGATTAGGTGTCTGGCAGTCTGTGTGTTTTGATTAGAGGTGTCCCTGAGGTCTCAAATGCATCTCAAAACACAACTCCGGGGAGCACACACAACACACACACAAGGGCAAGGCAAATGTCTGTGGAACAAAACCTTTTTTAATTAACTCGAACATCTTATCCAGTGAGGCGCCAGACGGCTGCCTGCCTATGCTGAGCCAAATACAATGCAAGTGTGAAATAATCTGCTCTGTTTGCACCTGTTTGCTGTGCCAAAAGCAGTTTGTTTTTGCTCATTGCAGTGTCCCCAACTTGAAGAGTAAATGCCTCTGAGTGTCTGTAAAGAAACTAAACCAAGACTAAAAGTCAAGGAACTGTGAGTACGTTCCCAACTTTCAAAGCTGTTTATGTTAAAGTGCTGTTACAGTGGTACAATATATGTTATAAGATGCTGTCAGATGCTCGATGAATATGCAGGTTTGGTTCAGTTTATTTTGGCACACAAAATACAGGTTTATACCAACAGTGACATCTCAGAACTGTAGCAGCCAATTAGTGTGATGCACCGAATCTTTACATGAATTTTATAAGTTTAATGGTAAAAGATATAAATTGATATATTGTCTTCACCAGAATTGTCTTGTTGGCAGGGCAGAAATACCTCAAAAACAGCAATTACACCACTGTATACATTTTGATGTGCATTTTAACATACTGCTAATATAAGCAAGAGAGAGCAGTAACTGGACCAATTTCTATTAAATGGGCAATATTAGCCTAATAAACATTAGGCATTATGTATCAATTTAACTGTAATACCACTATATGTAAATCTCTAATGCACCTGCAGAAAACAAAGGTGGAGGTGGAGGTGGAGGTGGAGGTGGCGGTGAAATGTTATTGTACTCTCCAGTCCAGACAAATATGTGCACTTTAGCTTTGACACAAGTGTGAAAAGAGAGCATCGGGAGATAGACACAAGCTTCATGTCCTGCATTTTCAGGCCAAGAGATAAACCATCTTCATTCTCTTTGTAAATTGTCTCCGCTTACAGACCGATCACTGACTCATCGGCTGGAAACCCTACCAATCACAGATGCAATTTCCTGTTACCCACTGTGCAATATATGTTTCTCGCAATTGTTGTGTTTATCCAATTGATTGGGGAAAAAAACTTCCAATCACCTAGTGCCTTATCTCTGTATCTCTGTTGCTCGTTTACACAGTGATGCTACGGCTGTGCAGCATTACTGAATCACTTTCTTTATGGTTGGACTTGGGGGGATTTCAATTTTAAGAAGTCAGCACGGTTGATTGCAACTGCAGCAATTGTAACCACTTAATGAAAAAGAAAAAGGGCGATTGTGTTGAGAGCATCTCCTTCTGCCTCTGATTATTAAAAAAAGCTCTCTCACTATCCAAACTGCAAACTGCCACAGAGAAAAAAAATACCTTTTGTTTCAGAAAGTGGAGAAAGGCTGCAAACCAAACCAGCACAAGATGTATCTCTATTTGTTGTGCACCTTCTCAATTATGTAATTAACAAGCTGTTGGCATCCATCATTTTCACTGAATGACAAGCAGATGGGCTGGAAAATACAGTTATTCTTAGAGGGGAACACAATTCACCTATGAAATGTGTCATTGTTCATCAGCCCTGTTCATTAAAAAATGGAAATTAGTTGAAAAAAGAACATAGACAGATAGATAACAAGTTCCCTAACTCTGTCAACCTATTTTCTCTTTTAACTTACTAATTCTTGTAGGTTTGCACATATGAAGGCATAATACACCAACGCTATTTACTTCTGATAATGTAGGGATGCACACAACAGCAGACAGTATGTTACCAACTGAGCTATAAAAATCTAGGGTCCATCTGGCTGTGGTATCAATCTATTTATAGCATCAAAACCCAACTACATCAGACGTCGATAAAAAGAAAGACACATTATACTGAAAAACATAGGACTGAGAAACAATCCTTTGTATGATGTGCTGTTGTTTCACAACCTTTTGTATCAGACACACCAGTGGGTCTCTGTAGGATCTACAGTTGATCTGTAGGAATAGTTCTAGGCCATAAAAGGTTGAAAACCACTGTCTTAGACCTGTGTCACCAAGACAAATTGTTCTACATTTACTGTATTGCACTTGGCAATAATGTGATTCCGATTCTCCCTTCGTGCTACTGGCAGTGATCCTGCCACATCAACATATGATGTGTCCCAGGGAAGCCAGTCCCTTCTTAATGACTGGCCTTTGGCAACCTGAGCTTGAATTACTTTCATCCACAGAACACTAAGAGAGACATGATGTCAGTGTGTAATACAAATTGCCTGTCCCATTTCTAATCCAATCTTACATATGAATACATGAAATATTAATGTTTTAAATATTCTGTCATTAAAAAGGGATAATGTTTGGCGATGTGCAATTATTATTCAGGTAACATCCAGGTTGAATCCCTTAGGCTGCGGCTGTCACAGAAGCTTCTATCTTGATCTTACTTTGTTAATATTGTATGAAAATCTCACCCTGCAGCTCTTGGATCATCCCAGTTATTGTAGATGATTTCCAGTCTCTGCTGCCACTTCCTGGTTACACTCACTATGGTGGATTCTCAAAACCAAAGCAATGTGTGTCTGTGTGGGAGTGCAAATATGGAAAGCACACACTGTGTGTAGTAGTGCTGTACTTAAGCATGATTTAGTTCTCTTCTTGAGTATTTATGTTTTCTCAATCCATACTTTTACTCCATTTCAAATGGGAAAAGTTGTACTTTTTCCTCCACTACATTTGTCTACATTTACTTTGTAGAACAATATTAAACCTGCAAAATATATAACTCATAAAATGTTTAAATTACCCAACAATAGACCTGTACTTTAAAGGCCATACACACCCATGGACTACACACACACGTGTTTTCACTTATTTTTGCCTAATAAGACTCCTCTCAGGACCACGTGGACGTGTAAATACTTGGCTTGATTTACATCTCTCTGTTAGTTTTGTTGCACCTGTTTGGATGGGATAAGTTACACGTTCATCGGTATAATTAGTTCTTGAATTCTGGTGACCTTAAGTGATTCCACCCAACTTCAAACTAATCAGCCAGAATAAGTGGAAACGCCTGTGTGGGTGTGCAGGACCTTTACGTAAACTTCTAATGAAGTGTTTTTCCAGAATGTGTAAATTCCCTATTCCCCGAAAAAAGTCACCCGACAGAAGTTTCAAAAAAAAAGATTGCCTGTGATTTTAACAATAGTTATACATAATGACTTCACTTGCACCTGTGTCTTATGCCTTGATACCCTCCCTTTTCATGTAGGCAACAGATATGCACCCTCCCGAGCAGCATATGACGAGAATACCATGCTGCTGTTTAGATTGATTGGGGAGGTAGAGAGAGAAAAATATTTGCAATGTCAGAGAAAACCCAGCTGGGGTCAGTGTTTCTCCACCGGACGCCTCAGCGATGTCACTGCCACCCAAAAATACTACCTGCAATGTTGGCTGTATTATTAATCAACCAAAAAAGCAACTTGGAAAACACCGCCCTTCTTGCAGACACAGGCAGTGTACGAATCCCGCGGTTCTCTAGCATCATTGATATAAATCCTACACATGTTCGAGTGAGCGGACAAACTGCACAAAAACGGTGTGGGTTTGTGCTTTAAATCGCATCTTAACAAAGGGAAACATGACACCCGGCAGCAGCTGCCACGGTGCTCAGCGTCCCCTTTAAGACCGTTTTGGAATAATTAATGACGTCGCGCTGTAAACACGACTGACGCTCAGCTGCGTGGCCGAAGCATCCTCCAAGAGCCCAAGACCTCTCCAGGTTCCTGTGCTTATTTCTCGACGGGACCGCAGAAAGGCATCAAAATAACTGCGGTTCACCTCGACTCTCATATGCGGTCTCCAAAACCAAGACGTCGGTGCTGCATCTGTCCTACGAAGTGCCATGGCTAGAAAGACGGACATCCCATCCTCTTTCTATGGTGAGTCGGTTCGTCTTTGTTGTTAACGCCAAGATGTTTTCCCTTGTTCTGTGTAACGTTATGACAGCAGGATATTACGGTATCTTCTTTAGCCTGAATGATGTTTGACCCCTTGCTGTGATTTACAGGGACGTTAGCTAGCCTGCATTGTCAGTTGCTAACTATTTGGAGGCTATTTAACGGTTGACATCAAATACGCAGTAACGGTAGAATAACGTTTTAAACGGCTAAACGGCTATTTACGTTCGAATAAGTAGCCCAACGTCTTTTTTTCGTGTGTTTCTTTAATCTCTCTCAAGAATGATCACTATCCTTAGCGTTACCTGGTTAACTCCAGTGATGTAGTTAATCATTTTTGCCATGTATTGTTTACCTGGTGTGTAGTAGTGCTCGCAATAGGAGACTGTTAACACCAATAAGTCTTATCACTTTCCTCCTTCACCACGTCTTTGTTGAAAACGCAGAGGTATTTTCCTCTGTAACTAACGTTACTGTGTAACGGTATGACAACAGAATAACAGTTATAATGTTAACGGTATCTTCGTTAGGGCTGCAACTGACGATCATTATCGATTAATCCGCCGATTATTTTCTCGTTTTCTCGTTTGGACTAGCTATAAACTCTCAGCTGAAAGTGAAAAATGTCCATCACTGTTTCCTAAAGCCCAAGATGATGCCATCAGATTGCTTTGTTTTGTTCTAGCGGTTAACACCAGCCAAAACCCCAAAGATAGTCAGTTTAAGACAAAGAAAAGCAGCTAGCTAGCGCTAATCATCAGCACTGAGAGGCTGGCATTAGGGATATTTGGCATTTTTGCTTGAAATACTTCAACAATTAATTGACTATCAAAATAGTTGAGGATTAATTTTCTGTGAATCGATGAATCCACTAAGCTTTCAGCTCTAATTAGCATGGATGCCCCTTGCTGTGATTTAGTTAACTACAGAAATGTTAGTTAGTTTACATTGGCTATTTAAAGGTTGACATCAGCGGTTGTTTACATGAGTAACCTTTTTTGTTTTGGAGTGCTTCTTATTTATCACCGTACACTGGCTGAAAAACGATCGTATTTCTTGGTTAACCACAGTGATACAATTATTTTGCCTTGTATTGTTTGCATGTGTAAAAACGTGCTCACAGTAGGAGACTGTTAACAACATAAAATCTTATCTCCACTTTCCTCCTTCTCTTCTAGCCCACATTGAAGATAATTACAACATTGTAACAACTGCAGTCCAGGTAGTGCAGGTAGTAAGGAAGGATTTAGAGTGTCCAAGCTGCATTTTCGCAGCTCCAGGCGTATGGATATATTTAATCCGTGGGCAGATTTTCTGTCCATTAGCCTGTATTAGTAATCATGTTGTTTATCACAGCAATATAATCCTTGATCACCACCAGATGCCAGACAGTGTCTTTCCTCTCAAACAAAGAGTCACTCACAGTACTGTTGATTTTTACCATACTGGTGGCTTTTTGAGGTTTGCAATACTTCAACAGCTAAAAATATTTCATTCTATATTTAGTAATCTTCCATTTAATCATTGAAATATAAGTATTTACTTTCACAATTGTATTCTTGTTGTCAGCATACAGCTGCTCTCAGGCTACTACAAGACTATCATGGGAAACTTGCCATTGAAACGCAGACTAAGTGATACACCACACTGACAGGACTGATGGTTCCTTTCAATGAAACATTTCTTTACAAAAATATTATCAGAAAATGAAGCTCTGCAGAAAATAAAATGTCATTGTATGTGGCTGTAGTCAATGAGTAACTTCAATCATGTCTACACTGATCCAATATCTCATATTCACCAAAAGCCAAAGGTAGACCCAAAACATATATCGGTTAATCAGTCCAGCCCCGGCTATAATACGCAGCACTTTCTGTAATTATTCATATTTTCATGTCACAGTTGTCAGTGTCAGCACAGTCTTCCACATCGTTATCAGTTACAAATGCATCATATCCATATCTGTCCAAGTTGTATTTAATAATTACACCCAAGATGACTGTCAAGCAGGCTTGATCCTTAGTAGCTGTACAGTTTTAGAGTGACACGGGCATTGTCAAATCTGCTCCTGACTGCTCGTGATGGGAAAAGCTACTGTGTCTCCCTGTTATTTCCCCACATGCTGACCCCTCAGACCTCATGACTACAGCAATCTGCCAATCACAACTGCAACCTGTCAGCTGTAGTTGATTCTCACTGCTCTCCGCAAGCATGCAGCTCACCACTGGGGCCTTCAAACCCTTCCACTCCCTGTTCAAAAGTTCAGGCTGGTACTTTACAGTGTACCATAAACCTGACGTTAGAGAGTATGTGTAAAGTGTTGTAGGTAAACATCTTAATGCAGGTTTGGAGTAAAACAAAAAGTAGAGCTTGTGTATTATTAGTATTATATACATTATTTAGATACAGTGACTGTGCATCATTAGAGAAGCTGATATAATAAACATATACTTGCATATCTTCTATTGCTTCAACACAAGTGCTGCTCTCCAGAGAGAATTACATAGAATATAGTTAGACAGTTTAATTAAGGAACTTAATTTTGCCTTAACAGCGTCCAACGACCTAGCCAGTGGAGCATGGGATGGGGTTATGGTGCCTCCCTGTGTTTAGGTCAGCTGCTTTATGTTATTGGCTCCCTGATGCTTTTGTTCCATCAGTTAGCTTGGCAAAAGAGCAATTCAGAGTATTTTGGTCTCACAAGTGAGCAGAGAACGGCAAGATGAATTTTACATCATACACTTCCCCCGCAACTAATATTTCACACACATTTGTTTGCATTTGTTTTTAAATGTGGACTAAATGTGTGGTGCAGAGTACAGAAAATCACATTTGCTGTTGCTGGTAATGTGCCCAGCACTTCTGTTTTTCTTTAGTGGTTCATTTCCCTTATTCCATAAGATATAGAGGATGATTCTGTCCACTATATTATTTCCGGTTCCGCTAGCTGGATAGATCTTGTCCAACTAGCTAAACTGTGTGTCAGTCGATTCAGTTCTGCAAAATTAAAGAAAGCTGGTTTTCTTTCTAGACTCGCCACATTGCAGTGACACTCAGTTGTCACAAAGGAAGAAATAGAAAAAGCAGAGACACCAGTTTCTTTCTCACGCATGTTTTGTGGAAGAAGTGCTAGTGTTCTCACTTTTTTTCACAATAGGAACCCCTCCTACTCTTTTGAAAGTTATCAGTATACATTTCTGGAAAATGTAGGAAATCAGGATGAGGGACTGTCATGATGCCATTCCACGATAATATTGAATTATAACCTAGCCCTAACATAAAGTTGGATTTTTCTTTTAATGAACGTAAATTGCATGTGTCCTTGGAAACACTTGGATAGCATAAGTGAGCCATGTTTTAGCAGCTGGTCAAACTACCTGCCATCCCATCATTCACATTCAGCAGTTCTCCACTTGCACTACATCCCAGATTCAAGTGTACTCTCGTGGCTGGTATATTATATAACATTTCTAACTATGTAGCAAGTGTTCAGTGGGCTTATACTGTTCTGCTGAAATGTTCAGTCAATCAGAAAAGTAGAAAAATAGCTCATAATCATTCTGTGACAGGTTTATAAGTAACAATTTAGATATGAGTTCAATTCACCAAAGAAAGTGTTGAGTCGGGTACACTGTTAATTAACAAATTTCTCGCATGGGCAGCTTCCCTAAACGCTGCATTTTTTTACTGAGTCAATGCAGAGTCTTGACAGAAAGCTCATAGCCTGGGTTTAGAATCAAACATTCACAGCCTCTTCCTGTGAAATTGCAGTCAGAAAAGGTTGTGGCTCAAATGGTCCATTTTGCACCCAAGACTAAGTGCTGTTATGGGCTTTTTAAGTGTCACTGTCCTCTGCAAATACTCGTCTCAAATGAAGACCAATGGTCACTCCGTAGTGCTCCTACACATTTTATTAGTCTTTATGGCATTTCTGCTCATTATTTTTTAACAAGGTTATGTTCTTTTGCTACTAATTTCATGTGTCTTTTCTCAAGCAATAACTGTGTCAGTGCCTAGAAGTTTGAAGTATATTATTCACACTAATGATAGGGTGAGTCAGTAGATTTCAGAGATTCACTTCTGCACAGTGGCAAGCACTGGATGGTTATTTGTTCCAGTCTGTGAAAATGGGACATTTAGCTGTGACGAGGCTTTCTAGGCGACAGCAAGGAGACTTTAAATTTCCAATTTGCGGTACAAATATAGTCAGTGTTTGTTTATGACTAGAACTAGTGATTTATGAAATGCAACCGAAAGATACACTGGGAAATGAGACAGATACAGCTACGTTCATGCTTGACATGTAGGTTTTGAGTCTTGAGTGCACAGTGAGAATGAAATGACTTTTGCTAAATGATGCAGCTAGCTTTATCGAAACAAATTAATCATTATCCTAAGAACAAAAGAGACACCGTGTTATGATGTTGTAAACATGCTTTTTTTTTTTTTTTTTTTGCACAGGTGAGGGCCTTGCATTGCACCTTGCAGGTTTGCTCAGACATATCAGGGTTTTAGTAGCTTTCACGCTTATCTGAGTTTGATGTGTGCATTCTGCTGAAAGGCAGAGGTTAAGAGGATTCCCCTGTTGGAGAACACAGGCAGTGAAGTGATATTAATATTGACCAAATGAAGACATCGGCCCTCCCTTAAGGTGTAGAAACAAATTG
Organism: Siniperca chuatsi; assembly: GCF_020085105.1. Lineage (NCBI taxonomy): Eukaryota > Metazoa > Chordata > Actinopteri > Centrarchiformes > Sinipercidae > Siniperca > Siniperca chuatsi. Next base: position 19,198,875 of record NC_058047.1, read on the forward strand.
TACTCCTACCTAAAGGAGACTATCACCTGGTTTAGGAAATCCAAGTTGTATAACTAGTGGTATAGAGTCATTAGATCACATGAGTACATTAACATTAACATTTCTTGCTATTTCTAGCAACCAAAGAATCAAGATTCAAACTCTGTGATGTACTGTGACACACACATATTCACTAGGTAGGTGAGAGTCTGACTCTGTGAACTTAAATATCTTTTGTGTGATATGTTATTTCCACATGACCTTCGACTGTGTACTAGTTTTTTGTCAGTGCAAAGTGCACACAGAAAATTTACAATTGATCAAAAACAAGGTTGTGGTAGTGAACATGTTCATTATAAAATGTGTTATAGCAAAATTTCATCCTTCCTACCATTAGGAATCTGGGCCCAGTTGCATCCTGGCTAACATAAAACTTTAATGTATAAATCAGTCTTTTAGTCTGTTACAGAGTCCTAAAAATCTCATTTTCCTAAAACATGCAAATAAATCTGCCTACAGGGTGAGATTATTTACAGTAACCTGTTTTCAGTGCAGATTAACTTGCACATAGTTTTGTGATACTAATGGAGCAATCTGCCTTATTCTGTCTTGGTTTTTCAGGATACCAACACTAATTTCTACACCATACTTGACTGAGAGGAAGCTGTATAGGAAAAAAGTGGAATTAACTGCGAAAGTTTCACGACAAGTCTTGAATACTGAACATGAGACTAAAGAATGTTGTGTGTGCACTCATAAAGGTGTGTAGATGTGTATATTTGTAGGTCTGTATAAATGTGTTTCTTCACCTTGGTGCGAATATTGCATATTTGGATATCAAGATGTGGCCTGCCCTCTTATGTTTAAGTCTTTATAAATCCAGGCCAAAGCCGGTTGAGCTTGTCACTGATCTACAGTAGCAGTAGCGTCTCGTCTCACAGGAACACAGCGCTGCCTCTGACATGCCTGGAGGATCCCACAGAAGTAACCAAGGTCACAGAGCCCCAGCCACAATACTGCTACTTCTCCAGAGCAGCAGGCTAGCTGTCAGCGTCTGACACTCTCAGATGCTAACTCCCCTCATTGGGGTCAAGTCCCAACTAGGATCCCACTATTCTCAGCATTTGAGGGGATGTCAACAAGCACTGTGTCTTTGCTTCCCTCTGAAAATCTGCACAGTAAACACGGTTCATGCACTGATAGGACTTAACCCAGTGGGCTACCAAAACAGATATGCCATGTACTCAGTCCTCGACCATCTGCTAATAGTTGAGAAGATCCCAAGGGACTCTGCTAAGTAAACCTAAACCAGAGATCTGGATGCTGTTGTCTTGTCTCAATAAGGAGACAAGCACTTTAAAGGTTGTACTGTTCTCCAGAGAGGGAAAATAAGAGCAAGGCAGGAAAGATGTTTTTGGATACAGAAGGGTGATAGAAAAAAGGCAGAGAAAAAGAAAGTTATGGTGCTTCATGGAGAGTGTTTTTAATATTATGAAGAAGGGGGAGCCATCTGGAGCTTTTTAACTGCTTTGATTCTTTCAGAGATTGATTCCAAATCTATCTTTCTTTTTCTTTTCTGGGGAGTGTGAGAGACTTGCATGATCAACTGTGAATGTGTGTATGTTTTGTGTGTGTGAGTTAGGGTTAGTGGAATGTGAGAGTGTTGCCTGAGTCAAGTGAAACCTTGCCAGTGAATTTCTGCCCCCCATCAATTCCTCTAAATTGTGTGTGTGTGTGTGTGTGTGTGTGTGTGTGTGTGTGTGTGTGTGTGTGTGTGTGTACTTGCTACATAGTGAAGAATGACACACGTTTTGTACCTACAGAGTGAGGGCATTTTTGGAAAGTGAAGACATTTTTGCCGATCCTCACAACTTCAAAGGGCTGTTTGAAGATTAAGACTTGGTTTGAAAGGTTAGGTTAGGATTAGATTATGGTTATGGTTAGGGTAAGGGTTAAGGTTAGGCATTTAGTTGTGATGGTTAAGGTTAGGGTAAGGGGCTAGGGAATGCATTATGTCAATGACGGTCCTCACAAAGATAGAAGTACAAGTATGTGAATCTGTGCCCTATAGACTACCCCATGGCCTCCCCCCAGTCTTGTATTCTATCACAGCTTTACCGGCCCCTTTTATCTTTACGGTAGTGATCCACCCAAGCAGATTTGTTACTTGTGTGCCACTTGTTGTGTGCCCAACACTATGTTGCAGGAGAAACTTGCACATTGCAAATTTTTAAATACAGACTAGAGGAAAACAGAAAGCCCCAAAGCCACGGTACTGATGTTGGTTTCCCTCTATGGATTGGCAGAAGCCAGCGCTTTCATCAAACATGAATGAACATGCTGTATACAGCATTTAGACTTACAGACTGAGCCTACCCTGCTGAGCAACATCATTATGCTGAATTTTAAACATTTCTATTTTATCTTTTTTGTTTCTTTGTAGCTGGATCTAAGCCCAACATAGCTTTGACAGAAGTGCAATCTCACAGCACTTCACTCTCTTGAGGTCTTGGAAATGTTTATGAATGAGGAGAGTAAAAACAACAAAGTCGTTTCCAAATGGCCTCTCTGACCCAACCCATGTAGAGCACCTGCAGTGTTCGAGCTGTTTGCCTGACCCCGGTATGAAAGAGGCCTGTGTTGGACAGTGGAGCCTGGGGACACTGGTGCCTGTGTCTGCCCGTGTTGATGTGTCTGTGTACTGGATGTATTTACGGAGACGAGCTGAGAAACGTAGCGAAGGGGGTGCTCTGGAAACGGTATAGGGAAAGTGAAGAAAGTTTTACTCTGGAGGGTGTGATGACAACACTGTACTGTATGATTAATATCCCTTCCCATTTTATATTTGACAATTATGTGCTTTATGTACTTTAATTTCTTGACTTGGATTTTCTATATGTGCTGTAGGCTGATGCCATTTAATTAGCTGGTTATCTTTGCTCTCACATTAACAAATCTCACAGTATCTGCAGTGGTATTTGCCACATAAAGTAAAAATGTGTGTATGTGTGTGCACATAATCCCTGAGCAGTCTAACCTTGTGATAAAGTGTGCCACAGGAGTTAAATGCACAATTTAGTCTCCTCCCAAATTGTGAAATATAAGGCGATGAACTGCTTCTGTGACTTTCCTCTGAAGCTTTATCACTCCAGGCCGGGTTACATCTGGCTCTCTTCCAGCACAGGCACTCTGAAGTTGATTCTCAGCAGTCAATCTCAGCACATACTTCAGAATCTGTCTGACAGAAGGTATGGACTTCAAATTGAGGCATTGTCACTGTGCCATTCAGTCTTTTGAGAACTTTTATTAAACCTCTATTGGTGGAAGGAATTTTAACACATCATTTTTATGTGTGTCACAGACTTAGAATATGATGTTAGGTCCTCACCACTGTTAATTGATCCATAGATCTTGTTGCTATGGCAGAATAGCTGTTCAATGGGATTGGGAGCGAAGATTACTGCCAAAGCCTTTGTCTGATCTTGATGTGTAATTCCTCACCCCGTCCAGCCTCATTGCCTCAAAGCCTTTGATTGCCACCATGATTGTTGTGTTATGCGTAAATCTTTCAGTCACAGTGGCATTATCCAACACTACGTCAATAGAGGAGACTAGCAGTTAGTGGAGCTAACAGTGACTCTAGCTGTCCCAGTGTAGCATGCCTGCCAGGCTTTTTCCGAATGTTGTTGACTACAGACCCTCATTCAGCCTGACTACAGCAGCAGCACACATCCAGTCCACCAGCCTCATCTCCTGCACTGGCAGACTGCAGTGCAGTCTAAACAGCCGTCATCTAATGCAGAGTCTGCTGGTGTCCAGGCATCACTGATGATTTTCATCACTCTCTTTTAACCCTTCATTGAAATCTGTTTTGTGGGACAGAGGAAAGTACAGCAGCCTGGTGGAAGTTGGTGTAGTGAGTAGGGACAGCAGCTAAAGCTAAATTTAGCTTAGCTGAATAATCACATGTTCTGTCACCTGGATGTTATTCTGTTAGAAAGAATGGGTTTGTAATCCTCCAGAATATTTTAGTATGTTGTACACTATATTAGAAAATGTTTGTTGTCTATTATTATGTTTATTGGAGAGTACATTTGCACAATCACGTTTTGTTTTTGAGTTCCCTCTGGCATACTGTATTGACAGTTTTGTATTCTGGCTTTTGATCAACATAAGGATCGCCCTCATTTTTTGTCAGCTGGCAGGGGACCTTACTGCCTGCTGGTCCTCTTGCTGGACTTACTGGCAGGCTCCACAACTCCTAACAGTAGGCTGATCAAGAAACCACTGACATGACTCTGAAAAAAAGCTCTGCTCACTGACACTCACTGCACCACAATCTGTCCTCTCACCACTGGCTCTCTTTGATCTCAGTGTGATTCAGCTTGCGCTCACCATATGGACTAACCTGTTTTTATCACAATTGCACTTGGAGCACTGTGGAGACCTGCATGTGTTTTTGAATATTCACACAACCTAGGAAGATCCTAGAAAGGATTTTTTAAATCCATATCAATTCAGCTTGCGCTGGGACCAGTCTAGTAGCTAGCTACGTGTTTTGCTCACCCCCAGCAGCTGTACCTGTAATTAGCTCTGATGTGAGCTAATGTGATGCAGCCTGCTGGCGATGTGAGTGTAGCAACAAACACTGAGATATAAAAGCAAACTTAAGGCACAACACAGAGGAATACTTCACTCTGTCAGTACATCGTGCACAGTTGCTATTTTAAAAGGCCCAAATTAAATCTGAGTGGTATGCAGCTGTTTTCAGTTCACATGTTTAAACTGAAGGTAAATTGGGATGATCAACCCTTGTTCTTGGCATTTGACTCACTTCAGGTGTCCTGTGGTATTGTATGAAACTATTAAAAAGAAACACCTTATCAGTCATGAATGTTTCAATCTGTATCATTATACAGGATTATGTGTTTGATACATCAGTGCATATGTTTTTGAGCTCTGTTCTGTAGACTGTACTGTAGACCAGTTATTTGAAATACAGAGTAGCATCCTCTTATATTCAAAGCCAGTGCTCTGCAAATGCAGCAGTGAGCACCTGGTCCGGTGTCCTTGGCTGAGAAATTCACACACTTAACCCAGAACATCTCCCATTTTTAGACCTGAAACACAACTCAAGTGAGTGACTTTCAGTGACAGCCAAACAGATGGCTGTAAAATAGGGTTTTTAACAGCAAGGACAAAAGAAAAAGAGACACGGAGCCTCTCATGTTAAATATCTTAAAAGAAAGGTTAGCAGCTCACACTGCTTCGATGACAATGAGCTGAAATGGTCATAATCACACCTACAGTGCATGTAAGGAATGTCCTCATGCTTCAGTTGTTGCACATAGCCCCATGTAGTCATGAGACCAGCCAGTGTTTTAAAACCGAACTGTAACCTTTGACAGTTCTCCATCTGCCATAATTCTTGCCCCTCTATACACTTTGTATGAATGAACAAAAAAAAAAAAAAAAAAGCCAACTCACCTAGATTCAAGTACATTTCTGGTCCAGTGCATCTACTTATTTATTTTTTGCTGCTGATTGTGCAGCTTAAGGACACCTGGGTTATTGGTGAGCGAGACATCTCTATCTGGCATCTCTATCCTTAAGACTACCACTGCTGTGGTAGAGGAATCCCAGTGGGCAAAGGCAGACATTAATAAATAGGCTTTCACATATGGAAATGTGTGTAACATCCTGGCTTTTTCGTATCTTATCTTCATGCAGAAGATTGTGTCCAGTCCAGGCACTATAGAATTATGATCACCAAGCTAGCATATATGTGTAAGCGTATATGTGTTTAGTTGACAGTTGAAACTTGTTTTAGATTGAAGGGACTTTTTTAGCTTTTTACTCCGTTGCTGATGATAATAGTTTGGTTGACTATGGTTGACCAATATATAATGATCAGCCGCAGTTCTTTCACTACACACAGATGGATATCACTCGCTGTTCACAATGTCATTATCGATGTCATACCACACACTAAGGGCTGGGTGGTACAGTGAATGTTTACAATATGTGTGATGGATTTGTTAGAGATACAAAATAAGATAGACTGCAATGTTAATATTGCAGTGATTTTTGAATTTACTGACCTTTGTGCACAGATGAAGGAAAGCCAGTACTGTCTTGTGCTGCAGACCATCAAGACATTTAGTGGAAGTATGACTGGTATTGACATCACGATAAGTTCACCATTTGGCAGAGACAGATGAAAAATGCTTTTTCTGTGGTAAAATAATGACAGATGAATAATGATGTTTTGTTTGAACATGACTAGCACATACATTACAATTAACTGGTGATGTAACACTGGAGTTTACTGTCTCAGTTTCTATAGTAGTAAGGTTTGATTTAATGCTCCATCCTTGCCAAATTTTGTTAACCAATTACTTAATTGTTTACATTAAGACATTATCTACGGTTTTGATAATTGATGAACGTGAACATGTCTGGCTAGTTTATTACACAGCGTACACCATGGATGTATTAAGGAGAACTGGATACTGCATTCAAAGATGGCACCCCATTCATTCCTATGAAAGATGCTCACTGGGTGCAAAGAAAAAGCCTCAGTGGGGTTCCTCATGCTTTTGCGTTATTGGACCCATAGAGCATGTGCTGAATGTACTATAAAATTCAGCACATGCTCAGAGTTCTTCTCCAGGCGAGCCATTTGAGAGAATGAGCATCTGAGACTTCCGCTGGCTCAGCCGGCTGACTGCTTGTTGGCTGCTCACTGATGTCTTCACAGCACAGAGAGCTACTCTCCAGAAATCAAACATGCAGTTGTGGAGTTGTTCCAGAATAAACTACACTGGCCATGTTCATTGTAATGAAAGTTTATATCACCAAAGCCACAGTATGGCTTTTTAATGTGTTTTTAGTAGTTTTTGGATGACTGTGGAGCTCTATGGGATGGAGGCTTAAGCTAAATCAGGCACAGACAATACTTATTATTAGGATAAATTTGCTGTTGGTTTTGTGCTTTTCATTGGATTTGCTGATTAAAAAAAATAAAAATGGGTTTGTGCTTGTTAAATTCAGGGCTTATACAATTTTATAGTACATTCAGAACAGGCCCACCAGGTTTGCATGTACGTAGTTCAGTGTACTCATTCCTCACACTTTTAGAAGCAAGGCTGGCTTGTATGTCTCTCGACAGGATCAGTTTGGGGAATGGGCAGATGGGAGACAGGCCCACTCATGCTGCCCCTAACTCTGCCCCAGCTGCTTGGAGATATTACGCTCCATGATTAATAGGTCCTCAGGAACACGTCATATTTAGTTTCAACTGGGGTAGAGACTACTTGGGCACCAAAGAAGCAACCAATGAACCTAATCCCTCACAACTACAAGCGCATGCAGTCAGAGTCAGCCCCTTGGGTGACAGGTTCAATATGTACTCTGCTGGGTCAAATGGGGAATCTTTACTGTGACCCAATAAGCTGTTTGGTTTAAGAGTTGTTAAAATTATTTATTATATTTCCGACTTAGCTACATTGTTTTGGCTTTTGCTTCTTTAGCTTAGTATGATCGTCCCTCTTCATCCCAGTCCTGCTACTGTAGGAGACCTGCGCTGTGAAATAGCCTAGTAAGTTTGTCCTGGCCAGTTAAATAGGACAGCAGCTTAACTTTACACCTCACTAGTATCATATATGGTGTCAATGTTATGAAATGTTGCTCATAACTGTTTAGATATGTTATTCTCCATGTCTTATCCATGTGTCCTTTTGCTCTCAATTACACTCTCCTAGAAAGCAGAAGCATTATAAAAGATTTTATCTTTTATCTTGTTTTTTTGGTGAAACAGATATTACTCAGTACAGTTTGCTGTTATGCCGTCTATGTTCTGTATATGCCATCTGTCAGTGAATTTTATTCTTGTTCTGTTTAACTATCCCACATTCTTGTCAACTAATCTCACCGTGCTTTGCTTGTCTTATAGGTGAGCCTCGCAAGTTTGACCCAAACTTCAGAGGGCCTGTTCATAACAGGTACTGCATACACACAACATCACCACCTTTTGCTTTATAGTTGTTGCATCTACTTATGTAGCAGTGTATGGGGAAACTGAAATTTACTCAAATAAAATTTTGTTGACTTGCAAACCACAATTAAGTCAATGCATTATAAATGTGTTTACCAACACATTTGAGAGACATTTTTTCATCAGTGAAGACAATAAGAGGAAACAAAAATCCATTCACCTGCAGTGTGGAGGCAGAAATCTCTAAAACTTAAATAAATTCAAAAGTGTATATATACACTTAAATACCATTAGGACTTAAGAAGAAAATATATATTTTTTGCAGTTCTTTTGTAATTTGGGTGAACTGACCCTTTAACTATTAGTCGCTATCTTCCAACATCTAATTCTCACATGCGTATTGATTTTGGCCATTGTATAATCTTTTTGGCACACACCCCTGTCCGGGCGCTGATAGATTGATCATTTGTCATGCTACGTTAATAAAGATTGAGACCAAGTGCTGGCAGCTCTCTCCACTTCACCACACAGATCAATGGTCATAAGTCAAGCTGGTGGCTGGGGTTAGCCCAATGATACACACTATTAACCAGCCAGATACACCCAAAAACAGATGTAGTCCACACATTATCTGGGCTATTACAGGGAGAAAGTGAAATGTCTTCTGTTTTTCAACCGGCAGCACAGTAGCACTTCTCCTGACGAACTGCAGTCTGCTATCTGCCTCATGATGGCTACAACTCTATACACGTCACAGCTAGTTATTTGCATTGATTTGATTTGAAATATGTGTTCCAAAATGGTGTTTAAAAAGCAGCATGTTTATAATGTGATTGATGAACACAAAAGCTGTTTTAACCTAGTGAAACATTGATATTTGTTTGATATAATAGTTTAGACTATGACATTATTTCTACATAATATATTGAAAATAGAACACAAACGGATGTCATATTCAAATCACATGAAATTATGATCATTTTGCAACTTAAAATTTAGGTCACATGCCAAAAAAGATGACAAACCCTAAAAAATGAAAAAAAATGATGGTGCTTAACAGATGTGAACCTCTGCATTTAGAAACACAGAACTATAAACTTTTGGTTGAAGATTTTCCCTCCAAAAATGCATATATGGGATTTTTACAATGAATGAACAATTTTAAGACTACCTGATTTCTTTAGCACAATGAAGAGCAGAATTTTGCAATAAAGCAAAATCCCTCAAGGGTGTCACCGCAGGCTTTTCTCGATGATTTAGTCATTTTCTGAGGTACAGTAATGTACGCTCTTATCTCTTTTATGTTGCTGTGAAGGCATGTTTCAGTCCTCCTGTGTCTCTTTATCCCACCCTCTCCAGCCCATTTCACTGCTACAGCTGGGTGAAGGCACCAAGGATACTTTGATGTTTCTGTGGCTCAGAGGCTTTTCTTAATGAGAACTGGGAGAGAACTGACTCTGTGGTCTTGTTTTCATGCAAGCTCAATGCCTAAATGAAGTAACCATATCTGTGGTTATTGAGCAGTCCACTAACGGCCAGACAGAAGTGGACACGGCATAATAATAATGATGATGATGATGATGATGATGATGATGATGATAATAATAATAATAATAATATTCAAACTGGCTCCAGCTATAAACAGTATCATACATGGATATAATCGGTGTCAAAAATGTACACATGACCCAGATGAGCCACAACTGCCCAATCGAATTGCAATGTAAAGGGGCGGTCAAACAGAGATGCGCCGTTAGAAAAGCATCACCAGCAAAAACATTGTTTTCCTATGGTTTTCCTTTTAAGCCAGATGTCGCGTTTTTCTTGCGGTTTTTAGATGCGTATAAAAGTTAAAATACTCTCAACTTTTCAGCACAAGGCATTTAGTCGCACCGCTCGTCAGTGTCAAACTTGGCCCAGATAAATGTGCACTCACAAACAAATGTAACTACAAATCAGATGCTCATCACCACATGTGTGACAACTTACCTAAAGGAGCCTTTGTTTGTCACAAAAGCTGCTCAGTTGAACCAATTTTCCTTTTTTGCTCTCTTGACCGTGAGAAATATCCCTTTTGTGTGCAAATCTGGCCCTCCAAATATCCCTTACTGTTAATGTCTGTTACAAAGTAGGGACAGGCTGACCGATCCTCACCACAATGGCACCCATGCTATTCTGTGTCACCTTGGCTCTCGCTGAATATCAGCCCTGCAAATATAACACTGACCCAAAAGTTTCTTATTGCACTGACAGAGCTTCTACTACTGATTTTGTTTTCCTTTCAAAGTAGCACTGCCTGCCAGTACAGTACACAAGCAGAGCAATGCTTTGGTCCCTGTGAAGGTATGTGTAAGTGACATGTGAGGAGATCTGAAGTTTGAGAGTGAGGCCAGGTTGGGGTCTGAATAGATTTGCAGTTTGAATATATTTTGGATCTGACTTGCAGTCTTGCTTTCCTGAGATAAGAGAACAAAGCAGAACTGTTTCCACTCTCCTCACTTTGTCAGCTTCCCTTCAACACTCACCTTTGCTTCAAAGGTGACTTTGTATCAGCACTGTAGTGCTGTGTTTGCACTTTCTCTTAATAATGCAGTTCTGTCTATATGAGGGAGTAGGGAAACAAGGCAGATCTACAGTAACAGTAACAGAGGCAAGGTCGGCTTTAGACTCCCACCTCTCAGATCTCCCCTTTTAATCACCTATGATGTGTGGCTGAGTGATAGCTTACTTATCTTCCAGCTAAAGGATGGGGACCCATTCAAAGACAAGGAACGCAACCATTGCCATGGCAACCCAGGCAGCTCTTCCCTTTGTTCTTTTTTGAATGAAATGAAATGGTGCTCCCTTGTCTCCCTTTGTTAATAATATGCACAATATCCGCAACAGCTTTGCTAGTAGTGTGGCAGGTTGTCTTTGTGCTCCTCACATTTACTGTCAGTGTAAAACTGTGGCTGTCTTCACCAGGCAGAGCTGCGCCCACTTTAGCTACCTTTGTTTCTCTATTATCTCCTAATTGCTGTGCTTTCAGAAAAATGGTTTACACCTTGATATGTGTCACAAGTCCCTAGGCCTTATTTCATATGGCAACCAACTGCTATTTTAGTCTTCTGTCAAGCAATGTCATCTATTGGTTGAGTTGGCTGTTGTTTGCCTGGAGATACAGAGCAGATGGTCTATCGGTCAATTATTATCAGCTCTAAATGTGCTGCTTAGGTTAGGAGTGGCGATATCACATTTTGAATTTGCAGGTATCTACAGTCTTAATGTAATTCAGATGTAAGTGGTGATAATGGAGTCATCTTATTCTGAAATGAGAAACAAGGAGTATTAGCTGCCCTGCTGGGACAGAAAAGATTCCCAATCCTCTACTGTATATTGCTAAGTTCAGCAAACCAATCTACCAGAGCAGCCTGTTAACATAGATTGCAAGCTTTACTGCAGATATTAATGCAGGATAAAATATGGCTCTTAATTGCAGCTGCATTTGCAGTCCAGGATAATTTGGAATGCAAGCTTAAATTACACAGCTGACCCTAAATCTAAGACGCTACACAGTTTAAATAGTTATGTTTGTTTCTTGTTTGCATCTTAGGTTTGGGGTGATCTTCAGCCGATACCCTCTGTGTGCATCAGTGGTCTCTTGACTGTCTGTTAATCCTGAAACGGCATTTGGAGGCTGAAGAGCAGCGCACATATGTGGTGCCTGTATAGAACCATGTAACCGTGCTGCATACAAAACAAAGACTATCCACTCTTCAAAGAGCTACACAGAGGAAACACTGTCACATCTCTGAGCTCAGGCCTCCTTTTGACATTAGCCTTGCTCCTCTGGATGAAAGAGGAGAAGGGTTGAAAGCTGGAGGAGATGAGGCTCTCAAGTCAGTTTGTGTAGCGTATGGTGTTAGGGGGAGGCTACGTATGTCCCTTGTATGGTACTACCAGGCACAGTGGTTTGACCTTTATTCAAGGCTGGGCTCAGTACTCATAGTCTGAATAGGTTTGAAAGAGGGCTAAGAAGGGGCTGGACTGACAGCTTCTCTCAGTGTGGTAGGGAGGAGAGGAAGAAAGCTTGTTATGAGAGCGAGACAGTGAGACAGTGAAGAAAGAGATTGAGACTCTGAGATGCTGCTTTAAATTAGCAGACTGAGGCTACTGTGGAGAGAGAGGAAATCTTCAAATAGCTGCCTCTGTGCCTGTGGGACAGTTAACTCTGGGGGGGATTCAGAGTCTCATTAGAAAGTCAGTAGAGCTCTACTACACTCTCCGAAAACACTGTATACAGATGACACCTTGTCATGCCTAGTGGCAAGCACTGCACCCAGATATAGAGCTCAAACTCTCCATACAGCAGCTATGTCATGATTACCAACAACGAAATGGTTAAACACACAATACACATTTTTTTTTCTCCTTGATATGGGGCAAATTCCCAATTCTCCCAGGGGATGCATTAGTAAATGTATCGTAATCCTCTTGTAATCTTGGTTTCCTGTGTCACACATCTCTTATTTGTTCTCACATATTTATTTTTTCCCAGGAGCTGCACTGATGTGGTTTGCTGTGTTATCTTCATCATTGTCATCCTCGGCTACATCGCTCTGGGTACCGTGGGTGAGTTTGACACATTGCTTGCTGATTACATCACACAAAGTTTCACAATGACACACAACCACCCGCACGAACATGCACACGCACAGGAGTGGTAATATGTTATGTTCTGGTCTGGTCGTGAAGTGTGAATTGCTCACTAATCCTGTTCTGCCAGGTTGTACAAAGCACAATCCCTAGCCAGTGGAATGAATGGAAAGCTGAAAAGTGACATTTGACAAAATCTGAATTTACCACAAACAAAATGGACCTGCTCCTCTCCACAGGACGCACAGACAATTAAAACAAGCTGTTGTTTATTGTATTTTTGTTTTTTGACTTATTTGTAATTTCATGGTGGTTTATTCAACAAAGTGTGGGTAGTTGAGAAATGCAGCTCCTCGAGAGATTGGGCTTTTCTTTTAGTAAGTGGGAGCTTTAGCACAACATGCAGCTTGCATGGCTCACTCTGGTTGAGGTGATTGTGTTAGTAAAGCTGTTTTGATGTCCCTGTCGAGTTTTTGACTGGATGACCAGTGATTCCCTATGGCTCTCATTTCATTCAAAGACATTTAGTTCACTCGAGTGTGTGACAGAGTCCACATTGTCTGCAACTGACTGAGGCCATGCAGTCTTGTGAATTTCCCTCTTTCTGTCCATCCTCCCTCTTTATCCTTTTCTCTGTCTCCCCTCTTCCTTCAAGTTTTCCCTTTTTATTTTTTCTTTCTTTCTCTCTTTCTACTTTTAATCCTCTCTCTCATTTGTGTCCTCTCTGCCACTTTTCTTTACCCCTTTCCCATACAAAAGCACACCTGACTGCGCATTTCTTTTCTCCCTCTTTCACACTCGTATGATAAACATCACAAATTAGGGGGAAATGAAATCCCAATGCTGTCACCAAAGTGTCCTCCCTTCCCAGCTCGTTGTCAGTGGAGTCACGTCTCAATCTGGGCATGGACAGGACTTACTGTTTCCCAATAATTTAAAAAGAGCAGGAGCCATGACAATGGATGTGACTTCAAATAGACACTGGCATGTCTGCATTAAGCCGAAGAACTTGGTGTTCTTTCTGCATAATTTTTCAGTTTCATCATTCTTGTTGTGTTAAAGACTTCTAGACTGCCTTTGTTGTGCTGTCTCACGTTCAGTGCAATTCGTCATTGACTGGCAAGGTGAAAGGCCTTAGCACTGTGTTGTTCAGGTTGAAACACAAGAATTGCTTAGTAAATTGAATTTCAGGGTTAGTGGTACTCCTACCTAGAGAAACATAACAAATTAAACAGGACCATTTTTTTTGTTTTTTTTAATGTGTGTAGATGTTTCTTCTTAATTGATATGCATACATGCAATCCTCCAAATAAATGTCCATTGTTGTCTTGTTAATTGCATTTTTTATCCTTGTTTAGTACGCAGAGACACACATGGCCTTGGCCTGATGCACTCATACAATTGTGGAATCCTAATGATTTATATAGGACACTCTTTGATCCAGCTGTACCTAAATAATAATGCAATGCTTGTAGGTAGAGCAAGGCACTATCACTGCCAGTTTCAGGAGTATGCGTCTGGTATAACTACACATGTTAAAATCCATGCAGGTCAAACAAACTGTTGTGGTTGTTGTGTTTGTGGTGTTTTCAGCCTGGATTCATGGTGACCCCAGGAAGGTCGTCTATCCAACCGACAGCCACGGCCATTTCTGTGGCCACCAGAACACCCCCAATGCGTGAGTGGAAAAATAACTTTCTTAAATGACTGCACACTGGAATAATTATGTTCCCCAATTTGTCTGTCAGCTTTCCATTGTTATCTTTACACTCACAAAAGGCTTTGACCACAATACATGGAGATGGTTTGTGATTAATTATGGCAGGCTTTACTGCACGGTACACTCTCTCTGAGTGTCTGTGTGTGTGTGCTTAAATGCTTGCTGATAAAACATTGCACAGTAATGGACTTATTTCTCAATCTTTTGAATCCTTCTAATTGGACCCCTCTCATTGTCCTCATCATTTGTCTCCACAGAAACAAAGCCATATTATTCTACTTCAACATGTTGAAATGTGCCAATCCTGCAGTTTTAATTAACCTCCAGTGCCCTACAACCCAGGTAAGAGACTGAATGAAGCCCCTTCTAGCAGCACATTTTTACACTGCTTTATGTTCCTCTCCAACTTTTCCTCCACTGTTGATTATGCAAGATTGATGGGCATTCTCATTAAGAGGATGTGTTGCATCCTGCAGCTCTGTGTCTCCAAGTGCCCGGACAGATTTGCCACTCTCCTGGATGCGTGGAATACCAACAACTGGGAATATTACAAGCAATTCTGCAAGCCGGGCTTTGAGATTGGCAGTAAGGTGAGAGCCAGCGGTTAAAGGTGTGTCTTTTTGCAAACAAAAGATGAAAGTATATTTATTGAACCCCCTTTTCTGGATGGAATGCGCACTCGCTATTGTTTTGGAGACTAGGTTATGTATTTTGCTCAAAAAATCCAGTTTGTCACTTCCTTCGGGCAGATACTGTGCATGTGCTTACTTGTCCCCAGAACTTTATTCAGGCAAAAAGGGCTACTAAGGGGTCTAAATTTAGAACTCCATTCTTCTGTAGTAGACACACGTTTTGATCACAAGAAAATCATGCCTAGTATGGCTTTCAAACATCCATCCTCAGATTCCACCAGTTTTGTCTGTACAGTCATTATAATGAAGAGCTCATTAGAATGTGCTTTGAGAGACAGGCGGAAGTGAGCTAGCAACCACTGATGCACATCACAGCCCTGTTCTGTCGGCTGGCAGCAGTTCAGTGACGGTGACGTTGGCATGATGGTGCGTAAGAACCAGAGAGTGAGGTGGTGTGTGGGAGCACCTAACAGCTCAGTCATACAGTTTGAACTGAATCATTGATTTCCATTCCCACATCATCTCAAGTATGACAGTGTTACATCAGACAGGATTCAGTCCAACTCTGTCACATCGGACTTCTTGGTCTTGTTCAGGAATAAAGATTAGAAATTTAATTAATTATTAATAATACCGACGCTATAATCACTGAAAATGAAATGTTGCTGAAGTAGGATCTGTAAGTGAGATGTTTGTTCTGAAAATAAGAACTATTTTTATTTTTGTGAAACATACTGATGTTATGCATGTGACTGATAATTATTTGGTTCACAAGACTAAACCGTGAATTTATGGGGGGGGGGTTATGTGAGAAATCCAAAATGAAATATAGTGTTTCAGAAGTAAGAGCTTAAGTAAACTGACTTATTGTTAAGTTTTAATTAAAATTGTTTTCCCTAACATAAATTATGAAGGGCAGCAAGACACAGAAGGTTTTACATAAATACAGTAACTTACACGACAGGAAAGATCAGTTAATTGAATGGAAAAGGCCCTACACTCCTCTAACTTTGATAAATACTGTGTCGAACGGATGGCTAGTGATAAATCACTTGTTTGCAATTGTTTGAATCATCGTCTCCTTTATTTCGCTTTCAGTCAGTTGCAGAAGTCATACAAGATGAAGACTGCCCATCTATGATCGTGCCAAGCAGACCTTGTAAGTGAATCTGAATAACTGTAAACACAGTAACCCACAATCGCTCGTTATTTGTTTGCTGAGCCACGAAAGACAAAAAAAAAATGTATCAAAAATGTGTTTCAGTCCTCCAGCGGTGCTTCCCAGATTTCATTACAAGAAATGGAATTTTAACTGTAGCCAATCAGACCATCTTCAAAGACGGTGACAATAACAAGAGAAGTGTCAGCGACCTCAAAGATGCTGCCAAGTAAGATCTGCTTCCCTGAAACATGAATCTTTATCCTTGTTGTTCATCCAGTTACGTTATGCAAGTAGAAAAGTTAGATACATTAGATGGAGAATTGGCATTCTTGCTGTAGTAAAAGAATATGCATAAATAATTTACCCTGTAACATGAAGTGTTTTAAAACTGTTATACTGTCAATAGGGCTGCCAACTTTGCACCCAGAGAGTTCTGGACAGATATCATTGGGTAGGACAAGTGGGCATGTTACTGATGCCCAGGAATGTGTCCAACCACATTCATAGTAATTTGCATGTTTATTGCATGAAAATGCAGCTTACCCGCAAGTTCAAGAGAAGAACTTCAGGGGTACCTACAAGCTTACAGCAGCTGCTTTGTAAATTTCGCTATCAGCATGTAACTGGGCTGAGATAGCAAACTTTGGACAAGCAGAGAAATCATGTATTTAAACCAGTGAGCTGATATTCTAAACATACATGATTCTGTGTTTGCTGTGAGGAACTTTTGTTTGAAAAACCTGGAAATATAATGTGCTTTAATGCTTTCCTTTTTGTAGCCAAGTAACCATCATGCAGCATGGAGCGGAAAGGTCTCAAAAAAGATTTATTTCATTCAGCTTTTTAACTTTGCCTCCGCTGTAGCCAGTAGCTTTGTGTAGACTAACCCTCCCACTTGTGCTCTTCAGCATGAAGAATGTGTTCCTGCGTCCCTCCACCTGCAACAGTGGACAGGAATTAGGACAGATTAATACAATTGTTTGTGGCATATATCCACCTCAAAACATCAAGTCATCTACTACTTTGTGTGTGTGTGTGTGTGTGTGTGTGTGTGTGTGTGTGTGTGTGTGTGTGTGTGTCAAATAAAATAGAGAGTGATGGTGTGCCCCCTGGTGGTCATTAGGTTTGCTCCCTTGATGTAGATATTCATTTTGTATCTAGTTTGCATAAAAGCGCTGGATATGATCCAAACTCTGGTCTATGGGCAGGGTTTCAGTGACCTTCAGGGAGCTGAACTAGAGCTCTTCATCATAAGGTTGTTTTCAGAACTGCTTTTATTGTTCTGTTTGTCCCATAGCAATGTTAGCTAGTCCTCTTTCCCTTCTCTGTCTGTACTGTAGAGATTTATCTGAGTCATAGGGCAGTGTGTCTGTGGTCGAACTTTGCTGTAGTCATGTTCTGACATTGCCACCAGTCTTATGTTTTCATTTTCCCTTCTATTGGTGTCAAGGCAAGTTAAGCTTTTTACTGAAGTGAGAAGCTGAACTTTATCCTGTGCCATGTAATGACACTTCACATTAATATTTAATTTATCCCACACAAGTTTATAGTTTGTGCTCTGGAGATCTCCACATCAAAGTTTCTGTTACCAGAGTTCTTTTAAATACACTCACTGATAGAATTAGACAATAAATATGTTTGGTTTTATGCTGACTCATTTGTCTTTGGTTGAGGGTTTGTCTTTGTCCAGCAAAAGGGAAAGGTTAAGTTAAGATTTTAAATAAAGCTGGATTCAGGTGACAAGTAAAACTGATTTTAAAAAAGGATTAAAATTTATGTTGAGTATTTGAAGCACTTATTTCGTTTTCATTGGTTCTCAAACACTTACCTGTACCTTGAACAGAAGTAAATGGGTTCTTGATCTGACACTTCCATTAGTATTTGCTGTTCCAATAGATGCTCCTCTGTATCACATTCAGTAACACGCTGCTATACCATTTACGCCATACTGACGGAACTATTGCTCAATAGCGCTTCAGTAACACTAATGCCGTTTTGTGGCTTTATTTTTTTCCAGACCATCATAACCTGATAAGTAGGTCATAAAGCTGCTAATATCAAAAGCATTTTGAAACTGTATACATCTTTTTTTCACAATGAGAGCATTAAAGAGAAATAAAGTGTCAAAATGTTTTTGAGAAACCCTAGTAATTAAACTATTAGAAGCAGTAATACAAACCTGCCACAGCCCCTCTCTGTGTCCTTATTAAATCCCTTTTTTGTCACCTCTTCTCTTTCCCACTTCTTCCAATCTCACCTTATTACTCCGTCACAGAAGTCTCGCCAGTCTGCTGAATGCCAATGAAGTTGGCATGAAGATCTTTGAGGATTATGCAAATTCCTGGGACTGGATCCTCATGTAAGAATGGCTGTGGCTTTTGGTGATTTTCATGTTTTCTCTCTCTTTATGGATTATGGTGCCTACTGTCCTACCTGCTTGAAGCCCC
The DNA here is from genome assembly GCF_020085105.1 of Siniperca chuatsi. Classification (NCBI taxonomy): domain Eukaryota; kingdom Metazoa; phylum Chordata; class Actinopteri; order Centrarchiformes; family Sinipercidae; genus Siniperca; species Siniperca chuatsi. Next base: position 19,217,446 of record NC_058047.1, read on the forward strand.
AAAGGTGGAATTTACAACAGCAGGCGATTTAAATAGTACCTGATAAGTTCCTATTTACAGAACGTCTTACTAAATAAATTATTAAAGTCTAAATTAATTTCTTTACAAATACGGGTCAGTTCCTTGTATGTATGTGTTTGTGTTGTTGCAGTGGTCTGTTAATAACCATGGTGGTCAGTCTGCTCTTCATCCTGCTGCTGCGCTACACCGCTGGTGTGCTCCTGTGGCTCATTATCTTTGGGGTAATCGCTGCGGTCGGATTCGGTGAGTATGCACTATAGACAGTTGCCCATATTGCCAATAGCTGCTGTGTACTTAATACACATGTTGGAGATGTTGCCCACATGTTTTACATTTGCTGCGAGCAGTTCTGTTGTCATGGCAAAGTGCAGCAGATTTAGATTTGTCATATCTTGTTGCATCCTTTCCTGGCTTTCATTCTTTCTCTCTGTCTCTCAGGTATCTGGCACTGCTACTGGGAATACAGTACTCTGAGCAGGAAGCCTGGCACTAACATCACCATGTCTGATATCGGCTTCCACACAGACTTAAGCATTTACCTTCAGCTCAGCCAAACGTGGCTCATCTTCAGTAAGTTGTCCTCCACTACCGTACCTACGTCACACAAATTTTAAAAGTGACATGATAAAACATATTTGTTGTATGTGCATGTCTAATTAAACATATTTGCTTTGCAGTGATCTTACTTTCTGTGATTGAGGCCATCATTGTGATCATGCTGATATTTCTGAGGATGAGGCTGCGCATCGCTATTGCATTACTGAAGGAGGGAAGCAAGTGAGTACGGATAAAAGCTCTGTTGACTCCTTAAAACTTAAATGGTGTGTTTGACACTTCATACATTCAACACACAATTCAAAAAGATGTTTCTTGTTTCTAGGGCCATCAGCTACATCATGTCCACTCTCTTTTACCCTATCGTCACTTTTTTCCTTCTGGCCATCTGCATCGCTTACTGGGCCGTCACAGCAGTGTATCCTTTTAACTGCTGGTACGTTAATGAACTGTTTTATCTGGAGAAGTAGAGGAATTCTGCTACTTTCATGCAGTCTCTGGTAGTTCATATCATATGTAAAGATCATATATAAAAACCTATCAGTAAACAGATCACGCACTACTGTAGTTGATATAGAAAATGGATAGTGCTTCTTTCACTTTGTGTTTTATGTTTTTAAAAGCAAGAGCAAAATGGAAACAAGCTGGTGTTGTTGTGTCTTATGTCATAGACCTAGCATTGTAATGCCTGGATGAATGAGATGGCTTTGTGTAAGCAGCATGTAACTAAAGTATTAAAACAAAACTGACTATATTTTTTCAGTAGACAGTGATTGTTGTGTGGAGGAAATTTCCCTTTGTGTTGCCCTTAACTAGTTTGCCCTCAGCTTCTTAGCATCTTCTGGTAATGCAGTCTACAAGGTCACGCCTACTGATGATAAATGCATGTATGCCAACCTCACATGCAGTCCAATGGTTAGTCCCCCACTCTCTCATGCAATGAAGTGCATTTGCTGGAGAAATGCTTTATATGTCTGGAATATGTGTGTTTATTTTGTTATGTTTTGTTTTCAAAAAATACCAGTGTCTCTGATTCTTCTGAAATATTTCTTGGTTAGTCTTTCATCACACTCAATCAGAAGCGAATATAAGAGCTTCGTCTTATTTCCTATTGTAAAATCTGATCAGCCCCCCATGTCTAAAAGCATTTATATGCTATGTGGTCACACAACTTTTAATAAATGCAGGATTACCTGAATTAACATCCAAAATAGAGGCACAGTGGAGGAAAAAGCCAAGAAGAGAAAATTGACACTAGTGTGTTTTTGTGATTGAGTAGTTTTCCTTGTTATGAATTAAGTGTAACAGAGAGATTTAAGCAAATATTCCGTCACATTAGTCTTGTCCAGCTACACATCAAAGATCAAATCTGTTGCTTTCTTTCAGACTTTCAGTCAGACCAATATTACCCAAGTGTGCCCCGGGTCACAATGTATGTTTGCCTTCTACGGTGGGGAGAGTGTGTACCACCGCTATATCTTAGTCCTCCATCTGTGTAACCTGTTCGTGTTCCTCTGGCTGGTCAACTTTACCATCGCGCTGGGCCAGTGCACCCTGGCCGGGGCCTTTGCGTCCTACTACTGGGCTCTGAAGAAACCAAACGACATTCCTGCCTGCCCCCTCTACTCCTCTTTTAGCAGAGCCATACGGTAGGGAGCTGCAAGAACAGAGATGTTACGTTTTACAAAATACTAGAGTTGAATGTTGACTTGCCTACTTGTCTCATAAATAACAGAATAATAACAAGGGATTCTCCAATACAAGCATAATGAATCCACTAAGATTCCTACGCAAATGTTTAAATGTCTATTATTCCATTCGGTTTCTCGTGTCACAGTTACCACACAGGTTCTCTTGCCTTTGGTTCTCTGATCCTCGCTGTGGTGCAGGTGGTCCGAATTGTTCTTGAGTACCTGGATCACAAACTGAAAGGTACACTGTAACTCTTAAAAACACTCATCTTCCCACTCTTACACAATTTAATGATTATTTCAAATGGGATGTTGATGATCGATGATGTTTTCCCAGGTTCTCAAAATGCATGCGCTCGATTCCTGCTTTGCTGCCTCAAATGCTGCTTCTGGTGCCTGGAACATTTCATCAAGTTTTTAAACAGAAATGCATACATCATGGTGAGTTAAGAAAAATCTCCTTTGTCAATAGTTTGGACTGATTTATTGTATCTGTTAGCAGTTCAGATGTTAGTTGGCCTGGCCTGTTCCTCAATGCTTAATTACCTTCTACCAAGTACTCTACTCACTACTACTCTACTTTTTTCTCACCAACAGATAGCAATATATGGGAAGAACTTCTGCACCTCCTCCAAGGATGCTTTCTTCCTCTTGATGAGGAATGTTCTTCGGTAAGAACTTACTTATAGGTCTATGTCAGATCCATGCATCTAAAACGGCTCAGAGTACAGATTACTTTATGCTGAGACACTGTCAGTGGGAGTGTTTCAAGCAGGTGCACATATTTCCTTATTAGCCGACTCACCATCATGTATTTACTGGTGTGTGCACTTTGATAGCTCTCTGGTGAGTCTGTCTCAGTGCGTGACATTGCCTTCTCCATTCTCTGGTGTCTGTTTGTCCTCCACTCTGGCTTTTCTCTACCTCCTCTGCAGGGTGGCTGTCCTGGACAAGGTGACAGACTTTCTGCTCTTCTTGGGAAAACTGCTTATTTCAGGAAGTGTCGGTGAGTTTCATGTCACCCGCGGTCTGTGAAGTGACATAAACAGCGGCATAGACGAAAAATTGCAGAAGACACAGATGAGACATCTTCCTGAATATTAAGAGGATGATAAATCGTCTCACTCTCTCACTCGCTATTTTCGCCATGCACATACTCTATTTCCACTCAGTTTGCGTCATTATAAGTTCATATTTACTGTTGCATAGGCTGCCTGCCGGCCTTTGAAAGCAACTAAATCTCTTCCATTCAATTTTAGGAGGCACTAAATTCAATTCAATTTATGAGATCTTAATTTAAACATAAATCCAAATTTCTGTTTCTGATGACATGTAAGTAAATGGTGTTGCATTTCTGTTGCTATGGCCATAGTATGTTATTGTGATTTGTTTGTTGTGATTTTACCCATGTCTTTTTTTAATCTCTGCTTGTTATTTAGTCTTTTTTTTATGTTTTCCAGGTGTTCTTGCATTTTTCTTCTTCACACGTAAAATACCATTACTAGTCATTCAAGAGGAAGTGCCATCCATAAATTACTGCTGGGTACCCCTTCTGGTAAGGAATTAAAATGTGGGCTATTTAATGCATAATTGTACCTGCAATAACTACTGAGACTGAGTCAGGAGATTGAGGTACAGTATGTTTGCATTCTGACTTGGACTATTCACTGTGCACACAAAAGGTGCACTTTCCTGTTGGTAAAGTGGAAAATCATTCCATGAGATTCTTCTCCTCCATTTTATGTCTCTGGCTCAGTCAGTACCTTCAAGTAGAGTCCTCCTGTAATTGCGTTTTGTTAAAATAACTGGAGCATTAGTTTGGCAAATATATGAAAATGAAAATTAATTTCTTTTCTCGTGGAATATACCACTAAAATATTGTATATTGCTTACCTTATGCCTTTACATTTGTCAGATTTTTGCAAAGGATGGCTAATTTAGAATGTAGCCAGTTACTCTTGATGTTTTTGCTGTTTTGTTGGAATGCAGTTTTTTGTTGTCGAATGTATAATAAAGCAGACATTGCAGAATAACTGCTGACTGCGACCTGTTGATTCTTTCAGACGGTGATATTTGGATCCTACATGATTGCACATGGCTTTTTTAACGTCTATGCCATGTGTGTGGACACATTGTTCCTGTGCTTTTGTAAGTATGCTGGTTGTTTCAGTACTTTACATGACACAGTTTGAGAACATGACTACTTGTACTGAGGACTGCTATGATGGTTAAAGATTAAATGTCAAGTGGCCTGTCAGCAGCTGAATGTAAGTCTTTCCCTCTTTAAAACTGGCGCTAAATGATAAACTGATTCTCATTCAACTCTCTTTAATTCATGCATGACCTTTTTGCTCATTTATGTCTACTAAGTCTTCGCTTTCCTTTCTCTTTCTGGCTTTCTGTCACGCTGTGTGCTGTCTGCTATTCCTGCTCCTCCTCTCCTGTGCTGGGACCTGGTCTCAGGTGAAGACCTGGAGAGGAACGATGGTTCTTCCTCCAGGCCCTACTACATGTCTCCTGGCCTGCACAAGATCCTGCGCAAAGGGGAGGAGGGTGCCAAATTATGTGCTGCCTCCTGAGCGACTTGCGGCCATTTTACTGAACTCTTGACTCTCTCACTCACTTCTCCATATCTACTGTGTATGTGGGGGTCTGGACGTTTGAGAGCGAGTACTGTAGGGCTAAACATCAAAACTGGATGCATCCCAGCCTGGTCAGGGACGGCCTGGGCATGAAAGGACATGCTTTCACGTCATTTCCTCACAGAAAAGGCATGGGGGATGAGAAAAAGACCTCTGTTTACTTCCTCTCTTGAGCCAACTCAGATACTTGCCTTTTTTTTCTGCCACGCTTATGTTCTTTTTTCTTTTTTCTTCTCTGTATTCTCTGCTGACCTCTGCCTTACTGAGAGGGTACGTGTCAACTCGCAGGACAGACACGTAGGCTGAGATGAATATGATACAAGCAATTTTACCCAAACAAACATGAAAAATGAATGACCTTAAAATGTACAGATGCCACTGATGGACTATGGCATAAGGCATCACCATGAAAAAGTGGTGGACTTCTCTTGTCGCACTTTGGTCTTCTAGTGTAAAAGTGTATGCACTTTCACCTATGGGAAAAGAACCGTGTGATTAATTTCTTCTGTCCAGCATGATTATTTGCTGGCTATTGGTGTTTACTATTGGTTTTATAGGTTGCTTTGATCCACCGTATTTATACTAACACAAACACACAGGATCCAAAAATGGTGTGTAATTCTGCACTTAGCAAAACAGGTTTTGTTTTTGTTTTTTACATCATTTAAAAAAAAGGTCACAATCATTTCAAAGTTTCCATTATGGTCATAGATGTACTGTAAACCAGACAGAGACTTTGTGGGGAGTTCAAGACTTCAAAAGACATTTTATGGTTTTTGCTTGAAAATTTAACAGAACCTGACAGTTTTCAGGAAACTCCTGAATGCAGCCACTAGTTTATGTGCCTAGTTGTGGGGGGGGGGAGTTTCTCTTATTCTGTGGTTTTAGACCTAACACCAGGAACCTTTTGCGATACAGTTTATAAAAGGATGTCAAAGCCATTTTTGGTAAATTTTTTATTGGATGGTTCAGATATAGTGCTGTTTTAATACTAAGTATAATACACGCATCTGTCTGGAGGTTATTCAGTGTTCTTTTTGTATAGGAGAATTTTTTTTATCAATCCACTGAAAATGTGAATCTTTTTTTGAATAAACATTAATGGTTCAAGCACCTTGCCTCTGGTTTTAAATTTAAAAAATTGTAGGTTTAACTTTGATGTACTAAATGATTCTCTCAGTTTTTAACACATTGCTACTGCTGCCTCCTAGTGTGGGATCTGGAGGTGAACGACGGCTCTCCTAACCGGCCCTTCTACATGAACAAAACCTTAGGGAGCATCCTCAACAAGAAGAACATCAAGACAGCGGGCAGGACATAGAGAGAAGACGAAAGGTGGGGGAAGGAGAAAGACTGAGGATCATTTACCAAAGCATGGTACAAGCCCATGTAGCAATAAGCATTTTGGCAAATATAATATAAGTGTACACAAGTTGCAACTGTACACTATAATGGACAAACTGTAGATAAGCAACTCTAATAATTAGATTCACCCACACGCTCATAATTTATGGGCTTGATAGTTCTTTGGTATTTATAGCTAACTCCAGAGGTCAGTTTGTCTAAAAAGAAACAAGTCTTCTTGTATTGGATGGTGTACAAAGTCCCACAATCTTGTAAATATTTTTTCAAATTTTATAGTTATAACTAAAATATGTTTCTTTGTATATGTATTATAGCCACAGTCGTACTACACAGCAAGTTCCTATTGGAACAAGTGATTTCTTTCTTTCATGAGATTGTGATAAACATCAGCTGTTTTTGTTCTTAATCTTTTGTAATAGCCAGTTTTCACCACTTGGTGGAGCCAGTCATTAACAAACATCTTCCATGTATTGTTGCTGAGGCGTAAATGCTCTGCTGATTGAGCTAGTTTTTCCATGAAATGGTCTAACGTTAGCTCATCCGTGTATTGGCTTATCAATTTATCTTGTTTTCTCACATTGAGAAACATATTCACCACTTAGTGTCCACTGTTTTCATATTTAACTGTCAAGGACATAATGGCATAGCAAAGTGAGCATCATCATCAAAGTGCTTCACAGCGAGTCTTTTTCTTAGAATTGCCACACTGAGTATTTAATTGCATCTTGCAGCTACATAGCTTAAATTTGAAGATGCTTTTGAAAAAATTATTTGTTAAAGGGATAGTCAGCAGCCAGTAATGGAGGTTCTTGTCTTTTCCAAGTGTTAGTGATAGGAATGAAAGGTGAAGTAGGTTGTTCTGTGTTTAGTGGTTTGGAAGAGCGTCACATAAGTCACAGATTTATTCTCAGCAGCAACCTGTTAGTCCAACCGGCAAATAACGCAGACTCTCTATCTGTTACACATGGTGCTGTTTCTTTTTTCATTTCTAACCTGCTGCTGATATGGGCACATGTATGTGTGATTCAGAGGGCAAAGCAATGAAACCGATCCCAAGGATTATAACCATTACAATGTGTGATGTAACCAACCAACTCCTGTTGGTTTTAAAGGTGGCTGTAAAAAGTGGTTTCCTTTACAGAGAACTGTGGCTTTTCGCATCCTAAATAAATATCAGAATGTCCTCAGAAACTTCTCAAGTTTACACCTGCAGTATAATCCACTTCTCTGCTGTCCCATTTGTATGCTTTGTATGTTTCAACTACACCTGCATGAGCTACGAACAGAAGCAGTGTATTAAGCCGTTCCAACAAAGAAGTGTCTCAAACAGACGGAACACACGGATGGAGGGCAGAGAAGTTTCTCTAAACTACTGGAGAAGTTTCTATAATTATTTTGAGATTTTTTTTAAGGTAGTATAAACTACCGCTGTACTCTGCGAAGGATGAAGCTTCAACCCCACAGATTCTGGATAGACTAACACCTTAATTCTGAAGATTATCCAACAAAACACAAGAGCAACATTTCTTGTTGGAGTTATGAACCTCATTGGAAACAGTGTTAAATCTTTTTGTAACTACGGGTCCTCTCGTTGATCCAAAGTGGGGCTGGTCCCACATAGTATTATTGAGTTTTTAAGGTATTAGTCAAATAGAACTTTTTTTGTTAATCAGATTGAATTTATGATTTTACTTACCATATATTTTGCATTGGTTGCTTCCTGAAGTATAAGCACATTTCTGGCATCAGACAAAACAACTGATGTCAAGGTCAGCTGGCATGAGTGTTTGTATTACCGGTGAGCCAGTAATGTTGCGTCTGTTTAATGGAATATTTGATTAGTTGATGAAATCCTGTGAGGTGCAGCTGAAGTCCATTATTGTTTTTGTCTTGAAGCCAGAATCCAGGAAATGCTTGAAGAATTTCTTTTAGTTCATCCCAGTTTGGGTATCACCAGGCTGTTGGCACAGTAACGTGACGGATGAAATAAATGAGTGACACGGCTGTTGGCAGTTTCACACACTGTGTCCTTGTATGTTACAGATGTCAAACTTCTGGTGAGGTCTTCTTTTTTCTTAAAAGTGTTCATGCATCACTTGGAATGATGCTCACCTTTAGATCTTTGAGATGTGACTCATGCTTGTGAGTCTTTGTATCGTGTTTGTCAGACCTGAGAATCTGCCCTCAGAGTGACAGCACTGCCAGACTTACACACCTTATACCCCCATTTGAGCTGAACATGCTGGGACACGTATAATGTAACCATTCAATATAAGCACAACAACATTGCTTGTGTATCTGAAAGGAGATCAATGATGCATGTAGTGCTCAGAGTGGCATATTACGCATGCAGCGTGATGTTATTCCTTTTTTTAAATACTGAATAACTACTATACTCCCAGTGTATTTTGTATCTTTATGTGCATGCAGCTCAGGTTTAGCTTCATCCCATGAGGGTGAGTGATCTGATAAGTGAAGTAAAAACTGTGTTTTTAGATGCCTCCTCCTCCCTCCCATGTCTGGAAATTAGATTCTTTTGGTAAACCACAGTCAACAAGCAGACACAAGTAAAACTTCTCTCTTGGTTAGAATGTGCGTCAGGTTTCTTACCGTAAACTCTTAAAAGTCAAACTCCGAAGATGCACTGCTCTAACCTGTCAATACGCCAAATAGTTTTATTTATTGTGGCTCATTTGTGCAGAAAGCTGACAGTAAAAATCACTCTGTCATATATTTATTTATACAGTAAAGGTTGCATGTGTTTTAATAGAATGTATTGCCTGTGTGTATGTTCATCATTCAAATATAGATGTGTTACTTCTATTTTTATCAATAAATTTTTTTTGTACTATGCACTTACTTTCTCCCCAAATTCCAAACATGCATACTGAGGTCCAAACTCTGCAGCATGTCAGCTGTCACTGGATCTGACCTGTTGTGTGAAATATCTCTTTTTCATTCATTCATCTCCCGGGTTTGTGAAAGTAGACATTTATTTTCAAAACAGACTTCACATACAATAAATAAATTAAATTGCAATATTCAAACACTGCTATACAAACAATTTCAAGTTCACCTTCATAATGAGTTGACATTTTGGGTAGCGCGGTCAAACTGTGTCACCAACTACACAAACAAATATAAATCTATAATGTCATATGTCACAATCCTACACTGAAACCTTTCCATTTCCACATTATACAGTACATTTAGGACTGTAAATTATAGTCATCCATAATATGCTCAACAGTGAATAAAGTGTTTTCAAAGAATGTCAACATGTAATGAATTACTGGCAGTTCAAGAAAAGGAAAGGTTTTATGATTCACTTAAAATGAAATTATATTTACCATGGAGATCTGAATACTGCAGCTGCTAATGACAGACCATCGCTGGTGAAGTCTGAGGCTGCTGTGTGCGTGTGTGTGAGAGAGAGAGAGAGAGAGAGAAGCTCAGGCATGAGACACAGGCAGGGAGGTCATGGCGTGGGCGGGCAGCAGCGGTTGAAACATGGGTGGAGGGGAGTGTACTGCGGACACACACAGAGAGCACTGGAGTCATTACAGTTTCTATAAATTATATTAAAATATATATAGAATTATTGAATTAAGACATTGGTAAAAAGCTTTAGTGTCATCTTTAAGCTTCTTTTGCCTTAGTTTGACAGATATTGTTATAGATTACTCAGAGCAATATATAAATCCTGAATATTTGAATGTTGCCTTATTAAAATCATCTATATTTTTACAAAAAAATAAACATTTTCTAGTATCCTTCCAATTAAGTTTATAGGCAAGTCTGACTATTTATTTATGCTATTTGTAAGTTCATTAATCAAAGAAAAAAGCTTTGTATAATTTTTTTTTTCAGAACTTATATAGCAACCTAAAAATCTCATCTTTTTTTCATTTGGAAAATATTTTAAGTTTTCAGTGTTCATCTTATAGCTTGTTCGTCTATGATCTCCTTTACCTCTGAAAGAGATTTTTTAAATTTTACTTAAATATAACATAAAATCAATCATCAGCAAATAAACTTTTTTTCTTTGGCTACATTTATGCCACTCACTTCTTCTTCCTGTGTTATTTTCTGAGCCGAAGGTTCACTTGCTATCGCAGATAAAGACGGAGATGATGGGCAACCTTTCTTCGTGCCTCTTGTTAGTTGAAATACTTCAAATAAAGTTCTGTTTAAATCACCAATTGATGACTTATTTTTGCTTCCTGGCATATCGCCTGAAAAGCACATTTCACATGTAAATTTGGTTTTCAGATAATTCACAAATGTAAGATGTCACCTGTGCTTTTTTGCACATTTCCACCTGTGATAAATTCTCACGTACACATATGTGGGTTTGGGGCAATTTACATGTACAGTAAAAAAAAAAAAAAAAAGGATATACTAAGTGTCAAAATAGGAACTTTAGTTTTTTATTTAAATGTTATTTTTATTAACTTTCTAAACAGTCTTAACATCATGAAAAGGCCGGTGCTCACTGTCTATGAAGGAGTGTAGTGCTGAGAGCATTGATCCCTCCGGGCCTCCATAAGCTGTGTACTGCAGCTCCTCGGGGGTCGGGGTGGGCTGGGACAGGCGGCTGGGCTGCAGTGAGGTCATGGGGGTGCTGGAGGTGTGGTTGGGGCTCACGTGCTTCTTGTGGCGTGCTCGGCAGTTCTGGAACCAGACCTGAGTTAACAGGACAAACACCTTTTGTATGGCTGCGTTTGAAAGTAACACACACAAAGATGAATACTCTGGGTAGTTGTGTTAGTTTGTGAACTGTACGAGCCTTTATCTCTCTCGCCAAAAAATCTCATGGAGTAACAGTCGAGGAGTCACTCTTGCCCCTGGTGAGTAAAACCACAGTCGTAGTCTTGTCTTTTTAATTATAAAGATATACTTATGATGTTGTGTTAATTCAGTACACATTTATTACTTTTGAGAATCCCAAACTTGAAATTTGGTATGCTAGCTAGGCTGTCGTAGCATAAGACAAATCTGCCCCAATGTGTGTTTTTTTTCCCCAGAAGTGTCACTATCAAACTATGATGCTAAGTTCTGTTGGGAGAAGCACTGTTAGCGCTGGAAACTGTGGTTAAAGTCTCACAACCATCAATTTAAAGCTGAGTGACTTGAACCACAGCTCTGGAAACATAGCTAAATAACTTTGCATAGTTTGTCATTAGTTATATTGAAACACTCCAAAGTAGCATCACTCCATGTTGTTGCTTTGAACACACTATTTCTTGTTTGAATGATATCCTACACATTGAACACATCTGTCAATCCTACGGTCTTTGATTGAAGACATATATAGTTTTTTTGGGTAAAAAATGTTTTTCTATGTGAAAAGATTTCTCTGTAAATAATGTCAGAATGAAAGTATTTTTTCTGGTTCTCACATGATATGCACCTTTTGCCAGTGGTGGAAAGTAACTGAGTACATTTACTCAATTTCTGCACTTAAGTATAATTTTTAGGTATTTGTACTTTACTGAAGTATTTCCATTTTATGCTACATTGTACTTCTACTCCGCTACATTTCAGAGTCAGCTATAGTTACTGGATACTTTGTCTATTAATATTTACAACTGGAAACAAATGATCGGCTTATAAAATATAATTTATTGTTATGGATTAAACTATGCGGCAGAATATAAAGTATTTAAAACTAGCTTTACCTCAACCAGCTACATCATTAAAATTCACAATAATGCATCTATTCTATGGGCGTGTAGCATTTCTTTTCTTTCTTCTGTTATTCAGTGCGCAATTTAGTTGAAATTTTGCACATAAACACGCGTTATTTGAAAGCATATAGAAATCATTTAATGGTAATATTGATGTTTGTCCTTTGGTTTTGTACATGTGTCACCAGCAGATGCGTATTATGCAAATATACCTCATTAGTGATTGAGTTTCACCTCTTGCTTCTTCTCTTTCCCCTCCACTGACCTGTATGACTCTTCGACTGAGGCCCGTCTGCTCCGCCAGTTTCTGCAGTGTTTGGGCATCTGGATTGTTGTCCTGAGCAAACTGGGCCTGCATCACCTGCATGTTCACGTTCATGTAAAAGAAAATCAGTTAAATAACGGACAGGTTTGCTCTGTTGTCGTGTGAGGAAATACATGCCTAACTGCATTTTGTTTGTCTGTATCAAAAGCACTGCTGTTAACAGATCATGTGTTTGGAATAAAGACTGTCAAATAGGAATCAATTAATATAGATAAATGTGATTATATCTATTTATCTATCTTGCTCGACATGGCCTTAATGCTGCCTTAATGCATATATTATTCACTATTCATTGTTCACAAAATTTTAATTATAGTACCCTGAACAATGCACATAATTATTATTCTTATTATCATTAAGAGAGGAAAAACAGTACAAAAGTATAATTTAAAAACCAGCATCTATGTTTGTGGCATTCTACCTGCATCACATGTGTTTTATTAAAATAAATTCTATACTACATTTATCTAGTTTATTAAAATCAACACCTAATTTTAGTTTTACCTTGTGTTTTCATTAACTTTCTTTGAATACAATAACTAATCTATCAGTGCTGTAACTTCCACTATCACATCCTGTACACATATTGTCAGTAAATCATATGGTTTGGATCTGTCTTTTTTTTTCTACCTGAAAAAATTAAGAAAAGAAGTGTGTTGTTGCTGTTCTGCTGTCTGAGAGATGCAATATGCCCTAGTGAACTTCTGCAAAATCTTTATTACACAAATCTGTAAGTATAATAACAGATTTTAAAGGATGAGGCCAATGTTTTTAGGCCAAAAATGAAAGAATTCAGTGTTTTCCCAGCAGAATTTTAGTATCTATTATATTTATCTATGTCTGTCATATGTGATGATGGAGGTTAACCTGCAGCTGGTCGGCAGTGAAGCTGGTCCGCGCTCTCTTGGAGGGTTTTGGCTGGTTAATCTCCTGTTCAGTGGGCACAGCCCCCTCCATGTTGACACTGTTCCCTGCAACAAGAGCAGGTTCTCATATTAAAGCATCTTGAAATATTTAGCACAGAATTAGAAATACTGTATTACTTTGAAATACAGTATTTTAAACCTACTTTTTTAAAGAGCAGCATGCAATAACCATCTTTAACCCAAGCTATTAAAAAAATGAAAATGAAACAAGTTCACTTTAATTTCAATCATTTCAAATAGAATACTATTCTCAGGACATGATATGCATGTTGGAAAACCTCTGTAAATTCAGTTTAGGCCTTTTAGTAATTTCCATATAGACCTAATGATCTATTAACAATAAAAAGAGGGGACTAGCAGCATATTAAACTCTTCACTTTCAGTAGCTTTAAGAAATCACTGATTTTGTGATAAATATTTGTGATATGTGATGAATATTAGATTTTTTCTTTCTTTTTTTAAGACAATAAGGGAAATATTGTGTCCTTTTATGGCAAAATGGAACAAATCTGTAGGAAAGTCTTGGAAGTAACTGAAGTGACTGTTCCAGCCTCTGCGAAGTGCTATGTAGGCTTAAAGTGAAAACAATAATCCCGGTATTTTGGAGTAAGGACCGAATCCTTTAGCCGGCTCACCTTTCTCCACGGCCCGCTTCAGGTTGTCCAGCATGCAGTCGTAGTGGACCCTGCAGAGCACTTTCTCCTCCACCAGAGCGAACTCCTCCCCAGTGGACAGCTGCCTCTTGCAGGAGAAGCAGGCGAAGCAGGCCAGGTGGTACACGTTCCCCTTCGCCCGGCGGACCCAGTCTGTGGAGTGGATGTTCCGGCCGCAGCACGCGCACCAGGTGCCGTATCTTCTGCAGGTGAAGGTCATGGTGAGCAAATTGGACACCCGCATAGCTGCCTGAGGGCATTTTAAAGGCTGCTGCCATTTTTTTTAACTCAATAGCCTATCTTTAATTTGGATATACAGCTGCCTTTGTGAAAATATGAGATAAGATAGGCCCTGAATTAAATTATAAAGAGTTATAATTAAAGTGACTCCCAGCTTTAGTTTTTAGTCTCTCTCTCGTGACAGAGAGAAGTCACACAATATTTTACCCATTGATCCAATATTACTAAAATCTTTTTTTATCTATCTTTTACAAGTGATGATGGAGAGTAAAAGTGCGGCGAGTCATTTTTTGTTGAAGACAAAACCGCTTTAGTTTGGAATGATTGATTATCGATTCCATTATTGGTAATTAACGGACTGTAATTATTTCAGATTTAAATATAATAAATGTACAGTCAGAGCAGGGAGACATGTCAAGTCCAGCAACTTTTATTATTATCATTGTTATTATTATTGTTGTTGTCATTATTAGTCTAGTCCTCAATTTGCAATACATGTAGGCTAATTATTAAGCGGTTCATATCTTGGCAGGTTCATTTTCCTTCAACAATTTCGTTTCGGTAGCTTCGATTGTCGTTAGACCAGCACTTGTAAAGATCGATGCACATACCGAAAGTAATCCAGTTTACAGAAAATCTCTTTTTCTTTGATGTAGCAGCTCGTGTGGCTGCCAAGTGAAGTCTGGCACACGCTGCAGGAGAGGCAGCGCACATGCCAGCACAGGTCGTTAACCTAAAGCAGAGACAGGATAAATTAGCTAAAGTCAATCAGTTGGAAGGTAGGCCTATTGTATATACACGCATGAATACTAGCGTGAGCCTTAAAACCACACAAATCCAAACGCAAACGGGGGTAATCCATAATCCAAAGTTCAATAAAAGACAGTCCTCGCAAATAAAAAATAAAAACTTGCACACAAAAACGAGCTGGCAGTGTTTACCTTTAATAAATATTTATCCACAATTTCCTCGTTGCAGCTCGCGCACACAGCTCTGCCTAACAGAGGGGCAGAGGCCATCGTCTGCAGCGACGACGCGTCTTCATCCAAAACTTCCACCGGTGCGCCCTGAAGGGATCAAACCTGCGGTTAGAAAATTACGCACAGGAACGCATCCACCCCATACCGACAGTGCAGCATGAGTTCCATGATACGTTTGAACACAGTTCACCTGTTGCTGCCGCAAAGTTCATGATACACTGCAAAAATAACTTCAGAAGAAACCATTCATTCTCAGATTCTAGTTTTTCAGGCTCAACTTAATTTACCAAAATCAATATCTTAAAACACGACATATATATATAATTTGTTGTCCACAGTCACAAATATTTAAAACTTTGTCACACTTTTTCTAAAAATGGGCTCGAGTTAATTCTCAACCTGTTTTGGGGAATAAATCAAGTTTTAGCTACAACAAGTAATTCCTACCATTATGTCTCTCCTGTCCTCAGTGCATTTGCCTAGCAGCTCTTCGTCTCCTTTGCAATCTTCACACATGACGAGAAGCTACGGCGGGAAGAGGATGTTGGTCTGTCAGACTGTAGCAGCTGCCTTAAATGCCCCCTGCTCCTTCCCATAAATATCATGCCTTTCACTTTTCACCATGACAACGCCGGCGATTACGAAAATGACATTTAAAAGAGAAGGATAGTCATTACTTACAAAAACAGACAACACTTGAACTAACACTTATCCTATGTGCATTATGTTCTCGAGATCTGCATTTGTGATTCAGCAACTGCTCGCGCTGTGGTTAAACCCCAACACGCCAATTTCACGTGTCAATCAAAAAAAAACAGCGCGAGGTCTCAGGGAAAAGGGGATTGATTTTTTTAATAACAGCAATTAAAAGGCTAAGTTCGCCACAAACGTCCAACCGGGGCAACCAAAAGGTGAAGAGGTCTCATTAACTACTTGAGTTTTAATTGCAGAATTCAGGGAGGGGTAATTTTCTTCGACATTTCTTCAAATTGTGAAAATACTGAGCTGTCAGCGTGTGGACGGCCGGTTTTAATGATAGGCTGAAGCCCACTCTGATTTAATTGGCAAAGCAATTTCGACTAATATTTAACCTCCGATACGGCCCATACACCGACTCACACCTCAACCTGCTGGCATAAGAAATATGCGTCTGTCTTTAATTGTCATTACTCACCTCATCGTTGGACAACAGAGATCCGTTTTCGTCCTCGCTAACGCAACACTCTACTTTTACTTCACTTTTCCAGCGCATGTCTGTGTCCAGGAGTGTGACGCTTCCCAGTTTCAAAGTAAAAGTGCTGTTATTCTTTCTTTCTCCTCCAGGATTCCTGTGTGTGTCAGTCAGTCTGCCTTGAGCTGTTTCTAGAGGGCGGACCATAATTCATATTTTTCCTGTCCTCCTTGGCCGCGCCTCCCCTTGGCAATAAGCTTGGTGTGTGGGTTTTATGCGAGCTTTGAGGAAAAAAAGATACAATCTCTGTCACAGTTATATTCTTATAAATATTTTCTAATGTATTTTCGATTGAAATTTCAATTTGACTACACGTAGGACTTTTACTTACGTAATTAAGTATTTTTATTATGGGGTATTGCTACTTTTACGTAAGTAGAAGATGGATATACTTCTTCCACCAATGGTAATTACCCCATAGACATGATACCTAATGCATCTCTGAGCAACATGTGATCTGCTTATTGAAAGCTGTCAGTACTTAAGTCTTCCAGTTTGCTCTCACTGAACCTAAAGTACCTGACCTTTGGGCTACTAGAATGTCATATATTTAATTTACAGTTTGAGACCATGGCCAGATTAACCTGTTAGGGCAGTGGATTTAGCTTTAGGAGGCTTGAAGAGAGCAAATGATTCCGTAATTCACAAGAGAAAAAATCAAACATTATAATAAATAAAATCTTAATAAATAAACATAATTTTATGTTGCAGAAATATGTTTTATTTCTGCTTTCCTATCCTGTCAATCCTGTTCCTTGGGATTTATCTTGTGACTCTTATTGGGGTAAGAGTGTATGAATGTACCCTGTCGCCTTCAAGTTCCTATTAAATTCAGTGCAACCAGCACTCCTATGCTGGAATAAATATTTGATTTGTGTTTACTTTGTGGTTATTTGATTAAACACAACTTAAGTGGGAATATGTGCTGTGTATTCAGTATTCACATTCACTGTTTTCGGTTTCACGGTTTATCATGAGTATATACAGTATATAGTAGATATACTCAGTTGTCAGTTTATTAGGTACACCTAGCTAAGACTAATGCATACTAATACAACAGATCTGCAATAAATCCTTCCTTCATGAATGTTATAATGTTCAGTTTTTGTTGTTTTAGCAAGGTAGACCTGATAACCAGTCAACTGAGTGTAAATTTTCTTCTCTTTCAGCTATGTTTCTCTAGAACATTTCCCCTGTCAAAATAAGAGAAAACAAAAGCTGCGCTCACGTATGCACACACAGTCAGAGGTTGATAGATCCAAACGGTGTCCTTTCAACAGAGCGTAAGGTAACATTACAGCTTGCACTCACAGGATACCTCTTCTTTCTTCAGCAGTGGTGGAAGGGGAATTTGCATTCTTTACTTAAGTAAAAGTAGAAATATCCCATGTAAAAATACTTCAAGCAAAACTCCTGCATTAAAATTTGACTCAAGAAAAATACAGAGGTATTCTCAGAAAAATGTACTTTAAAAGTATCAAAATCAAAAGTACTAATTATACAGAATTACCTACAGAGTGTTATATTGTTATATACAGTACATTGAATGTTTATTTTTGGTCAAAGTGGAGATAAGTTGAACCATACAATATACCCTCTGAAACCTAGTTGAATCATAAAGTACTGTTGCATAAAATAGAAATACTCAAGTAAAGTACAACCTCAAAATTCTACTAATAATGCCCTAACCCTAATGTTCTGTTTGGGGTCCTGGAGATGCTGCTGTCGGCCCTGTTTAACAACTGAAAAAAACATACTTAACACTGTTTTGTCACCTTGATACTTCATGAAAAAAATGAAAGGAAAAATATTGGTTGATTTTGCAATTATTATTATTTTTACACATTCAGCAGTATGGTCTGTGGGAATGATGAGGAAGTGAAGCCAATGTCAGCTAAATACAAGGCTTACGTGTACTTGAGTAAATGTATTTAATTACTTTCCACCACTGCTCTTTTGGCCATCTTAAATGTGTTTTTGCATCTTCAGCTGCATCATGCTGCGTTGCTCAAAACAGAAAATCAGGCAGCCCACCTGCTTTAAGTCTGTATGCAAATCATGTCAACTGTAGTGACAGGGGACACTATACGTTCTTTTTAAGAGGTAATGCAGATACTTTACAAAGATTAGAAGGACAGGAGTCTCATAAACAAACTCTTTGGGTTGTTTGAAAGAAAACACACAGTTGCTTACTTGTTGTTTTTTTTTTAAATCTTTTTTTTCAGTTAGTCATTCAACCCAGTCGCTCACGCAATCCCACCCATCGTCACCGCCACACACACACACAGAGCAAAAGACTCATTTCTGTTCTGACGGGATAACAGTCCGACCTGCACCAGCATGAGTCTGCGTCCGTATCGCACCATCGCAGAGGGATAAAGGAGTTAGCGTGCCTCCATCGAGATGTGTCCTGTTCCACCTTTTTGAGATGAATGCTCTTTCTCAGATAACACATCTCAAGCGTTCCATGCTGCAGAGCAAACAGTTCACTAAAGCAGCCTGCGAGACACCCACTCCTCCCTGAATACTTATTACTGCAGAACTCTTTGAGCACTGCAACACTTAAAAGTACAAAAAAAGTCCTGAAAAGCTGCTTTATTTTGGCCACGGTGATGAGTTCAGATGGAGAGGTCAAAGGTGAGAGGAGAGATGTAATGCCACCAAGACAGTGTTACTGTGAAGTATAATATCAAAACAAATAATACCATTTTGTCATGAAATGACAAACGCACCATCTGTAGAATACCTGATATGACTGCAGATGTTGGGAAAGATGTAAATCTGAGTGTGTAACAGTTGCATGTTTTCATTTTCCACATTGCATGGCTGACTTCATAAATGTTTTGCATGATGTGGACCCAGACAAAAACGTCTCATCTGTCAGCATACTTACAGACTTGTTCCTCTGCTCTGCTGCTTTACGTATGTCTGGCTGTGTGTGAGGCTGCTGGGTGTATACAGTACGATCTATAAATACTCCATCGTTAGGTATGAGAGGTAGAAAGTAGGTCAGTGATTACAATGGTATGCAAGACGATGGCAAAATGGGTCACTGAAGAATTATGCAACTAAGAACTTGTAGTGTTATAGCAACAGACCTATTTAACAAAAGCTGCCATTAACAGTGAATTTTAGCAGCATTTTTTTCCCATTATTAGAATTGACACTCACCTTTTATTCACTGTGGAAGTCTTCCTAGAAACATTTATGGTATCTGGTTATGGTCATTTCTGTATTTTGTCGCCTTCATCAAATGAGCAATTCCTGTTTGTATCCAAAGGAAGAGTTACCACTTCAATAGTTTTCTACATTTTGGGTTTTAAAATAATTTGTTCATTTTGCAGTTATTATTTTCATGCATACAGCAGTGGAGTCTGTGAGGCACCAAGCAAACAGGAAGTAAAGCCAATGTCAACAAAACATAAGGGTAACAAAAGTGCTTAAGGAAAGAACATGACAGTAATACAGTTAAGAAGTAGAGCCTAGTACTTTTTCTTTGACAAACAGAATCACTCTCACTAACCCACAAAGCCTCTGGAGTACATTATGCTATATCTCCGAACAAGAAATGTAGTAAGGATGATTGTTGAAAATATTTTATATAATATTTTTATATATACTTTTTTGGTTCTTTGCATCAGCAAATTTTCATCCTTACATGATACAAAATTGGCACATTCAGCATTTTTCTACATCCAAAGTGATCTCTTTATTTTTCTTTTTCTTTTTTTTTTACTTTGTAAAGATTCATCAAAGAAGATACACAGGATACCCAAATATAGTGAGAATAAGGAATGTGGGAGACTCTCTCCAAGAGAAGCGATGAGCATTTGGCCCCGGCGAGCCTCTGAGAAAATCTTCTAATTTGCTACCTCCACATGGACCTTTGCTTTCTTTGGGGCTGCAACTACTCATTTATTTCATTGAAATCAGTCCGAATTGGGGTGGTTTACAATTGACACAACGAGTTTGGCATGACCTTTTCTCCTTGCTGTAAATGGGTACTCATCGAATCTGAAGGGGGAGGTGGGGTGCTGGAGGAGGGATGGGGGGGTTGAGAACGGGGTTGCATTGGCTGGGGGCCAATGGGGGATTGGGTGAAAATCACAGCAGTGAAAATGGCAGTGCAGTGAAAGAGGGGCCTGATTGCATTGGGACAGCATGCGAGAGGGAGCAGCATGCTCAGCCCAATCAGAGCGACATAAGGAAAAAGTGCTCTTATCAACGAGTAATGGCCCACTTGACAATCACACAGGCACAAAACTGCTCTATTTAACGCTGATTGCAAAAACCGCTGCCCCCCCATCTCAGAGCCGCATGACTCCCCGACATCTCCCTGCCACCTCCCAGCTTACAGCCAAGACTCTTTCCTGAATGGAATTTATAATCACCCCTCCTCTATTTCTACGCTAATTGTTATTTTAAGACTTGCGTTGTGTATTAGGCATTTAGTGCTGGTGAAATGTCTGCCTTGATTACTGTGTTTATTGCGAGCATTGAAGGCATAGCCATCTCAATTCCAGCAGCTTGACAGGTAGTGAGTCTTTGAACAGGTGTCTCTCTGTTTCATCTACCTGGCTGTTCATCTTAGTTCATGTCCACTGCCTAGTGTGTGAGAGAGAGCTGCTGCAGTGCACATCTGCACATGTAAAAGGACAGAAGTGTTTAAGCTCTGCAAAGCATATTCTATACAGCACTGATGGTTAATGAAATACTGTCACAATTAATAGCTATTTTAGTTTCAGTCTCTACTTTAATAAGATGGTCTAAAAACAACATTCTTTAGGAACTTAGTATATTTCACATCATTCAGCTTGATTTGGCAGCACACACTCTTATTACATCAACCTGCTGTCACCCTGCTGTTATTTTATTAATACTAAATAACAGTAGCAGTAGTAGTAGTTTAGATATTTCTCCATTTTGTTTGCTCCTGGATATATTTGTTTATTCCTTGTAGAAAGAAACTGCAATTTCTTTTTCACATTGTGTGTATATTATTTAAATATATTATTTAGCTCATGTCTAAAGACTTTCAGAAATTTTGTAAATAAGCATTTGAACAGTGGGGTCTCAGTTTCTAGGGTTCTCAGCATGAATACTGTAAAATGTCTTAAAACCTTTGTGGCTACACAAAACACAAACAAATAGGCACTTGCCCCTACACACACAGATGTTATCTGTGACCCATGTTATCGCTCAATTTGTTGTCTCAAACATCTACAGGTGTGTGTTTTGGCATCCTGGTGTGAAACAAGAGGAAAAGAGAGCAATGCAGAGATGCTGGTGAATGTAAATGGGCAACAAACACACCGAGTAGGCACCTTTGGTTTGGGTTCTGTCCATCTCGCGTCCACCATGCAAAGCTCGGCCAGTCAAAAGAGAACAAACAAAGTGGGAAAAAAATATAATATTAATTATGATAAATTAAATCAAGCTCTCTTACTTTATCTGTTTTTTATTTACTTGTATTTTCAACATATGCCTGGGTAAAAAAAAAAACATTTTAGTCAACTGTATTGCTGTTTACATGCATTTTCTTGAAGGCACTGCCACAGAGACTTGACACACATGGTTCAATGCAGCTAATTCTGTTGTGTCTCTGGTCTTTTTTGGAAGAAAAACCTCAACCTTGTGTCTTACTATATCAGAGAATGTCTGCAGATGCAAATGGTCATGACTCGATAAAGGAAGAATCCTTGTTTTACCTCCACATTTCACCAGATTGACCCTGTACACATGTGCACACACGTATACAAAAACAAGTGAGCATTCCTGTATGCTGCACACAGCCATTTAGCACCACATAAATGCTATGCATAAATAAGTAAATGCATAAATAATGACTCAAAATGTTTATATTATATTGTCATTATGCACCCTCCTGGATTTTGATTGTCACTGTGTGTAAATTGGATGAGCATACACTACATTTATTCTGCATAACCACCAATATTGTCCACTTTGTAGCCTCCAAAGCGCACTTGCTTTAATAAAAAACTGATCTAAAAGTCTTTGGTTTTTTTAAGGGAAGGTAAGTGCTGGTTATATTATTTGTGTCATTGTGGTCCGACCTTAGCAGGTTTTGAAATGAAATGTTGACTGTCCCCAAAATGTCTATAGGTCAAAATAATGACTGTTTGCATACTGACACCTTTGAACCAACTGAGACATTTCCGTGTGGCAGGACAATTTAGAGACCCTGGGTTCAACCTCCTGTGTCCAGCATCATGCTCAAGTGTTCTTGAGAAAGACTCTGAACCCCTGCCAGCTGAAGGGAAACTGTTCTGCTGGTCTGCCAAGTCTAACCTCTGACTTTCCTGTAAGTTTCATGTTATACGTACTGTACATTTCAAAATGATCAGCAGTTTCACAGTTGCGTATCTGTATCTCCTGTTGCTTATTTGAACAGGACAGTTGTCCACCAAAAGAAAAATACACAGAACATTCTTCTCCTCTTCCTTCCTAATGTATTTATCAGTGATCCTCAAGTAGCAAGACTCCCAATCTTTATCACATCTTGAGGCAGAAACATGGCTCCTCTTACTGGTCAACTCTGGTAGTGAAAAAAATATCTGTTATGAATATGAGCAGTTAATGCAACAAAATTAGGCCAGGTGTGACATGTTGTGTGATACTTCAACACCATAGAGGGCAATGAGAAGCAGCAAGCAAAGCCACCACACTTATGTCATAAATATAGAAGATAAACTTTTGAGAAAATATACCATTTGTGATTATCTTTTGTATGGAGTTAATGTAGCTCTAATTAGTTTCACTTAAGAGGTGGCTTGTGTATTGTCCACACACTAATAGAAAATGTGGAAATGATGCTGTGTCCTGGCAAAAATAGTTTTCCACTTTTCCACAAGAGGGCCACAGAGGACCTGCAGCTGAAGCGCCTCCTGGTAAACTAACTGGGAGGTCTTCACATATTCTATAACGATTTTGATGCCATGAGTCAGTAAAAGCAAACAAATATGGTATATATTTTTTTAAATGCATATTTTTTTAGCAGATCAGTTGTTTCAAGATCCTACAGTTTTATATTTAACTTGATGGATACCACATAGTGACAATATACAGCACCAACATCTCTATGAGTACTCCCACACAGTTAGTTTACCAAAAATATAAACTCAAAAAAGCACACACACACACACACACACACACACACGCACACACACACACACACAATACTGATTGCATTAATCAGCAGTACTGTCACTTAGTAAAGTCACTTTCCATTACAGCTCTCTTGGGACATTACAGTTTTCACTATTCTGCCTGCTTTAATTTTGCTATTAACTATTATTGCCTACAATATCTAAGACAGTGAATAATATTTATAGTGTTTAATTTTACTATATAGTAATAGTGTGAAAAAGTGTTTGCCCCCTTCCTGATTTCATATTTTTTGCATGTTTGTCACACTTAAATGTTTCAGATCATCAAACAAATTTAAATATTAGTCAAAGATATAACACAAGTATACACAGAATGCAGTTTTTAAATGTTTTTAATTTTATTAAGGGAAAACAAAATCCAAACCTACATGGCCCTGTGTGAAAAAGTGATTGCCACCTAAACCTAATAACTGGTTGGGCCACCCTTAGCAGCAACAACTGCAATCAAGCGTTTGCGATAACTTGCAGTGAGTCTTTTACAGCGCTGTGGAGGAATTTTGGCACACTCATCTTTGCAGAATTGTTGTAATTCAGCCACATTGGAGGGTTTTCGAGCATGAACTGCCTTTTTAAGGTCATGCCACAGCATCTCAATAGGATTCAGGTCAGGACTTTTACTAGGCCACTCCAAAGTCTTCATTTTGTTCTTCTTCAGCCATTCAGAGACCCCACAACAACATCCAAAGAACTGCAGGCCTCACTTGCCTCAGTTAAGGTCAGTGTTCATGACTCCACCATAAGAAAGAGACTGGGCAAAAATGGCCTGCATGGCAGAGTTCCAAGACGAAAACCACTGCTGAGCAAAAAGAACATTAAGGCTCGTCTCATTTTTGCCAGAAAACACCTTGATGATCCCCAAGACTTTTGGGAAAATACTCTGTGGACTGACAAGACAAAGTTGAACTTTTTGGAAGGTGTGTCTCCCATTGCATCTGGAGTAAAAGTAACACCACATTTAAAAAAAAACAACATTAAACCGCCAACAGTAAAATATGTTGGTGCTAGTGTGATGGTCTGGGGCTGTTTTTTTGCACAGTCTCTTTCTTATGGTGGAGTCATGAACACTGACCTTAACTGAGGCAAGTGAGTTTTTAGGTTTAGGTGGCAATCACTATTTCACAAAGGGCCATGTAGGTTTGGATTTTGTTTTCCCTTAATAATAACAACCTTCATTTATAAACTGCATTTTGTGTTTACTTGTGTTATCTTTGATGAATATTTAAATTTGTTTGATATATATATATATATATATATATATATATATATATATATATATATGTATGTATTCCATTAGCCTATAAACAGTGAAATGTCTTGTTGTCATAATAAGTGGTTATTTGGAGCACCACTGGATTAAACTGAATTGTTAGCAGGTCCACCAAAGAGACATTTCTCAGATGGTTTCATTTAAATAACTGTTCAAGGGCCACAAAGGTAAGAAAATCCAATATTTCACAAAGAGGCAAAGATTTGAGTAAAGACCAAAAATGTGAATACAAATTTGTAGCAGAACTTTGTTTTTGTTTTCTTTCCTCTCCATCTCATCACCCCTCAGAATTGTCTGGTGACCATTTGGAGGGGCCCGACCCCTAGGTTGGGGACCACTGGACTAAACTACCTAACTGTATATAAAGTAGTTAAAACTGGCTGCACCTCAACCAGCTACAACACTAAAATGCTGCTTACCTAATGATGCATCAGTATTAACAATGTTATAATAATATCATATATAATAATATATCACTGACAGGGACCATTTTTCTGCAGAACAAGGACTTTCACTTTGATACTTTGAGTACATTTTGCTGATAACACTTCTGTGCTTTTACTTACATAGGATTTTGAATGCAGTACTTTTACTTGTTATGAAGTATTTTTACTTCATGCACCAATGATTAAAGCTTTACAGCATTTTATAAATGAGATCGGCAAACATTTAATGAGTCACCAGTGAATCTAAAATAAGTTGACATGCTAGTAGGTTACTTATCAGATCAGAAATAAAATTAAGTAAATTGAGAAAGTTGACTCTAAACACCACATATGCTCTTAAATTAGAACTGCTGTAAAGACTATCATCTACTCTATTTAAAAACAAGTGGTTCAGAGTGTATGAGAGTGTGTCTGTCTGGTTTAGATGTTAGTGGGACTCTGAAAGTGGAAACCAGCCTCATTGGCAGCATCGTCACGTGATCTCCCATAGCAACCGGCGAGTGTCATCAGTTCCGCTCTGGGAGAAGTGCAGCCTCAGCCCGAGGCAACTGAAAATTTACGGATACACTTCATAACAACTCTGCCGGTTACATCTCATTTTACATTGGCCTCGGTGTCTTCCAGCGAAGTCCACGGTCCTTCTTGCCTGAAATATTAGGGAGATTTTCAAAGAGAGTGCGAGCTGAAAACCATGAGTCACCTCAACCCAGGGTAGGTGCAAATGATTTTTATTTAAATATATTCAAGAGTGGAAAGAGCTGA
The DNA here is from genome assembly GCF_020085105.1 of Siniperca chuatsi. Lineage (NCBI taxonomy): Eukaryota > Metazoa > Chordata > Actinopteri > Centrarchiformes > Sinipercidae > Siniperca > Siniperca chuatsi. The sequence continues at coordinate 19,243,427 of NC_058047.1, forward strand.
GATCTAGCTTTGAGTTCAACTGTAGTGCAGTCCATACCTATGTGATTTTTTCAGTTCGTAGACCTAGTACATTTAAGTTAGAGAAAGTAAATCTTGGCTACTTATTTTTAGAATTACTTGAAAATGAAATTCATTTCTTAATACAAATGTCATATGGGAGTAAAAATTTCTAGCAATATAGCCATTATAGAGACATAATGAACTCCTTTTAATTGACTCCAAACCTATGCTAATGCTACTATTAGGCTAGTCTACAAATAGACCCCTATGACTAATAAAAAACCTTTACATACAGAAGTTTTAGAAAATAAAGTGCGTCACAGAACGACACTACTATTGTACAATAGCATGGGAGGACAACGTCTAGCAACATGGTCACCACTGAGGCACATTTAACTACTTTTAGTAGACTCAATACCCATACCAATGCTACTTTTCGGCTACTGTACTAATGGGTCCACCAGAAACTAATAAAAGATTAAAACACTTTTTAAACAGCAGTTTCGTAAAACAAAGTGCTTTACTGTGAACAACAAATGACGCTGAACAGGACCTGAAAAGGAAAGAAGAAACAGCAGAAACAAAGATGGACACTATTTTCGTCGAAGACATATACAGATCCTTTCATTACATAAAAATATCAATACCACAGTGCAAATGTACTCTGTTACCAGTAGTGGAATGTAGCTAAGTACATTTATTCAAGTACTGTACTTGAGGTATTTGTTTTTTAGAATTTCAATTAAATGCTGCTTTATACTTTTTACTCCACTACATTTATCTGATAGCTATAGTTACTTTACATACTTTACATTCAAAATATGTATGTTATGGATTCCACTATTAAACAGTATATGAAGTAGTTAAAATTCACTTCACCTTGAACTGCAACATTTAAGTACCGCTTACATATTAATATATCAATAATAATGATCCAGTAATATAATTTCATGATATGGGTCATTCTGTTGCATAATGAGTACTTACTTGTGATACTTTAAGTACATTTTTTTGCTAATACTTCTATACTTGTACTTAAGTACATTTTTAATGCATTTACTTGTAAAACTTGTAACTGTAAACACAAATGACATGTTTTAAGAGTGTTTTATGCTCTTTTTGTCTTGCTATGACACATCAGCATGATATAGCTCTGTGCCTTATGTCTCCTCAACACTTCACTGGGTCAGAGAAAGTCATGTATAAAATGACAAGTGATAGTTAAACCTCCATGTTTGTGGTTCAAAGAGAAATCTGCGGCCAAAGCTGAGGAGCACCAGAGACAAATGAGCCAGGTGCACAAAGAGGAGGCAGACAGGGTTAAGTGTGCCATCCCCTCTAATTCCTGTGCGTAATCAGACACCGGTAACAGACCCTATAGTTGTAAGATCCCGTTGTCTCACAAACAAATGCTGGGGGAAATCAAATCCGCTGCTTTCAGACAAGCCAGGCTGTGGACGACCTGATGTCTCGTTAATGAGGACAATGAACAAAGACGGTGTTGTGCCCTACTAAACCACTGGACTGAGATTCTGGTTTTCTGTTAACTCTAATCAAGAAGTCTTGAGTTACTCTTGCGGAAGACAAAATGTAAAGTCTGGATGTCCATCATAAAGTGAAGTTTCTTTGGCTGGGATTAGTTCAGTGTCTCTTTTGTGTTTTTATTGTCTTGTTTCTGTAGACTTATTTCAGCCTACAACAGTCTGACAGACAAACATCTCGCTGGATACTTCAGCAGCACTCGGATCAGGAGACACCTGCACAGAGCAGGACTGGTACGTCAACAGGATGATGATGATGATCTGGACTGTAGCTACCACTGATGACACAAAGGTCATGTCCTCAGTATTGTGGCTAGAAATTTAACGAGCTGAAAAAGAATTTACATTCTACAGTTACACAGAAGTAACAGATGGTGGGTTTTGAAGCTAAATTATTTAAAATGTGATTGTTTTTAAACTAAAAATATTAAATTAAAATATATTAAAGGGATTTAGTATTTCTCCCAGCAGAATTAAATCCTGGCAGTGTTAAGGATATTATTTATTTTATATTTAGGAAGACACGATTTAATTCAATGTAAGTGAATACTTAAATGGAAGGGGAAAAAAATTAAGTTTCTTCAGGAGGTTGGGTTGATAGCTTGGATATGGATGTATGACCTCATTTAGTATTTATAAAATCCTGGCCATGGCTCTGACGATGATGATGATAATGATGATGATACAAAAACTGAAAACTACACTGGGTACCCTGGTCTATCCTACTTCTGAGAGCTACAAATTTAAGATATCCATACTGTCTATATTATCAGCAGTATCACTCATTTAATAGCCTGTAATCACTCACAGTGAGGTACATTTTTGTTCAGTTGCTCATATTGCAATTAGGGCTGCACAATTAATTCAAATATTATCGAAATGACAATATGGCCAAGTGAAATATCCAAATTGCAGAAGCTGCAATTTTTTGATAAAGGTAAAATGTGACAAAACAGCATTATAATTAAGTACTGTAGTGCTGCAGAGATGTTCTGACCTACAAATCTTATTCTCCAGATGTAAAAAAAAAAAACGTTTGTTTGATACAGACCCCAACAAATGCCACATCATCATGATTTTAACAGTTTTTTCAGTGAAAATGAAAACTGTGATGCAAAAATGGTCATTCCCACCAATCATAAATCATATTGTAATATCTGTCAAAATAATGGCAATATGATTTTTTTGCCATATCGCGCAGCCCAAATTGCAATGTAGTAATCATCTTTGACTAAATATTGGCTATTAGGTAGTTGCCATCACTAACGTGAAAGTTCCTCCCTGAGCACAGCTGCAAAAAACATTGTGTAAAAGCTGCAAGGAAATGTACTGTGTCTGGCAGATTTAAAGCTGTTAAAAACAAACTATAAAAGTAATTAAATTTAGTTAAGTTAAAGGTGGGGTATGCGATTTTAATCCAATACACGTCTTTTTGTCAAGTTCAGCGAATATCTCCTCACGGTCCGCTTGCAGTCTGTGTTTGTCAGTTGTTTGTACACAGCCCTGGCTCTGTATATGGGAAACAAATAAAGTGGCTTGGACTGGGCCACACAACTAACAGCCATTCCAGCCATTTAGCCATGATTTGTGTGTCAGGTGATGTTAAATTATTTGCCCGTGGACATTCAGCTTACTTTCTAGTTTAGGAGAGTTGTGAGTATCGCTGTCTGGAGCTGGTGTGCTGGTTCTGGGAAACCATCTCGTCCTCTCTGGCTGTTAGCTTTGCTGCAGCAACTGTAGGGACAGTTTGCTAACCCACAACCAAGATAACATTAGTTACATGACTTGCTGTGTTGTTGTTCACTCTATATCATGGTATTTGTCATGGTATTGGATTTCGCCAGAATCACATACCCCACCTTAAACAGTCAAAAACTCAGCTAATCTGCTTCATCAGGACTATATGGGTATGGTTTAATCAGATTTGATTGACAGCGGCCAAACAACCACCACCTGTCATCAGTTTCTGATTCAAATGTTGCTAAATCCTGATTGGTGCACAGAAGTACATGACATCGCCTTTTTTCAACCCCACACACTTCAAACCGTTGAAAAAAGCACAGAGAAAAATCACAAATACAGAAATCTCTTGTGGGAAATAACAGTTTTTTGTATTTCTGCACAAAATATCAGCTGTTGATTGAGTTTGAAAACATAGTTAACCGTCTTCAAAAACCCATATAGATTGAACCCTGCTGACACTATTGTTGTTATCAGATCACCAGGAGTGGGCGTATTGTTCCAGACAAGGAGTACAGACACAAGCTAATCCAGAGAGCTCACCAGAGACACGTTCGAGAATGCCTGGCCCAGGCCATTTTCCACAAGGTGCTGGAGATGGAGGTGGGAGGAACACAGTGTACCACAGAAGAAACAGTCAAAACACTGTCAGCTAATCTGTGCTTCTCCTTGCATAATAAATTTTGCAAATTTGTTTCTGTGCCCCTCCCATACAGCGTGTCCATCAAATAGAGATCAAAAGGAAACTGGAGGAGTTTGCAAGGAGGGAAAGAGTGCATAAGATCAAGGTACATCACCTACATATAAACACTGCTTTGCTAAAGTAATGACTCTTGAATCATATGAAACAAAAAACTGTTCATAACATCAGCCTATATTAGACCAGTCCATTTCCTAATTATTGTTGATCCATTAAAAAAAATAATCTTCAGCATCCAATTCTTATTTTCCATAATTAGCATTTACCATTATATACAGTGCCATTATTTATAAATACTTTTGTACAAATATATTTCAATTTGGAACTTCATACACTGTATAGCTACACAGAAAATGGCAACAATATTAATGAATGGTCTTTTTTGGAAGGTGGAGCGCTCTAAAAGGTATGAAGAAGACATCATCCGCATCCTGTCTCCACACCCACCCACGGGTGCCAGGACCATCCAAAAACAGCACTCTGGGCCAGAGGGGGAGCACTCTGAATCCTCCGAGTCTGTGAGTCAAAACATCTGTCTTGGTGCACCAGTAGATTGAGTGGCTATTGCTGTAATATCACATTTAATACGTCGTCACCTGAATGAATGATACAGGCACCCCTTTGGCCATTCAGGAACAAGATAAACCACTGATCCGTAATTGAGTGCCTTTGAAATTTGACCTTTAATTATAGCATCTCCATCATGCAAAGGTTTGTTTAAATGCCATGACACAGTTAGAAATGGTCTCTGAGATATCACATCTGAGTTAAAAACCTCGACCTTTATTTAAAGAGCCTTTATTAGACCAATCAGTTTAAGATGAATAGGTCGATCAGACCTGTGTTTTACAAGATAAAAATATGAGGTTTTATTTTAATTGTAGTGCCCTCATCAAGAGTGTGTGAGATACTGGGTTTGTATTTAAAATGTTGACATTTAATCAAAGTAATAGTTTACATTGCTGGGAAAAGAGTTCACATTCTTGATAAGAATTAGATGAGTAGATTGATACCACTCTGTCTGTACGACAAATATGAAGCTACAGCTTAGCTTACCATAAAGACTGTAAATGGGGAAACAGCTAGCCTGGCTCTGTCTGAAGGTAACAAAATCAGCCTTGCAGCACCTCTAAACATCACTAATTTCCAAGTTTTTATTAATCACTCAAACAGTTGAGTCAAATCATTATCTGTGCATGCTGATACATGTTTAACATTTGAAGAGCTGTCTCGGCTGCTGTTTGCTCTGTCTGCAAACAAGAGTGTTTTAAGTGAAGTCGTCAGATTAGAAGTGTTATCTTTGAATCATTAAAAGTCACAGACCATGATGCCAGAACAAATAGAGCTGGTAATCCTGACCTTGATCTCTGTGTTTACCCTGTTAAATCTCTCTCCTCTTAAGTCGCAAACATCTCACACTTCAGCAGGTAGAGGGCTTGTTTGAAATAGATCAACAGTGATATGTTGGGAAAAATGTCAAGGCACTTCGGGGAAGATTACTGATGTGCAGTTGCGCACACCAAATGTATCATTTATCATGAATTGCAACAAAAAATAGCAAAGAAATATTCTGTATAATGAAATAAATGAGAAATAGAGCAGATTACATTAAATTAACATATCGAGTATAGCATTATATTGCAGCATGCATAGGTGGTGTGCAAAAAACAGCGGTTGACCACAAACACACACACTGGAAAATGATGAATTATGCACTTTATGAAAAATTATACAATGAGAAATAATAAAATGCCACTTCTTCCAGTTATGTGTGCCTCGAACACATGTACTGTATTTTCACATTCTCTGTAGCAAAGAACAATGAAATGAAATAAAGTAAAGAAAAATATAATAGCATAAAAGGCTGCGTTTAACAGAATACAACCTAAAATAAAAAAACACCAACATATTCAGTATTAAATTATATTACAGCATGCATAGGTGCTGTGCAAAGAAACATTAACATTATGCCCTGTATGACAAAACATGGAAATACAAAATATAATAACAATAAAAAAATACTATATATACTGTATTAAATAATGATTAATGACAATAATTCCTTAAAACGCTCAAAAAAATGGAAATTTGAACCACGACAACTGGGCAAACTCTATCTGCTGAGGAAGATGATGATGATGTGGTGAGATTGTTTGGTCAGCTGGTTTTTCAGGATCAAGAATTAACTTTTAATTTATAATCTATTATTACTCTCACGAATGTCTACTATTCACAGCCTTGTATTCATTGTGTTGTATTCACTGTATTTAATGTTACACTGTACTTTATTGGTTTCCGATAGTTTCCGAGTGTTTGCAATTAGCAGAATGCTGACTGTCTGTGTGTTATGGGTGCTGCAGCCGGGCTCGTCTCGACCCAACACGGCTCCAGGAAAGATGCAGAGGCCAGTGCGTCTGAAGCCGATCCACAGTAACAGCACCACAGCTTCGCTCAGACGCAGCTCCCCTTACAGACTCCCCGAGTCCTCCAATGAGAACGACCAGCCATTCAACTGCACTGTGAGATCGTGACACATGAGACACACACTCATTCATTCATTCATTCATTCACCCATTCATACAGACAAAATCATATTTATTTTTGGTTTAGTTCTAGAGTGAGACCAATAATATCTACTGTGTCATACATTATATTGGACAGATGCATACAAGCCAAGAAAAATATTTTCAGTTAATACTAGAAATCAAGATTACAGTATGTCCCACACTTCTAAAAACTATTTAGACAGTTTTGAATATTCACCCCTCAGCTCTGTACGTGGACAAACACCTCTCCATTAAACTTTTGTCTGCACTAAAAGTAACTGTTTTAACAAGCACATGCACAGACATTGTCATTGCCCTGCTGTAACAACAACAAACAGAAGTCTTTTCACAGCGTGACTTCATTAATTTCCCTCCCAGATGGACAAGGAGTCCCAGAGACGTTTGACTACAATGGAGGCCTCCCTTGGCATCTCACCCTACTGCCTCCCAGTCATCAACAACTTTGTCACCCCAGTACCTCCAGCCACAAAGAGGAAAGAGAGGGGGGCAAAGGTTACTCCCAGTGGCACGCTCAGAGGCCGCAGACTGCGTCCTACCACCGCCTCCAGTGGAGCTGATGTCACTGAGGTCTTTATGTCTCTTTATGTTTTCCCTGGCAACAAAACTTTCCATAACAAACTTACAAGCTGCAGCTCCTTTTGGATTAATTAGGAACACACTTCAAATTTCTAGGATTGATCTTTGCAAGACCCAGCAGTAGGAGGTTATATTATATGTTTTTATGCGTGTGTCTTTGACATATTTGTATGTCTATACTTTGCCAAAATGCAAATACAGAACAGCATAGAGGGATACCAAGCATTTTCTGTTACTTCATCTGCAGTCACAGATTATTGTTATCGTAAATGCAGTTGCAATTAACTCAGTGGTAACAATATGGCTGGACAATAAACAAAATCAAATGGACTAAAATCAAATTAAGTCAATCAATTAAACAACATTATGAATCTCTTACTGACCTAAATTTACTACACAATTTAATTATGCAATTGTCAACGGAGTCCATTTTAACTGGTCATACTGTAATTAATCAGACAAAATATCAACTACTTAACAACTTGAAAAAGAAAACAGAATTCAGTGATATATACAAATAATTTGCATTATATTTATCATTATAGAGTAAATTTCATCCAGATTTAGATAATACCTACCTGTATAGATCATTCACATCAAATTTGGGATTAGAAAGTCAAAATAATTTCATAAACTGGATTAAATTGATATCAAACTGACCCCAACCTGCACTTTTTCTCATCTAGGACCCCCCCGTGCTGAGGAGCTCTGTGCACCAGAGCAGAGTGTCTGTGAACATGATGTACTTTGGCAAAACAGTGCATCTCTCCCACGACCTGATCGACATGAGGGATGAGGTCAAAGTGTTTCAGCAACACTGTGGAGGAGAGAACCTGTGTGTCTACAAGGGCTTGCTCCGCGAGGGAGGTCAGTGTGAGGATCTGTGATTGTGTTTGTGAGATATGTGTGTTTGTGTACACAAATAAGAGCAAATCCAGGGAGAGAGGTCATTTAGATAACATAAGTGTGTACAACAGCCTTTGAGCAAACAAACCAACTTTTAAGGGGTCACCCATTCTATAGAAAACCTTATTTGTTATTTCTGTATCTTTAATTTAGTTGTATATCATTATTATTAAAATTACCTATATGTAGGGATATTTCACAGGATTTAAGATGGGTTAGAGTCATCTACATCTTCAATCTTTCCCTCAGAGACTTTCCAGTTCATTTCAAGGCGACACCGAGGTTTCCCCTTCAGCTTGACCTTCTTCCTGAACGGGCTGCAGGTGGAGCGGCTGAGCTCCTGCTGCGAGTTCAAACACAGGAAGGGTTCCAGACTCGGCGGCAGGCACAGACACTTTGGTTTCTCCAGCGTAGAGGGGGCCTCTCCCTGCTACAAGTAAGGGCTCCTTTTAAGGCACACTGTGTCTTTAAAGGGGAACTCCACTGATTTTACACATCAAAGTCTGTTTGCAGGTCTTGGGGAGAAAAGTTGTATAAAGCCTTTTGTGGCTCCAGAGGGAGCTGCGTGAATAAATTACCTCACTTGAGTCAGCATCTGCTGGGGCTGAAGACTACAAGTTTGAAAATGGAAAAAAATCTGGGGGTGCATAGTTAGAAAGAAGTGAGCTTACCAGACCTCTGTAGCCCCTCCTCATCTCTTCTTGAGGCTAGAAGCTCCAGGCTACATTAACCGCTACTAATATAACAGACCTGAATCTGTGACTGGAACTATCAGCGGCTGAGTTGTATTGTGGGTAATGTAGGCGTCAGGTTTTGACAAGGAAGAAGAATGTGGATTAAAAAAGACGCCCTTTTTTTTTACTGGCCATTGTGAGTCAGACAATTTTATAGTTTGTTAACAACTTCGCCATATTAACTTGATAACAATATGTCAGTTTTGTGTTTACAGTTTGTTTCTGCTGCCAAAAAATCAGTTATTGCAGGTTTAATGGACAGATATTAGAGTGACATCGATCTTCTCATCTAACTCTCGGCAAGAAAACAAATAAGCATATATCGCAAAATATCAAACTGTTCCTCTAAACTGAGTGCTTACAGTATATTATGCTCATTTTTTCAGGTGCATCATAGCAATGGGATTGGACAAAAAGCCCACTCCGCCACCAAAGAGGGTCAAAGATGATGGAGGAAGAGAGGAGCCAGTCATCAGCCCAAAGGATGCTTCTGAGATGGAGACAGAACGGACTCAAGAGGACACTTCGTCCCATTCAGAGTGTGAAACCAGCCAACCACAGGACATGGAGACTCAAGTCAAAGAAGAAACAGCAGCTGAGGAGGACAAAGTCAGAGACGGTATAATGACTAAAACATCTGAGTACAAAAAAACACGACTGCGTCAATAAAAAATACATCTTTTCCATACAGTGTATTTCACTGAATTGTCTATATGTCTTCCTCCTCAGATTATGAAGAAGACTTTGAAGCAGACGATGAGGGCTCTGCAGAAGATGCCAAGGCAAAAGAAAAGAAATCCCCATCTCCATCCGGTGAAACTGAAAGGCAGTTTAAAAAGAAAGACGCCTCGGAGACTGAAGACGACGAGAAGGATGGTGAGTGAAATTTCTTGTTTGAACACAAGTACTGCATGAGAAGAAAATTGAGCTGAGAGTATCATGCATAATCTATTCACTTGACAACTGCTTTTAAGACAGCAAAACAGAATCACTGGGCATCTTTTCGAGGGCATTCAAACTCATTTCTGCTGAGATTTCTGCTGCTATGGAGCCTAGATTTCAATGAGATGCTGAACGTTATATACATAAATTACAGTGCGTCATCTATAAACCAGCAAACCAGCTTTTGAAAGGTTTAATGATGTATTTCCCTACTTTGAGAGGACCTTATTCTTCTATTTATTTACAGTATAAATTGGAAGTTTGGCAAGTGATTTTTCTGTTAAAGAATTTAAAATGCTCCATCTTTTTTGCACAGAAGACATAAAGTCTCATTCAGGCTTCAGCTCCTCAGGCAGCGATCGGGAGGAGAGTGATGCTGAAGCCACCAAAGACTCCAGAGAGGACGAGAAAGAAGAGCAACCTAAAGAGGTCGATCAAGCGGAAACTGCTGTTCCAACAGACGAAAAAGATGAACCAAATCCAGAAGAAGCCGCTGCCACTGAGTCTGCTGTGCCTAAAGACTCAGACATACAGAACAGTGCGGGGGACAGCACAGAGATAGACATCTCTGACACCGGTGTCCCCTCGGGGAATGTGAATAAACAGAGTGACGACACCTCAGGAGACAAAGAGGTGGAGAAAACGGTAGATGAGAGCAAACAGGAGGAGGAACAGGAGAGGGGTGAGTATAAACCAACAAATACAGCTCTGGATTTTTTACCTGAGTGAGAAAATGGATCCATCTTGTATGGAGGTTTTTCCACTATTATCACAACCCCGACTGTCAAGACCACTTTATGTGAGTCCAAGTCAGTGCCAGGAGCAGGTGTATACAGCCCTGACAACAACTAAATAATTATCACAGTCAGTGCTGGATTGTCAGTTTGTGATTTTTAAAGCAACATTATGACATTGTTGTACAATTTAATAGTGGAAAAATTACTTGTGTGTTATTGTATTATTTTGTCTTATTTTTCTTTTTGTATGTGTTGATTTTCTGTCTGATCCACTTTTTAATGTCAAACTTAAATTTTATTCAAAATGAGTTTCGAGATGTTTGGATATTAAAAAGAAATTATCACCTATAACAATATTTTGATTGTATTTTTAATCACTCCTGACAATATGTTTAGGCTTAAAGAAAGCCTTTTCTAACTTGTGTTTTCTTTTTACTCTATTTATTTGTCCTAAAGCTGCACTATGTAGTTCCAGTTAAAGCAAAAATGAGAAATAAATAAACATTTCAAAATGGAAAACAAAGGCGAACGCCGGGGGGGGGGGGTTGAAAATGCAATCAGATAAGGAGGGGGAGTTGCCACTGATGTAGAAATACATATATTTTCATACAGTGTACACTTAAGGTGTTTCAATTATTTCAAAAAGCACAAATTATGCAGCTGTGAGGAGCTACTGCATATTCAAGTATAGAGTGTACCCAAACAATCTACTTGTGCATTACTAACAGCGGACTTCTGTTTCTTAATGTCTGTAAATATTTAACTCACACGTTTAGAAAATGTATCATTAATGAAACCAGATCTGTAGGTGGATTTCCTCAGTAAAAGTTATTTCCACATTCAAACTGTGCTCCTGGGATCCGTCTGCACAAAACTCTTTAGTGCCAAAGTTAAATGATTTTCTTTCTTTCTTTTAATTTTGTATCCAGTTCCAAATTCACATCCTAAAACTATATAAAGTCGATTTCAAATAGGCAGTTTTATAAGTTTGCATAGTGTTTCCATTTTGGTTGTGTACTGAATGATGCTTGTTTCTGTGCATTTTCATTTTGCATGTTGTGTTTCTCCCTTATGTTTGCACCTGGAAAGATTAAAGACATATTTTATGTTTATGGCTGTATGTTTCTTCATTGGCTCAGTTCTCTCAACAATTGCATTGTTCCAATACTGCCCCATTAATTTTAACATCATGCATCACCATGAGTGGCTCACAAAAGTTCATCCTGTGCTTGCTTAAACATGAACTTTTATCACTGCGTGTGCCGTGTCTCTTTTTCTTTCCCAAGCCAAATCTGTGCAGGAGAGGCTGGCAGAGGCCATACTGAAGGAGTCCCAGTGCAGCTCTGAGCCCGAACTGCACGACGCCAGTTCTGAGGAGGAGGAGGAGGAGTCCACAGATAAAGGCCCTGAACAGGACAACAAGGGTATCAGATTTTCATTTATATTCAAATGAATCAGCAAGCTGCACAAGACAACTTTTGCACTAAAATACATATTTTCCTAAACATATCATTTGTATTTGCAGATGCAGTTCTAGAGAAATCAGTGACATTTACAGAACAGCAGCAGACCCTTGTAGAAGAGACGAAGTGTGAAGAAGGTGTTGTTGGTGAAGTTGAAGTGGTACAGGATCAGGAAGAGATGTCTGAACCAAAAGAGCAGGGGGACGAAACTGAAGAGCCCCACGAGAACAGTGATAGTACTAAAGATGAGAAAATAGATGAGGAAGATGAAAAGGCTGCATCAATAGAAGACAAAAACACAGCAGAGAATGATAAATCAGAGGACACAGAAGATACAGGTCTGCATCCTGTATCTGAAGAGGAAATGGCTGAGGATGACAAGACTTCAGAGCCTCAAGAAGATGCAGCAGCTAAATCCACTGATGCTAAGGCTGCAGTGAGAGACGAAGAAAATAAGGAGAAAACTGCAGTGGAGGCTGACACGCAGCCTGACAAGATGGGGCAAGGGGCAAAAAGCAGCGAGGAGGATGAGTCATCAGTATCAGAACCAAATAAAAAGACTGGCGAGACAGCAGTGCCAGATAATGCAGAGGCGGAGGCAATGACAGCGAGCGAGACAATGGAGATGAAAGTAGAACCCTCAGAGAAGCGAGAGGCCTTCAAATGTGAAGAGGCACCTGTAACCGACACAGAGAAGAGGCAGAACGGAGACAGCGAAGACAGAGCGGCAGCATCACAAACAGCAGAGAATTCAAGCAGCTCGTTGGAGGGGAGCGGAGACACCACAGTAGATACAAGTGAAGACAATGCAAAAAATAAGTGCAATAAAGATGATATTAAAGAAGAGGAAGCAGAGGAAGTTTCCGCAGTAGAGGCTAGTAAGGATGACAATCAACAAGAAATGTGTGATATGGGAGAAGAGCAGACAGAAAAATCTGTGGAAATAGATGATAAGTTAGAGGAGAAATCTGAAGAGGTAGGTAAGGAGGTAGGAAAGCAAACAAATCCAGATGACATAACAGAAGGTGACAATAATGAGGAAAGAGAAAGGGATGCTAAATATAAGACAGGAGAAGAGGAGAATAATGAGAATAAGACAGAAGAGAGAATAGAAAATGAGGAAAACATTTCAGAGTGGACCAAAAGTGACTCAAACTCTGAAGGAAAGGAAAATGAAGAACAAGTGGAGAAAACCCACAGTGAAGAAGATAAAGTTGCAAATGAAGAGAAGGAAGATGAATCAGAAAAGACAGAAAAAGACAAAGATAGTGAACGTGTCAAGAATGAAAATGACGAGGAAGAATCTGAAGAAAATGGAGCCACATCTGATAAAACTAATGAGGGTGAAAAGATAAATGAAACAAACACAGCTGCTGATGAAGAAAAGGATGTTGAAGCAGAAAAGGAAGAGAAAGATCAGAATGAGAACAAAGCTGAGCAAAGTGAAGCTGCAAAGAATAAAGATGATGAAGAATCTGAAGAGAAAAAAGTTGTAACTGTAGAGGGAGAAGAAATATCTGAGATTACAGAAGAACCTGAGAAAAATGCAGATGCAGACTTGGATAAAGATAATGTGAAAATATCTGATGAAAATATTGATGAGTCAGAGGATGTCAGTGATAGTGAAGCAGCAAATGTAGCACATGGGACTAAAACAACTGAAGAGATGCTGAACAATGCAATGGAGGCTGAAGATGTTAAGAAAGAGACTGAAAGACAAAGTGACAACAGCGAAAAGGGAGAAATTGATGCTGAAAATGGAGAGTTTTCTACTGGAGCAGAGAACAGAACTCATGAGGATAAGGGAGAGGCTCAAACTGAGGGCAAAAATGACGTGAAAATAGCAGAAGATACCGAAGACAAGAGAAAAACAGAGGAACCTACAGAAGACGAGAGCACAGAGGGAAAAGAAGTAACTGTGGATTCTGGAGATGGTGCTGAAAAACACGAAGAGGACAAGGTTGATCAGGCTCCTGACACTCATGTGGTAGAAAGTGAGGCTAAGGAAGGGGATGACAGTGTGGAAAAGCAAGATGAATCTACTAAAACTGACTCCGAGCCAGAGACATCTGATGTGGAAATAAAATCTAAATCAGATGATAGAAAGGTCGGTGAGGAGACAAAACAAGATGAAAATGGCAACATGTCTGACCCTGATCATGAAAACAGCGATTCAGATTTGACCAAAAAGAACGATAACGTCCAGAGTAATGTCAACGCGGTGATAGCTGCTTCTTCGGGTGATCAGGCACAATCTTCAACGCCCATAGTGGTGGACTTAGAAAGCATAGGTCACAAGTTAGACGAGTCCACTGCACCGTCTGACTCTAAGACTGACGAACACCCCCACACTGATGCTACTGCCGCTGACCTCTCTGCTGCAGACGAAGAAAACGAAGCAGACACAGAGGAGGTGAGCAAGGCCTCGGAGGAAGGAGCAAGTGTGCTGCTCAAACCTCAAGCACAGTCATCACAGCTGACACAAAACAGTGAGGCTGATAACACGGAAGGGACCATTGCAGCCATTGCAGTAGGTAAAGAAACTCCAGAAGCCTTAGCAAGAGAGGACAACACGGATCTGGTCACAAACTGGGTAACCACACATCAAACATCAAAGTTCTTTGAGACGTTTGTTGAACCTTTAGAAGACTTGAAGGAATTGCCTTCAGCCGCTCAAGTAACCAACTCTAGTAAAGAGGCGACACAATCTATAGAGCTGCCGGGATCAGCAAGTCCACTAAACATGGTGAACATGTGTGAGAGTGCAGAACAAGAGCAAACGCCAAAAGATGGAAACGAGTCAAGGGACAAAACCAAAGAGGAAGCTGTAGAGTCAGACCTTGAGAGCAATCACTCTGATGATGATGAACCTTGTGAGAATGACTCTGCCAAAGACACACTGCAAGTGGAGGAGGAGACTGAGGTAAAAGACTTCAGACCAAAAACAGAAAGTGAACAGAATGATATAGAGTCTGTGAATGAGCAAGACGTGAGGTCAGAAGAGCACAGAGGAAGCAGGGGATCTCTGGAAGAAGACACAGTTCAAGAGGGTTTAATGCAGGATAACACTGAGCAAACTGATGTTTCCAAAACTGAAGTGGAAAGCATTGCAGGTACTCATCATTCAGTAACCAGTGGCAGACCTGAGAGCATCTGTGAGAGCCAAACTGAGGAGAAAACTACTGATAATGGTCCAGACTTGAATGAAAAACAAGCAGCAATTGAAGAGATGAAAGTTGTTCTACCTTCATCCAAAACAGAGGAGCACCGTGAGCATTCAGCGAGTCCAGAAGGGCTCTCCGAACTGAAAGCAAATGAACTGAAAGATAAAGAAGAAACACGGGAACAAAGTCAAGAAGTTACAGAAATAACTGATTTTACAGCATCCAAGTCAGAAGATGGAAGCCAGGAAGAGTTCCAACCCAAACCGTCAGACGCGAGCATCAATGAAGACAGAAGAGACGTGCAGCTGATCAAAGACATCACACACACTCTCAGTAAAGACCGGCTGAGCACTTTCTCAGTGGATGAAACCTTGTTTGGTCGAAGTTCATATCCTTTGCTGACTACTACGAGGACAGAGAGTGGACATTAGAGCTGCACACTTCAGAGTGGCACCAAGGTACAGTGATGCTTTACTTGCTTTTTTCATTTTACAAGAAAACATATATAAAAGAAGTTCAATTATAAAAGTGAACATTTAAAAAGCAATTAGACTGTCAGATGGCTAGAATATTTGTAGCGATCAGGAAATGTAATTTGATTTTATACTTGACAGAGGCCTCAAGTGTCTTGTGGCTTCTGTGTTTACATTACAGTGACTTCTTAGATAGTCTTCATTCTTCAATCACCAAAAAGAAGACGCTGCATAATGAGTTTACAATAGACCATCTCTTCTTATTGTTGATAACAAAGAGGCATAGTTTGTGTGAGGTATCAAGTACAGCTGCTATCACCTAATACCTGTAAAGAGATACTCTTCCACTCACACTCACAAATGAGTGAATAATTTATAGCTGTTGGACTCCCACAGCTTATTCAGTACACTTTACATTTCCACTGACTGGGCACAAGCACAATGTTACTGTACTTCAGCTGTGATCAGAGATCTGCAGTTGCACTGTGTCTGTGTTAATGACAATTGTACTAAGTGCTTTAACATAATTATTTGTTTAGATGACTTCTAGACAAAAATGCAGCGGAATAACAGGAATGCTAACCGAAGCTAAAATGGAAAATTCATTCATCATTAGGCTGCTAATTAAATAAAACTGGTAACATTGTGAAATGTCAAATCTAGGCACTGATTTGTGTCAGTATTGCTGCTAACACTACCTCTTATTCAAAAACATGTATTTACTTATATATTTATTTGTATTGCATTTTCACCTGACTTTTATGGCTAGTGTGGGTTTGTGAGGCTTCATCTTTTCATTTGATAATTGTCAATGACTGAACCCTTGTGTGATTTGGCCACTTAGAAAATAAAACCAGTGAGATGGATAGTGACTTTATGCTTTTTCTTTTATTTCCTTTAATCTAGACGTGTGTACATTGAATGTCAGAATTAACACACGCTTTGACTGAGATTCTCAAAGCTTGCATTTCAGATTTATGTAAACCATGTGCACAAAAACAAATTTAGCTTGTCACACATACAGTATTTACAAGATCTAGAAGCCTCAACAAAATATTTAAAATTTGTTTACTTAATTTTTGTAACAAATAAATCTAATATAACTCAAGACTAGAGATATTGGGAACAAAGAGTGTACTGTAAACAACTCACCCATATACAGTACAATATGTTACAACTAAATACAGTTTAGTTAGCAAGTCAGTTAGCAATATCGACTACTTCTACCAACTATTTATACAGTTTTACTTAAAATGAATTGTCAAAAACAGGCATGAATGTCTGAATTAATAAGGTAATAATAAACAGGGCTAGGACCACCAAGCGGGTTTAGTTACTGTCCTCGAAGCTGCCACTGCTGCTGAAAGAAGAGCAGAATCTCACGGTGCTCATGGGATCAGACACGTACCCTTAAAGAGACAAATCAATGAAAATTGTGACATTGTGACATTTGTGACTAATAATGTTGACATTACAACAACAACATTATTACTATTGACAATTAAAGGAAAATGCAGGTGAAATTCTATATTATTCTTATTGTAAATAAATTCCATGAAAAGACCCAAACTAACAAGGATGGGCACTGTAGTTTATTTTGAGTCAATCCCACATACATCGTCCTGCTTCCAGAAATACAAACCAAATGTGTATTCATCCACTGCTGAAAATAGTCCCCAACAAGTGCACCTGTTACTCCTATTTGAGTAACATTGCTAAAAACTGCAGTGCCCAGCTGTTTTAGGAAATCACTGAGTCTTTCTTTAAAATAAACCTGTATATTTGTGACTGTATATTTGGGGCTGAGTGCTACAGACAGGGTAGGGAAGTCAAAAAATGTGTTGTTTTTTTTCTTTTCGTGGGATTTGTGGACAATAAGAAAAATATAGAATAGCACCAGCCTTATCTTTTAAATTACTATGTATTACCTAAGAGCAGAACTTACAGTTTGTTTTGCAAAAAGGTTTAAAAATGTATAATATATGAACAATTAGATTTAAAAAACACTGAAATTTAATAGCAAATAAAATGAACAATAACATCAGGTTAAAGAAAACTGGACAATATCAACATGGCATAAGAACAGGTTTTCAAAAGGAAATTTGATGATACATAATTTGCTTGCCTACAGAATGTCACAGAATCTGAATTGATCTGTAAGTATTATCAATTAAATATTAAGATGCACCAGCTTTACTTTAAAACACAATTAGTCACTATACAGTATCAGTGCACATTTATTCTGCACACAAACCATTTCGATCAATGGGAGAAAACTGCATGTTCCTTCTGAGTTCCTCCAGTGAAAGGCCTCCAGATGCACGCCGCCGCTCGCTGAAAAATAAAATAAATAAAATTAACCCTTACTCATTAATTCACTGCAAAACAGCACAAGTCAGAAATATATACTGCTTCGTTTACATGGAGAAGGATGGATAAGATGGAGCCAGATAGAAGCAGGAGAACAGTATACACAATTGATGACAGGTTTGATGGGATGAACACAGACACAATCTGCACACTGCTTCATAAAATTAAAGAAAATAATTTTTAGTAATGATCAGTGACATTTATTTATAGGGAATCTGACTGATGCTCAGCATTTGATATTTGAACATTTTGTAGAATATATTTATGATCTGTGAAAGTTAAATTCCATGTGGTTGAATTTGCCCCAAACCTTTTTTTGGTATATAAACACCCAGAAAGGTCTTGTCCAACCTTTCATGGAGCACCAGGGAACCACAGATAAGTCATTGCCACACCACAATACCCCCACCTCCTGTTACTGGGTTCATAGTGACTGTTACCAGGCTCCGACACACACTGAGACACACACAGTACAGAGGCTCAAAGCCGGATGTCTAATAGAGGCCTTCCTCCTCAGTCAGAATGCCATGCATGTTTTATTGCATTTGCTTTCGTTTGTTTCCTGTTCAGTATCCGAGCAACTCCACTCCTCACTGTTGCAGTAAGTATCTTAACTGGTCTACATGTTATTGGCATAACAATTGTTCAGAGGGAGTCATTTCTACAAATCAGAGCAAGTCCAGACATGATGTTTGTGGAATTCCTGTTTAAGCCCAAAACATTCAATTGAACGGTTGAATGATTTAAGGCTTATCCAGATGGTAACTGTAAAGATAATTAACCGTATAAATCATTTTAAGAAACCTGAACATCTGTGCTCCCTCTACAATGATCACTGAAAAAACAACATCTATATTTATTTGGCTGCAGAGACAACATCCAACATTTTCAACCAATCAAAGCTCTGAGAAAAGATCTTGGAAGGAGAATTCAGTAGCAGTGACGTCTTATTTGCTGAAGGAGATTGTCACAGATATTGTTGTATTGTAAATACAATGACTCGTTATAGCTAAAGGCCAACTGTTGTGTTGGGTGGGGAAGTTGCCAGATCAAATTGTTTAAATTTATTTACACACTACATTATCTGTTCGATGCAACTTCACCTTAGTTAGTCATCTTTATAGTTAGCATTGTAAATGTCACTGGGCCTTTAACTTGGCTCCACATATCATGACTCGAAATATCCTGGTTAAATTATAGCCCAATTATGAGACGCATTTTATTTATTAAATAATATTAACTGGGTCATTGTGTCGTGAACATCTCACAGCGATAACGTTCAATGACAAACTCAAACTTCTCACCTTGAACATCTCTATGTGCACACTTGTATGCCAACAAAAGACAGCAGTTGTTATGACTGCTTTCTTATGTAGTTTGCACTGTCAAGCAGCGAGGCAAGTGCACGTTTTTCCTAATTTTTCTCCATCAGTGTGAAGGTCATCTCAGGTGGAAAGTAGTACATGAGTGACTTAAAGGGAATGACTACGGATCAGTTCATCCAGCCATCAGGTTGTCTGTCACAGATGACATTATTGAGATCACTGATTTTACATTATGCTAATGAAAATTTGGGAAGTTATGTGGGTCATTGCTACTGTAGGTTACAGCATTTCCAAATTAAGCTGATTGCTTAATTAAGTGTACATCAAGTACAATGTTTTAGATGCTGCTGATTTCATCTGATTTGTCACTAAATTGTAGGGAGGTCTGCATCTCATGCTGTCCCATCATTTTAAATATAGTTGACAGGGCTTTGGTTACATCAGTTTGAGAAAGACATCTTTTGATGTAGGCCGCACAATTGGTTCTTCCCTTCTTGTGTTAAAAAAAACAAACAAAAAACAACAACATGAAATCTGTTCTGGGAACATCATCAAAATTCTCCAAACCTTTATACACCAAAATTAGTTTTGAAGTAAACGTAAGGCGAGAAAGGAAGCCATCGAATCATGCAGAATGATGGATCTACAATGTCAAGTTGTTAATAAACTTTGGGAGTTTGTAGAGGCAGAGATTTTAGCATCCTAACTGCTGTTGATCCAATAAGAGTCTCAATTCTCAAATATACAGTACATTGTATATTGGTTGTTTTATATGAATTTTCACAATTTTTGGGGAAATTATTTCTCTTATAAAACTGCCCTGATTAGCCAAAGTGAAAGGCCACAGCTGTTGTTTGAAATGATTCTCACCCTATCGACCTTCACCTGTCTGTGGAGGTGCTTGAGTTCTCTTACCTCTGAGTCCAGAAGGCGTAGGCACGAGTGTTGAGAGCGTACTCGAGCTCAAAACGGGAGCGCAGGGCGGCCACGTGGCTCCGGCCAGGTCCTCCTCGCCCAAGCAGACAGTCAGTGGAGGAGGAGGGCGACAGGGAGCCGCTACTGTTACTGGAGGCTGGAGACATCAGCTGCCACACACACACACCAACAAAAACACAGTCATAATTGAGAGACTTATCAAAACATAAATGTCATGCACTGTAGCGTTAAACAGGATGACATTTAAGAATATGTGGGATATTATATACCTCAACATTGCACAAGCATTCCTCCAGGTTGGAAACCACTTCAGAGAACTCGGGCCTGTCCTGAATTGGAAAAAGCAAACTATAATTACTTCAGCTTCAGTGCTGAACAATCAAATGCATCAGGTACATCCCACAACAGACAGACAGACACACGTGTATTCTCTCTCAAACACTGCCCTGTATGTTGTGCTCATTTTAGTCCACCCACACATGAAGCAAAGGAGAACTCTGCTTCAAAAGCAGCCCTTAGATCTCTTGCCTCACTGTAGAAGAACAAACACTGCCACTCTGGAGCTGTTCAATTATACATCATATCCTCAGACAGTGGCCAAGGACTATTTTTAATACAGGAACACAAAACATAATAACATGACAAGACTTTACAGCCATCTCATTTTGATTTCGGCAAATACTTTTCATAAATCATTGTGTTATAGTATAGTGTATAGTGTTCATGTAGTTTTTGACAGTAATCGAGTAATTTCTGCTCCATTAGAATAACACTTCACTGCAATTTTATGGTCTTGCAAGTTTATATGATCATGTACGTGGTGATTTTCATAAGCCTATTAAGAACAACATTTTTCAATTTCAAATTATATTGGTGTCACAGAAAAGGAAGTGTTCATCTGAAGCAATGATGTAAAATCGGCTTACCCTGCAGCATTCATTCTCTGAGGCTTTAACAAATACATTTTACAATGCAAATCCTGTAAACACAGTGCGGCGTGTCCCACTTTTAAACCCCACAGGAGCTGGTGTACTGTACAGGTGAGGCACCGTGAGAGATGTGTGCAACTTTATGACAGCCTATTATGATCACACTTAAAAGTATCTTGACGAAGTTGTACTGGGGCGAGGCGATCACCGAGGGAGCAAGCAACTGGTTGGCAAACAACAGGAAGGAGATGTACCACAGAGGGAGAAATGTGCCAACATGCTCGGCCATGTTATCCTGTGTCTTAATGAGGCAGCGAGAAAAACACTCCCGGCTAATTATAAACATCACAGCGCTGAGTGAGGATCACCCAGGTCATGTGTGCTCCTGAATGTGAACAGCCATGCAATAACGTATCATCAAGGGACGCGCCGGTCCCGTTCATTAATGCTGCATGTGTTTGCAGGAGCAGCTGACTCAGCATCAATTGCGTCTCTGAGCTTCAGTATGTCTAAATAGCTAATGACATGGAAGGATTTTATTGTTGAGATCATTTTACAGTTTGAAATTAAGAAGCAATCCCTGTTTGAGTATATGCTGGACTGTACAGCACATAGTGGATATAAACTACATTGTGTACCATTGTAAAAAATGTGAAAATTATTTGAGAACAAATTATTATTTGAGCAAATATTTGTGATAATCAGAGCTCAAATGAAATTCAAGAAGAAGTGGAATTGGGTCATTTACCTCTGGGCAGGCGTACCAGCCTCTTATCAGAAGTGCAGAGATGGGTTTGGGGATGGAGTAGCCAATAGGAGGCCGGGTGTGATGGTAGGCCATGTCTGCTGCTGCTGCAGCTGAAGACAGAACAACATCTTAAAATTAGGTTTAAAATGATCTAATGTTGTCTGACAGCCTGTTCTGTGTTTGTGTACTATTTTAGTTTTCTTAATAATTTATAAATAGTTTTCTTAACTCTGTCTCTGTTCTATTCAGTTTCCTGAAGCAGCTAAATGGAATTCAGCCATCATTAATTGTATTTACACTCGTGCTTTTCCTACTGTGTCGTGTCAAAATGTCCTCAGTGAAAAAGCTGTACTGTGTCAGAGGTCTCTTATGTGGTCCCCCCGCGGTTCGAACTCTAGTACGCACACTTACTATCACCATTTAAGCCCATGACTGATGTGAAGAAAAATACCAGGTTTCAAGTGAGCGAAGGGAATTTCTCCAGTAAGCAGCTCCCACAGACAGAGGGCGTAGCTGAACATGTCTGCCTTCACTGAGTAGCGAGTACACTGGGTGAACACCTCAGGAGCCATCCAACGCAAGTTCTGCACAAACACACATAGACACGCACATATATGCACATACAAATATATACATACATAAAAAGAAATCATAAAAAAGACATCAGGCCACCTCACACACACACACACACAACTGAGGCCCAATTACTGACATAAACACTGCATCCCAGCAAGGGCAAATATCTACTCACAAGAGGCAGTTCTCAAGAGATGTAACACACTTAACACCAAACTGCAGGCCAAGCACTCTGGATAGTGACGAGTCAGCACACTGAGACAAAATCTGCATGAAGGCAGTTTTTTTGTTTTTGCTGGTTGGTAATTGATGGCAGGTGCCAGAAGAAGCTCTGGCTTGAACTCCCGCAAAATAATAGCATACACTTTAATACAAAGTGCCTTATTCTTCCATGGATGCTGCAGATGGTGTTGGTGTGAGAGCATTTGGCCAAAGAGGGAGAAAAAAACTCATTCCAAAAGGTTTTGTGTGTGTCATCAAATAAATCAAGAGAGGAAACAGCACTGACCCCCGGCTGCTTAGTCATGTTATCCTCATCCACAGACTGTAGAAACCTCGATTCTGCAGAGGAAGGCAGGGACATGTAATGGTCAAACAATGTACATCCAAGTCGTTTAGCTGTACTTTCATCTAGACCGACTCACATTGAGCTGAGCCAGTGAGTTAAATCTTTGATTGCCAGTATTACAAGAAACAAAACAGAAGTGAAACCAACAGAAACACAGCCGCCAGACTAAATATTTCCCTTGGGTGTAGGGATGGGTGATAACAAAGAATGAAATCTTTAAAGCTGCATTAAATCGAGGCTATATGAAGTTTTGCTGAACAGCGGCTACTGTGGTCACAGTGACAAATACGGGACAATGGTAAATCCGAAAACAACAGAAGCACAAGTAGAGCAGAGTCGTAAAGTAAGTAAACTGACTCAATAATGTGAGTTATAGACCAATATCAATTGAAAGTTTGCTAAAATTAGCTAACATTAGCCACCATACGCTACTGGTCACACCAGACCAAGTGAGGCTATAGCAGCAAAAGTGGATTAAAGTGAGCAAGGGTGAGTTTTATTAATCAACACATTCTCTCTCTTACAAATGTTACGAAGTTATTTCTTCTTTCAAAAGGTATATAGTTTAACTCAGTAATCCCTTAGACAGAAAGAAGCTGAAAAATCTCTCAAGTTGTTCTTTCATGGATGTATTAAACAAAGATGGCCGTCCATTCCTTCAAACAAATGCTGCTCACCCAGCATGAACATCTGTCACATTACCAAGAGTCATTTGATTCAGTGTTATTATTTACCAAAAAAAAAAAAGGTTAATGCAGCTTTAATTTTCTTGTACAGCAAATAAAACACTGCAAAATGTCTCTTACCTCCAAAATCAGCCACCACCGCATGCCCATCCTCATACAGCAGAATATTGTGGCTGGAGGAAACACATGTATTATTAGTAATGACAACAGTTATTTCAGATTGCCGATCCCACCACATATGCTACTACTGTGGCCCTCACCTGTTGAGGTCCCTGTGGATGATAGGCTGGGTGAGGTTGTGCAGGTACTCCATGCCCTTGGCCACGTCGATGGCAATGATGAGCTTGGACTGCAGGTCGATAAGCCTGTCCATTGACACATCATTAGAGCAGCAGCCACTTAATGCCAGATCAATGGTCCCTGCCAATCACACACAGCACTTTACACAGATCAATAGGACAGTGTATAAAGACAGCACCTGGCCACACAGTTAGCGGAACACTACATCTGGATCAATGATGATCATGGCTGAGGGGGACAGATTGGTGAGGGGACGTTTCCAAGGTGGATAATGAGACCTGAAACAGTCGGCTGTACTGCACAAACACGTCCTTGTCAGACACTGAGTAACACCTTAAGGTAGTCTGAGCTCTTTTTAGATCTCGACATCAGAATTTAGTCACCGTCAAAGTGTGTGAGGAATCTAATGTGACATCAAACCAGCTGATGTTAACACACCTCACCACGCGGGACTTACCAGAACTTCTACTTGAGTTTTTAAGCTTCCTTTGCTTCATTTAAAAGTAGATTAACAGAAACTCACCTCTGTGGGCCTAAGGCTGTAATTTGCTGTGGTGTATTGGACTGCATCATAAGCAGCAAGGTGCTCCTATTCCCCCATTATTTTCATTATCAATTCATTTGTTGATTATCTTTCGATTAATTGTTTATATCAGAAAATAGTGAAAAATGAGCCCACGGTGATGTCTTTAAATTACTTGTTTTCTTCTGATCAACAGTCCAAATCCCAAAGATATTCAAATTAATTCATTTTTTAAATGATATAAAACGGAGAAAAGTAGCACATACTCACATTTGAAAAGCTGGAAACAGATAATATTTCACATCTATGCCTGATAAATGACTTTAATGGATTAATGGATTATCAAAATTGTTGTTGATTTAAACGTTTTAATTTTCTGTCCATTCACAACTAGATTAATCGACAAACCGTTTCAGCACTAATTCATTACAAGACTGTTTTGTTGGATTGCATGACTGTTTACAGTGGTTTCTATTTTTCTGGTCAATCAGTTTAAATCTGATGTTAGCCTGCCATGACTTTAACCCTGCAAAGTCTTAAATATTGCTGCTCTTTTTGCGGTTGTAAGTGTGTAAAATTGTTAGAGGTGATAACTCCATGGAAACGTCACAGGGAAGTTTAGTTGCTTGTGTGTGCACTAGATAAGTGCTTGAACAGACAGTATAATATACTGTATAACTCGAGTGCGTAATGCACACTTCCTCACCTCTTCTGCTCGTGCAGCAGAGAGAACAGAGAGCCTCCAGAGACATACTGGGTTACGATGGCAAACTGGCTGGGATCGTTCAGACACGCCCCCACAAACTGGATGATACAGGGGTGGTTGAGGCGACAGAGGATGGAGACCTCCCTGCAGAACATGTCCACGTCTGACTTTGAGCAGTACGTGTTGGCTCGATAGCTACAAACAACAGCGGGCATTAAAGAACTCATCATTTCTCCCCTTATCAAAGATGGGATGCAAAATCTCATTTTTAGAGGTATGTTAAATGGACAAGTACCGTTTTATGGCAACAATTTTGTTTCGGCATTTGCCTCTGTACACTCTTCCAAAGGAGCCTGAGTGTGACACAGATTTGATGCTCAATAATATTATCTGATAATCTGAAGCACATGAATTGAAGAGAAAACAGAAAACGTATGAGCGGAGTTACCTGATCCGATAATTTCATTAAACTCCAGCTCAGACAGCTGAAGGTGGAAGTGAGATGGGAGGCTGGCCCTGAGCAGGAGAACTTCTGCTTTCTCTGAAAATACAGAGCAACATTTCTAGAAAAACTTTATCTCATCAATGAAGAGCTTTACAGGAGTTTAATGCATCATTACCCCACAAAGAAAGTCACCTCAGAAAGTCAGGGTATAATGAATAAAACTGGTGAGGAAATTTAGACAAAATACGTGTGTGCCAAGGAAAAATATGTTTACAGCATAATAGTTGCAGTCATAATGCAGTTTGTCAAATTCTTGGCTGATTTTTCATCCGAAGGAGCTACAGATACTATTTTTATCTACAGGATTGGATGGGAAAACAAGTGTTTTATTGTTACAGAGCCATCAGGGCCTTCAGCGTAAGTAATTAAACCACGTTTGAATAACTACAGCTATGGTGAAAATCCTGTCATTTCCTTTAGACTGGTTATAAGCCCCTTTCAGCTTTAATAGCCATCAATAGTTTCTATGATACTAAGTATGAATATGACACAGACACAGACAGATCTGCGGTCCACACCGCCCCCAGTTCCTCTGACAGTGTGTGCTGTCATGCAGCTGACAGTGATGTGAAGTGTGGGGAAATCTGCTGTGCTTCACTCCACCTCACTACCTTTAGTCATGCTTTTGATCTTTCCCAGAGGAGATGGGACAGAAACGTAGGACCCATCTGGAAGAGAGCCGACATGTTCAGACAGATTAATGGGAGGACTTGTGTGATTTTAGTCCAGATAATCATTTCTAGAGGGGTGACTCACCCCCTCCTGGCTGGGAGTACTCATTGCAGGGGGAGTCATCTGGACGTTTGTAGTGTTTCAGTAAGGTGACAATGGAATCGTGGCCTGAGGTAGAAAAACACAAGAACAAGTAATATTAGTTTTCATTAGGTCTTTCCTGACAGATAAGCTCATCTTCACACAAGCAGACCTTTTTCATACGCCCACATCAGGCAGGTCTGCTCGTCCTTCTCCCCACTGGACCTACTGGGGTCGCAGGCAACCAGGTTCATGTCTGCCCCGCTGTCCAGCAAGAACTGCACCAGGCGGATGTGGCCGTGAAAACAGGCACTGTGTAGAGCTAAATAGAGCAGTCAGGAACATTTATTACTGATGGCATACACGCAGTTAGAATTAAAAACACAACTAATCCTGCACTTGATTTAACTGCACGAGTAAATAGAGGAGTTTTAAAGGGTGTCACCAGTCACCTGTGTGTCCATCTCTGCCCTGATGGTTGATGCTCATAGCATTCTGGCTCAACAAGAACTTGACCATCTCCAGGTCTTTACCATAGGTGCATGCACTGCGACACAAGATGTAGCCACTGATTATCAGCTCAGAGCAACATGAATCACAGGTTAAAGGTGATGCTCATAAATTAAACAGCGTGGCAATGCGCAGTATGTATATGTATTTGCATTTCAGTGTGTGAGACAATACCTGTGAAGTGCTGTCTCGCTGAATATGTTCTCCTTCGACAGACTTTCGGTGCCAGAAAACTGTATAATCTCCTTCCCTGCCTCAAATTTGCCGTTATAGCAGGCCCTGATGAAACACAACATTCAATACAGCACTTCATGTCCACCTCATGTCATCTGTACCAAAAGACTTCTAGAAGGCTATCGACGCTGTAAACCATTTACAAGTGTAATGGCGTGTCCCCGTAGATGTTGACAGAGTGAGGCTGTACATCAAAGTTGCCCTGCAGGAGGAAGCGCACAATCTCATGGTGACCGAAGCGGGCACAGAAGTGGAGAGGAGCGTGGTCTTCATTGTCCTGGGCATTTACTGAGAGAGAAAGACATCATTCCCACAATCATCTTCCACTACAGAATCGAATCAAGTTCCCTGTGGCTTTTTAAGAATGAATCAGTAGGCTGTTTTAGAAAGTAATGGATTTAATAACCTATGCTATTGTGTTTAATTCACACAACATTGACTCAAGGGGATTTTAACTGAATGCAGGGAAGCACTTCTTGGGCGTCTCAGGTCTCACCATTAGCTTTGCTCCCTTCCGCCGCCATCAGCAGTTTGGTGATGCCGAGGAAACCCTTGGCCGCAGCCAGGTGCAGCGGCCGGTCGCCGACCTCACCGCTCGCATTCACATCTGCCCCAAACTTCAGCAGCAGCTTTGCCACCTGAAAGGCAGAGAACGAGAGAGAGAAGAAGGGGCTTCAGAAAACTCAGAAGTAAATGACTGATCCGTTTTTATTCCTTTCACTTAAGAATGTAGAGGCGGATGATACGAGTAGTTTACCTGCTCGTGGCCGTTATAAGATGCAATATGCAGCGGGGTGAAAAACACAGCATCCTGAACATTCACATAAGCTCCATGCTGCAGGAGTATATCTGCTGCCTGGCGGGGGGAGGGGGGAATGGCATATTATGAATGTACAGAAGCAATGAAACGTCCGTAGCCAAGTCATTTTCCTCACATGCATTGAAGCCAGAAACAGCTGTCACCTCGTGGTGCCCAGCCAGCGTGGCCACGTGCAGGGCAGTGAGGGCACCGCTGCCCACCTGCTGCACGTCCGACCCTCCGTGGAGAAGTGCAGTCAGCAGCTCAGCGTTGTCCTGCGGGGCAGAAGCAAACCAAAGACCTTGAGGTGAAACCACCACTGCTGCATTACTATCAAACAATCACTGTATCTTCTCAACTATCACAGCATTAAAGGTTAGCCATGAGTGTTCTGCCTTTACCACATCCCTGCATTAACATCACAGTAAAGCAAGATGCAGCTAATCATACTGGCTTCGTGTGTACTTGCACCCCACCATGTGGTACAACTTAGGCAGCTCTTCGCCTACATAACAACACAAGCAAGACAAAGACAGACCGCAGCTTGAAACATATTATGAAAATAGTTTGAGTCTGTCTTTCTTTGCGTTAATTCTCTTCACCTTGTAAGCAGCCAGGTGGAGCGCAGTGAATCCATTCCTGGACAGTCTGGAAGGACGCAGGCCTCTGAGCATCAGGGTGCGGATATGGGCCTTGTTACCTGCTTACAAATACGTTATATAATATGCTGGTGAACTATTTCACTCAACAAAACATCCATATTTATTGTGAATGACATAACGAGGTGAAACAAACTAAATCTAAGAAGCAGGCAGACTGTTAACTGTTTATATTTAAGATTGATGTACAATTTATTTAAAATCTTCTGTTTACTTTTACGTCCGACTTTTATGTCTTAAGGTCCTCTTCAGACATTAATGTCCGTCAGTCTGTAGTAACCCTTGCTTCCACTGTCACATTTTGCTGAGGAGTTATTAATAGACTCTAGTAGTCATGCATACCTCCACACACGCAGCAGAGATGCAGCAGCGACAGCCCCTTCTCTGTTCGGTAGCTCAAGTTCACCTTCTGAAAAGCCTCATCAGAGCTGAGCCACACAAAATCAACGTCACCTGCTTGTGACAAACGAAACCCCGACTGACACAGAAAAGTAAGCAGACCGAGGACAATACAGGCATAACAAGCGCTACTTGTTAAATTACATGTGGTTTATACTATGACTCACACAGGCTCAATAGCATGTTTTTTTTTTTTAAACATTAAATGTTTTTGTCACCTGAAAGCAAGTTTGAGCTCCACCAGCTCACTGTCTTTGAGCTGGAGGTCGTCTTCCAACTTGTCGATGATCACAGAGTACGACTCGCCCACCTTCTTCTTCCACTCATCTTCACAGCCCCATCATCAAACATAACATAACATTTCAATAATATAAATCCCATTGCTTATTATTGTCCATATGCAGAAATACACATATTTTACCTTCTATATAAATGTGTATAAATTTGAGTCTGTGTATTGCACTGTACTGACTAATTCTCTGTGACTAACAGTTTTAAAAAAGGCTTGAACAACTTGTCAGTGTTTGTGATAGAGAATGATGGCAGCTAACAGTAAAACCCAGCCCTCCAGGCCTTCTTTCTTCAATTCAAACCTCGTTCTCAGTCCTGTGGATGCGTCTGACGTTGAAATATTCTCACAAAAACACAAACAAGCCATTACCTGTACAAGTCTGAGATGGTCTTGATTTGTAATTTCCCATTGATAAGGTCCTTCTTTTGTAATGTGTGCTGTATAGTTTGGTTTACTAGTGTAAAGCAATCTCTCACTCTGCCACAATTGCACAGGTCCAGATAAAGGGGAGATCATGGCTGTGGGCTAAAAATAAACACCTTTGAGTGGAACGCCTAACAACTATGACAACTGATCTCCCTCCGAATGCAAGCAGGCGTGTATCAGTGTGACTGTGTGTGTTCATGTACAGTATAAAAACAAAGCAAGTGATCAGTTGGCCTGCACTCTGCCAGATAGCCTGCCACTGCAATCAGTCTGTGATGTAGGAGAGTCTGGTTGATGGGCTGAAAGTGAATTACTTTACATTTCTGTATTGTTTTATTTGCCTAATAGAAGACTAGGTCAGTGGTTCCCAGACTTTTTCTGCATTGCATTTTTCACAGCAGTCATGTTGACTTGTCATAGCAGGTAAAGCACCGGGGGAGCTAATATCATTAACAATGACTATGTTCCAGTAATTACTGAAATGTAGCGATTAGTAATGTGATTAATAAATACCTGCTGTGATAAATACCTGTCCTTTGAGGCAAAGGGCTGTCATAAGACAATGGACTTGTCTATGTAGAGCAGTGTGCCAGATGCTCCAAATACCCACCATGACCCAAACTGGTTTCTGGTTTCTACCTTTGACCCTGCCATATTAACAGCTTCTCCTCTTGTCGCGAGCAAAACATTACTGCGAGCAAAGCACCTCTTAAAGGCTAAAACAGTGTGATGTGGATGAGGTAATAAGCAAAACGCTTCTAAAAGACACCAGAAAGTTATATTTTCAATTAGAAAAACTTACAAAACTTTAAAGAATTTACAGATGAACTTTATGAACGGTTATACCACGATGAATCAGATGACAGAATCCACATCAGACAAAAGCTCATAGTCCTGGCTGTTGAAAAATCATTTGACCACTGAATGATCATACAGTATATTAATGATCTATAGCACAATCAGTGTGATCTCATACTTAAACTGACAATAAAAACTTCTCACATAATCTCAAGTTACTTCAACCGTTCGATTTTCTCTGTGTGATGTCTTCGTATAGTCCCTTTCTGAACTTCAACATCTCCTCCAGGTTCTTGCACTGCAAGGACTCTTGCATGGACATCAGCTTTGTGTCTTTGGGTAAGCTGAATGTAGAGCCACTCAGCACAGCCTGAAGCATCTCCAGAGACATTGAGAATGAGCTTTGTGGATCAGAGCAAACAGGAAACAAACAAGCCTTCCACAAACTACAGCTGGACGCATCACCAGAGAACTTCAGGACTTCCTTTTTCAGGCCCCAGTGGGACAGACACTCCGCCAGGCTGAAACCACAAAGCTTCAGCTCTTCCATGTATGCAGGGGCTTCCACGGTGCGCTTCAAGTTGTCGTTAATCCCAAAGACGACGGTTACAAACCTGGTTTGGCGCTTGTGATTCACACACAGTGAATGCATGAAGACTCCACCAGGCACTGAGAGGCCCACACTGACCTGGCAGCTGCTGACGATGGAGTCCCTACCTACGGAAGCTCCTGCTCCCAGTCTGGAGTACTCCACCACTGATCCGGCTCCCACAGAGCAACTGGGATCGAGGACGCTGCACATAACACAGCATCCTGAGGAGCCTTCAGAGTTCCCATTCATATGTACGCTGAAGGCAGATGACAGGAGGCCCAGCTCACTCCTCAGCGCCACATCCTCAGTGAGGTGAAAGAGGTACTCTGATGTGGTTCCAATGTGATAAAACTTGGAGTTGTTCAGGAGAATGACATTCAAGGGAGTCCCTTTTAGATGATGGAAGATCTTTTGGCGGATTTCCACCAGACTTCTCTCCTCTTTGGTGACATTCGCAGTGTTGTTGGTGTAATCTATCGTGGCTTTAGACCCCAGTGCTTGGAGAAAGTCCCCGTATGCGTCTATCTCACAGTCCAAAGGCCCCAACTCTTTCAGGAGATTAAGGAGAGACTTTGCAGTTTCAAAGTCGACATAATAGGTGCTGTCTGTGTAGACAAACTCAGCGTCAGAAAGAGAAAAACAATCGCTCTGCCTTTTACAAACAGCTCCACTGTCTCGCATCTTATCAATGCTCGGCTTGTGCAGAAAGTGCAGGCAGGAAATGTTCTCCATTTCCGAGTAAGTGGTCTTTTCATATGAACCCAACACGAACACTCCGTGGGTAGTCCCGATAGACAGCGGGGAAGGGTGGGCTAAAGCTGTAAAGCCAGGTTTGTCAAACCTAATGCTCTCATCCTCTCCAACATTGTAGAGCTCTATGTCATCTGCACAGGTCACCAGTACACCAGGCTTCATCTGGGATGGGAAATCCACATACATGGCAAGTTTGAGCTCCAGCATCTGGTAGAGAGGGTCACCCAGCGGCATGGCGGTGAAGATCTTCCCCAGGGCGCTGGCACTGGGCAAACGCTGACTCAACCCTCCTGGAAGGATGAGAAGAGAAATGATAAAGTGGGAAACATCACGTACAATACGTGCATTACTTAAAATGCCTGAGCATTTGCAATCAACCCCTTAACTTTGGAATAACTTGGCCCAGGAAAATTAGTTAACTTTCACCTTCTTCAGTCAGTTTTAGACACTTTCTTTTGAAGCCCCAAACCTGCATCATCAGATCATTTGGAAGACGGTATAAGCACATAAAAATTACACACATTTTAACTACTCACATGTTTTGGTCTCTTCATGTGTCAGAACAATTGTGTTCACTGCAAAGTAATATTTTCACAATATGTCACATTATTGAAAGAATGTAAATCTGTCTTTTGAAGTGTGAGATAAAAAAAAAAATTGTGATTTGTGAATTTGCTAGGGTTAAGTAGATGATAATGATCCCCTGCTGAGGAGGAAGAGTTGCTTGAGTAAGCATAAAGCCTGTAGGGAGTGTGTATGCAGTCCTCATGTTGGACTCTATGGCAGTGTTGCCATACTTTATTTTTTGTTTCTAAAAAGTGAAAATAACTTAGCAGAGATGGATGCAACAGTAACTATGACTGTGGTGTTGGGATTTGGACTGTGTGAGTCGAGAAGCGGAGCGGAGGAAAAGCAGAGGAATAAATTATTTATTTGTAATTTATTTAAATGTCTTACAGAAACAAAAGAACATTGAAATCTCAAACCTGCATGGATCAGGATGACTTTCAGACTGCCCAGAGTCTTCCCATAGATGTCACTCAGCTGCTGCAGTGTGTACAGAGTGGAGCCCCCATTCCCTTGAAAACACAAGGTTATTTTCATAATAATGATAATAATAATAATGTGCTTTGTTGATCCCCCCTCAGCAACAAACAGAGGGCAGTGAAATTAAACTGGAGGAGAGTGCTGTCTGACTCACTCACCTATTTTAGATCCAGGCGGATCTGAGAAGATCTTGTAGTGAATTCCAAGGGGAAGCTCTTTTCTGTCAACTTTCTCACTGATCTGCAGCTCATATGCGTCTCTCTGGCTCCCATCCACAGCGGTCACAACCACCACGTCCCAAAACTCACCGGGCTGCACCTCTCGGTCTTCAGGAAAGAAGATGGCAGCTAGTTATGACTTACCCACTTCTTATGGGGGATAAAATACAGGGATGGCTTTTAGCTAAATATTGTGGGTGAAACAGACTTTCACTGAACTACATGGGGCAGTCAGTCAGATACACCAAATATAAAACTCACCACGCAGAGAGTTAAATTTTCTGAGTTTTTCTCTTGTTGCAATTTGTAACTTTGCGATACATTCCTGACTCATACTGCCGCCTCCAACGTCGATTGAATACACTCGCTGTACTGTCAGGTACGTTTTGTCTAACCGCAACAGGTAGTATTGCAACCCTTTCTATTTCAGACTGCCTTTTACTTCCGGGTGCCGTCACGTGGTTACTTGTGTTTACAACGTAGGCGGGAAGTGAACGGAGCACGTGTGAGGGACTGCAGGGCCATATAGCCCCCACCTGTGCGAAGTTTCCATACAAAAACAATCATCAAAACATTTTTTCACAGGTCTACTAAAAAGAAATCAAGCTGCAGTGTAGCCTTAAGGATTTTTTTTGCTTGTGAATAAAGAATTATGAACAAAAATAATAAAATAATTCAATAACTCAGTTGATGTTTTAACATTTTTTTAGAAACCTATCAGTTTTATCAAAAATACAGTAAAACCTAAATCATTCCTAAAAGCTTTACAGTGCCATACTTTAAAAGGACGAGCAGCTTATCTTTCTTTTAAACAGAATACACAAATCAAATGTTAAAGTAGACTGAAAGTTCATTCTTGACCTTGGAAACAGCAGTTTGACAAAATAAATTGAGTGGACTGTAGTTAAGATTTGATGAACTGTTTTGATGTAATCTATTTCTTTTAATTTTTACTTTAATTTTATTTTGTGGGTTGTTGTTTTTAACCTAGTCTAATTTAGATATATTGAGTCTAAAAATATGAGAATCAGCCTTTAAGACCCATCAAGTATTAGTTTGTGTTTAATTGTTGAATGTAAAGTCTTCGTCAGGTCCTTTAAACCTCAAAGTCCCAGACACAACAGGACATGGCCTTGATGTCCTCAATGGTAGCTACTAATCAGGTCTTGTCAGCAAATGATCCCTCAACTAATCCACTGATGACAAATGCAATCATTAGAAAGTGCGCTTTACTGCCTGAATGTAGCCTGTTAAATTAATCTATATTAGCTTTATTAATCAGAAATAACTGAGTATCATTTTTAACACGGTGCAAACGGTCACTGTTCACATGTCACCATGGCAACAGATGCTCGACAACATCCTAAGGATTGGCTGCATGTTTATTTGCATGACAATGACAAAAATGTATTCTCATTCACATAAGCCACATCTCTGGCGCTGTGCTTTAAGAAACAAGCAGATGCCAGGGTCCTACATCTCCATGACAACAATATGTGGAAATGTCCAGGGATTGGTTTGTCTGCCAAAAACCCTTTGACATCTCAGTAGTGCTAAAAGGGAAAGTTAAAAGACACGTAGGATACTCGAGGAGCGAGGTGGCTCGAAAAAGTGCACATTTGTTTAAAGAATTGGAGGAAGAAATCAGACAATGTCAACAACGTAGGATATATTTAACTTTTAGAGTCTGTTCTTTCCATAGTGACTGGACATGAACATCACTAATGACTTTCTTTCAACATGCGATCCATTGTAATAAGCTGTGGGTTTTAAGAAGCTATGAGCAAATTATATGAAAACAGATGCAATCTACTGCTTTAAGTATTTCATTTTCATATTTAGTGATGTTTCTTTGGTTTAATCTGATTCTGTAACAGGTCTTACAAAAAAAAGAACTTTGCCACCTTCAACCACATTATTCTTCCAGTATTGCTGAGGTGAGGCTAAGCAGTTTGTAGCTCTCACAGCTCTGTCAACAAGGCTACCTCACAGATGATGGCCAACAGGTTGCAGGCAGAACATGAGCAAAAGGAGTTGGTAAACCAGTGTACGGAGCTAAAGCATCAAGAACCACAGGGAGAAAGCACTCTGGCAGAGGCAGAAGGAGCACGCTCAGATAGAGGCCGCTCTGAAAGTGTTAAGAGCCCGTGGGGCCAGGCCGGTGCAGGATTTCTAAAACAGAGGAGGAGGATGGCTTGGGAGTGGGCTCTGATGATGGGCCCTTGGGGGGCAGCTTGCCTCACTGACCGAGGCCTTTCACGAGAATAGCACACATCCGGCGCTGTTCAGTGACCTGCAGAGTGAACTGGCAGTTCACACCACTTGCCACGCTGCAGGCCAAGACACATAATGCAATCATCCAGGGATGCTTTGGACAGGTTTATTTCATAGGTTTACTGGCTGACTTGCGTCTGACAGTATTTCATCGTTTTACCTGAAATTTCACACTATACTGACGATTACATACATTACATTTTCCATTACAGATGCATTCGCTTTATGCTCTTGTTCTCCCTGTTTTTGCCGTCTGGGAAGCGGTGTGAACAAACAGGATGATCATGGAGCAAACACAATACCTGGAAAGCAAGCAGAGCTACTACTAACCCCTTTAAAACCCCGGCTAGCAGAAGCTTAGTGTTTCACTTAGACTCCATCGTACTCCTCTGCTGGCCTGTGCACCTATCACAACACTAAAATCATAAGTTACAGTGGGACACAACTGCAAGCTGTGTTTTTCTTCATAAAAAATGGTTAAGGAATGGAAGGAATGCAGGGTGAGGGAGGTGAACACCAACACAACAGCTAAAATGAGCATAATCCACTGGTCTATTGTGTTTATTGTTTCAGTTCAATCAAGAAAACAGCTTGTCCTGTGAAATGCCATTGAATGTCAACATGTTATACAATCAGTGCAAGAGTTGTCCTCTAAAACTATACAACTTGTCTCAAAATAAAACAGCATCGTTACACACTAAAAGTACATCTTGGCTCATTTTTATTTTAAGTCTTAATCAAATAGTTTAAAAACTTTATTTAGGAGGTAGAAAATAAACTATAACTAAAGAGGCCGATTCAAACATCTCAGCATAGACTTGTTTTATCCTCATGTTAGTTTCTGGCTATACCATTAAAAATATGGCTGTGTCAAGATAATAGATAGTTTAGATTGTGTTAAACACTTATGTACCAAAATATGATTCATTGATCTATAAATTACTATAGCATAGATGTTTTCCATAATATAGCAGCTCTAATAAAACGTGCAGGCTTAAAATCCAAGACAGACTCAGAAAAATTGTGCATTTTTCCTTCATACCTATTAATCTTGCTAAAAACATGTAGCAAGTTCTTAAAAAAAACAAAAACAAAAAAACATACAGTGTATTTCTTTATCCTGTTTAAAGAGATTTTTTTCTTATTTTCAGAATGAGTCATACAGTGAGAACTTAGGGTTAAAGATTTGAAAAAAACCCAAACAAACTACAAAGTCAATGCAAAGAAGTCTGTAATCTCAGGGTGGGACACTTACATTCAGCTATGGCTTCTTCAAGAGCACAGCACCTCCACACAACAGAGGTGAAATAGGATGAAGACAGGGAGATGATCCTAATCCCTCCTACTCTTGTAGGGAGGCCATGGCAGCACTGTTGTGTCACAGTGCAGAGGGTGGCAGAGCCGCCAGGCTGTCCTTGTTGGCCTCCAGGAAGTGGCTACAGGCAGAAAAGGCGCTATAAAAGCTGGATGAGAGGCCAGCGATGTCTGTGGAGATGTAGGGGAGGACACCTGGTGTGGCCTGGTTGTAGTAGGTGATCTGAAACAAAACACATCAGGTCAGATGTGGTGCAGTAAACCACTACAAATTGTAATTACTTTGCTTTAGTTTTGCAGTTATAGTATATATATATATATATATATATATATATATATATATATATATATATATATATATATATATATATATATATATATATATATATATATATATACACACATACATATACACACACACATTATATATATACACACATAGTCATAGCAAGCATGCATGCAGAACTGCGTGCCCCTCTCATTTGGCCAACCTTGGTGACAGTACAGGACTCTTCCCAGATTGTGAAGCCAGCACAGAGCACCTCTCCCCTGGTGCAGTCCTCAGTAGGAGGGTGAGTGGGCAAAGTGACAGAGCGCAAAGCGATCAGATATGGGTCCCTGTGAGGGACAAAAGAGGATAGCATCATGAGATTTTATGAAAGAGGAAGCATCATAAAAATATAATATAAGGTGGAATAGGAAATCAAGAAAAATATGGGGTAGTCAAAATGAAGAAAATACAGCAGTGACAAACAAAATGTGAAATGACACGGGCAAAAACATTTCTAAGTGTTTATTACGTAGTATCTTACAACACCTGGCATCACATGGCTTCCTCCTAGATGCCAGCAAGATAAAGTCCTTGCATTTGCCACCTTTACTGACAGACGGTGTAGCTATGCGATAAAGGGTGTCATCCTCATCTGCATGGTTGATCACCTCACACTCCCTGCAGTGGCCACAAAGCAATGAGCATGTGATAAAATACAAATATTAAAGATGTAGAATTAAATCAACTTTACATCTCACACTACTGTCACTATCAATTAAGACAAATAAGTAATTCTGTAACCCTTTGTTTATTTTGTTGGTTGCTGTAATAACATAATACAACTGAGGAATTTAAAGGATACAGCTGGTGATATTTGACATTTTTCCTGTTGTCAACAAATCCAATGAAAAGACCAAAACCAACAATTAATTTATCCTCATTCCTCTGTGCCACAGACCTCCATTATGAGCAATGAACCACAGTCAATCCCACATACACTGCCCTGCTGCTGTAAAATACTCACGGACGCACCAAATGTGTATTAATCCATGGCTGAAAATAGTCCCCTAAGAAACACCAGAAGAAGAAGAAACAAATAGGGCTGGGGCTGAGTGCCACAGACAGGGTAGGGAAGGCAAGTATTGAGAGACAGACTCAAACATAGTTGGTTTTGGTGTTTTTTTGTGTGATTTGTTGACAATAAGAAAAATATAGAATACCCTCAGAATCATCCTTTAAGCTTATTCTGCTGTTACACTGACTGGAAGTTGCTGTATGCCAGATGACTCTAAATGCCAAAAATGTATGTGTTACTGACTCATAGTGCCGGTCCCACTCCTTTCTCCTCCTCAGGTCTGACAGTAGGTGGAACGTCTGCTCTGCTGGTACGCTGACGTGCATCTCCACCTTGAAACACAGCACGTGGTTTTCCTCCAGTGTGTACAGTCTGACCTAACAATGGAGCAAAGAGGATGTGGGCTCTACATGTATAAATAGGATTCATTGCAGTTATTTTAATGTGCGCATCAAGTTTGACTGCTGTCAAAACGGCCACATTAACTGGTGGGTGCATGAGAGTTTATACATATGGTAATTATAGGTATTTTGAGGATGACAATATTCAGGTCTTGCTCTCTAAATCCCAGAAAATGACTTTTTTTCTGATTTTTTGGGGGCTTTTTGCCTTTATTTGATAGGAACAGCTGAAGAGAGACAGGAATTGTGGGGGAGAGAGAGAGGGGATGACATGCAGCAAAGGGCTGCGAGTTGGATTTGAGCCTGGGCCGCTGCGGTAAGGACTCAGCCTTGTACATGTACATGCACACGATCTACCAGGTGAGCTACTGGGGCGTCCCAGAAAATGACTTTTGTAGAGGGGTGGTGCAGAAGTAAATATTAACTTTCAGCTTTAGGCAACGTTTTCTGACCTTTTCTGCATTATTCCACAATTTAATTAAAGCAATGTGGGCCTATTTCCAGGACAGCCACTGTGACTGTGCAGCTGTAATAATACAGATCAGAATGCATAGTAGAATCACAACAGCTGTAACTATTTAACAAGCTATATCCTGGATGATAATACAAATAATACTGACCTTGTTTTTCTCAGAAGTTAATACCCAGTTGTTTCTGGTATCCATTAGTTTCAGCGCTGATACATTATTGTAGCTCAGGTACATCTGAAAAAAGAAAGGGCTGTCTGAACTCCTGTATACAGTGGCAATATCTAATAAGCCTTACTGAGCATGTGTGCCTCTTATTGCCAGAAAATGCAATACCTGGTTACTTGGATCCCAGGGTACAGACAGAGGCACTTGAGTTTGCTTGCAGGAGATAATGTATTTCCTGTAAAGACATAGGGCACAATGATTTACATTCAGGGACAAAAGAAAGATTTGAGAACCTCACCAATATGAACCTTTTCATTCTAGCAATGATCCAACACATTTGGTTATCAAACAGTGGAGTGAAGATTATACTGGAGGCTGGGTATTTTACAGTTGAACAATGAACTTATTATGCTTGACAGACTCTGCACTTAAGTCTGCTCAGCTGTGATATGCTGCTCTGCCAAGTCATGTGCTGCAGCAGAGTATTGTAAACAATGGATTCTGAAGAACGACGCTGGACAAATAAAGCAATGATGACACTGTTTCCGTATTACTTCCAGTGCTTTATACTGTATCATGAACTATAAGTTCTTTATCAATGTATTTGTTGGTTTTGTAATGATTTATGATGATTCATCTTCCACACAAGGTTGGTTTGTAGTATACTATTGGTATTACAATAGAAGGCATACTTTTCATCAAGTAATGAATACAAATTTCTAAAGGGAGCTGATGGCAGTGCTGTGAGTCCTTTTGGAGATAGATAATATATTTTTTGCATATGGAACAACTTTTACGCTAACAACAACAATATACATATCTGCAATAAACCATGTCAGCCCTCTGATATATCAGTTGGCTGTACAAAGAAGGGGGGATACTAACCTATCAAGGCGAATCTTCCTTCTGGCAATAGCTTCCTGATAACGTCTTTTTCCATCCTGTAATACACGTGAAAACCTAATGTTGAAATCCTCTCAAATCCTTTAAATTAGCTTTTTTTGGCTCCATACTTTACTGTACATTATGTACATCTCAGGTAGCTACAGGACATTCAGAAAACTCACCACAGGCTCAGGTCGTATCCGTGGCACTGTGCTTGGTTTCCTGTCACTGTCCAGCACCTCGAAGGTCATAAAAGCACTATTTATATGGCGCAGAGGTTCTCCTCCCTGGTAGGCCTCAGCACACACTCCCACTTCCATGCTAGAGCACACCATGTATGCAGGCAGGTGGGTTCACAAAAAGATACACACACACACACACGCCTGGCACACTTAGACTGTAAATGTTTAAGTTATAGAGATACATTGCAAACATTTATTAGATAAGTTGAAAGTTATTTGCCCTTTGTGTGATAACAATTTGTCATTATGTGTAGACTCACCTATGTTTAAAGGAATTGTTAACAATGGCTTTCAGTACCAGTCGGTCACCAATATGAGACGGGCCACGAAAATGGAACATGTCTATGGTCCTCAGGGTTGGGTGAGCGTTACACAAGCGACTAGATCAAAGTTTGAAGAAAAAAAAAAGGAAGGTGTTTGTAGTTTGTCTTGTGTGTTGCTGTTTTGAACCTTGGTCTCATTACAAATAATCAAACACAGTACAAACACTGAATCTTTCTCCCTGTTTCCAGTCTTTATGCTAAGCTAAGCTAAATGACTGCTGGCTGTAGCTTCATATGTAACGCAGATATGATATGAGAGTGGTATAGATCTTCTCATCTAACTCAGCAAGAAAGCAAATAAGCATATTTCTCAAAATGTCAAACTATTTCTTTAAACCTAGTGTAACTCTGAAATAAAAGCTGAAAAACTAGGTACACACCTTGCTGCAATTGTAGCCACATTCTCCATCCAGGCCATGATCTGGCCCCCAAACGTGCTGACTTGGTGGTTGGCATGTGGAGGTAGCACCAGCTCCACACTCTCCACTCGTGTCCGCTCGGCTGGCACAGCGTCCTGATACTCCTGGCATTCTCCTGGTGAGAGCGCAAAAACATGGAGCTTTAATCAATCAGATTTTAAATGGTGCTGCCGCCCAGCCAAGTGCTGTGTTATAAAGCCGTACGTCTACAGCCTGTACCCAGTTGAGCTGCGCTGCTGTTTAGTAGGTCTGTAATGATCTCAGCATGGATGAGCCTCATCCTCCTCCGCTCTGCTGCCAGGCTGTACTCCATCTGCTCCATTTGTGTGCGAGGAATCACCTGCTTCAGCTGTACCTGTGTATGCATAACACACACAAACCCAGGGGATGTTGAACTAGCTTTAGTAAAATGCTTTTAAGTCCATATCTTGGCTCTTTCCCTTACCTTTCCAGCTTCCGTTCGTCTGGCAACAAAGGTAGCAAAGGCATGGCAAACCTTCCACTGCCTGTCAGTGTAAAGGTCCTCACAAGTCACCAATATACCCACCTGAAATGAACAGAATCGCCACAATCATATCATTTTTTTCTGACATAAATTGAATGTTCACTATGCTGAATTAAAAGACAATGTCCACCAACCTCCATACTGGACGTGAAGGCTCTGTTGACATTGGCTATGATGTTGACTACCTTTCCCACCCTGGAGTAGACAGACACAGATGCTTCTATTTACTATCAACATGGAGCAGTGATTATAGTATCATCACAATCTCTCTACTGCGAGACATAATGTTCAGTTAGTGTCGATACAAGTTTGGTCACCAACCTCCACCTTTCTCTGCCTGTAACTGGAGCGAAACACTAGTGACCAACATTCCAATTTAGCAGCTAATAATATTTGAAGAGTAAAACTACAAGATCCATTTATTAAGTCATTCTTTAAATTAATGAATTTATTTCACATGATTTTGATTAACTGATTTTGCTAATATCGTTGCCAGTGTTTTGTAACGAAAACCAGACTTTTTAGTATAATTTCCCTTCCAGTTTTGTCTGACTGCACATGACTCTTTTTGTTCTCCCTCACAGTCAGTGCATGCAAAATAACCTGTCTCTGCTACTCAGTTGGAGCTACACCTGGGTAGAGCAGCATTAAGGTTAATAACTTACCCTATGGTGTGTTCAAAATGGATGTCGTCCACAGA
Organism: Siniperca chuatsi; assembly: GCF_020085105.1. Taxonomy (NCBI): domain Eukaryota; kingdom Metazoa; phylum Chordata; class Actinopteri; order Centrarchiformes; family Sinipercidae; genus Siniperca; species Siniperca chuatsi. The sequence continues at coordinate 19,285,666 of NC_058047.1, forward strand.
TGCAGTGATACAGGAACACCCTGCGTGTCTCTCAGCTGGGAGGGGAGAGATTATGCAGATATTTAGGTAGTGCAGCACAAAGTCACAAAGCATCTGCAAACCAGGCAAAGTGAACGCTCATGAGCTGTAAATATGTGCATCTATAAAAAAGGCACACAGAAATAATCTAGCACAGAGAAAGACTTCAGACCTGTTTCAGATTTAAATGCACTTAATTGGTTTATACAGCACCAGAATATATTAATGCCTCAATATTATCTATTGCTTCCATGAGACAATATACATTTGTCAACTGTCACATATTTTTCTATTCCATTTATGCTGTGGTAGCAATCTCTTTAATATTTCTGAATCAATTAGGAAATGTTGCAAATAAATAGGCAGGCAGGACTGCTTTATGGCAATATTGGACTTTTATATATGTGATGAAGTGCCTTAAATGGTTTCTCAATTGATTTTCCAGAAAATTTATATTCTGATGTACTGTATATGAATACCGAAAATATAAAATTTCATATAACATGATTGAAGATAAATACCACCTAAAAAATTCTAGGTGGTATTTGCATTGTGCTCCCCGCCCAAAAAAAAATCTCTCTCTCTCAAAACCTAACATGGCAGCAGCAGATGGCCGCCCACCATTGAGTCTGGTTCTGTCCAAGATTTCTGCCTCTTAAAGGATGTTTTTTCTTGCCACTGTCGCCAAATACTTGCTTCTGGTAGGATTTGTTGGGTCTCTGTAAATAATATTATAAAGAGTATGGTCTAGACCTGCTCTATAGGAAAAGTGCAATGAGATAACTTCTATTATGAATTGGTGCTATATAAATAAAATTGAAGATATTATCCTTGTATGAAACTCAGTGATCTTTCTTGACCTTCGAAACAGCAGTTCGACAAAAAAAATCTTAGCAACAATTCAAACACAATGTCAAACTGTAGCAAAGTACTTTATCATTTCTGAGGGATGTACAGTAGATAAGACTATCATAGTTGTTCCAAGGAGGTCAAGACTGAGACCAGAGCAAATCATGGCCAACACTAAAACAGGTAAGCAACTATCATAACTTCACAAAATAACATCAAGCTTTGGTACAAGTGTGGATGCATTTTTGATGAGCATTTCAATTGTGTATGTTTAAGACACACACACACACACACAAAAGCTCAGTATAGAAATGTCACACCACTTTGGAGACCTGATGGTTGATGGGAAGTCAGTAAGTGAAGATGTCCTGGTTTTTGCATTAGGGGCTCCAACTTCCTTGCTGGGGAACTCCACCCTTACTACCATCAGTGAGGTGTCCTTGAGCAAAGCAGTTAACTTGTAGTTGCACTGGAAAGCTTCTCAATTGTGAATGTGCATGTGTGAATATGAAGTGGAATGTGGGGGTAAAGCACCTGCTCTGAATAACTAAAAGTTTAAAAACTGCCTGGGTTAAGACTGACTACACGTGGTGTGCACATGCATTCCTGTGCATCAAACTTGGTTGAGCAGGAAAGGTACTAGGCTGTGCAGTGATTTCCATTGCAAAACAAAGGACATCTCACACACACATTCAAAATGAATTATTTGAATTATCAGAATTGAATTTATACTGTATGTCCACTACTTCCTGCTAGAACACTTCAGTGGACATGGTGGGATATTCTAGGATAACCATGGTGCATGCTCAGAGTTACAGATGCATGAGCATGTTTAAAGCTTTATGGTCTCCTGCAGAGCAGTTATCATGCTGTAAGAAAACTCCTGAGAGTTTTAAAGTAACAATTTAGCTTATTATTAATTATTTAGCTTATATTTTCTGATGTTTTCCTACCAGACAAGCATGCTGTGGAGTCCATCCACTTCAGCAGCTGTCCAACACTCAGCTCTCCACAGTGGTTGGCATGGCATGGCAGCACGATCTGACTCATCTTCACTTCAGTGGGGTTTCTGTACACTTCCTCACTCTCCCGAATGAACAGAGGGTCCTGCACAGTGTCTGCATATTTCCCCTCTGACGACGTCATAACTCAAAACTATACAGACAGGAAACACAGGAAAAATGTGTTACAGCAGAACCAGGACACTGTCCACTTTAAGTTGGACTCACGTAATGAAGAAAAAATATAATAATTACAAGTACATGTGATCCAAATGTACACAAAATGGTCTCTACAACACCAAAATTTTAAACATATGATTGGAACCTGCATCACTTATTAGAGATAATTTCTACATACATTTTTTTGTTACACCAGTTGTAAACTAAGGACTAAGACAGGGGCTTTTGCTGCTTCAAATCTAGAACATGTCCTAATGTAGAAACACCAGGTCCAGGTTTAATTCAGCAATCCAGATAACTCAGTACAAACCCCAGGCCTCCATTTTAATTATAATGATTAAGAAAAGCACACACTTAATTTGTGGTTTTTAAACACAATATCAAGATAATCCACAGACCTTGCTGTGAGTAGTTTCATGTAGGAACTATCAGTAGAAAGAAAACAGTTCTTACATGAAACTGCTCACAACAAATCTGTGGATTATCATGAGTAACCAGGTCCTGATTTCTGGAAAGAGACATTGCTGTTGAATTTAAATGTAATTTTTTGGCACTTTGAGCACCACAAGCCGAGTGCCATATGGTCCCATTATATTAAAAAAAAAATGCAGAAATCTCTACTGCAGATATCTTCAAAACCCTGCAACTCTCAAACCAAAACAATCTAGATGGATAAATAGCACTACAGGTAAGAGGAAAAATATGTATTTTGGATTTTGGGGTGGACTGTCCCTTTAAGTGTTCAGTCTGAAGCACCACTACCAACAGACAGACATTTGTAATGTTAAAATGCCTACAGTTTTGTCCACCAGTAAATCTGAAAACGGCAGTTTGGACCAGTGCTGCAACATAAGACGCTTTAAATAATCTGCAACTCAGTTTGTCCTTAGAGGAATTGCTCAATATTTCTCCCCTAACTCAAGGATCAGGAAAAACCTGAAATGCCTATTTATGTAATTACGCATTTGATGGTACTGCTTCTCAGCTATCAATGAATGCAATTGTACATACAATCTTTTTTTTTTTTTCATTTTTATTGCAGGCTGGGACTGGTCTTTTTAGAGCAGTTTTAATCAAGCTGACGCAGAAACTATTTCAAGGCACATACAAACTATTTTAAGACATGTCGCTAAACGGGGTATTCATGGAAACTATTTGTTGGGATAGAAGTGTTTGACCATAACATGAGCTCCAGTGGGGCGCAGTGGTCACCTGTCTTTCCTGTTATCGATGACAGGAGCTGTGACCTTTATTGACTTCAAGAGAAATGAGACATTCACCAAAGAATAAGAACATCTCAGGCGGACTATAGCGGTATTAAAGCCTGCTATTTCTTCTGCAAAACATGTCGCCACCAGTAAACACACCAACGTATTTCACGCTGAAAACAAATTAAATAAAATGCCTTACCCAGTTTAAAAGTTACTGCTGGTGGTGAAGTTCGTCAAGTGCCAATGAACGTCGGCTACAAAACGTTAACACCGGCTGAGAAACTGCCGCCTGCGACCCGGACCGTGGCTCTTTTCATTTCACCCATTCCTCAATAACACAACAACTTACTAAACACACACATGCACACACACGCCACAGATTTACTAAACAGTTTCACCACTGGAGGGAGAGGGAGAGGGAGCGAGACCGTCCCCTGTAGTGGTTACAGTTACGTCCACATTTTTAAGGTGGAACTGTAGTGACCCCTTCTTTAGAGGCTGCTCAAAAAGACATCCAACGCACAATCAATTAGGACGAATATTTGAGTGTAGATCATCTTGTCCATACTCTTATTCATATAAAATAACGACACAAACTCTGTGTCAAATGTTATGGATACTAAAACTGTAAACAGTAATGTGTTTTTTTAAACCTAGCTTCAATTTTGAATCTCTTCCATAGGCTACTTAAGTTAATTAAACCCTTGAAAGTTTCTTCATGAGGCCAACCAACAACGATCTCTGCTGAGGAACCCACTTATCTAGTCTTTTACTTACTACTTGAGACTTTTTATTGATTTGCTATATATTATAGGCCTATATATTTGCTTATTGACTTCCAGATCATCACCATTTTTTGGTTCTGATGAGGCGAAACCTAGTTGTTCTTCCTATAATCAGAATCAGAAATACTTTATTGATCCCCGAGGGGAATCTCTTTTGCTTCAGCATCACGTCAGTGCACACAGGAATAGAAGTACTAAGCAAAAAATATAATACTCTATAATACAGGTCAGATAAATTAAGTACCAAGTGGGTATAAGTATAAAATAAAATAAGTGTGAAGTACAAAGTGGGTTTACCGGTTGATGATAATTATACGGTATAAGGTAACAGTGCATGAACTGCCAGGTTAAGTGTAGCTTATTAAGATTATAATGAGACGGAGGATATTGCACAGCTGGTTGCTGATAATTAATATACTTAAAAGCCCATAAAATATAAAAGTATAGGGCCCTTTTGATATGGAGCCCCAGGTTATCAGACGAGTCAAAAATATTGACTGAATATATCTAATAAAATGTAAGGGCCTGCTGTTAAATAGTTAAATAATCAAAACGGAGGGTCAAAAGAAATATAAACTTTGCCTTTAACCTCCAATCAGTTGGTTAAAAAACCTTTTCAGGGCTCCATAGTTTGGAGATGATATAAGTCTTATATCATAATTCTGTAATATTAGAAATAATTCTTAGATTGCATATGCTCTCCTATATATCAATTTATTTTATTGTAAAAATTAATTTCGAAAGAAAAAAAATCACATGTCACATCACATGTTAATTATCAGAGTAGTTCATTTACACTGCATAGGTCAGAGTCAAGACAAGCAAACAATTACAGGGGAACTAATTTCTTCATTAAATTACGCTCATTGATATCAAAGCTATCAACGTCAAAACAGCAAACTGAAAGTACGAAAAGGCAGACCTTAAGGCAAATGGCGCTCCCATTGGTTGCCGAGAGCATCAGTCATGCCTGGCCCCGCCTCTTCCCCCCGGACCAGGCTCGGTTGAGTCGTCGGGTTGAGGAGGAGTGCGGTTGGAGTGCGAGAGGGTCGCGGCCGCGATGATCTGACAGATGAAATAGCGAAAAAAAGAAAGCGAAGGCGGGCGTCCTCCCACACAAAACAATGTTCCCCAAAGGCAAAGGCACCCCGGTGCCGTCGGACGGCCAAGCACGAGAAAAGTAAGCTCAGAAACGTTTATTATTGTGTGTTTTTTCCCTCGTAAGTTTTTCCCTCTTGCTCTCTGTTGTTCGCTGGACAGGCTAACAGCAAGAGGCGATTTCCTCCTACCGAGAGTGGAATTGAATGAACCGCCTTGTCTGCTCGCCATTCCTCCCCTGAGCTGTGTTTCTGCTACCTTTGGCTCATTGCTGTCTCTTTACTCCTCTACACACCGAGTCCGAGTTCAGTTTGGTTGTGTTTTAACCGGCGGTTGTCTCATATTTTTTCGGTTATTCAGCCGAGAGCACGGACAGGAGAAAACAATAACATCGCCTTGCCACACAGTACATTGTTTTCTCTGTTGCGCTCTGGATAGGCTCCGTTTTTATTTTCCTCAGCCCCATCAGTGCCACCAGGATACCTTACCTAGCTAATACACAGCAGGCTGGTGGGTTGTTTTTTCGTTTCACATCACGACGTTAAATTACACTGTTGCTTTAGTACTTTCTTTTAACCTTTTCATTGTAGTGAATCTTAACCAGGTTTGGCTTGGTTACACAGTCCCCATTTAATTTTTTTTGGCATAGGCTATTTGGCAGCCATTGTTCAGAGGGCCTGTACCCGACTCTAGTCACTCAGTGTGCCCGGTGAAGAAGATTTAACCTGTTGTTCGACGTTTATTTTTTTCCAGTTGTTAAATTAAACCTAAAATTATGTTGTTTTTTTCACACAGGTTGGCTCTATACGTCTATGAGTATTTGTTGCACATAGGAGCACAGAAGTCTGCACAGACCTTTTTATCAGAGGTATGTGGAATTTTGGGAAGAAAATGTTAAATCATACTGTAATGTCCTTTTTTATTTAAACACTTAATTTGCATGTAAATGTACTGCATGTACTCTTTTAGGAACAACAATATTAAAATGTTTTTAATAAACACCCATGGATAAGTATTGAAATCCCCCTTTTCCTAGATCCGATGGGAGAAAAACATAACACTCGGAGAACCCCCTGGATTCCTACATTCCTGGTGGTGGTAAGAGATTAATGTTCTCGCCTCCCTGTAAACATGTCCAGGGGTTGGTTGTGTGGTTTTGTTTGCTTTATGACCTGTCTTGTCCACAGTGTATTCTGGGACTTGTATTGCGCTGCACCAGAGAGGAGAGAGACATGTGACCACTCCAGCGAAGCAAAAGCCTTCCATGATTACGTGAGTAGTGCTTACATGGGAACTGTTGCACAAATTGCTCTGTCTTCTGCTAAAGAAGACAACAACTTTGCTATCAAGGCAAGGAAGTGGTGTAAATAATGGCCTCCAACTCGGGTTGTGCAATGAGTCCATTTTTTTTTTTTTTGGAGCTATCGGAGCAAAGTCCTCATAATCTCTGTTTGTCAACACTCAAGTCTTGACAAAACCTCCTACATTTCTCTTCAAGAGTGATACAGCTGTCGTACTTAAGGTTATTGTGATTCCCTTTTAGCTTGAAGAATGATCATGATTCACCCTAAAATGATGTCTGTCTGATTTCTGCTTTTTTCTGCTTTCTTCAGTATGTTTTGGACATTGGTTTAGAGATGTAAGTCATTTTGTATTTCCCACTGCTCCTCTGTAGCTATATTTAACAACCAAACGCACATTGGGACGCTGTGTGTTTTTATTTATTTATTTATTTTTCCTTCTCCTGAATTGACCATCGGCCATCTTGCCCTGTCGCTGGGTCGAATGATGCGCCCAACAATGAGCTTTATAGGCTTCTGGGAAAATGATGCTGATGTCAGCATGTCCTGAGTCAGACCTGTCGAGTGCTCTCCCCTAATCCACGCTCAAGCTCCCTGCCTCAGTTGTGAAGACAAAAAAGAACCTGCTGTGTGTTCTGCTCAACTTCCGAGACTCGATACACGCAGCTTGATTTTTTTTTTTAATTTTTTTTTTTTTTTTTTGACAAAAGCTGATGTGTGGTAGCTCAAGTGCATGTTGAAACACATCCTAATGATTTGAAACTGAAGAACTGTAAAGGCAGTCTTGGATCCAAAATCTATGAAATGTCACTCCTCATTCTGTAGCACATTGCTCCTCTTATGATAGCACTTCCATATTTGCATGGTATGGGTGTTTTGCATCCTGATTATAATGCCATTTTAGAGATGGTGTTTATTATTTATTTATTTTTTGTCATGTGCTACATTGTTTCCTGCTTTGAGTCAGCATTCAAAAAGAAGATCAAAAAGAGCCTCACGAGGATCAAAGAAAGTGTGAACTGCTTGCCGGTGGCTTCTGCTGTTCCCATCCATGTGTTTCTCTGGCCTTATCTGAAAAGATTAAACGAGCATCGTGTAGCTGATGCAAATAAAATAAAGATACTAATTAGGTTTTGCTGTATGAATACAGCCAAGGAAAGACATTGGGGGTTAAGGAGTCTTCTCAGGGTGACTGATACACAGCCCAGCTTGTAGTCGGTGATCGGTTGGTATCAGACAGGAAGGGGTTAAAATGGAGATGTTGGTCCTGCTCTTGGCAGATAGGGTTGTCAGGGTAACAGGCCTCCTGATCTGGCAGGTGACCTAGGAGCCAGGAGAGAGGCTACAGCGTGGCTCTGCCCTTTTCAATAACCACATTCCTTGTTATTCTAATTCATACAGACAAAGGAGGAGTGCGTTTTGTTTGAAACCAGCCTTTATTCACCTAGCCTACTATATAGTAATTGATTGTGATATCTTTGATTGCTTTAGGTGCTTGTTTTGGTAGGATATGTTTTTGTAATGTGTGGTTGTATCTTAAATTGCAGAATACAATATAGTGTCAGAGCTTTCAGAGTTCTTCATCTGTTTTGGAGAAATCATGTTTCCAAATATTAATCATTGTATTGTTAAAATTCTCTCCCGTTTAAGCAAAGGTTTAAGAACAATTAAACTCGTTTTTCTAAAATCATTTTGCAGTTTCCCTTATATTATAATGAGGAAACATCCTCAGGCCTGTTTTGAAAGGTTAAACAACACAAAATAAAATGTTATGTTGCAGCCCTTGGTTTGACTGAGACCATTTTCATAACATGGAAAACATTTAAGCAAATGAGGGAACAGTGAAACGTCAGTCTGAGCAGTGTGCTGCTGTGGTGGGGAGCTTTGTGAGTTTCTGTGCGGTTGGCTCTCCCCGACATCTTGTGGTTGCCCTTCACTCTGATGTTGGTTCTCCTTGTGTTCATTTGTGGATGTTGGGGTTCAGGCAAGTGTGTGTGTGTGTGTGTGTGTGTGTGTGGACAGTACTAGTCCTTGGACCCTAGCCTTTGTCTAGGTGTGGGGGAGGTGAGTGATGCCCTGTTAGCCGGCAGCGCTCGTAAAGCCCCGGAGTCTTCACACTGGGCCTGATGAACACTCCCCAAGGGGCCCTGTCGCCATGGCGTCAACGGCTGATTGATGGCTGTCATGGAGCTGTGGGGCAGATTGGAAAAAGGAAAGGGGAGTGGCACTGTGGCATATGCCCAGCATCCACCACCGTGAAGGAGCTGTGGGAATATACAAGAGGAGGGGGTTGGGGAGGAAGAGAGGAGGGAGATGAGAAGTGGAAGGGACCTGCTAAAAGTAACCAGAGAGAGCATCCAGTCAGGATCCAGAGTGGGTTTTATGATGTTGATTGATGGTTAAACATTTACAAGCTAAACATAGGGGCTGGTTTCTTTTGAGCGTTGCTTCCAGTGGAAGAAGTGAGGCTGTTAAGAGCACACTAGGTCAGGAGCCAGCAGTTGGGTGGTCTGTGCTGCAGCCCCCCCCCCCAATAATTTCTCCTTCACCCCCTTTTAAATCTTACATTTAGTCTTCTTTCTGTTTGCATCTCTCTCTGTGTATACCCCTGCTTTTTCACAGTTACCTCAGTCAACCTCTTGGTCATCCTCACCCTCCTCTCTCTTTCCTTTTTTCTCTCCCCCTCTCGCTTTGTTTTTGTAAAGAGAGCACAAGCACATCCGCCGCCACTCTGGCCTTTTGTAACCTCCTTCAGTGATTCAAGAATACAGGGAAAAGTTGTTTGGCTGGAATTGCTTGCTTGTGTGCTCTTAAATACACACACATACACGCTGAATCATGGTGGTGGGGGGTGGGGGGTCTGTCTTAAAGGAGGTCCCCTGGGGAGTTGTAAGGAAGGCCCCAGACAAGAGCCTCATAGCCCGGGGCAGGGCTGAGACATCTGCCCCTTTCCTGTACCAGAGAGTCTTTGTAGAGACGTGGCTCGTTTAGACCGAAAGCAGCATCAGGCTGTTTGGGAAAGTCCAGCAAGCACAGCTGTGGGCTTTAGTGGGACATGATAAAGATCTAACATAACATGCCTGGAAACCCGCCATGCACGTTGCTTTTCAGTCTGGCAAACCATTTCTGACTTCTACAGAGCTGTGTAGATTGTTGACATTTTATGACTTTGTGGTCAATACCTTTTTAAATACAGCTTTGTTTTACTTAATTATTTCTTTGCAGGCCTCTTTCCAGGAATGAGCTATTTAAGGGTAGAGGAACAAAACTAACTGCAGTTGCTGTTTCACTTCAAAGGGGCCAGACAATGTGGTTGTATGAACATATGCTACTCTACTATGAAACTAGCCATAAACTGTAGATCAATCTTTATCTAAAATAAACAGAGTAACCTCTTCCTCCAGTTGCATCAGGAATGTCTTTGGAGACAGAATTTAATTAATAAATTCGGTGAGAATATCAACCCAACTTGTCTTTCTGTCACAGTGAACTTAAATATACTTAAAAAGTGAAGTCTGGGACACAGCTTCATCGCTGCTACCTTATGTAAATATGTAAACTTCAAAAAATGTCCAATAAAGGAAAATGCTGTGCCTGTGACACTTTAAAATAATCTATGATGGGAAGTGAAGACTTTTTATAAACGTAAAAACAAAGCATAAAATGAATAAATAAATCTAGCTGGAATAAACATGTGGCATTGTGAGAGGCCTTTATCACGTTTGGACCTGGTAAAGTTAGGCACCATGCCCTCATTTGAGCTTTAAAACATAGAAATGCTAGATTTAAATAAATTCTATGCTTCATTGAAAGAAATTAGATCCCTACGAGGGTGGGTTTGCTTGCCAGGAAGTTACAAAATACTAGTTACCATGAATTTTGAAAAGCGCTCAGAACTAAGAATGATGTGTGTGTGTGTGTGTATACACTCACCGGCCACTTTATCAGGTACACCTTGGTAGTACCAGGTTGGACCCCCTTTTGCCTTCAGAACTACTTTAATTCTTTGTGGCATACATTCAACAAGGTGCTGGAAACATTCCTCAGAGATTTTGGTTCATATTGACATGATAGCATCACACAGTTGCTGCAGATTTGTCGGCTGCACATCCATGATGTGAATCTCCCGTTCCACCACATCCCAAAGGTGCTCTATCGGATTGAGATCTGGTGACTGTGGAAACCATTTGAGTACAGTGAACTCATTGTCATGTTCAAGAAACCAGTTTGAGATGATTTGAGCTTTGTGACATGTAGCGTTATCCTGCTGGAAGTAGCCATTAGAAGATGGGTACACTGTGGTCATAAAGGGATGGGCGATTCTCTGTAAACACTAGAGAAGAAAATCCCAGCAGATCAGCAGTTTCTGAAATACTCAAACCAGCCCATCTAGCACCAACAACCATGCCACTTTCAAAGTCACTTAAATCACCTTTCTTTCCCATTCTGTTGCTTGGTATTAACTTCATCAGATTGTCATGACCATGTTGACATGCCTAAATGCATTGAGTTGCTGCCATGTGATTGGCTGATTAGATATTTGCGTTGATGAGCAGTTGAACATGTGTACCTATTAAAGTGGCCAGTGAGTGTATGTGTAACACTTGACCATATAGTGCAAGTGACTCAATTCTTAGGCTATGGTGGAAGTTTTATGGTATATTCAGTGTGTAAACCACAAAGTTTACTAGATGTCAATAAGGCACAGGGAACTGATCACAATACTTACATCTAAATATATATATATATATATATATATATTAGTTCCTCTCCTTGCAACATTCATGGTATATCCCTGACTCTATAATCTCTGTGCTTTTTAGTTCTGGTCATAAACCATAAAGCAGTATATAATAGTCTAAAACAGTCAATAATGTGCCTATAGCTCTAGCTAGTATCCTTTCCAAAGTGTTTCATGGAGTTCTGTGGGGCAGGTTAGAATTGGTTATCTCACAAATTATACTTCATTTGGCTTGAAAGCATGGAACGAAATTCAGTGGACATGCTTTTAAATATCTTGGGCAGATGATTTAGTGGATGATAGATAATATATATACTATTAATTTACTATATTGACAGTAATGTCAACGTAAATTATGACCCCAGGCGAATACACTTGTATGTAAATTTTATGCGCTTGATTTATGTCATAGTCCCACTGTTCAGGGCTCTTACTGTGTGCCTCTGTAAACTGCTCACAGTGTTGTAGGTAAAAAAAAAACAACAACAAAAACCCAGCAGTATTCAGAGACTTAGTCGCTTACAATAATGCCATGAGGATGTTATTGTGTGTATCAAGTTTTAGGTCACTTGTCGTGTGATCGTCAGCATGAATGCTCCGTCATGTCAGGCAAAGATCAGAAACCTATTAAATCAGGTCAGATCGGATAAGGTAGAAAACAGCATCATTGATGAATTGCTAAATCCTACCAAGAGCTGCATGTTATGCAGTGCTTTATTTGGCCTTAAGAGTGTTGCATCTTCCCACCATCGCATCATCACAGTGCTTTTATTATGACTGTGTGTATGTATGTACATTTTTTTTTTTTATCAATGTGTTTTATGTATCATATATGTTGCTGTGTTTCTCGATTATTTGAAATGTGTCCAACGTCTGAAATAAAGTAAACATTTGGCCCTGCAGATTCACCAAAATAAAATTCTGGTGTTGACTGTGGACAAATAAAAAAAAAAAACGAGAGAGAAAAGTACAAACTGTCATCACTGAGCGAGCACTGTGTTTCTTGTGCTGTTGGTAAAAAACATCATAGACCAGCCAGGTCACCAAACATGCACATGCTGTGTGCATTTAAGTGGAATCACGTTTTATTTGAGGTTTTTTTTTTTTTTTTTTTTAAAGTACTGTAGGTGCTCCACAGGCTGTGAATTTGAGTGAGTCATTGCAGGTCTAGAAGTATGTATTGTGACATTTGCATCTTAATCAGTTAAAAATTAAGTCAACTTTGAATCTTAGTTGAAATGTATTCATACACAGATTTAGCAAATTCTGAGAGCAACCATTTTTACTTGAAGGGTCTGGGGAGTTGAGAGTAACTCGTCAAGATGGGTGAGAAAGTAAATGGAGTGCAAATTTGGTCTGTGGAGCAACTGAGACCTCCTTCTTCTCTTACACTTTTATAGCAGTAATTCTATTAAAAACAACTCAGATGTTAGCCATGTTTGAGGATTTCTCACCCTTGCATCTCGATGATTTTTCTACACCATCCTATGACACCACCCAGTAAACGAATGGGATTTACAGGCTGTCTGTGTCTCTGTGTCCGTATCCCAGTGGTGGTGTGGCCTGATGAGATGTGACTCTTTCCTGCGGCCTCACTTCTCTCCCTGCTGAGGCATTTCACAGTGGCCCTGCAGTGGCAGCCTGAGCAGATATAATTAGGGGAGGTGCAGTCGATACCAGGGAGTGTGTTGGCTATTGACCATTGATGTCTGTAGAGCCGTAGAGCTCTGGACAGCGACAAGGCGTGTTTGTGTGTGGGTTCTGGTACATCCGTCCTTGTAGTAATCATTGCTTGTTTGTGTACATCTACACTGTAACGTGAATGAGGTACGCATTAACAAATGGGACTGAAGGAGCTTCTCTCATTTTGTAGCTGTTCTTTTGAAGCTAAACCCCACAGCTCTGAAGACATTAGCCCATCTCAGATTGCTTCAGCTACAGGGAAGAAAAACTCAGTCAATTGAGAGCGTGTGACCGAAGCAAATGGCACATTAGTGAATTAGGGCTGCGGTTTGAGCAGGAAATCGGCCCAGCAAGCCCCTGCTGTGTAGCAGCACTTTAGAGCCACTCACTCAGTGAATCCCACTGATACTTATCTGATCCACTGGATCCTGGATCAGTAAGGCTCAGAAGCCTCAATAACACCCCTTTCATACTGGAGAACCACAAATGATGCAGGTCTACCGAATGCATGTTGGTGCTCTGTTTCTTTCTCTCTTAAGATGAGTCGAGGGTGGGTTAAAAGATGTTTAAACAGCAATTACATGGAGTCTGGACAAGGATCATGGAGCCTGGTGACATAATGCACATTAACCCATTCAGATCAAAAGCCAACACAGGTTTAGCCTGCGTCACTGAGTTAAAGAGAATATTCGATTTCTCAGATGTGCTCCTCCTGTGACTAGCTGTGCCAAGAACCTCAGTCATGAAGGGATGAAATCGATTTCCAACAATAACATTTCATCTGCATGTTAAAGCTCTGTGCGTGTACTAGGATTGCAATTTGTCTTAACTAGTCAGCTTATCATGTGCAGCACATTTAGAGATTGTTTTGTCTCTTCTTTTTTCTTAGAGTGCTGCAGCAGCCCCCAGTCCTGTGATGGGAGGGATGCCCCCTGGTGAGGGCATGCCTGGAGGACCCATGCCACCCGGCTTTTTCCAGGTCAGCCAATCGCCACACTGATGCTGTCTGTTACTGTTAGGAATATTCTTAAATCGACTTGACCCCCACATTTACTGTTTTTGCTTGATAAATCACTTCATAATCAATAATCAAAACTGTCATAAATTAGCTTTGTGTTAATGAACAATTTAATTAGTGGACTGATCATTTTCCTAGCTGCACTACTGCAGGCTCCAGCTTTGTAAAATGTGGTCAGGGTTTTGTTCATCTTATGAAGCTATAGGTCTACACATTGGTGTCTATACTGCTTTTGCCTTTTGTTTTGCTCCACTCTGCTCAGTGAACTTGTAGTAAACGTCATAGACGTTCTGTCTGCCTGGGCCCCTCCAGTGCTGTAAACAGGCAGGCGTGGCCTGGCCATTTTCCCTAATGGAGAAATCGAAAGGTGCATCACCTACTGTAAATCAATATCTCATGAGGATAAACTCTTGGCAGGCAACTGGGTGGAACTGGCTCTAAGAGGTGACATAAAATTACAATGTTGCTCTGCCTCCACTAGACCAAACTATTCACTTTAAATCCACCATCTTATTATGTACTAGAAGCCACAAATGCGTGACTCATTATGTGATCATGTTAATATCAGGAAAGACATTTTGACATTGATACATGAACGCACACACACTTTCATACTTTCCATACCAGAATCCATTGGAGGAGGCTCAATTAGACCCCTTACTCTCTATCAGATCAGCAGCATTAGTGACACAGTGCCGGTGTTTAGTGTTGTTATACAGCTAATTGCATAGAGCTTAATTGGCGCTGTTAATTCAGGGAAATTAGCACTGATAACATGCTGCATGCAGCAGGCTTCTTAATGTCTTGACTGACAGGCAAAAGAGCACACATCCTCTCCATCTCTATCTCTTTTCTCTCATTCAAGGCTAAGTCATTTGCTTGCTCTTTTCTGCTCAGTCTCTCACTTTTACAGTGTTCACTACATGAAAATCTTATTTTTGTACATTTTTACTTTTTTTTTCGCCACATTTGGTTCTTGCACTCCAACTGTCCTCTGCCCTGCAGTAACCCTGCTTCTCTCTGTGCCCCTCTTTTGTCACTTCTGTTTTTCTCTCCCTCTTTCTCTCTTCGTCTCATCCTCCCCTCCCTCCCTTCTCTATCGTCCTCCTTGCCTCTTTATTTTGTGCGATGCCACAGGGTCCTCCTGGTCCCCAGGGCTCTCCTCACCCTCAGCCTCCTCCCCCTAACAGTATGATGGGACCTCACAGTCAGGTAACACTCCCTCTCCCTCTTTCTCTCTTTTTCTCTGTGTTTGCTATCTGTGGTCATTTGGGAATGCTGGTTTTCAGTGCTGATGCTTCATGCTTTGGCATTCGTCTCAGCTTAATGCTTTATGCTGCTTTCAGTATTCACACAAACATGCTATTAAGAAATTAGAATACTACCACATTTTGAGAGATTTGTCACTTTTTATTGAAAGCTCATGGAGCAATGTTGTTTCTGTTGTAGTCCTTCATGTCGCCTCGCTTCGCCGGAGGCCCAAGAGGTCCCCCCATCAGGATGGCCAACCAGGTAGAGCGCACACACACACACATACACACACACACTGTAGATGCAGAATACATAGCACATATTTAAAACTGCAATTTCATTGGGTTTTATCTCTGTTAGCCACCAGGTGGAGGACCGGGTCCTCATCCCATGCTGCCCAACATGGACCCTACACGACCACAAGGTGTGACTCACTACTGTATTCTCTTAAACTACATACTACACCTGCAGTAGAGAAATTATTTCCTGGCTCCTCTCTTCATATAAATTTCTGTTTTCTCTTCCAGGACATCCAAACTTGGGACCAATGCAGAGAATGAGCGGCCCTCGAGGCATGGGACCCATGGGGCCTGGCCCTCAGGTAGGTTTTGTGAAATCCAAACCAAAGCTATTCTGATGGTCTTAATAGCCATATCAGTGTTTTTTCTCTTATTACTGTACCCTGTGGTTTAAATCCTTAAAATTAATTTTCACAAACAATTTTATGATATTTGGTTGTTTTCTCAGAACTTTGGTGGTGGGATGAGGCCTCCACACAACACCATGGGTCCTGGTATGCCAGGAGTGAACATGTGAGCCTTCTGTTATTTGTAAATATATTCTCTCACGTCTTTCAACCGTAATTGCATTATTTAACTAAAATTACTATTGGTATTAACCATCTAGGGGCCCAGGGACTGGTAGGCCATGGCCCAATCCCAACAATGCCAACTCTGTGAGTACTAATGCAAAAACACAGACACGCACCCAGAAAAATACCGGTTCAGATTGCAGTCGGATCTCCTCTCAGAGCTGCTGAGGTCTGATGTGTTCCAAGTTTCTAGTCTGGGATGTAATTGTAGCATTATGTGTCACCGTTTCCACACACAGTTGGACAGACAGCCATAATGGTATTAGGATGATCGAATGATGAATGATGACATTTTGAGGTGTAGAAATGGTTTGCACTCACCCATTTCTGGTCTGTAATGTTTGTGTTTTTGGTTTCAGATGCCTTACTCATCACCCTCTCCTGGTGCATATGGGGTGAGAGCACATCCTAGCATCTTAACTTAACATATACTATATGAATTTCAGCTTAGGAAAATAACATTTTAAAGACAGTTAATGTTAATGTGTCTTGTCTTAATTTTTTGACTTATTTTTGACTTTGACTTATTCTCCATAGGGCGCTTCTGGAGGTGGGGGACCCCCAGGAACTCCCATCATGCCCAGCCCTGCAGGTTAGTGCTTCCCTGACCTAAGTTGTTAATTATTACCCTTTTCATGCACTATCCAGTACCATTTATATGTATGATTGCACCTTTTCCAGACTCAAACAACTCTGGTGACAATTTGTACACCATGATCAACACTGGACCCGGCAACCGAAATAATGTAAGTTGCTTTTCATCGTTCTCTTCATTCTGCATTAAAGGTGGATATTGTGATCATTGAGTCAAGTAGAAGTACTATTAGTACAGTTAGCATAAATTTGAAGACAGAGCACTTTCTAGAAATGTATTTTTGTATCTCACTATCTACCTAATTACTGATATCCCTTTTGCACCAAGCCCACAACCCTTATCAGTGTTGTTTGTTTTAACGACACACCTAAACATCAGGTTCAGCCCTGTGAATGTAATGGGGGTTACTAAGTTTGTAAAGGGGTTTACAGAGGACAACAATTAAGTGGCTGAGGTATTCAGAGTGTTGTGAGCTCCACTGGTTGTTATGAAAAGCATGTACCATTAACTAAACACCTGACCTCTCTTCCGTCTTAACACACTCTTTTGTTACACTCTCCAGCTACTTGCAGCTTGTGGGATAGTGAGGATTTCTGTGCTCTGGTTTATACATCCATGTCACTGGGCAAATTAATTTTATCTATGTTGGAGTTTGAAATTATTATATTCTTGAATTCATGTCACCACTGTAAAGTACAAAAGGGCTTACAAACAGTCTTTGTTTTTTTCAAAGTAAATTAGTAAAATTCTTCTATGGATTCTGGTGCCAGACACATGAAGTGACTGAACCTGTTTTGTTTTTTTATTTGTTTTTTATTTGTGGAACTTATTATTTCAACAGTTTGGCACAGTACAGACCACAAAAATAGATGATGATGATAATAATAATAATAATAATAATAATAAGATAAAATAATAAAACCTCCCTCTTTGGCACTGCGTGACATTACAATCCTAATGTACATTTGTACTATCTTGCGCTATATCACAGTACTCATTACTTGCCACATTATAAAAGTACTCATTTCAGTCCATATTATCACAGTAGTCGCTACAGATCATGTTATCAAAGTACTCATTACATGCCACGTTATCAAAGTACTCACTGCAGATTATATTATCAAAGTATTTATTACAAACCATATTATCAAGGTACTTATGATTACATACCATATTATCAGGGGTTTGGGACTATTCTAGGTTAAAATAAAAGGTGGTTAAACTACAAATGTCTGCTGGCTAAACTGTCCAATGTTAGGTGGTAAACTCATAAAAGGGTGAGTAAACCCTGTTGCATTTGAAAAAGGTGGGTAAAACTGTTTATCTGCGTTTACCCTCCTCTACATCCCAAATAATAAAATCAACAGGGCTAATGCAAAATATTAATAGCCACATTATGCTTAAAGAGCTGACTCTTTGATTCGGCTCCTTTACGAACACCTCATCTCCTCAGCCGAATCCTATCGTAAATCGGTTTGGCATACTGATGATTACAGTTAGGCTAAATGGCATGTTTGCACCAATTTAAACAGTCAGACTCCTGTGTGGATGGACAGATTGTGATTGACAGCCAAAGCATACTGTGGCAAATGATCAGCAATGGGTTCGACTGAAACAACTCAAAGGGTGGTCCAAAAATGTATGATTTTTTTTTTTATTGCTTGTTTTTGTAAGTTGCTGAAAATAGCAAAAGATCATTGATATAGGCTGCTTAAATATAATCACTTGATTGTGAGGACTGTATGATTAAGATGACTAATTTAAGTCTAATGCGTGGTCTCTTTCTTGGCCACATGAATTTTGGTATTAAACGGTCCAATAGATTAAATGTAGTTCTTGGGAACTTGACAGGCAACATTTGGAATAGATGGAGCATCCTAGGTAAAACATTCATACCTACACTCTCTATTCATTCTGTGAGGGATATGGGGAGTGGTGTCCAGCGCTACAGTTCATTATTGATACATTTCATTATTTTGTCATAATTTGCACCATATAATTTTGGTAAGGAATGAGGGATATATATTCCAAGGTATTTAATCCCTCCTTTAGGCCATTTAAACCCACTCTGGGATTTCACCGAGTGGGGAACTCCATGGCTATGTCCATGGCTTCCGTTTTATCTACATTTATTGTATACCATGAATAAAAGCCAAACTGATGTATAATCTTTTTTTAGACAAGGTACTGTTGTCGTGTGATCAGACAAATACAACAGGACATCATCTGCATATATTATGTTCCTGTCATCTCTGATTAGCTGAGCTAAAGGTTCGATGCAAATTGCAAACAGTAGGGGTGATAGTGAGCACCCCGTCTACAGCCTCGTTCCAGAGTAAAGGCTTCTGATCTAGACCCATTAACTCTAAGGAGGCCTGTGTGTTTTAATCCATTTGAGAAAGCTGGGTACAATATTTAATTAATTTAGTAACGACCGTTTTATAAACCCGGTCTGATCAGAGTCCATTACATGAGTTATGATTTTGTTAACCCGTCTGGCTAGAATTGTTATTAGTATGCACTGAACCTGGTTTTAATTGAAATTTTAGTTGTTAATATCCCGTACTACCAAATTGCCTAGATTATATGATCTAGTCTTGTATCTTTCTCAGTTAGATATAGGATGTAAGATCTAATAACTTTCAGCCGGCTCAACACAAACATCAACCTGAGTATACTGCTGTTGAGGGAAAAGCAACTGCCATAAAAAACACTGGACATCATCTTTTAAAAAAATAAAATTATTTAATTGTTATGGTTTATTAAATGGTTTATTTAGCAAATGTAACTTCCTTGTGCATAGATGGCCTGCATGGAAAAACTATTTACTCAACACTAGTATCCTAGCCTTACATAAGCACATTTGCACTATTCCTGAGTTGCACTTTCCACCCAGGAATGTACAGACGAGATTTTTATAGAAACAAAACAAATGCACTTGTTATACTGGTTCTGTTTGTTTGTAAGTTGATAGTCTAGGTTACTGTTTCAGTCACTCTCTTGGAGCTGGAATGATCAGAACGAGGATTTTTCTGTTGAAAGAGGGACTGAAGTTGACAGTAGCAGAAAAACATACATGTACTGTATAGTAACTAAGTTCCTGGTTACTTTTACTCACTTTTACTTTGAACCTGATAGAGCTTGGTAACTGAGGACTTCCAGTTGAATGCCAACTGTGCTGTGAAGATGTGGTTAGTGAGTCCATGCTGTCTTGTTTCCCTTCCAGTTCCCAATGGGCCCCGGCTCTGACGGACCCCTGGGAGCCATGGCTGGGATGGAACCACACCACATGAACGGGTCACTAGGTAACACGACGCACCACAATACACTTACTAACAACACAGAAATGTTTGAGTTGCATTCTTGCAGATTAAATGATTTCAGAGTACACTTTTGTCCACTATGTCACGTGATACTTCAGTAGAGGACAATATATTGTATTTCAGGTAGAGCCACTGCATAAAAATGGCTTTCTTATGGTCATAGAATACAAATTGATTTATTGTTTGTCATATTGTTTCATTCTTAGGCTCTGGTGATATGGATGGAATGAACAAGGTAAATCTTGTAACCATGCAGAGAGCCTTTGCATTTAGAGCTTAATCTTGAATAAAGTGAAATGTTATACATTTAAAAAAAACATTGTGCAATCTTGGTCTCCAGAATTCCCCAAACAATTTAAGTGGCATTAGCAATCCTCCTGGGACCCCAAGGGATGACGGGGAGCTGAGTGGAAACTTCCTCCACTCCTTTCAGAGTGAGAACGTAAGTCTCCCTTCTTGCCAGTTCCTCTTCTCAGCTAACATCACTAGACTGTTGGTGACTGTAATAGCACTTTGATGAAGCCAGAGGTAGAGCGCTGTTGACCACACAGTAAAGCCACAGTCACAGCATATTAACATCACTGACTACAGTAGCAGTGTGGAGAGCTAGCTGGGCGTTTGACCAAGGAGAACTTAGTAGGGAAAAGGTGTGCTTTAATCGTCTCTTCTCTGTGCCTCCATAGTACTCTCCAACCATGACGATGAGTGTGTGATCCCCCCCTCAACCCCACCCGACATTATTTGCCATCATTCCGAGGATCTGAACTCACTATAGGACACGGCCAAACACATCAGCACCGAATCAGGGACAGGCGCCATTTTGGTTCCACACTAACGCCAGAATGCTGATCGGAGAAAAATCGAAATGGCTGGCGACTACTACTCCTTGCTCAAAATGAAGGACAATTTCTCCATTTATCACAACCCCAAGTGTGACAAAAACCAGCTACTGAAAAATGCATACATGACACGTTTTATGTTCTTTGCAGAGCCCCCATAACCCTCTCAGTCCCCTCAACCCTAGAGCGAAGAGAAAAAAAATGGTTGAAGTTTACCTCTTGTTCTTTTAATTATTGCTTTGTGGTGCAAGATGTGCAGGAAATGTCTCCGCTTTTGTCACTTAAAACACTGGAGAGTGTGTATATGCATTGTGAGCTTGGAAAGTCTTTGTCTTGTCATTTTACTTATCGCCATGCATACTGTGTCACCAAAGTCAGTTGACATAGGACTCAGATCTTGCCTTTTACTCAGTGGCCACCTTTTATGAAACATGTACTATTCTACCCAATGCCCACCCTTCTATTTAAAGAGGTTTGCAAGGGGAAAAGACTTGAAAGAATACGGCTTTTATTCTGACGACCTTTCACGGTATGTAAGTGCTCAGATGGTTCTTACAATGTCAAATTGATCCCATTTGATCAATTTCAGTCTCTTATTGTTGACAGCGATGCGATTCTGCACTCTTTGCTGTTTCATTTAAACAGCTAGATTGCTGTTGCGTTCTGTCAAGGGAAGCCTGACTTCGGCATAAGAAGTGAGTGCATGAATGCTGAGAATCTGTGTACAACATACTACCTAGTGCTGCTCTTCTCTATGTGGACACCTGCTTTAAGATGTGGTGTATATCTCTTTACCTGTCTGTGCTTAACACTCTGTGCTCTTCATCGTCGTAGCCTTCTGTGTTATTTCCAGTTTGGTTGATTATGATGAAATGGCTGTGAATGAGCTGCCCATTTAAAATCTGGCATACATATTGGTTGTTCATACTTCCCTCCTGCATCATTGGTCGTCCCCTTCTTGCCCACCCACACATTTTTTTAATATTTTGATACAATCTTTGACTACATATATTGCCCCAGTTATTCAGAGTTAGTCAAAGCTTTCTAAACCGATTCTAGTAGGCATCATTATAAACTTAGCGGCAGTCTTGTAAATGTGATGAATTTTTTTTCTTTTTTCCTGTGAACATTACGCATTATACACATCTGTCCTATGTTGCCTTTATTTGCTGATATTTTTTTATTTCAAATTAAGGAAAGATTGCTTGTTAATATAATTTTACAATAACTTAACTACCTGTGTGGGTTGTTTTATTTTGAATCATGTCGATTCATATCACATTAGTTTCAAGAGTAACTGAGTTTAGAATATGCTACTAAAGCTGTGGACATGACAAATAGTGATAAATGAAAACTTCAGTTACACATATACAAAGTATTCAGCTGATGCATAAAACTTGCCACAAAGAGTGATGTCTTGTAAGGTAGCAGATGTGGGGAAAATACAGGTGTGAAAGTATAATTGTTCAACAGTCAGCAGCTAACATTACGTTCACATGTCCTCTCCTATTACTGCTCCAACAACACCATACACACCAGCCTGTAGTAGGCAGGATGCATCAGCAGATCACTTATCTCTTCACTTATTCGTGCCTGCAGTGGAACCAGGGGGTGCTGTAGTCCACAGCTACCAGACAAACAAGATCCTGGAGCATGAGGGGGTGACTTTGTGGCAGGGCAACACTCTGCATGCTGTGACATGAGAGGACAAGGGACACAGTGTTTCAGTTGTGTACACCAGTGGTTCTCAACTTGCAGGTGGGGACCACTCCAGTGGGTCACTAGATAAATCTGAGGGGTCACAAGATGATTAATGTGATGGGAAAGGAAAATAAATAAATAAAAAATAATAAATAAAATAAATAAAAATAAATAAATAAAAATATATATATATATATAAAAATATACATTTTTTTCTAATCTGAGGATTTTTGTGAAATATTGGTTAGTTTTACCTCTTGGAGACTAAATTATTCAAATGACACAATGTGAGATGTTTATAGGAGAAAATGACTCTTTGGTAGAAGTCCTCACAACCCACAGACATCTAATACCTGTGATGAGGGGTAGCAGGTTGACACTATTTTATTTTATGGGATCAAAGGCCAAAAGGTGGGAAGCTCTGGTCTGCACTACCTTGTGAACTGTTGTCTGAATATATCAGATTTTCCTTTACCTGTCTCTTTACCATAACTGGGTCTCCTTGGTAGAACCCTCCTCGCTGTACATCGATCGGATGATGACAAATCGCTACGTAGTAGGTGGGGCAGTGGCAGGTCAATAGGTTTGACAGGCTTATGAAGGATAACTAGACATTTGGCAGTTTCCCAGACTGGCAACTGAAAACATCATTGCACATCCTCAGGCCTTCATTTCTACACAAGCAACATGTGGAACATGACCAGTACAAGAAAATATATTGAACACTGAAACGGCAACTTTTCACAAGGTGTAAGTAGGATATTTTTTGGATGCATGCATGGCATCGAAGTGGTGAGACTGGGATCATGTTGAGTCGGGGTCCTTCGAGGTACAGAACACAGATGTAGAGTTTTCCGGGTAAGATGACCTTATAACTTCTGGTAATACATTTTCTGAATCAAAGCCAGACTTAAAATTTTCAGAATCTGACCTGCATGCTAAATCCAAACAACCTTACTCACCTTGCAGCTCTCCCCCCTTGCTGGCTGTCTCTGAGGAAAGGGTTTGCTATCTGGATTTGTCTATGAGTAAGGCAGCTTAAATCAACTGGGGTTATTACGTTTCTTTGTGGGCAAGTTGATTTTGAAGATGATGATGCAAACTCAGCCAGAGGGATCACTCCAAAGTCTGGGATCCTAAAAGAAAAACAGCCTCATGTTTTTCATGTCTGTTGCTCTCCTTTTGAAGTAAAAATGGTTTCACATTGCCCTCTGGTGGGCTGCACTGGACTCTACTGCCTTGCAGAGACCTCTGGCCTAGACACAATATTTACACTCCCTAAAAGCAATTGAACATGCTACACAAGCTGGCTTTGGTTTTACTGGAAGATTCAGACGTCTTAACAAAAGTCCACGGTTGGGAGGATCTGACAGTGTTCTGGTTCCTGTCTAACAATAGGAAACGAGGCTGAGCTGCTGGTGGCTGCTCTCCACAGGATGTGGCCTGGCTGGGCAGCAGCCAAACCTCCTCTCCAACTTCAGAGCCACACAGTTAATGTTATGAAAGCTGTAATCGCACAAAACTGCTTTGTTCTCTACCAAATCCTACTAACTTGTAACCATGAGTTATGATCCTGTAGTTTCTAAGTCTTGATTAGGCACAGGATTCTATTGTGCTTTATATATTAAGATATTCCTTACTTTTTTCAGCAGGGTTTACTTTAACAATCTCTTTTAGACTAATCAGACAAGCTAAGGCCCACATTAACACTAATGCTGCTCTTTTATTGTGCAGATCATGAAAGTATTACAGGAGAACATTAAAATGCACCCAAATATATGAGCATGTTATTCATTTAGTGTTGTTGGGTGTGGAGAAGAGGCAAAAGCTATAACAAAAAAAGCCAATTAAACTAATACTGTTAAACAGTCGGGAGTCTTATTATTGTTACCTTGAGAGAAATTAAAATATCTCACTGTTGCATCTACAGTATTTTCCATTATAATAGTTATGCCATTTTGTGCTCAGTCACCACTTACATACATTTTCATCAATAAAACAGAGACCTTGAAAAGCCACAAAACCCACATTTGATTAAACTTATGTAACACTATCAAAGAATTGAAATAACAGACAGGCAGTTAGTTTAAAAGTACACAATCAATGGATGTGCAAAGATTAGAAAGTTAGGTATTAACTCACATCAGGGCCTGAATGCCACACTCCACAACTCACATGTATGCATACTGGATTCACTGAACTTGCACGACCCATATACAGCAGAGTACGTTTACCATTTATCACTTCCAGACAAGACAGCAAACAACAGCCAGATTGTCATGTGGTGTAAGACTGCCATGTGTGTCTACATTAAAGCCCTGCAGCCATTTTCGATGAAGAAACATGATGTAAAAATGAAAACCTCTGGAGCTTTGGTAGACAATCTTATTTTGTCTTAATGGGTCGGGAGAGAGAGCAGATGAGTCACAGCGACTCAGAGAAGCGACAATACAGCTACAGATGTGTGGCAAACAATGGCTTACACAGTTCTTGTGCTTCTTGTTTTAATTTACTGTGAGTGCAATAACTTGGATCATCCATGTTTTGTGAGTGAAAATTGAACAAAATGTGATTTAAATGTAGCTTTTTCATCTCCACCCAGCTTCACTGGCTTGCAGTGGAGTATGGAAACTGACTAACTGATCATTTGGTAACCATTGTCAAGATAAAACAAACGCATTTTAGGTCATATGTTGCGTATCAATTTGAGAACTTGATGCAGAAGTCTTCCCAGGTTATTCTTTATTATACTATAATGGAAACATTCAGAAGAAATTTGATTGTGATATAAGAACATTCAAAAGGAAATGCAGATTGTTTAACAAGATTATACATTAAATGTGTAAAATCACAAGTGTTCCTACATAATTCAGAGAAGGCCTACTTTTAAGTCATCTTTCATCAGATTACAGTTACCAGAGGTTTGCACTGTAATTATCATATAAAAAGCAGCCTACTGTGAAATTACCTTGGAGCATTCATAGACAATAGGAAACCTTAGTGGTTAATAGTTTACAATGCTGATGGTATACTTAATGATAACTGCCAGAGAAGTGGAAAACAAGTGCTTTCATTGACTTAAATCTTAAGGTCTTTTAAACTTTGACATTAAGACAACTTCGGTGACATCTGTACATTATGCGATACCTCAAACACAAACTCTTGACTGGACTGTCTCTCCGAGTTTCACTTCATCTGGCTACAGAGGCCAACGGTTTTATCTGTAGTCGTCACTAAGAAACGCTGAGAGGCGAGTTCAAGCTCAGAGATTGACAGTTGAGATACGTTTTTGGAGCATAGGAGAGCCAGAAGGAAACATTAGTGCAACCCTCCAAGGGTTATACTATTATTATTACTATCATTATTATTATTTTACTATTTCTACACATGAAATGGTTGATGTAAGAGATGCCAGAGAACAGCTACAGAACTACATGACTTGAATAAACAACCTTCTTATTTCATCTTCTCCAGGAACGAACGCACCTCCAGTGGATTGTAGCCCCAAGGCCCCGTCGAACCCTTGGGAACAAAGAGCGAGGAGAGTTTAAAAACGCATAACATTTTCATTTAGATACCACTTTCATTAGAATCAGAAAGAAGATATCAGCATAAGACATCAGAGACATGTCTTTGCCATGTGATAATGTGTAATTCCACATTTCTGGCATGGCTAACGTGAGCCTGGCTCCACGCCAAGAATTCCAGTGTTGTGTCTGTTTCTTTCACTGCTCCATCTCACGCGATATCATGAGAAGAGATAATGTAGGGACCTTTACACCCACAATGTTGGTATTACTTCTAATCACGCAATTGCATGAGAGGAGCAAACAGGATCACATAGAATAAAAGTACAGGAATTTGTTTTGGTGTCAGTGGTGTACATATCTCACCTTGTAGACAACTTTCCCAGCCTGCAGCACGTAAAGCCTCTCAGGCAGAGCGCCATACTTTATGGCAGTGACATTGTTCATTTCATCCACAACCACCGGACACAGGGGCTCCTTTTGAACCAGGATCTGTGCTGCAGACAGCCTGTCCTCCAGGCTCCGGTGCTGGTTGATGTCAAAGTTGTTGGTAAAGGCCCAACCGTCTGACACAGAGATAAACAATGTGATTTAACTGGAATGACACCGAATGCAGCAGTACATCAAAGTTAAGGAGCATATAATGAATCCTGTTTTATGGTTGCATAAGTGCATTACGAGCTAAAGCAGTTTTACTAAAGTGAACATTAGACTGTTTTTGTAAACTATGATGACATAAGTCAAAAGAAGACTAAATGAACGCTTTTATAGTTTTAACTCATTAAGTGATGTAATCCTCCAAAAATGTAAATGTTAAAAAGCTGCATTTAAAAACCTCCACTACAGGGATTTCTCATCAGGCTGTAAAGTGGGGAAGGCCATTGATAAATATAGATTATACTGTATATTTGTGGGTAAGGTAAGTACTTAAAAAAAAAAAAAAAGGCACACATCCATCTTCAAAATTTTAAGAGTATATTTTTGTCCAATGTGCACTTGACCCTCCTCTAGCAGATTTTAGAAGTACAGTTTCTCCTCCACCAATAAATGTCATGATGATAAGGACTTCACCTGGCACAACTTTCACTCACCTGTTGAATGTGCCTCGGAGATGTAGACCACAAGAAAGTCCGCTACATCGCTGAAGTCCTTGACGAGTTGCTTGAACTCCTCAAGTTTGTAGATAAATGGGGGTCAGGTGCAACTTCCAAAACTCAACACCAGCGGTCTGTTGCCTGCAGAGAAATACAGGTCAAAACTTCTGAGCAGGGAGAGATGCAAATGCACCAAAACACGAAAACTCGAGTATCATCACGCACCTTTCAAATACTTGCAGATGCTTGTTTTCTCTCCCTCCATGCTGACCACAGCTGAGTCCGGAGCTTCTCCTCCCGCAAAGGCCTCTTGTCCGAGAGACAACCACATATGCTGAGAGGCAGTTTTGATGAAGTTCATAGAGACAAATGTCAGACCCCAGTCCTCATATCTAAAGTTGGGATTCTGGGTCATGGTCGTCTTTTCACCCATTTTGAGGATTACTTTCTTGGTGAGGCTTGGTGAAATAAAATGCATGATCCTGAGTATGAAACTGAGTCCTATCATATAGAAAAACAAGCATACTGTTGATAAACAGAGCATCAGTCTTTGCAAAAACATGCTCGCTCCTTGGTGGTGACCTCGCGTTTTCACAGCGTCTCTTGCAAAACTGCCATCTGATTGTTAAAGACGTCTGTTAACGCCCACTCGGCTCAAGTTTGATAACAGCTGCCTTCAAGGCCTCTTTGTGAGCTCGTACTTTCTAGATCCCAAGTAGCAAATACTTTGGTTAAAACGTCTCGTTTATTCCCTGCGCCCTCCTTTCCTTTTTCTCCGTAAATCGATGTTTGCGTTTCCATCTCGCCTCCCAGTACTGTTGATGTTACTTTATGGTCTCTCTTTAGGAAACTTTAGGGTTGCAGCTTCAGGGGTATTTTCGTGAACTCACAGATGTTTACTTATCTACCCGAAATTATTAAATGTTTGCCAGGGCTGAAACCAAAATTTGATTTAAATATTTATTCTTTGGAATTGGCATGCCATTGCCACTAGCATAATCTCTGCCTCTCCCTGTTGATAGAGGGACGAGCCGCAGCGGCATATTTACTAGTCATCTCCACCACTGATTTGGCGTTATCTGTCGCTATAATTCGAGCCTATAACAGATTTATACCAGCGGGAGGCAGAAAGACTACAAAAACAAACTCACATTGCACATTAAGCTTAGCTAGGAGATGGATTTTACCCTTCCCGCACCGAAGCTAGCTCATGAGCTAGCTAAACGTGAGGGAGACGTCAGAATTCGAAGGTGGCACGCGCTGCGGAAGTTATTAGCAGTTAATTCCATCAGAACTGGCGCTAGCTAGCTAATTGTTAGCTAGCAACTTAATTTAACTTAAGAAAGTTACACATTTCGGAGACACAGAGCGTCTTATATCGTCGCCATATGCTGAATGCAAGTCTTGGTTTGGTTTACCACATGAGGTCAAATGTCCTGCTGCTTTCTACTTCACTTACTAATGAAATGAAAAATCTGGCACATATCCCATGACTGAATAATTATGGGCATTTTGATGCAGAACTGTCAAAACATTTTCTGTTTTAGGGTCTGGCACACCTGGGGGGTATTCCATCAACGCCGCTAATGAAATCTGCGCTTTATTGAAAAGGCCCAGTTTGAATTTACGTCGACTTTGACTTAAGGCTCAAGCCATGTCTAGTCAACGTTAACTCAAGCCACACTTGAACAATCTAGCATTGAGCGCGCGCACGGAGTACAGGAGCAGCCCAAAACAGCCGATTGTCGGAAAGAGGATATATGTCGCAAAAAGAAAGGAAGACGAGAACGGTGGTCCTCTCAGCGGCGGAAAAAACCCTGCTGATGGAAATATACGAGGAAAGAAATCATCACCAAAAAGGACAATACTGCCGCGAGGGAGATTACTTGGCAAAAAATGCGTAAGTTTTACAAGCCTACTTATTATTTTATTTTATTTGTATTTGTTAATAAGGGAACATTCAGATCACTAGATAGCCTACAGTAAGACTGTGGCAATATTATCAGCAGGCTAGATAATATCAGATGTATGTTTAAAATTATTTTGTAGGCCAACTTAGGAGAGAACTGACATAACTACAGTGCATTTACTGTTTATTAGCCTAATTCTGTGAGGTGTGTGAAGCCTCTCTGACCTATATTCATTCCTCTGTTACATCTCAACAGGAGCCATCAATAGCCACGAAAGAATGTGGCAACAAGAGAAACTTAAGTACAAATGCATTTTCCATAGTGGTAGGCCTATAGCCTTTAATGAATATAATATATTTTGCAGACATTATTCCCCAAGGTACTCGGGAGCAATATGTACAAGGTATTATCTACTGCTTTTCCTCAACAGGTATCAGTATGGGCCTATGTCTTTCAGTGAATGGCGACACTATATGTCTGCTAGATCCCCCGACTCAAAATGCCCAAGGCTTACCTGACCCATATGTGTGAGTAGGTCTTTTGTTAAAACACTGCATCTTCTGCAGTTCTTTCTTCTTTTGCTTTATCAACTGCAGTGTTCTTCTGTTTGCAGGGAGATGGCGCCAGCCTCGGGCCCTTGATGAGGAGACGGTCTGCAGTCACAGAGATGCCAGAGGTAAGAGTAAGACCAAATGTGAAATGTTTTGAATGTGTCTACATTCTACGAATAATGTATAACCATACACCTTGCTGAAGGACATGACCGGAACAATAACTATGTAAGCATGAAATGGGTAACTCTTCATATTGCTGTTATCAACTACATAATGAGATGCTGTCTTTCTCTTTCACAGGATGTCTGTTCAATATACAATCATCATCTGGTCATTGGCATTGAAAGCCAGAAACTGGGCATGGAGTACAAAAAGCTAAAAATTAAGAAGTTGGAGATACAAACTGGATATAATTTTAAACACAACAGAAGTTCATGGTTGGGACTGTAATTAATGTTTTTTGTCTTCACAGCTTAAACAAAATGATTGAATTAATAACTTCCAACACAACTTTGGCACTTTTCTTTCTTAAATTATACATTCTAAGCTTTCAAATAAAAGGTTTCACTCCAAAATAAAGGGGATCATGAATAAAATGGGGATTAACTGAAATAGGTCTTAATGTTTCAGAACACATGACACATGTGATGCGAGTGCGAAAAGACACTTGACGGAACTGTATTTTGGGAATCTGTTTCCGCCCGTCAGACATTCTTTGACACACAGCTAAATTAAGCTCGACAGTTACCCTGCTACAGAGCAGGCTAGTTCAGCGGTATAAGTTACCTTACCTTGTGTGTAATTTACTGAGCAGGGAATCCTCTAAGCCATGGTAATGGAACTGCTCTCACTTAAATTAGCAAAACTTGTCAAAATAAGCCAGGATTTTCCTTTATCCACCTTGAATGACACCCCCCCCTTCCCCATTGTCCTCTCCAAATGATGGATGTGTCTTGCTTGCTGAATCAATCTTATTCTCAGGAGAAAAAAAACAATAATTGATATGAGTCACAATTTAAAATGTAACCAGTAAAATGAATGAGGTTGGATATGGTTTCTAAACTTCTTTTAATGAAAATAAGACAACATGACAACGTTACAGTGAAGGAACATGTAGTTACACAGAATGCCAACAATAACACTAAATATCCGTATTAATAGACATGCTCTCTCTTTATCCTGATAAAGGGAGGATCTCATCTGCATGCATTCATATTTCCAACAGCACGCAAAAGCAGCATCAGATCAAATTATTCCATTTGCGCGTTTTACAGCCCAGACGTCAGGTTGTACAGACAGAAAAAGCAAACACACCCCACCACCACTCTTCCACAACATTTAGAAACCTTCACTCAACAGTTTGTTCCACCCGCCTTGTATTTACATAATAACACAAGTGTGCTGTTACTGACGGTGTCAACGCTGACCTGAATTAGGATTTTCTCTTCTACGTAAAGGCCACTAGATGACACTACAGAATAGCATTTTCCACAAAAAAAGTACTGTTCAGATGGACACTAGCTCTCTTTACACTGGCTGAATCATAGGAAAGAACAATTTAACTGCGTGATTATGAACATTGGGAAGACTTTCTTTATTTTAAAATATAGCCGTTTTTAATTCAGGGAGTCCAATTTTAAATCCAGTAGGCCTATCCCAAAGATATCCAGGTGATCGTTTTGATCAGTCGTTTTTGCCCATAAACACTGATGAATGCAATCAGTCAGACGTAATGAACCATGATCCAAAGAACAATTAAAAAATAATTCAAGCAATCATGCAGTTGAAATGATGTAAGCAGTTCAAACAAAACAACAGCAAATGCTGAACAAAATGCCTCTCAGTGTATGAATTTTACTAAAATCTTCTTTGGAGGAATATGTGGGAAAATATCCAATCACTAACCTAAATTATGTGAAAAGTCTCTGCTCTATGAGCATTCATGTCCCGTGTTTCTCATTTCCCCCATCGGTCTCTCTATGCTATAAAACGAAAATATATAAATACAATAATGACAGCTGCTGTCTTACTGAGTCATGAGTGCACAGGTTACATTGTCTAATAAATATCACAAAAGTCCAAAAGAACTGTTCCCCTAAATAGCTTTTGTGGCATAAAACACTGAATTGGAGCGATGTTTCATTAAATGGCACTGTGGTTGTATGTAGTCTCTCGATCATGTACATGTTTTGAAACAAAGCAGAGGCTGATATGATTTGATCAGTGTGACAACTGCACCAAAGCTTGGAGAACACCATTGTTGAATGACCTGTTGTACATTTTTATTTTTATTTTTTTACTTCGAGCTTTGAAGGCTGGGTCCACGCCAAGTATCATAGGAGCATGCAGCTCACAAACTTCACATCCAAGCTCAGAGCTACAAACACAGCCGTCTTAATCCAGATCTTATCCTCCCACAGAAACACGGACGCAGTCTTCATTGGTGCTCCTGAATCCTGCAGAGCAGTGGAGCTATCGGGTGTCAATCAGAGAGAGAGAGAGAGAGAGATGTGGGGAGAGAGACGCACGGGATGCTGATGCTCACTGAGAGGATGCTATCGATCAGGCTTGCAGATGTTTTCCCCTCCAGTTTGATAAATATGCTGATGCGCACAATTAGACTTTTTCTGCTCCTCATTGGGTAATTGGACAAAGTAGGTGTTACCAAATCCCTCAAGTTTCATTTCAGCTTTGTCCATTGTGTTGATTCTTCCTGTTCAAATGGATGTCTGGTTGCACGGGGAAAACAAACCGGTTGTCTTCGTGTTGATGCAGTTTTCAGTGATTTAGTAATTTATTGTTTGTTTGTTTTTTTCATGTGCGCAGGTAATGTGAGCAGCGGCTGCTGTGTACACTGCATGGGAAAGCCGAGTCATCAATGCAGAACCCCTCAGCGCTGTTCG
The DNA here is from genome assembly GCF_020085105.1 of Siniperca chuatsi. Taxonomy (NCBI): domain Eukaryota; kingdom Metazoa; phylum Chordata; class Actinopteri; order Centrarchiformes; family Sinipercidae; genus Siniperca; species Siniperca chuatsi. Next base: position 19,318,119 of record NC_058047.1, read on the forward strand.
GGATGGTCAGCCACTGTCAGACCCCAACTTTCACTGACTTCTCCGGCTTGTCGCTCGCCGTATACGGCAGCAAGGCGGACATCTGTACGCGGCGCACCGGGAGCGCTGGTTTTGGATCTCAGACTTGCCGGAGCTCCCATGACACCCCGAGTCACATGAACTGCGGCAGCCCGAAGAGACTCAGCGCGTCCGAAGAAAAAGCGCATCTGTCAACTAAAGCCCCGCGCTCGTGCCTCTCTCTCCCACCCGTGCAAGGTAGGCCCCGTAGGTACAAATCTGAGCACGAGCCCCCCAGTCTTTAATTGATGCTGTTGAGGTGTTTGGAGATTACACGGTTGATTCGCTAATTGAGTGATTTCTGAACACGATGGATATATTGGAATGACATTTAATGTAGTAATGATTATTGCTCTCATTAAAACACGCGATGAGGATAACAATAACAAATTTAGTGAAACGGCGCAGCTGTTTCAGTCCTGCTAATTTGACCAATTAGCAGTTCGGGGTTATTTGAGATTGATAAAAGCCGTCATCTAAAATAATGCTTCTTCCATATGGCTCCTGAAGAGCATCCTTTGATGCGGCTGTACTGTGTATTTGTGTTGAGAGCCCTGTTTGCAGTTGTGGATTAGGTCTGTTAATTAAACCCAGAGCTCTCTTGGATCCTTGGCCAATTCATAAATAACACCAGAATCAAAGTCTCTGTTGCACAAGAAGGCCATGTGAAGTGATGTACAGTATGTTGAATAACTGCCAAGATGTTAACAAGGCATGGCAGCCTGTAGTTCACGGGAGGACTAGTGTGATGTTGGCCCACTTAGTTAAATGCGGAAAACTTTTGACAGCAAGTTTTGACATTTTCAAATAATATTTTAATAATTAGATTTTAATTTAGAATTTTCTAGAATTTTTAAAATTCTCTCAGTTTTAGAGCAGTATTAATCTTAAAAACGTCTATATGCTGAAATTGCTCAAAATTCCTATTTGAATCTCCTTTGGTGCTTTACAAAAAAGATTGAATAAACTGTGACATGGGCTCATCAGTGAAAGCGAAAACTTTAAAACAATTACATAGATGAAATGAGCACTGTCATACAGATAGCATCCAGAGTGGAAACTGGGCTTTGAGTCTGCGTGGAAGCCTCCTCCATCCTGTTTAGACAGAGTGTTGTTGTGAGAGGGCGGAGGTAATTACAGCCCCATCCTAAATTATGATTAGACGGAACAGACTTTTATATTAGCAATCATCCTTGCAGCAAGAAGAGGATCAGCGGATTTGATTATTGTTTCTTCTTGCTAAACACAAACCATATGTCTGCCGAATGTGTCTCAGCATTTATGAGTTCTCTTGGAGCACAGTTGTGCCCTCAGCCCTCCATCCCCAGCATCCCAGCAGCAGAATGAATCGTCTCATTGTCTTTGCAACGCTTTTGAACTCGCTTCCCATAAATTGTGGGATTGCAAGATGTGTTATGTGTTTGTGGATTATGTTGTGCAGATTAACATTGAAGCAGACACATACATATGTTTGTTTGGTTCTGACTCTGCGAGGCAATTGAGTGATATTTTAATAATTTCAATATCTTATGAATTAAATAGTTTTCAGCCTTCTTTTGGAGTGCAAAAAAACAAAAACATCATCTGCTTCCTTTAGCACATACTTATTTAACTACACACCAAAATATATTACACATTCATGATTTGGCAGTAAATCATTTTAACATTATATTTGACTGTAATTTTTCATTAATGAAAAGTGTTATTCAGTTCGACTTGTACTTCTAATGTTGCTATCTTTACTTTATAAGAATATTCACTGTATTCCAGGAATCTTTCAGTTGTTTTATAGTCTCTTATGGTGAGCGTGGAGTATGAAAGTGATCTCAGTACTCATCAGTCTTTTGTATCATGCCTCATTTCAGGCTGATCGTATTACAGACTCCCATTTGGGGACAGAGCTGGAGTTTAAACTGCGTTCTCAACCATTACTTTAGATTTATACTGAAAGGAATCTCTGAACAAACACAGACTGTAATATTTATCCTGATGGAAGTGAGACAGTAGAGGAAGAACTTAGCTCAGATGAGAGATTTGACCTTTTAACATGTACCCTGTGATTGCAAAATGTGAACGATGTGATAAAATACAGTGCACTGCTTATGTTTCATCTAATCCTCTTTGTAGGATTTTTTTGGAAGGGAAGCTGTAGTGTACCAGGATGTACTCTGACATATTTGCATTCAGTTCTGCTCTGCCGATTTCCTAATTACTCCCAAAATTGCAAATCTACGCTGTCTATAAATGTTTGATTATGTCAGTGTGTGCATCCTTGTGTGTTTACAAGTGTATAAATAAGTGAGAGAGAAAGAAAGAAAGATTGACAGTGAGTGAGACAGCTTGCGTGTTACAGAGCTGGGGTGGCGTTGTGTCAGTAGACACTCGATACAGACTTGGATTCGATTTTTACGGGCCAGGTATCCTGAATGAAAAAAGAACTCAGCATTTAGTCAAAACCCTCAGCTGTGCAGCCTCACCATTGCGGTGCCTCTGCATTTTAAGAAATGTTCCCAGCATAAATCCAAGGAATATTACTCTATATTTTTCTTTACGTCAAGTTGAATGAAGCACAAATCACTTCTGTCACACCTGGTGCGTCGGTTTGGAAACCATGTGTACCGCTCTTTGTGAGTGGAACAGTGGCTGATCATCCTTACACTGCGAGTCCACTGTGCTATAATTATTGGTGCCCACCAGCAAATATTTTGCTTGCAAAAAAAAAAAAACACTTGACCCCTCGTGAAAAAGAATATCAGGTTTGAATGGAGTGTGTACTCTAGCATCATTCGATACTTTACTAAAGTTTCTCCTGGCCGGGACCAAGCTGCAGAGTCCCTGAGCCTATTTGAGGAAAATGTTTGAGTTAGAGGAGTGTGCTGGAGTCCCACACTCCCTCTCTTAGATAAATGCAGAGGTCTGTTGATTCAGCCTGTAAAGAGATGAGTAATGGGCTTTTGGATTTAATCATTGTCTGGACTTTTTACATTTCTATGGCTATTGTTGTCTATTGCCAACACACATCGTGACATGTTTTCCATAAACTTGTACATACAATATTTATACATACAGTGTGACACAGACATTGTGCCAGCATATGCTGAACACATACACTATGCACACATGCCACACATTGACATACTCACACACATAGGTATATGCACACGCTTTTTAAGTGGCATTGGCACTGATGTTGAATTTCCTCAAAAGGACTTAGTTTCCTGTATTTTCCCCAGCAGCATTTGTAGACGTCAGGCTGTGGGGCGATAATCTGACTGTTATGAGAAACAACCAACCATTACAGCCTCACTTTGAGCCTCTGCTGTGTCAAACACTTAATGACAGCTTCCCAGTAGCGTGTGAATAGTTTTGGTTGTGTGTACATAGAGAAGCACATTAAGTGCTTTTGCTGAAGTCACTTATTCTAATCAAACTATATGGTTTATTTATTATTATTCTTATTATTGTTGTTTATAGAAAGAGGAGTGAGCTGTTGGAATTCATTTTCTCTGTGAGACAGTAAAAATGCTGCATGGGATGGATTTCATAGTTACTTTGAAAGCCCAGTAATATTTTCTCATAAAATTCTGATATAGAAGAGTAATTGATAATTTAAATGTTTCATATATATGTATATATTGATTATCATCAAATTAATCATAAATATGGGACTCAGCCTAACCTACAAAGGAACTGGTGTTCACATTTAAAATATCTATGTATTCTAATGCTGTCTTTGTGTAGTTGTCTATAGAGTTTCATCTGAGTAAATCTTCAGACTAGTGTCACATAAAATGTTTATACAGCTATAACTCTGGGGAAATGATTGCTTCAGTTGTTTCAAGGAGTTTTGACTTTCTTAAATTACCTTGGACTTCAGGCTTATAATTGCTTTACTTTTGACTTTGATGTATGCACAGATCATATTATTTACTCATCTTGGATCACAGTGATTTTTTTTTTTTTTTTGGTTTTGACTTGTGAGCCAGTTGCCATTTGTGACACTGTTATACCCATTTTGTTGAATCAGGGGTGTGACAGTAGTCTATGTCAGTGATTCAAGAGTTTATTAAATGGTGGCTAAATAGTAAAAAGAGACCAAAGAGATTGTACTAAATCCTTTATCTTTACAATATGTATCCCTAATGCATGGAATGACCACCAGGGAGAAATGATTGAGCAGGTGACGCAGTGAAAATATTTAGGTAGGAATTTTGACCACAGCTTAAATTAGGGCCACCATGTAACATTTTTATGATCTTAAATCAGTCCTTGTTTTATCTTCCTATGTAGATTAAGGCTCTGTGGAGTAAATAAGAGCATTATAATGATGTCCTCCCACGGGCGACTATTGAATCAGTAAATCATTATGGGGTCATAGTCTGGTTTGGCAATCTGTGAAATAAACATTTCCAGAGCAGTCCAGAATTTGATAAGAAGACCAGGGAAAATCAAAGGTCTTGCCTGCCTCCAATATCTTTACAGGAGATATTTGAAGAAGAAGCTAGCCAATTTGGGTGACCCTAATCATGCCCTTTACAAAGAATACAAGCTTTTGCCATAGACAGTATAGGTTTACATTAAGCATAAATGTTCTTTAGTGCAACAGTAAAAAGAGGGTTAATAATGTTTAATATTGTATCCAGTTGAGATATTAAATTGGCTTAAAGTTGTTATTCTATCCATTGCAATGTTGCACATTGCATTTTTTTAAATATTTAAAATACCTTTTGTGTTTTCATGTGTATATATTGCATACAGTATGCCATTGTATTGTTTCTTTTTTTATATTGTGGAAGTGTATGTAACATGTTCTAGGCTGTGTGTGTGTGTCTGTGTGTGTGTGTGTGAGAATGGAACAGCAACCTTAATGCTCAGACCAAATCTTTTCGTCTTTCTTAAAAATTTTAATTCTTGTATTGTACTCTAGCAAAGCTGAAAATCAATTATTGCTGATATCCAAATCCTCAGATACACAAACATCTAAAAATGTTGGTTTTGTGCCACTTTCACATTCACATTTGTCCCTGTTATAACAATATAATCATTCCTTTCTCATCCTGAAGCAAATATTATTTTTTTCCTTGCTAAATTGTTAGCAAAACACTGAATCCCTGCCACCTTTGTTGATCTTTTCTCTGTGGAAAAGAGAACATGTTAGATTGAGCACCAAAATATCTATTTATTAAGTACAGTTTAGGTTTGACAGAGTAACTGAGGATCTAAACATCACTGTCGGCCAATATACCAAAAGGTTGTAGCAGCGGGCAAGGTTATAGCAGATATTCCTCCCAGATGTTGTGAAAGACTGATGAACCCTCAGAGGAAACATTTTGCCGTCACTGCTGCTAAAAGAGATCTGACCTTTTATTGAACTTGTGGTTCGCTTAGTTTCACGGCCGAGGTTAACCAAGATTTTTTTTTTTACCGAATTGTGAAAAGATTATATAGACGGTGTAAGATTATATATAAATTATATATATATAGAAAGATTATATAGTACATTTTTTGGCATTACTAACAAACAGTCAGACATGCTCTCTTTCTGCATTTGTGCCTCTAAATCGTGTGGAACTATAGTTGTATAATGTATATCAAAGCAGTACAGTGATAGTAACATTCTTTTCACAAGTTTTCTCACCAGTCAGTACATTCCCATAAGCCAAAGAGAGCGCCTCAGCCCACGTCTTTGCGTCTTGTATGAGCTCAGCAGTGAGTTATGGGCAAATGTGAGGGTGCTGCCTGGGAAGGGTGTTGCAGGGTGTAATGTTTGCAGCATGTTCCACTGATTCATAAAGTTGAGGCCCGGTGATGATTCTGCAGCGGTATTCCCATAAACCTCTGTCTGGCTGAGAAGCTGACGAGGGAATGCTGGGTAATGGAATGAGGGCGCTTCCTGAGTCACAGCCACTAGAGAGGGAGAGTGAGAGAACATCCCTGGTCTGGCATCTGCTTGGCTGAATCACCTCAATCAAACTTGGCCAGGAGTACACATGACGTCTGTGGAAACAGGAGATAAGTGGCAGAGGAAGAGATGAGTGTTGCATCAACTTGACTGAGGTTGGATTCAAAGAGAGAGAAGGAGCTTTATGGGAGGTTGTGACTCTTTCTTCTGATTAGTCCTCTGAAGTTGCAAAATGAGCATGTGCAGAACCCACAAATAAACGACAGAATTTTAGCACTGCTGCCTCTCCGTTGTCCTTTTCCTTCTTCATAGTCAGTGTTAGTCAGGTCAAATGTTCTCATTCTTATGTGACCAGTGTGGTATGACTATGGCATCTCACTGCAACCAAAGGCATTCTGACTTTCATTCTGCCAATGAATCCAACCAGTCACACAGTAAAAATATGATCTGGTTTGAGTAAGTGTTGAAATATCACTGGAATACCAGAAGAAATGTGCTCTGGGCCTCAGTTTAATCAAGAGAAAGCTGCAGAGTTGGCTCAGATATGTCATCATAAAAATGTATTTTTAGCCTTAACCTTGCCTTGAGAAGTACTCACAAAGTTTCACACACTACACTTTCACTGATGAGGGGAATTAGCTGCCAGGTCTTGTGAATTAGACCAGATTTGTTTTACCTTAACTATTTGGAGCAAAAGATAAAGATACTTCTCTACTTCTCTGATTCTTTTCGCCTGGACAGACATGCCACAGCTCACCACACGTCTATAGAGTCTGTATTACTCATGCATTTTCAGACAGCAGCGACTCCTCTTGCAGACCTTTCTGTGTATGACTTAGCACACGGGTGGGTTTTTGATTTACATCTCGGCTGCGCCACTTGCTGTTCTTGGCTCGATGCTGCTGTGTTTCATCAAAGAAAAATCCGCTCCACTCTGACTGTGGCAGTTAAGACGGCCGTCCGCCGCTGTGCTGCCTCTGCCAGAGCGGGGCAGAGAGCTGACTGGGCCCTCGCAGCTGTCAGCTGGAGAGACAGACAGAGAGAGAGATGGCAGGAGAGAGATGTGGCCATTAGGATCAGGGCTTCACTGACCTCCCTAAACAAGCTGCACGAACACAGATTGTTTGAATGTGAAAGGGCAATTTTGGACATCTGAGTCAATCATGAGGAGGCTCCCATTTCATCTTTTCCACCAGAGAGTATACTACTACTGCATCAGCAGTTTATCTCAACTGTGAGTAACATTCACAGCACGTAATAGTTACTAAGTGTGCATCAGAGCTTTGTAAACAGATCATCATTTAAAACTGCTACAGCAACAGTTTCAAATGCTCGAATGCTCAGGCTCAACGTGTTTAAATGGTGTCTGAAATGGGCCTTTTTTTACAAGGCTGGGCATGTTGGAGATTAATCAACCAGCCAATCAAACATTGGCTTCAACTGAGTGGTCAAAAACAAATGGGCAAACATGATGCGAACCAAGGCTGTTTTTAATGCCTTCATTAGAGCGGAGGAGAAAGCAGCCAGAAAGCTTGAGTTTTATCCTCTCTCTTGTTCTCTCTCCGTCTCTGCCAGGAAGCTGCCATGGGGCAGTGCCCAGTCAGCTCACTGCACCATTGGCTGGCTCTGCCCCAGAGGACTATGAAAGACATTATAAAGTCTAATAGTGCAGTTTATATACTTTATTAGTGCTTGTTAATAGAAGCCCAGCATTCTGGAAGAGTTACTTATTCTATAGTCACGTGCAGCGAATCCAGCTCCTGCGCTGTATTAACTTGCTCACCAGGACTAATAAGTGCACAAAGGAACGACAGAATAAAGGTTGCTTAGAGAAAAAGTACAGTAAAATGATTTGGGTTGACATCAATCACAAACCCTAAGCGTGACAACTTGCACTCCTGTATTCTGCTGATTTGGACTCAGATGTTCATATGTGCATTATGTCTTGGCAGATATAGATCTGTACACATTATTGTCCTAGATAGAGAGCCAAGTTTCATCATACAGCATCAATATCTATTGAATTATTCTTTCAATGATATATTTTAAAGCACTGGCTAGCACATCTTTGAGTCAAAATGTATTATAGCTTATGTATTATGAAGTCAAGACCTCTAAGGTTCCATCAGTGCAGGGAGTGATATCATCCTGTTCATCCAATGTCAGCACACAGGCAGCATTGTAGCACAGGTGGACTGGTGTTTTGTCAAAATGGTTCTTTTTAGTAGCAAATCTGGACAGCACAGTGCTACATGATGAGAGGAAGTGGAGGATTTTGGGAAAGTGAGGCTGGTGCCATGTTCAGGTTAATGCTTGTAAGTCCAAGTTGCAGGGAGCTGGGAGCCTCGCCAGGCTGACTCTGGATGTTAATAAAGTTTAGAGGCTCTATGCCAGCACTGTGATCTGTAATGCTTAGGGTTATTTTTACAGACTTTTTACAGACAATTATATTTGAAACTGGGAAGGCTGTTTTTCAGTGGGCTAATATCAGAGCAAGGAGATAAAGTATGTGATAAGAAGATGCAATTTCCCATGATGTTATGCTGTGGAGTGAGTTTTTTTCATTGTGTGGGAATATCTTTTGTATGAGAACTCCCCATGCAGTACTGACACAGCAAACAAGACAATAGTACTTTTGACTTGTATTATTTTACTATTTACTGCTATTTTTTTTTTCTTCCAAGAATGCTCAGTTTCATCATAGCCACACACCCTAACACCTGGTGGTTGTCCAACTACAACCACAGACAGATGGAGGTTGAGTGCCTAAAGGGCGCTTTGACAACAAAGGGGAGAGTGAGCAGTGTTGATTCAAATTCCCTGTCCATTTTCTCTGCTAATCCAGGGATTGTCTATTTATTCTGTCTGTCACATGTCAATGTCTTTGTGTAATCATCTTTGACAGACAGGTTGCCGAACAGGGAGTTGAAGGAATCTAAGATGACATTGGCTTGTAGTTGCTGTACTGATGTTGCTGCCTACCAGAGATGTCTGCTTGATTTCACTCTCTGGAACTGAAAACCACATCTCACAGATGAGCTGGTTGCTCTGTCCAGAAGTTTCCACTGGAAGCAGTAGATACATCTGTTATCTGGCTCCAGTAGTATCTGTCTACTTCTTCTGCTTAGATTCTCTACATCAAATTTCATTTGAAAAAAAGCTGTGTAGTTTTCATTTGGCAGGGTTTTCCTGTAATCCTAAATGAGGAAACAGTTTTGTTGAAGAAAATCAGTTCTGTTCTTCTTTTGATTTACTGTTTCCAGGATTAAATGTAGGACCCCTTTTTCTCCATTTGAACTAAGGCTCATATGAGCTGTGCAATAAGTGTGTTAAATGGATCCATATTACGCTGAGTAATAGCCTCAGTATGCACTCTTCATTAACTAACATTCCCCCCAAGACGCAGAAATCGGCTTCTATAATACACTGCTTAACACAAACATCATGTTGCATACTTCTCTTATGGGGCTCGTTGCTGGTAGTTTAGTAGTGAGCAGGTTTGGAAAGTATGTGTATTTTCTGTGTGTGTGTGCTAATGTTTGGGTCAAAGTGGAGGACAAGATGCACACATTCATGAACTTTGAACATGAAAACCTTGAAAAGTTAATAAAAGATACACACACTTTTTGCCAGCTAATTAGAGCAGAGGTCCAACAGAAAAGTCTAGTGAAGAGGTTAATAAAATGTTATTGTTTTTAGCTTTTTTGGCTTGAGAATAAAATCTGTTGCAACACTGGTCAGCCACTTGTTGCATGTTTCCAAAACGGGACACGCAACTTTGTTTTTTGAAAGAAATCTCAGTATTTGTCAAAGTAACTCCTGAGCCACTGATATTTTTCAACGACTGAATCAATCACCAGCGAGAAATTATGGTCATTTAATGCTTTGGGACAGTTGAAGACATACTTAATATCTGTGTGTGTTTGTGCATTAATGCATTTGCACACTGTAAGTATTTGTGCGTTTGTGGGTGTATACATGTAGATGTCTGTTTTTATCAATATATGAAATGTTTGCTTTGGATCGCCACCTGTTGGACTTTCCAAAACTTGATTTCTTTCATATTTAATAAAGGTGGTGGGAAGGTTATGTTAAAAAATGGAAGTTAAAAGATTTGAGCCTAATGGGAACCAGCGCATAGCTGTCCTAGCTGGCTTGACATTTACAGCCGTTTCCCCCAGCTCAGTGTTCAACCTTTACAACGAAGCCAAAACCCATCAAGAGGAGCTTCACTCACCTTAAAACTGATATGCTGAGATTCTTGGATCCTCACAGACAAGACACATGGGTTCACACGGCTTCAGTAACCAATAAACCTTCCTGTAGCAGGAAATGTCTCTTATATATCACCAGGAGTTTTTGACAAGAATATTTAGGATGAGTACCTGGCTTTCTCCCCATTATGTCCTCACTGAAGTTGAGTCACAGATTTAGTGGACAGATATAGGGAGTAGAGGAGAGCAAGATTTCGCTCTTCTCTCCTTTCTGTTTATCTAACTTTTGCCCTTAAAAAGTCAGCTCACAGCACATGTTGACTAATACCGATAAAAAGCCTAATCAGGCACTTTTAGCTCGTATCGACAGTGATCTAATAGGCATGTGTTTGAAATGTTGAAATTAATTAGGCAGCGTCAGAGCCGTGACAGCCAGGTGCTGAGCACTTGGCCCAGCGTACCAGAGCCTCAGCCAATTGGAAAATGCTTTGCAGAATTTATCTGCACCCTTCTCCCTTGACAAATTATTTTATTGTTCCCACACAGTTGGTTTTCATTTAGTCTTTTGGCTAATGATAGGCTGAGAGCATGTGGGCCATTGTTATTCCTTTATTCAGCGTAGATACTCTGACTGGAAGTGTTCACATCTGATAGTACACTCCCATGCAATAGAAACCAACCAAAACATGACACACAGAAGGTATGCAAATGTGGCAGATGGTCTGCAGAGTAGGAAACTTTAACATATAATGTAGGAAGGACAATCTTGATATGCTTATTACTTTGTGGTATATGCTCTAAGTGCCTCTGTGGCATGACTTTGGTGACTGTCTGACAAACAGGGTAAGGCTGCCTCCTGAAGGGACAACTTCTGTACAATCTCCCCTCAGCGAACTCCAAAACCTTTAATCACATTATTCAGTGTGTCTCATGTACCCGGACTAGTAAATATGCTGTGTGAGAGCTGCAGATGGGAGAGATAGGGTGAAACTCGCCTCACGTCCGAGCCCTGCACTCTGCCTGACCTGAGCTCAGTACATCAGGACTAGGCCGTTAATCTTTAACAAATGCTGGGAGTCTCCATGACCGGGCCCTTGCTGAGATGGCTTAGTCAAAACAGCCCTGCTGCTCCTGAACACAACTTCAGCCTCTAGCTTAATTCAGACGCTGATTAACTAACAAATACCTGCTGCTTGTTCCACAGCATTACACAGTCCGGTGCGTTCTGCAGCGCTCCATGGAGTTTGACAGTGTGTTAGCTGTCCTGAAGAGGAACACACAGGCCTACTGTGTTACAGGCTTTTTGGGATTTGTTGGCATAATGATGCAGGACATGTTAAGTGACCAAATGCATAGAATTACTGCACTGAATGAAGAGAGCTTTATTGTTTAATCGGTCATATCTTTCAGGGTTTTTTTTTTGTCTGAGCTGGAAAACCCCATGCTGTAAGCATTTGTTACACTCAGACTGTGATTTACATTTAATAAAATGTAATGAAATAAATCATCAAAGTACAAGCAAGTACCAATTCACACTGATAACCATAAAACAAACAGCCAAGATTTTGACTGCCTGGTTTTGAATTTAATGATTTTGAGATGATAGTTGGTTTGGTAACAAAGTTGCATCATCACAGCGTCTCCTGCCAACTAACTTCACCGGTAAAAGCAAAAATGATACTGGTAGAAGTGGAAGATGGGCATTTTGTCCGGTTTCAAATTTCATTGATGTCCCATTCTTAATCGCCCTTTGAAAAAAAAGCCCTTTGGTTTTATTGCTCATTAAAACACATTTCCCATTCCACCTGATTCCAACAGTACCGCCAGAACGTATCAGACATGACTCTGTCTGGTCTTCTCATACACTGTTACCTTCAATGTGGGCCTAGCCACATTTTCTGATCGCTTTGGGCTTCAAACAAACACAATGCAGTTCAGGCCTCTTGCCAGACTCAGGCACGGAGTCGGACTTTGTACATGGAACAGTTGGCACGCCTGACATGTTGAATTAAGCATCACCACTTGTACTGTAACTCGTCGTCTTTGAGAAATATCTGAATGTTCCAAGTATGTTAAGTATTTCAAATGACATTGATGCAGAATATATTGTGAAATGTAAAAGTATGTAAGGTTTTGGCAGTTACTATACTAGTTACTATAAGTGATGAATAATTCAAGTTTATTTTTGAGTTATTTTTATGCATCTGTGGTGCTTTGATTAGCTTGGTATTTATATCTGATTGGGCATAAATGGCAGTATTTGTTTTTTTTATTATTTGTAAATTTTTGAGAACGATTTGATACACTGGGAACAATAAATCTTCCACAATTTTTGCAAAACACAGTCATTATTGTTCTAAAGAATGCTGCTTTTTATTCCAACTAGAAAAAAAGGAAGTTTAACAGTAACTATAAACTGAATAGAATGAAGTTTTAAAAAATGAAGCTTAGTAAGGATGAACTTTCATTTGAAGGCTAGAGAAGGCTGCAGTTAAAGAAATATTTAATGTATAGCCCCTAAAACTGCAATTCAACAAAGGTCAACAGGACTTGTTAGTCATGTCCTTGATAGCTTTAGCTGTAAATGTAAATGCGCAGTTTACCACAGTGGCCACTTTTACAGGGCCAGACCTGTCATTTGACACGAAAATATGGCCAATCTAGGCCACTGTAAAGATGCCAGTCTTCTACAAGCCTCAAGAGCTCTGAGCCATGAAGGAGTGCAGCGAGAGAGGGAAAGCATCAGTATACAGTATGTACACTGCAGCCTGCCAAAGTACACTAATTTAACAGCACAAAAAGACTTGCACTGAGAACCCGCATGTTTATGTTAGGGATGATGTAAAATGGCCAGAATTCATATTTCACATCAAATTTCTCTTTTAAGATGGCTTCTCTCAATTTTTACGTGCAAGGAAACAAACATTTGCATTTCAAAGTTCTTCAAATAAAAATAAATGAAAAGCAAACCCTTTTATGGGTTTGGAGACTATATTGGAAAACAGGTCAGTGGCAAAATGAATATTTTTTATGGTTCGTAAAAGAGCTTCACAATGAATGCCAGATTATGTGAAAGGCTTGACACATGGTACAGGCCAGAGCCCTTCGAGGTTCCCTCTTTATTCAGCCCCTTACACTTTTGGGCCAAGAGCAGCCAAACAACACACATGGCAGAGGCCAAGATGATGATGAAGAATGATTTCTTTATTTCTGGTCATTATCGTCTGATTAGACTCCTTCTCACCACTGACCCATCCAAAAATCTATCAACTAACAACCTTCTCTTTTTCCTTTTGGGTTTATCACACTCTGGTTGATCGACTCAGTACTCAGAGCCTTTCCTGTTTGCTTGGTAGAATCGAACCGGGGACGTTGCAATCATGCATTTATGTGCATACATTATGATTTAATATGAACAAATGTAGTTTTACTAAGTTAAGTTGTCATTGGATGTATCATACTGTATGTTACATTAGGAAGTGGACTAACTTCAACTATGTGATACACTGTATACACAAATACTGTATACATAAATATATGTCAACTACATCAAATTTAAATATGTCATAAGATATGTATGTACGCATATTTTCCCCCGACATTATTATGGTCACTAATAGAGACTTCATGTAGTTTTGTATAATGACATGTACATGTCATATACAACACATATTTTGGGACCTAAACTATGTACAAAGAAAAGTATAAGTAGGTTCTGTGGGAACCTAGTTTATTTTCAATGCAAGCTCACCTTAGATGACAGTCTTGGTCTACAGATGACAGATGATGTGTATTGTCTTTTGTTGACAGTTTGCACCGTGTGTCTTTGTCCCATATGTGTCAGGATACACTGTAAAACTATGAGTTCTTGTTAAAGCACCAAATTCAATCATACTAATCCCCGTGTATGCACTGTTCTCAGTTATTGTGATGTTACTGAAGGTGCAGGGGCTGGCCCACTCTGAAATAGTTTCACCTCTGAGACAAAATTCATGTCTTACTTTGGCCATAACCATCGGCTGACTCACATGGTGAAGGGACGCAGCGAGAGCAGAAATCATAATAAAAGGAATCTTATTACAGCCATTAAACAAGCGAAGGGAAAACACAGGAGGGCTTTAATGCCTGGACATCTAAAATGCTTACGCAGTGAGAATATATTTGCTCATAAAGCTCTTTGATGGTGGCCCTGTCCATTATAAAACACTGCGCTGCAGTCTGTGTAAATAGCTGTGTATTGACCTCCCACCACACAAGATTGAATGTGTTTCCATAGGTGTCACTTGGTACCATTTTGGGTTTTTACAGGCCCCACTGTGCCTTAGTCCCTGTAACCGCGGGGGTGCAGGAGTCATGCCATCACTGCTCAAACAGTGGGCCCTTCCTGAGGTCTTAGAGAGATGAGAGGTTGACTATGAACTGCAGCCCCCTCCTCCTCATCCTCCTCACAGCAGCATCATGGAGCTCTGTTTGATGTGGAGTGATATATAATGTCTGGTGGACTGTCCATCTCAAGTTACCTAGAGTGCATGTTCCTGTCTATGTGTGATCTGTGTGTGTGTGTGTGTGTGTGTGTGTGTGTGTGTGTGTGGAGGGTGGTCCTCAGTGCCAAAGCCTTTGGTGAATGAGGACTCCCCACACAATAAAAGAATGGTATTGCTGACTTCCTTAAGTATGTGTGGTTTGAAACCCAACACAGGTTTGCTCAGTGGGGCCCTCTCTTATTTATTCTATACCCCAATTCTGTGGTGCCTTTTGAGTCAAGGAGGAGGTCCCCTTGCAACCTGGGTTATGGTTAAGTTAATGTCCTTTGGTGGCAGATGTTGACTGCTGTGCAATAGCAAATCTTTTGCACTGTTCCTCACTACTGGTTTGAATCAGTTACAGAGTATTAACCATTTTGTTATGTGTGTCAAACATGTCAGCAGCAGCAAAATGTTGATTTTAACAAGGCACATAATATTTGAGTCTGAATAAAACATTATTTTTGTAAATCAAGTAATTTTCAATTCAATACAGCATCATTATTCTTGAAACAAGTTGAGTGAAATTTCTCATTTCAAAATAACTTGTTAGAAGACAATCTTCTGAAACCACATTGTCAACAAGCAGTGCATCAGATAGTCATATCAGACAATTCTCTCACATAGCCGGGCATTGTTAAAGTGTACTTTCCCATGTGCGATGTGCCCTGTGTGTAAGATAACATTTGTTTTGTGGATACGCTGAAGGATTTAGTCCCGTATGTCGGAGCAGATCACCTTACTTTGTGTGCTGAAATGTAAGGGTTTAGAATCCGGTGACATGAAACAACAGCAATAATGAAATCAAAATAAAAGCTTCCTCTGTGCCTCCACTGTCAAAGCAAATTGTGGGCTTTTGAAAAACTCATTTTCCCCAAAGAACTCCATTTTGGGGGTGAGTTAACCCCTAATCATCCTGACTAGCTAATATTCATTGTGGACACTGTGGAGAAGCACTGGCCTCAACTTTAACCGAAAACTTCAAAAGCCAAAAGCAATTACTATGCATGCTTTGAACATATCCTTTTCACAAAGCAACATTCCATTATTCTTCCTGCGCTAAAATAACAAAAAGTAACAAAGAAGTAGGAAGTGAAATTGGATTCCTCTTTTGATTCCCAAAACATCTGGTTTGGCCCTTGTTTTAAATAACTAGCATCCCCTCTGAGAATAACAGAAGGTTATGTGCACTGTGTGTAGGTAACAAAATAATCATTTTCAAATGTTGCTCCATTCAAATGGGATCTAATTACCAACTTAAATTCAACCTCTCAGTTGGACCACCGACCATCAAGGGAATTTTCCTCCAGACGTTTTCCTAACTATTCATTTATTTCTCCCCCACTGCTGCCTCTAAACCATTAAAAAATATACAGTAATTGCTGCAAATTGATCACTTGTTTTACAGAAGTCATATAAATCTCCACTCTTGTCAAACTGTAATCGATGGCAGGAGGCGGTGCTGGGCGAGAAGAAGAGAGAGTATCTGTCAGATGGGCCTCAATCCGTCTGCTACATGGAGATACTCTCATGTTCTGTGGTTGAGTTTGGCCACTGTCATTTCCGAGGAATTTCCTGCCATCTGTGTTCAATCGAATTCTCTCACAGATTTGGGATTGCTTGTAAATATTGGGTGCTGGCTGAAGAGGACTGAAGGAGTACTGTGAGTTTTGTACCGACAGCCTCTCGGACCAAAATGAACAGACCACTGGCGCAGGGATGAGCGAGGCTAACAAAACCTTATTAATGGGAGCTACAGACTTTGTAGCGCAATACTGAGTACATTTTTGTCCTGCCTGTTTTTAGTCATGCTAGCGGTATGAATTTGAGGTTGCCAATGATTGCCGGCCGGTTGGTCAGTCCACCACTTTGGTCCAAACTGCAATATTTCACCAACTATTGGATGGATTGCCATGAAATTTAGAGATATCCATGTTGCAAATGACTTTGGTGATCCCCTGACTTCTCCTCTAGTGCCACCAGCAGGTCAAAGTTTTTACTTATCCAATGAAATATATCAACATCTACTGGATGAATTGGCACAACATTTTGTACAGACATTCATGGTTCCCAGATGATGTATCCTAATGACTATTGGATGGACTGCCATAAAATTTGGTACAGATGTACATGTTCCCCACAGGATGAATTGTAATCACTTTGGTGATCCCTTAGCTTTTCCTCTACCGCCGCCATCAAGTCAAGATTTTAATTTGTTCAATACTTTAGTTTATTACCAACAATAAAAATAATCATCATAATAATCAAAATCACAAACTTATACAAATAAATACATGTAATAACAAACTTAACTCTAGTATTTATTGTCAATTTTGGCTTATGCAGTTTGCATGTGTCATGATGTGAAGAAACAAAGACTGAATCTGTTAACTTTTCCAAACAGTTATTTTACCTATGGCATTTCTGTTTGCCATTTGCATTTTTTTCATGGAAAAAGAGAAGTAAAATTATGCTGTCACGAGTCTCTCTTTTGTCGCTATGTCACATAAACTAGAATTTAACATGAGAATAAAGCCATCATTATAAATGACTCCTGTTTGACAAAAGTTATTTTCCTAACCCAGCCGTTCTCAACAGTACAGATTTATTGTGCTATTATAGTAATTTTGACAAATGGAGAGCCACGCTGATGTTTGACAAATGGATCTGATTTCACTACAGTTTCTGAGGGATGTCTGCTGTGTTTTGATACAACTTGAGCAGGCACATGGTCAAACTGAGGCCTATTGTTCAGAAGGGGGAAACGCAGCTTCTGCACTAAATCGCTATGTTTATTTTTTTACAGTGGATTTATATATGCCGGTTATTCTCATGAGTGAACACACACACACACACACATATGTACACACAGACAAAAACATAAGCACTCAAAGTAACGTGCACAGTAACAGCACAGATTCAGGATCTAAAGCCTTTCAAATAAACACTGATTTAAAATGTTTTAAAGTACTCTGTAACACTATGTATGTTTAGTTGTTGCAGGAAATCACTTGAAGTGTACCAGTCTCACCTTTAACACTTTCTCTGAGGGTGTGGTGCGTCAAGTGCTTGTCAGTCCTCTGGACCGGCTACACACTCTGTCAGTATTTACTGCCGCCTCCCCAAACAGAGCAGCCTCTTGTCTGGCTTTGAAGCACCTCCTGATCCCATGCCGAGGTTTCAGCACTGTTGGCCTGGCTCCGGAGCCGTGTTGTTCACCAGCCCTATAAAGGTGTCTGTCACTAAGCCAGATGTCCCTGTCACGTCTGCCAGCCAAGTGCATCAGGTCTTGTCAGTCTGCCGGTCTATCAAGTCAGTCCATGGGCCTGACAGATGCTTTGTGCACTGTTTGGTCTTTACAATTATGTGGCTTTTCAGTCAAATTATAGGATGTGGTTTGGCTGAGCACTCCTTGTAAAACTTTGTGATTGTCTGTGATTAATCCTGGCAGCGTACAAATTTGTGGGCAAAATCTTGTTATGATAGTGATAGTCAGGATAGAGTTGTGGCTTTTAAGTAGTTTGTTGACTATGCACATTTTTGTGTTATTAACAAATGTTCTAAAAGAGTTTGACTTAAAGGTAGAACATATGCTTATTTTTGTGATAATCAATCATTGCTGTGGTGTTTTTTTTACTGCCCTTCCCAGAAGTCAGTGTGCAAACAGTGTCTTTGAGTACTATGAGGCCTTTTACTTGGATTTCCTGGTGATTAAGTCTGGGTTTCTGTAAGCTGAGCTCTGTTCTTTTTCTGTTCAGATATCATCATGTGGTTATCGTTGCTTATGCTAATTACTCAGTTCTGTTGATTCTGATCATTTCACTGTTGTAGCTGTTGGAAACAAACGCATCACTTCCTGAGCATCAGATAATTAGCCTATTAAAGGACCTGCTTACACTGAGAACTTAGCAGAGCAAATGTAAAAGAACTGTGACTCAGTCTTAATATTAGTTTGTAACAGAGAGGAGTAAAATTTATTTATGTGAAAATGTGCAAATTACACACCAACCCCTCAGAATATACACTCAGTGGTCAGTTTAGTAGGTTCATCCTGCTAAAACTAGTGAAGAGGGCAGACAAAATTTTAGGGAGGCCTCTAAGTATCATGTAATACAATTCAACAGCACCACAAACTACAGTACAGTCTCCAAAATGACCATGAAGTAAAATCAGCACAGTTGTTACAGGCATTACTTTTACGTAGGTCATTTTAATAAGCTGGCTACTTAATGTAGGTCTGTTATTTCTCCAGTGTTTACAGCCATTGTACACACATTTAAACCTTTTATGAAAAGAACACAACGTTTGGAACAATATCCTAGATATTATATTATATAGAACTCTAAAAATGTTATCAGCTAAATTTGTGCATGGCAGGCCTTTCCCAGAGTGGGATTAGATGTTCTATTAAAAGATGTTATCAGTTATTGCATCAAAAGCTCTGTCACTGAATTTGAGTGAAATAATGTTTGCAGTCCAAGGAATCACATGCAACAAAGCTGATAATGAGCTGCATTAGAGGCCAGACTGAGATTATGCTTTAAAATTTAAACAGAATATTGTGTAACTTCTGACTGTCTGATCTGAGCTTGAACTTATATTATCTGCAGGTCTTTTTGTAAGACCATACTTTTTTAGTATTTCTCCCATAGATGTGGATCACCTGTTGATAGCTTTGTTCTCATAAGGGATGTCCTGAAGGGCACAACCAGTGACAAGGTGCTACCACCAGGTGGTGACATGCACAAGTGTAAAGTTTTAATTATGTTAATCAGGGAGGACAGCAAAGGAAATGATTGGCTGTGATGGTTAATAGGAGGTTGTGGGAAGTAATCAGGAATGACCACAGCCATTCAGTGCATCTTCCTCTGTAAGAGTTCAATGTGAGTATATTCTTTTTAGGGTGTGTGTGTGTGTGTGTGTGAAAGAGAGAGAGAGAGAGAGAGAGAGAGAGAGAGAGAGAGTGTGGGTGTCTATGTATGTGTGTGGAGTCACATAATCCCACAACATTTTGTCCTGTGTTTGGGTTTTGACTTACAGCGGCCTCTCTTTAAGCCATGTGGTAAAGTGGTTGGTCTTTGGGACTCCGCTGGCACCAAACCTGGCACTGGGATGGGATGGGGTGGGTGGGGTAGGTTGGTGGGGTTGGGGATGGGAGGGTTGTTGGCTGCCAACTATTTGTTTGTGTTCATGACTGCGGTTAGCACTGCTCCATTTGAAAAGCCTGGTATTATGAGGACGCCTGCTTCCCACAAAATGTGCCCTCTTCTCTAAAAGGCAGGAGAGCTAATCATTTACCGACCGCTGAATTCATCAGTATGACTTAAAACTTTGTAGCCACTTAGTACGAACAACCAGACGTATCCACAAAGAGGTTTGCTTGGACGACTGGGCTCATAGCTGTTTCTCACTTGTTATATATACTAATGATTTCTTTAATGTTATTACTCTTTTGGAGCTGAAGTAAAATACTTTTGTGCTGTGCCCAGAAATAGTCGAGGCTTGCAGCTGGATGCCTCTGGAGCCACATGAGTCCCTCTTATTCACCTTCTTTTGTATTTGACTTTCTAACATCTAATCTGAGGTTATTGTGTGACCAAGCTGACCATGAGAAAACAGGGAGGAGCAAAGATACCTGGTTGAGAGCAGCTTAAATCAGCTGTAACAAATTCATTTTATCCTCATGGAATATCTCATGTCTGCTGGTACTGGTAATCCTGCTACGAAAACACTGACATTTCTGTGCTCCAACAGTAATTTAAGTTTTTGTTCTTCCCTCGCTCCGCACCTGCTTTAAGAGGAGCTTTCTCCCTAGACATTGTTATTTTTCATTTACTTGTGCCTCCAGGTTGTTCAATCATACATCCATTACTAAGCAAACAAATAAGTTCCGGGCCTATGCCGCAGACACAAATATAGACATGAGTTATGAGATTCAGAGAAGCCGGGAAAGGCTTTGGACCCTAATACACAACATCTGCACCGGACAAGACGCACAACCAGAGCATCCCTCTACAATGTCCCGCAGCCTGTTGTCGCACACTTGTATCTGTTGACCTGTCTCATGTTGAAAGAGAGGAAGGAAAAGGGGAGAAAGATGGCAGGTGGGGGTGTTGGGGCAGAAGGGAATAAAAATATCATTATTAACTGTTTAAGTGCTGAATGTTATGATTTATGGAGCCAAAGTGGGGCCAGTTGAGGTGTCACATTGGATTTCCAGAGGCATCTGTCTTGTGGTTTTGGCAGCTTGTTGTACCTTGGGTTCAGATGTTTGCACCCTCCCCCACCCACCCCTCCCCCAGCCTCCTCCTGCTTTAAGTACAGTACACCTCTGATCGCTCCCCTTTCCTCTTTTTAAACCATCTATCCATCTGCACATCTGCTTTTCATTGAGGCCTGCATGTCTCTGAAGACTTGAACGCATTAAACGCTGGCACAAGCACAGTCTCACTCTGGCACTTAACACAACGCTTAGGTGACTTAAAAGGGAGAGGCGAGAATTATAGAAAATGAAGTGTCACCGAAATAAAAAATCGCCTCCAGATTACCACCAATTACAGTTAATAATGCTGTCCAGACCATCTGCTGATCAGATGGAGGACTGGTATTGTCTGTGGAGAAATAATGATACCAGAGAGTGCGAGAAGGAGAGAGATTCATTGAGGGAGACAGCAACATAGACTTTCAACTATGTGATGATGTGGTTTGATCTTTTCAATACTGTATAGACTGGAATGCTTTGTATGGTAATGCAGTCATAACTGCGTATCTTGGGAAAATAGCCATGTTGTTTCAGAGGGGTTAAGTTCTGCTGTATTGGAGACATGTGTCTGCTCTGCTTTATTAGTCATTTATTAGTCACTGAGGTCAGGGGAGAGTTTTTAGCCAAGGCACAACACTGCTGAACTTAAACATGACTCTGATCATCAGCCCCTGAGGCAGCCTGAATAGGTGTACAATTACAGCGCACCCTAACTGGCCATGATCCCCAATGTGAAATTCATCCAGTATGTGAAGCGTGTTCAACAATCAATGTAATCACCATCACAGTGACCGCAACCTTCCACTAAAGAATGAGTCGTGCCCTAATTATCAGAATTATCGAGTCTGCATTCATTCATTGTTTCTGTCTATTGTCTTATTTTTCAGCCTTCATGGTCACAGTGGCTGCATTAATCAGCAGGAGATGGATTAGAAAGCACTTTCCACTCACGATCATGATGCATCTGAGTTTTACGGCTTTGTGCGCTGTGTTCCCAAAGGATTTCGACAAGAAGGAAGCATGACAAATGGATGACATCAGAGCAGGCGTATTGCAGGGTGATTGGAACCTCGTTTTCCTCCACAACCTCAGCCAAAAAGTAATCATACATGTCCCAAAACAAATTCTCGAATAACCATGTTTATCTCTTCATAATTACACTCTTGTAGGAAGCATTAATTTTTGTATTCATGTGCAATGGAGCATACAAACTGGCATACTGCTCCTTTAATTTGACTTCTTTTATTATACGTCTCAGTGAGCTGCTCAGTTTACCGTCATCCTGCAGTGATGCTCACTGAAAGGAACGTGCTACTTTAATTATACAGGAGAGAAGAGGAGGCAGTGTGAGCAATAGATACCATGTGATGACATTTATGGAACTGAAGATACCACTTTAGGTCTAACAGAGTATTATTAGACACCATGTTATCAACAGGAATTTTTTCTTGCCCAAAGTCCTTGTTCCAAAAGTGATTTTTTTATTTTTTAGGGTGGTGTTAAAACAGGCAGATAACAATAGAGTCCTTATTTGTGCCTGCGTCTTTAGTTGGCAATGCTGACATCAGTGGCTCTTTGTGAGGCGAAGCCAGCACATCTGTACATGGTCACTGTACTGAACACAACATTTGCCCCTGGTGCTTCTGGCAATGTCCTAACTCTTTCTTTCTGCCCTTGCGTCCCTGATCTCACGCCCTTACAACGCCACTCCTAATTGGGCCTGAATGCTTGCAACTGTGTATATGAGAGCAGCATCCCACCCGGCTTGTTCTAAGGTGCTCACTAGAATTGGACACAGTACTGAACTCCATTTCCATAGATAATCTGCAGGATATTAACTGTAAATGCTAGGAGTTTTTAAAATTACTGTGCCTACAGATTGAGATCAATTTAAAAGTGCCCCATGGAGTGTTTTTCATGGGAACAAACAAGTTATATTTACATTCAGTGTTTCTTACCAGTGTATCCTTGAGGTCGAACAAACAAATATTTTGAAACCTGTATCGTTTACATCCATGTTTATTTGATAGCAGTCTTCTTCTTCCCTGCCTTTGCGCATTGCTATGCGTGTTTGCGTGTTACTGCCACCAAATGTTGACCAGTGGAATAGCATGAAACCCGTGGTAGGAATGCATATCATGTTGCCCGTGTGCTCGTGCATGATACAAACACAACAGGCTAGTAAAACCACATAATACCTTGAATTTTTGTTTGTTTATTATATCAGTGGATTACACAGAGAGATATCTTTTTTTAATGACGAAGTTTTCCCCAGAATATCACATGGAAAAAATTCAAATCCAGAGCCAAAGGAATGTAAAGTATGATGAACACACAACTGCCTTGCTCAGCAGACCACCCATAAACTCTGCACATTGAAAAGAACGGTCATATATCTCTCTTTCTCTTTCTCACAGTCACTCACACAAACACACACACACACTCACACTCTCTCTCTCTCTCTCTCTCTCTCTCTCTCAATTCAGTAGGCTTTATTGGCATGGGAAACAGACGTTAACATTGCCAAAGCAAGTGTGAAATAAAAACGTATACATAAACGGAAGAAATGTGCTATTAAAAAATATAAATATATATATATATATATATATATATGTCCAGATAGGTCTCTCTCTTTCTCCTCACTGCTGCTAGATGGTCTTACATTTCAGCTTAGTCCCCGATGTTCTCTCTGGCTTCCACGTCTTGATCAAACTAGGCTCTAACACACAATGAAATGTTAAACGCTGAATTACCATGGCACATTCAATATAAACTGAATTTACTTTTGGGTCCCATCCAAGCCACCATATGTTGAGGAGCATGTTTCCCCAACCAGAGCATGACTGATTCTGTTAATGTAGCAAAGCTCCAAATCACCGGAGCGTTAACTTTCTGCAGCAGTGGGATCAAGACCTTTAACACTCATTTAACACTCTGACTTTAATGTCCTGGATACACTCAAAAGGTGTCTCTAGGATGGAGACACTTTAATCCACTTGAGCGTTCACAACACAATGCAACACTCATCACGAGTGTTGGACACAGGAGCACAGGCAAGCAGATCTATTTTTGGCCCTTTTTGGATGTACTACTACCTCTTTTTATTTGAATGAGTAAGTTAAAGCCATGCAAGAAGGGTTCCATTGTCACGCAAACTCCTAGATGCAATTAACACACATGTGAAAGTCAGATGCTTGCTAGAGGTAAAAAATCTAGATGTATTTGTAACTTTCCCTGGAAGAACATAAGAAAAAAATATCCTACTAACAAATGGACTTTAAAGCTGCTGCAGGTTATTTTTCACGGTGGCTCCAAATGGCAGCGAGAGCTATTTTGGAAATCCAGAAAGTAATAATGTTGCTTCTGATATTTTTATATTAATAATGGATCACATGACTACTTGCATGTGAAAGGAGTCGCTCATAGTGACAAACCCACAGGTCATGATCACCCAACTCTGCAGTCTCCCTCAGCTCTACAGCACATTGTTTTGGTTTTATAGCCCACAACTTTACTGGTTCACTCTCACCGCTCTCATCAGTCTCGTTTCCAGCCACTGCAGACGGCTATTTTCAATGAAAAACCTCTAAAACTAAAACTGTATGCTATCTGCCCAGCACTAAACAGCAGATAGACAAAGTTAGTCACTAGCTTGAGAACATAGTGGAGCATTTAGCAGCTATACAGAGCCCTGGAAGGATCACAGATAAAAAAATATGTATATTGAGGCCACAAAATGCTATTGTGTGGCCAAGAGATACAATTTGTTTGCATGTTTTAATTCATTTGTGGCCAAGAGATACTACTTCGTTCCCACATTTTAATTAACTTGTGGCCACGAGATAAGTATATATAGTGAGAACCACTTGAAGAGCTTAACCAGCCGATGCACAAAGACAGATCTCTCTCCACAGCCTTCATGGTGGGAGGAAAAGGCCGCAGCCAGGGTTTAAAGTGTAATATTTAACATTATCTGTTCTGTCTTTGTCTTATTCCCCTTACTTTAAGCCCCACAGCAAAGCAAGTACACATTTTGACTGTAAAAAATTTAGTAATGGATCGCTTGCGTTAACTTTCCTCCCTAGTGCTGAAAAGGGACAGATGAGGTCATTTTGAATATTAAGTAGCATGGCTTATCTTCTAACACCTTTCCAAATACTCCCCGTTCAGGGCCCAAGCCCACTAGCGCTCGCCTATCACTGGAAAGTGTAGGACTGAGCTGTCCAGCTGGGAAAACGCCTCTCCCATGATGTGTTCGTGCATTCTGGAACCACCAGAATAACCGCCCAGCTATATTGAACACATAACGTAGGCCTATGCAGAGTTCTCGGAACGGATACTACAACACTATGCATCCACTATAATCAGTAAAACTGGCGACACTGTGAGAGCAACGTTAGAAGATAAACAGCTGTTTATGGTTTACAGCTGGAGGGAGGTTAACACTCTGAAAAATGGTTTGAAGAGGTGATTCTGAATAATAATAAACCATGCTCTCAGAAGCACATGGCTACTTAATATTTAAAATGAAGTCATCTGTCCCTTTTCAGCACTGGGGAGGAAAGTTAACACAAGCGGTCCGTAAGTCGATTTCTTACTGTCAAAATGTGTACTTGCTTTGCTGCGGGACTTAAAGTAAGGGGAATAAGAGAGTGACAGAAGAGATAACGTTAAATATAGTGACCTCAATATACATATTATTTCTATCTGTGATCCTTCTGGAGCTCCGTACTCTGACATATAATTATCACAACTTAAAAAGTGATAATACGTCAGTGTCATGAGTTTGTTTTTGCTGCCGCCAAGTGGCCAAAATTTGTGGCCAATTTATTGTTTAAGTAAAAGTCTTGCGTGATGTAGATGTAGTTTAACTAAGCAGCATGGTGGTCTATTAATCCAACATTCCCAGACTTACTCATGTACTTTCCATGTTCACTAAGAGCATGTGTACCTTAGGATTAGTGGTGATACTAGGTAAGGTTGGGTATTATTTGAAAATGTTCAAGACTAGTGCCGGTATGATACCTGACTTTTATCAATACTGTATTTGAGAAATATATATATTAACAAAAGGAGTGACAGTTCCCAAATTGTATGTTTAAACACAAGCAGAAGAAAAACTTTGCCTGAATAAAATAGTCTAAAACTGACAACATTTTTATTTTAATCTGGAACTGTCTGATCATAGAATAGGTAAACAAGATTATGAATCTGATATTTGCCACCTTTGGGTTTGAACATTTCGGACGTTGGTACAAAAAAGTATTGAGGATCAATAGCCAGCCCTAATACCAGGTGTAATGTTTTGCAAAAGACATGCAAAACCAAGCTCAGTGCAACCTCTGTTCAATGATTTCTGTCAGTGAAGACTCTTTCAAGTGATATTTCCAAAAACATCATGCTGGAAAACAATGGTTGTATTATCAGTGTGCTTAAGTAAAATAATCTACAGACAGGTAATCAGTGTTCTGGGATCATCTCTGTTTTCTCTGTGTGTCTAACTCATTTACACGGTGGACTTTTCCTGGAGATCATCCATTCTGTATTGTGGAACAGAGCAATAAGCTTTGAAAGAGCATTGTCTCATAATTCGGGTTACATATTCCGGGCTGCCTTGTGTGGGTCTGTGTTTTATATGGCGGTGACTATGATATGTGTGTGAGAGAGAGCATGTGCATTCAGTCAAGGCCTCATTGACTGACTGCCAGTCCATCCGGTGCTTTATGATGACAATGTTTTTATTTGGTTGTTTGTGTTTTTTTGTGCATGCACATGGACAGTGAAGGCCTAATTAAGAGAGAGATCTCTGATGATGTTAGTCATCTCCATCCTGACTCATGTCACTTCTGGCCATCCTGATTGAATTACTCCTGACTTGAGGCAGGGAAACACTTGGCTTCACATCAGCGGGCCTCGAAACATTCATACAGAAACACAGTTGTATATGCTCAGCCAACAAGCAGTGAAAAAAAAGAAGTAAAACAAAAAAGACAGAACAATCCAGAATTTGGTAAACAGAACGATTTGTATTGCTTGAAAACAGACCAGAGCTGAAAGACATCTTAACGGCTTTGAGTGAAACCAGCGTTGTTCCCGTGGTCCCCTGGCGATACTGGACTGTTTGCGTTGCTCGCTTTGCCTTTTCTCCACTTCTTTGTGTTTCCGCTGTGACCCGTGACAAGACAAATGCAGAGGAGACTAATGATACATCAACTCTAGGAGGGATATGTGAAAAGATGTTCCTTAAACTGAGGATAACAAGGCTCACAAAGTTCCCTTGTTTTCTCTTGTCTTTTGTTTGTCCTTGTAACCTTTTTCCCATATTCCAAAACACTTCCTCCCTTTCTCTCTTCTACTGTTAACTCTCCCTCTCCATCTGTTACTCATGTTGTAATATCTTTCTCCTTTGTTAGTCTTTTTGTCTTTTTCATTTGTAGCCAAAATCCTTAGTTTTGCTGAATATTTCTCTCACTATTTTCACATTTGTTCATTCTGCCCCTTATATTCTTTTCATTCGTTTCCAGTACCTTTTTATGTTTTCTCTCACATACAGGGTGTTTGGGTGACTTTATTAATAATAGCTCATGGTGTGTGATAACATTGTCAATAACATTGTTAGGAGAAAATTGAATTTGATAAATTGAGTTAGGAAAGTTGGAAAAGGGGACGTGTGGCCGCCTGCACATGAGTATGTGGGGATATCGGCTTACCCTTCACAAATATTTCCTCATACACCGAGACCCTCCCTTAGTTCACTTTCATCTCTCTCTTTCCTATTGTATTATGTATCAGATACTCAGGTTGGAATGATAAAAATGATGATAAAAATCTTTAAAATATGCTTAGTATGCTTAGTTATATGGGGCTCGTGCCTTAGGAATAAAACACACAATTGATCATTAAAAAAAAAAGTAAATATTGATGAAGAAAAAGCTGATTTTAATTTATTGCCATGCATTTTCCTCACCAAACAGGTCATTTGGAGATATGAAACATTAATTTGTTTATAAATGATTCCTCCACCACAGTTACTTTTAGTTGCCCAGTTGCCCTGGACTTAGCACATCTAGATTAAATCACTGAGTTTGCACTTTAATTGTGAAGTTTTTTTTCCTCAAAATTAAATATTTACCAATTAAATAAATTAAATGACAAATGAATGAAATTCATTTTCACAAAAGGATTCATTGGATGAAATTAGAACAGCTGATGGTAAATTAAAAGAGGCAGTATGTAACTGAAATTCTGATTGATACAACGGTATTTTACTGGCCGGATCTTCCGGACACATTAATTTGAGTTAGTTTACTTTTCCAAAATGGACGCATTGCCATTTGGAATACAATTCCTCAATTACTCCAGCAATAATATTTGGCAATAAATCTTTCTGGCGTTATTCTTACTGTCACTAGCTGGACTTTGCCAAAGAGCTCTCCATATATCACTAGATACTACAGTTGTTGCAGCCAACAATTATTCCTCAAGAGAATATTCATAATCTAATAGGATTTCAACATGTCACTGATGGCTTGGGTCCCACTATAAACTGATTATTCTTCCAGGGCAGTCAGTAGATCACTTGGTCCAATCTTCTTAGCCAGTTTTTAATATGAGAGTGACATTGGGTCACTGCTCTGCTAGCTAAAACAACACTCTAATATCTAGGATTTAGCCAGTTTAGTGATATTTCTCCTGCTCTTCTTTCAGTGAATGGTGCCTACTGCTCAGAGAAGGATGTAGACACTGAGCTAGGTGACATCGAGGGTGCCCTGATGCGATGTGGGCAGAGCTTGCCACTGCTGGTGGGGGGTCATTTAGGGGGGCTTTATACCCAGAGCCTCCACTGCGACAGACCTACACCCGACCTCCTTCTTCAGGATGGCCCTCACCAAGACACCAGGTAAACTGTCACTATCATTGCCATTTTAAAATGATTTTGTTCCTGTTTCAGTTTTGAATGTTTCCTGTTGGCTATAGTGTTACTAACAATATGCAGGTACAATGTGTTTTTCATTGTCTTTGCTATTGTGGATCAGATGCACACATATGTAGCTGGAAAGCTTTACCCAGTCTCATAAAACACACTGAAGGGGTCCTTCAGTACAACATTTATGTTACACTAATGCGATTCTTCTGTTGTGCAATCTTTGACTACTGTTGGTCAAGTCAGAAAGAATTTCCAGTGCAGTTCTCTGTTGTGGGGTTTGTCCTCCTTCTTCCCCCTCCTCCGTTCTTTCCCTCTATCCTCAGTCATCCGACCAAAAGTGCTTCTGGACAGACAGTCTCTTCTCTCATAATGTCTCAATATGTTCACTACAGCCAAACAGGAAATGGCGCTCCTGAATAGAAAGAGAGGGGGGGGGGTCAAGTCTTTATTAACAACAACGACGACAAAGTCTGCCAGTGGCACTCTCCAATCCTAGCTAGCGTTAGCTCTGTTTTTCCCCCAGCATGCTCAGGGGAAGGGACAAAGACAATTTCTTCATGAGACAGCCCGGAGAAAAGAGAGCTCTTCTCACATCACTCAGGGGCTTTGGACAAAATCCATAATGAGCCAACTGACAGGAATGATTATGTAGGAGATCACAGCAATGCATGGAGAAATCTGACCTGAGTTCCCCATTCAGCAGGGCAAAGATTCCCACCATAATACACAGTATTGTAAACGGTGACCCTTCATAGTCTGCAATTATGCCACCAAAACAGGTGACTCCCTATTTATCCCCAATGTTGGGTTGGGTTTAACCCTTTTGTGTCATCAAAGCCTGTCAAATGGACACACTAGCCAGTGGCCTCTTGCTCTCAGTAGCCATCCATCCTCCCCCTCTCTCTATTCTTAGTCATAAATGCCCATTCATATCCTCTCACAACCAGAAGATCCTGTTTCATTTATTCATAAAAACACTTTGAATCATCAGCAGTTGATACTACCTGGTGTCCAACATCACCTTATGTCACTGAATCCTTAACATTGCCTACAGGATGTTAATGTTTGTTCCATAAGGTCCCTTATGATGAATGAGAGACTCGGTTGAAATATTTTAGGTCAGTGGGACTCATTTAGGATGACATGTATTTTATGTAAACTGAGAGAAAGATTGAGTGAGGAAGGGTAAGCAAGAGCTAAACTCTGACAGTGCTGCTGGTGGGAAGGATCAACCAGCCAGTATCTGTCATCAGCCTGTGAGCTAATAGCGCTCATATTCCTCTCTGTCTTTTTCTCCTTACAGATCCTCCTCTGCCTTCCAAAGGACCCTGCCGGGGGCCTCACCCGGCCTGGGCTGCGGCAGTGCC
Source organism: Siniperca chuatsi (assembly GCF_020085105.1). Taxonomy (NCBI): domain Eukaryota; kingdom Metazoa; phylum Chordata; class Actinopteri; order Centrarchiformes; family Sinipercidae; genus Siniperca; species Siniperca chuatsi. The sequence continues at coordinate 19,348,371 of NC_058047.1, forward strand.
AATGGGGATCACTCCTCTCTCCCTTACCCAATCAAACAGGAGAACACGATGGGCTACAAGATCTCCAACACAGGGTCCGGGGTCCATAGCACGTCTCAGGCCGGGTTTCAGAACTGTAGGGCAGGCCAAGTTTTGGGGTTGACAAGGGACGAAATAGTTGGAGCGCCGCATGTTAGCAACAACGGTAGTGGCGTATGCACAGTGAGCGGTGTAGGTAGTGCTGTGTCAGGGGACGCAGTGCAACCGTTTAATAATGGAGATGGCTCCTCCCCACTAGCTTTGTCCCCAACTGGCTCCCGTCATTCAGCACGGCTGCTTAGTTCTAGTAGTCTGAAGAGACGCTGCCTGTCCCTGTCCACACAGTCCACTGCCACTGCTGGCAGCGTTGCTGCCACAGGTTCCCCATCAACTACTGGCACTGCTTCCGAGGAAATCAATATCACCGCCATAATCTGCTCCTCCTCCCAGATGTCGATGGTTGCCTGCGTCAACGGGTTCCGCGCTAATCTCTCACCCAACCTTGCCAGCAGTGCCGGCTTCTCCTCCTCTTCCTCCTCCTCTTCTACATCCCCACCCTCTAACTCCTGCTCACGGGAAGCCCCACAGAGGCCCCCACCTCACAGCAGCCCCCAGCAGGCCACACTACAGGAGAACTGTCAGCTATCGTCACCTGCCAACCGCCTGCTGTCCCTTTCCTCCTCCTCCTCCTCGTCCTCCTCTTCAGTGTCATCAGTGGAGCCGGAGCAGGGCCAAGGGCAGACCCAGGGGCTGTGTGAGGAGCAGGGCTCCATGCTGCAGGGGCGTGGGGCTGGAGGAACAGCTGGGGGAAGTGTGGGAGGAGGAGGAGGCTCAGACGGGTTGGGGCTACTGATGAGTGGGGCCCTGATGTCTGGGATGTTGCATTCGGGGCCTGAAGCTGGGGATCTCCTGGATGGGGGCCAAAGATCAGGGGCTGCCCTTAAGCAGGAGCCCCTGGATGATTTTTCTCCCAGTGAAGATGAACTCTTTCAGCACCACTATCATCATCACCATCACTTGAGTGGTCGTAGCGGGCACCTTCGTCACCCTCACCACCCCACTCGCTCTGCTATGCCTCCGCCCTACCACCTGCACCAATATGTGGGGCCCAGTCCTGGGGGCCTGCTTCACCACCAGAGCCAGCAAACAGCACCAGCCTCCTCCCTGGGACTCAAACCGACCTCAGGAGGCCCTCCTGGGTCTCACACAGCCCCAGAGCGGGAAGAAGTTGGAGGAGGTGCACTGGCCGATAAGCAGGTGTGTCGCTGGATTGACTGCAGTGCTGCGTACGAGCAGCAGGAGGAGCTTGTGAGGCACATTGAAAAGGTCCACATCGACCAGCGCAAAGGTGAGGACTTCACCTGTTTTTGGGCTGGCTGCATTCGCCGCTACAAGCCCTTCAACGCCCGCTACAAGCTGCTCATTCACATGAGAGTCCACTCCGGAGAGAAACCTAACAAGTGTATGGTGAGTCATCATAATCCTGTAAGAGTATCCACCCAACACTGGTAAGAGACCCCAAAAAAAACCCAGTTATATACACAACACATACATCCAATATTGTTGAAAATCCCCTCATAGACAGCTGTCCTACTTTGACTTATTTTGATTCTTTTTAAAAGTATTAGGTTGTAGTTATTGGTTTACTATGAGTCCAGTTTGTCCCATAATTGCAACCATCTGTTAGAAAATATTTTTTAGTTTAAATTAAACGCAAGCACATATTTCTCAAAGTAATACAGTCCCTCAAGATGATTTTTCCTCAACAAGATACACCTCCATTGTGTCCAAAAACAAGACGGGACTTGCTTCACTGCTGATTACTTTTCAACAGAAACTTTTATTTTGTTTTGGTTGAGAAACAGTTATGATTGTAATTCCTGTATTTTTAGTGGAATATGTAAAAAAAAAATATATTTTTCCACTGAAGATGTGAGCTGCTGTAAGAGCAGCACTACCTTGTCAGTATAAATAGATTTGTGGTTGTATTCTTTACAGGTAAGGCTCATATTCCACAAGTCAACACACTAATCAATGTCAAGCTGTCACTTCCCCGCGTCCCTTAGCAAATGGAAAAAGCCCTCCAACCTTAAGAATGATTTAGTCCAAATACACAATTAGTCCACAATTTGTGTAGGGCGAAGCCATGTTTATTTTCACGAGCACTCTCTTTTTTGAGAAGGGATTCAGATCATGAAAAGCCAACACATATGGTTAACATAACCAAACAATGCCTACACTTGATCCTTTTAAATGGGAGCTTTAAATGTTTAGCTGTCCCACAAGTATTAAGTGAATTGGCTTCATATCCAAGCCAAACATGAGGAGAAATGTAGTAGTCTGGAGAAGGGAGCCACAGAGGGATAGTTGGTAACATTTGCTACATGTAGTCTTGCTCAATTCACGGCTTCACCCAAAGCCCCCTGTCAGAAGTGGTCCTCTTCAAGTTCAGGAACCCATCCAAATCCTAATTATTGAAAAACTGAGTCTGCAATATTGCTACAGCACCTGTTTTATCTCAAGGATTTTTTTTTTCTTCGAAGAAAAAAAAACCCAGGTCTTGTTTATTTTTCTAAATAACAGTGGCTTGTAAAATTAGCTGAGGTGTGGGTCTGTAAATAGAATGTTGTATTTTATGGCAGTTTTTTGTGGAGTTGGATAAGAAATTCATGTTGATTCTGACTGATTCTGATACTTCTTAGTGCACATCTGAGCTGAATGCTGATTGAAGCCAAATAGACAAAAACTCAACTGTTGCTGCTGTTCTCCCTGCTTTGCGTCACTCCAGGGTATTAGTGTTTCTTCTTCCTTGGCTCAGCGTGAACTAAAAATTTGGAAGTCATTTGCTGCTTTGTATGTTCCCCAGCTGTTAATTCTGCTTTAGGAGTGTGTTGTATTAAGACTTGTCTTTTCTTTTTTTTGTTTTGTCGTTGTTGCTCTTTGCAGCGCTGTGCGGGTATGTCTTTAGTCCAGCGAGGACTGAAGTCACATTTGGGTGACACAAAGCAAATAGACACACAGAATGTTAGTATGTGTATATGGTATCGGTGTATACAAGAATGTGTCACTGTGAAGGGCTCTGTGTGTGTGTTTATGTGTGTTTTTGGAGATGTTTACCATATGTGAGCACTGGAACAATTTGGCTCAGTGTGGACGAGCCACTGGACTGTGTCTGCGGACATGAGGCACTGTGAAACTCTGCTGCACACTCTAACCTCCTGATCACCCGTCTTTCAAGCACACACACACACACACACACACACACACACACACACACACACACGAACACAAGTATTCACAGCCATGCAGTAATGTGAAAATGGGGATATTGTTTCCATTGACTCTCACAATAGGAAGTATTGATTCCGTGTACAGTACGTTGGGTTGTAACACTCCTGCTTTTCCGACAGAACATAAACAGAAATGTGAAATGTTTTCAAGCTTGAATCAACACATCTAATCAGCAGGGATTGAATGTATGTTGATGTGGGACTTCAGCAGATAAACTTGGAGGGCCAGAGAAAATAAACACGCTCTCTGTGTGTATTTGTAACTGTGTTTGTGTTTGTATATAGTCTATAAAGATTTAAGTAAGTACTATGAACTTATAGGAAACCTAGTGTTTCTGTGTGCATTTGAAAGAGTGAGCATGCTCATGTATTTTAGTTGTGTTCATCCCAAATCCTTATTTTGTTTGTCTGAGCTTATGTGCTTTTTGGCCACAAGCACTGATGCCTCTTGTGTTTGTTGTGCTCATGCAATAGACAAAGGCATTCAAGAATTTGAGCAATTCGTATAGAGGAAGCAGATGAGACATTCTGTTTTAGGACCAAATTCTCTAGAAAAACCAGAGCTAATCCCTGTATTATGTTTCCAGCAGCAGATTCCAGCGAGCGCTCTCCTCACATCCAAACATAACACACACACACACACACCCCCATCTTTCTATTGAGATATATATATATATATATATATATATATATATATATATATATATATATATATATATATATATATATATATATATATATATATATATAATCTTTTTATCATACAGCTGCACAGCATTTGCTTCATGCTGTGTCTTGGCAGGAAAAAGTCATTATCACAACACACAAGTTGTAGCCCGACCCCTGCATAGGCCTGTCACAGTCTGTACCTGGCTAATATTTTACAAAATTCCGCATTAAAGAAAAAAGTCAGTTCCTTCCATTTGTAGATGGCTGAGTTCGTGGCTCTTAAAAAGTTCTGCTACCTTTTTAGAAAATATGCTTGGTTCCCTCTCCCTGCCAATTAAAGCAGGCCCTGGGCTGTTGTGTAGGGCAGGCAAGCACTGGAGGACACACGGGCGAGAAGGAAACAACATAATCTCTCTGCAATATCCTGTTGTGTTTCATGCCTAATTCACTTGTTGTTTTAGTTTATTAAATTTTTTTCCTGTGTCTGCATAAATATTAAAAATATATCCTGCAAGAGTAGCCCTGACATGGACCCAGACTTTGATATTGTTCTGCTTTGTCAGAGGCCGGCCCAGCGGATTTGAAGTGTCTGAAGATTGGACTGTGAGCTATGAAGGCCAGAAAATATCCTCCTAAACCATGGAAGCTCTCTGTGTGGAAAGGACAAAGCGTTTACATGGCAGAGTAACTTCAGGCAGGAGTACAGCTCTGCGCAGTCTATTTGGTTTCTTTGGCATATTTTTTTTATACTATTCAAAACAATAGTATGCTTTAAATGTTATTAGAGGAGGTTATGTTGCTGTGGGATAAAGGATTCAGTCAGCGGTTCAAGGCATAAAACCCAGTTCAGTGGTTTTGTTACGCTATTGTCTTTACATGCAGGATTTCAAAGTAAGAATCTTTTGGAAAGATGCAGTATTTTTTAGAAATTCTAACAAAAGCACAGGTAATGTTATTAAGACAGTTTTGGCTTGAACACAGTATTAAGGCTTCATTTCAAATTTTATTTTTGCACCTGGCTAAAAAGACACATTTTTATGTAAGTAAAGTAAGGTGATCTTAATGGTGATTTATATCTCATTAAGTAAGGAGATGAACATGTTGTGATTATGCAGCATGCCCATGGTAATTTACAGCTTTTTTTTTGTTAATGTTTGATTAAAGTTACACATTTTTTCTGCCAGCGTTCATACCATTAAGGTGACGTAATTGACAAATGATTTTAAAACAAAAGAAAATTCCTCCATAAAAGGGTAGATTCACATACTTTAGTGTTACTACCAAAGGCGAGACAGTGAGCCACCCGCCCATTTCACAATGGTAAAACACAGCCAGCATTAGCTGCTTAATGGGATGCTGTCCAAACACATATACATGTGCGCACACATAGACAAACACCAAAACACACACACACTCACTGACCCACTCAGTCAAACCACTTGTTGAAGGAAAGTTGGATGTTGAAGCCTGCTGGAAAAAAAGTGTAGATCACGAAATTTCCTCTTTTTTCACTGGTGTGAAACTAGCAAACATATATATTTAGATTTACTAGACTGATTTTTGGAGTAGAGTGGCAAAATCCCTCGGCAGCAGATGTTGAGACATAGAGCGCGGGCCGATGCCAAGATGGCGTGTGTTTTCAGGGGTAAAGGGAGTCTTTTGTGAGCAATCAGCTCTGATGCAGGAGATGAAACAGGGAGTGCCATTAGCTAATTAAAACTGAGGTTCAGCACATGACCCGACTTTTCCTCTGAATGCCGCCTGAAACTAGAGCTGTCTGGGCACTGGGTGCGGGCGGCGAGTGACGTTGATATTAATGTGTTTGTACCTGTATGAGCCTCTGACACTCTGGCCTGTCTGGACAATTTAGAGGCCACAATCCCTGAGTCCAGTTTCTGAACCACTGGGGCCCAAAACTACCTGTAGTGAAGATGTATGGACCTTAGTTCGCTTTCAGATCCTGAAGAACACTTAGAGAGGTTCAGACACACACATACAACTGTTATTTCTGCAAAATGTTGGCTTTTCATAAAAAAACATTAAAAATCTCCGCAATTGCATTCACAGTGTTTTGCACCCAACAGCAACAACATACAGAAATTCAAACTGACCCAAGGAACTCAGGCATGCATGGAAACCAAATTACCAATACAAAATATCGTGGATCACCAAGGCCAACTAGTTCCTCAGGCTACACACACACACACACACACATACACATATTCACTCTAGTGTACTGGGAGAGGAGAGGTCTGTATATGGCTCATTTAAAGTAATCAGGGTCAATAGGCGAGAAAGGGCATTGATTCAGCATGTCAGTAGTAACTACATGCTTAGAAACAGAGCTCCTTAAGTCAGTTAAGTTGGCACAAATGAAAAGACCTAATCAGGCCCAAATAAGGACCTGGCGGAGATCAACTCATAGCACTTGATCTGAAGGTCCTTTGCCTCTGCTACCCATTAAATAATTTTCAGACTTAACGTTGTCAGTCATTCCCCAGGCAAATGAGTTCATCAGGTAGCTAGATAGTCTAATTTCTTTCTACAAACCCATAATCCCATCCAGTGGTTATCCTCTGTCTTCCTGTCAGGTCTGCTGTGCCGCTTGGCAGTCCGGTCGTCATGCTAATAGTAACACAACACTGTCCACATGTGATATTCGTATGATGAAACTGCTGGCTGAGGGGCTGTGCGACTGATGTTTTGGCATATGAATGAAAGCCCTGGATAGATGGATCTTGCTTGTTTTCCTTGTTGAGTGGGCCAGGCCAACTTCTTGTCAGGCCGAAAAATGTATTCCAGTCAATCTTTTGCAGTAATGTAGCCCAGTACTCTCCACCCCCCACCACCACCACCCCAGCACCTCCTGAAACACTCTGTTTCAAGTAACAACTAATGTCTACTACAGTCTATTTGTTTGTCATTGGCATTACATAAAGAATTTTGACAGAATTATTCCATGATGCTTGCAGAAGATATATATATAATATTTTAGCTATTTATTGACTATTAAGTATCCTTCTGATATAAATATTAAACCTGTGGGGTGTTTTATGTTGTATAGATTATATAGTCCAAATAAATAAATATAGTTAAATAATTAAAATCTAACAGAAGTATGATTACAATTAAGTGAAATAAAATAAAGCCAATATAATTTCTTTCTTTATTGTGTTTAGTGATCACATTTAAAACTATAAATTCATGTCATAATTAAAAAGATTGACCTTTTTAACCTGGAAAGTGAAAGGCAAAAGTGAAAGAAAAGTTACAACGTACAAATAATAAACAAATAATTTAAGCCTTGGGCTTTGATAAAAATAAATGTATGTAATTCATATATACAGTATATTTTGAATGCTAACTTTCAATGCAATTAAGTGTTTGACTATTTAATATACACTGAATGTTAGCATGGTGCAAAAAAGCTTTCTAGATTTGTTCTAGTAAAAATCATTTTCATTTTAAAATTTAAAACCTTTTACAGGTGTGTTAAGTGTTGAAGTTTCAGTTGCTCTTTCATTCTCAGACTGTATGATGCACATCTGCATGTCAACAGTTGTGTCCTAATTCTATACTAATTTTAACAGGTTTTTAGTACGTTTTCATTGGACAAGTGACAAAATTAGGATTTCCTGTCAGTACAAAATGGTAAAGTGTGTTCATTTCATGCATAGTAACTTCTTGCTCAAGACATGCCAACTTGTGCCAAAAAGTGTCACAAGCTGACATGTCTACTGCAGGTCTGGAGCTGCTGGTGTAGAGGTTCTGCAGCTGGATTATCATCATAAATCACAATTTGCTACAACAAATATGTTAACTTGTAGCCTAGTAATTTAAGATGGGATCAAGCCACCAAATAACAAACTGTGCCAGGCAGAGCTAAAGGAGAACTTATGCATATGCATTATGGGCACCCATGTAAGGAAGCAGGAAAAACTCTTTGCACGTACGTGCTGGGTGAGCAGCTCTCATTAAGTCCTTGTTGTATTTGAGTGATTGTTGCTTTTAGAAATACAGCTTACATCAATATTGGTATAACATGCACATTTTAAGCAGTGGAGCATTTCTTGAAAGTATTGTACGATGAACTCAAGCTACAAAAGGTCAAACAGCTACAGCTACCTTGCTTTCAACCTCATCACCAGGTATCAAAGCATGCAGGATTTACTACATGTGATACTCTCTAATTGCATTTGTCTGGAATGCAGTATTTTGAGTTTCCACATTTCCTCAACATTTAATCACGCTCTGGTATCGGAAACCTGAAGACCCATGTCTGCGGCTGGTTATACATTGCACAGAGATTGTGTCATAATTGTGTCCCATCCAAAACCTTAATCAGTTTAACCTCTCTACTGAGCCAGATCAGTTTACTAATACATCGGATAGATGAAGCTGGGGATGTGTTCAGGGCCTTTGTCGTGTTCAGGGGGCTGTTGCAGGGATGTGAACCCGGTTTATGCAGCACAGAGAGGGAGGATGGATAGAGAAGAGCCGTGGGATCTCTTTCTTAGTTCATGGGCCCTTTTAGACTTCCTTCTAGACTCTAAACTAGAGCAAAATTTTCCCTGGTTCTTAGTGCTCAATAGTAGTGCTTTTTTGCTGTATACCGTCATGGATCATGTGCATTGTGGAGGCGTACTTAACCCTTTTTTTGCTACAGTCAAACAGATAATTATAGCTAAAGTATGTTTGTGGCATTTTACGGGGCAAAGCCATAACAGGTCCTTTCTGCTCTGAGGCTACCATCCTCTTCCACTCCTCACATTCACACACTGGCCTTGTTTTGTACCCAGGCACAATTTGTGCCACAGCAGCCACTCTGCAAACATACCCACCAAACTGGTCAGTTTGTAGTGTGTTTGCTGTGTATGTGTTGAACAGAGGTAAATCTCTTAGCGAATCCAGATGTTTGTTTTTGTTTTTTGTTGACTTGTCAGAGGGCACTGCATAGAACCGAGTCCAGAGGAACATCTACCCCCAACTGCCACCAAACAAGCAAACAAGAAGGACATTTATACACACCAGGACCACTTCTGCCTCATGGCCTCGCCACAGCCCCAGGGCGACCGTATCCCTCCACCCAGCCAGACCCACACCACACCACAGCAGACTAGGCTAGACCTGCAGCTAATATATATGAGAAACTGAGTTGCTACCGTGCAAAATAAACACTAAGAGAAGTATGGATAAATTATGTAGCGAAAGAGGTGTTTACATTTAGGGTGTCAAGTTTAAATTATGCACTACGGTATTCTGTGGTTAGTGTGCCGGGTTTAATTTGAATGTTTGAGAAAAGAAGTGAAGGCTGGAAGAAACGGAGCCAGACAGGCAATTCAGCTCCACTGATGTCATCCCCAAAAATGCCATTTTTGCCCAGAATTCATCACAAGGCATTATGCATGACACGTGATTTGGTATGCACTGAATGCGTACTTGAGAGCATTTTTGAAGCACTAGCAGAGCCGTCGACCAAGTCGACCAAGCTGAGACTTGTGTGTGTTTACACTGTCAAGACCTTCAGTGTGTTTTCAAATGCCCACCAGAGAGTGGGCAAGTGAAGTGAGCTCCACATGGAAAGATCCAAGAAGAATATTGAGGCGTGGATTGTGGTATATATTAAAACAGTCAGCCTTTACCAAAACCACATCTACAGTAATGATTGATAATCATAGAGAGATGGATGGGGGTAGAGAGAGAAAGAGACAGGATCAAAACTCTTTTGCAGTGGGACATATAAGGACACGATAGACAAAATGATCCAATTTCTTATTACCCTATTTTATGATTGTGTGACCCAGCAGAACTGGCACTACAGAGACTCTGATATTTAAGCTTGGATTTACCTCTCCCCCGTAGAGTTTTACACCCCAATGATCTCTAACTGTCTCCAGAAAGAAACCCTCTCGCTTTCTGTTCACTTGTAAAAACATCTGTTTCACATTCAGTCTGTTCATCTTTGGAATTGGTTTAACATCGATGTAAAAAGGTTTATGTGGGGTTTAGAACCAGATTGGTTTAGTTATTTGGGCAGAATTACAGTAGAAGTAAGAAGCCTTTAAGTCAGAGCATATCCTTTTGTTTTTCCACTGTTCTTCCAGCTTCTCATAACAGCGTTCTTTCATACTGTGTCACGTAGCAGCTGTCATTTAGATCGCACAGCATCCTTGTCAGGGGCAAAACAATCTAAACATCAGTATCACCAGTAATTTTGTCTTGAAAGGCATAAAGCCAAGACATTTAGATCAGGTCATTCATAATTTGAAGTACAGCCAGGAAATACATATTGTATATGAGAAAAATGGTGTATTATAATGTGGCTGCACTCTAACTGGCAAATTGTGTGAGGCCAGCGAGTACCAGGCTGGGACTCATATTACGGCTAACATAAACATACGTCTGATGAGAAATTTGAAGGAAATATTCCATAAATATGAAAACGTTTACTGAAGAATACCAGTGAATAGTGGAACCTCATGATTTTTGCCGTTGGCAGGTTGCTCGAGTCCAGTCGTAATTGCACAGGAATGGGGAGTGGTTTTATACTCAAATAAATGTGTTTTCCTATCGGACAGTGGGCGCAGACATGTTAGTGTGAACTGAATTATTGAATATGAATAGAGAACTATATGCTGAAATGTGGTGAATTGATTTATTGAAATGTGAATGAATGGTGATGTGCTAGCTGAGAACGCCTGAGCCGTGATTTGACTTGACACACTGAATGTCTAGAGTAGTCTGATATATTGCAACCAGCCGTATCCACATAACTGGAAACTGGAGCCCGAAACCCACAGAGAGCAGAAAAGAACACAACCTTGGCATGCTGAGGAGTGAACAAATCTAGGGGCACCGTGGCATCTCGGTTGCACCACATTTCTTGGGCAGCTGCTTTTTTACCCAGAAGGCTTTGTGGTCTGGTCCCCCTCCAGAGGGTTGCATAAACACACTCTCTTCCCCTACACCCTGCTTGAGTCGTTGGGCTGGTGTTGATCACAATGCCATGTTGACCTATTGTTTAATTTTGCTGGCATGTTTTCTGTCTGAATACTATAGTGCTTCTGGCATCAAGGTATTTGGCTTGGCAACTCACTGGACTTCTGCAGTGTTTATTTGTTGTCACGTCAGAGTTATAGAGTTGCCCAGTGTATGCTACAGTAGGCGTGAGCCTTTAGACAGCTGTGTCAACTCTTTCCTTGTGTGGACAACGAATGGTTTGCCAAAAAGGGAGAAGGGCTATTATTTCTTTACCTAACAAGTCTCTGTGATACAGGAACACTGTGACTTCAACTGTGGCATTCATTATATCAGGTTGTCACATGAGAATTTAAAGCCAGTAGGCAAGATCGGAAAATACATCACAAAGTGGGAATGCAACAGAGAAGAGTGTCCCTGTTTGCCTTTAATTTAAAATAAAATTGTGGTGTTGGGTATGTACATTAGCATGAAATATTCTCTGACCACAGCAAGAATCCATACCTTACAAAAATATACCCTAAAACTAGAAATCTGTTACTGGCAATGTACTTTGGATTTCTGGATTGATGCTGTGGTTTAGTGGTGGATTTTTTTTTCTTTCTAAAGCATGAATGGTTAATGTCAGGAGTTGTTGTCAAAGCGAGGGCATCTTTCCAGACCTGTGGCAATGTCCAAAGATGCCAATTTCTCCATTTCCAGCAGCCTCAATAGACCAAAATGAAATGCAATCACAAGACATGTTACATTTTAAGCAAGTAATGTGACCCATTTTCTTTTTGTTTGGACAATTTTCACCCTGGGAAATTAAGGAAATTACAGTAGAAGTAGACAAGGTAGGTTAAAGTAAAAAGAGACAAAAAGAGAGAGCTCTTTCCTTTCTTGCAATTTAGAGCTGACAGCATGTGAAGCAACATATTTTTACTTTTAGAGTAAAAGAGGAATAGCTTTGGAGGAGAGAGTCAAACAAATACCTAAATACAAAAGTTACGATGCTAGACAGACTGAGGGGCAAAGTCACAGAAGAAGGAGAAAATGATGGATGATAGTGATGATCCAATAAAAAGATCACTTCAGGCCAATCATCACGTTGGATTGTACAGTATTTGTCTAATAGTCTGACAAAAGAGCAATAAAGTGCATCAATTAAACATAACGTTATTGTCATTACTGGCTGATGCTGAACTGGTGTCTATCATCCCCCAATAGCACTGATGTAAAATGGAGTCATGGAGCACTTTGGGGTATATAACACCCCATTGTAGGGCTGGAGCATGAGGAGCTTATTGGCAGAAGGGGGTAAAAGAGAGAAGAGAGAGACAGATAGAGAAAGCAAGAGTGAGAATAGACGCAGGTGTGAGTGAAAGGTGCTGGACAGATTGAAGCGTGGGTGTCAGAGGACGCCGTAGCTCATGGGCCCGTTAAACAGGATCCTGCAGTGACTGCCAGTAACATCAGTCCAGGCGCCGGCTCGGAACACAGATCATGTTTAGGATTTTCATTGCGTAACCCCCAGTCTGTCTTTTTCATGGTGGGGTCGGATTTCGTGAATGGGTTTATAATTAATGCCTTGATGGTTACTAATGGCTGTGGCACTGGACTTTGTATTGCACTCTAATTAGCCATTATAAATGGTTAGGATTGGGAGTGAGAATAAACACACTGTCACGAGACAAAGTGGGATGGCCTTTCATGGAATGAGAGGTCACAGGATCATCTGTCTCCTCACTAAATCCTAAATCCCTCTCATATCCAGTAGTTATTTAGCCAATATTCAACTGTACAATAAATCTTTCTCATCTTTCAATCTTACTGTTTTAAAAACAATATAGTAATTGCTCTGTTTTGCATAGGAACATAAAAGTCCCTTTCAGATGTGCACTTAACACTGTAAATATGATGGTAATTTATATGTAGGGCTCATGTTTAAATAATTGCTCTAGTAACTCTTTTCTGTAAAACTCATGACAGCAATCTCACTGTCAGATCTATTAACATTTCCATAACACTTCCAACTCAAGTCTAAAATTGAATATCGTCACATTCATGAAAAGGTTGCAACAGCACAAGGTTAAATGAAGAAAAACAGATAGTAAATGTGTGTCTTGTTTTGCCTTCTTAATAACACTGTAGTACATTTGTCATGTAATAATCATTTCATATGCTCAAGGAAATAAAATCTCTTGAATAAACCATGAAATTGTGCCAATAAGCCAATTTTAAGTTGTGTTTAAGTTAATTTTAACAATACGATAGACATTAGAGCTCTGCTTGCTTGTTCACTCGCATCTGGACAACACTCCCTCGTCATTTGCTGTGTGTACTCATATCTCACCAAGTGCAGGAGACGGGGGAGAAAAGATGCTAGCAATAAGAAATTGTTTTCATTGTTTTTTTCCACTTGCGGTACAGGGCTGAAGAGAAAAAAAAACTTGCCAAATCATATTAATCATCAGCCGGGTACCCCTAAATTACAACTACTTCCAATGTGAATACTTTTTATTTTATTTTTTTCCTGTTTTCTAAAATGCTTTACATACACTCATACATGTTAACAAGTAGGGATTAAATTGATTAAACTTGTTTCTTCTTGGGTGCTATAGGACTGTATAAAGTAGGCAGCAGAATTCTATATGTTATACCTAATTAATGATGAAATTGATGCGTACATTTATCTCAGGGGGGATCTCAGGGCAGCTAGTAAAAAGGAAAGAGAGGCTTTTGCACTCCTGTCACATACCAGGGGCCAAATATCCTGCAAACACTACAGTTCTGTCCATAACAGTCCTGTCATGTTTGAATACAGCCATTATGGAACATTGATGTAAGGAGACCTACAGGATGTTCAAGTGCCAAAAACACATTCCTTTAACAGATAGATGAAGCCGGCAATGTGACAGATTCCATGTCTGAAAAGGCCTGAAGAGCATCACTTGTGCAATCTGCTGTTGTAGTTCAGACTTGTAGTGTGATCAGAAACGTGATCCAATGTTTGTTAGAAGTAGAGTCTGTTTCAAAGGGAGCTGTACAGCTGACCCGTGTTCATACAATTGAGTGTAACGTATGTCTGTGTGAAAATGATTTCTTGACACTCTGAGCCTTTGCCCAGAAGGAAAATCTAATATGCTGGGGCAACAGAATAATCAAGCTGGAAGTCGGTTTGGTTCTCTGCGAATGCTGCATGATAACACACAAGACATATCCTTTTCCCTGTCAGTCCGCTTCATCTCTTTGAGAACGTGACCCTGTTTTCCTTTTTCCCTCAACCTGGTGAACCGGTAAACCCCAGGCTGCCTGGTTTAAGAGGAAATCACATCTTAGCTCTCTAATCTGATGCAGGGCTGCAGAGCTGGTAGACATTTGAATGAAGGCCTCTGAATCACAGCAGGTTAAGTGCTTCCATGAAGCCTCGCTATGTTGTTGTGCAGCCAGGCTCGCACTGTGCCAGGCCTCCACCGCAGAAACAGGGGTTCAGATCCATCACTACACTTCCTCCTCAATCTCCAGCAAAGAGTCTGCGAGAGGAACAGAACAGCTGGGCCGGCTCATTATGTGAGCAGCCTCATTTAGTCATCATAGGAATGCTTCCTGTTGTGCCATCCACATAGTTTTTAATCTGGCCCCCAAACTATTCAGGCATGAGTGCAAAATGGCTGTTAAGAACAATTTCTTTAGTCATTTACATGACTACTTCCTCCCACCAATTTATCGGCTGAGCTCTTGCTCTGCTCGCTTGTTCACTCGCATCTGGACAACACACCCTCGCCAATCATTTGCTGTGTGTACTCATATCTCACCAGTCATAAATCAAAGCTTCCCAAAAATTAGGCAAAGTGCAGGAGACGGGGGAGAAAAGATGCTTCAAGGAAAAACAAAGGAAGTTTGTGTGAATTAATTTATCTCCTGCTCTGAGAAAAAGAATAAGTCCAGCGGTATCTTCGATTCAAATTAAAGTCCTGCTTGCAACAGATAAGGCTGGCTGCTAAAAGGGTCCTGCTTCGCAGTGGAAATGATATGTGTAAACTATGTAATGCGAATGTTTTAGCCAAGCTGTGTTTAATTTTGTATCCTGACGAAGCGCATGAGAAACCTGCCTCTCCTTAGCTGTCTCGTTGAATCATATGGATATAATTTCATCCATTTACGTTTTTCTGCTCTTTGCTGTGGTTGCCACAGGGCATTTGGAAGCAGGCAGATTAAATGCACATGTTCCTCCCATCCGCAGCCGGGGCACTCAGCTCCACAGCCTCCCCTCCGAACAGATCCTGAAGTGTTGGTGGTTTTCCTCGTTGGTCAGGGCAGAGAAAGACACCTTGTGATATACCAACTCATTCCCCCTAACCCCTTTTTTCATACTTATACAGGCTGCTTTTGAGCATTTGCACTCTATAACATGTTTTATTTGGCAGTGTTTGTGCCACCAAAACTCTTTGCCCTTCATCGTGTCTGTCAGGCTTGGCTGTTAAGGAGCCTGGATGTATTAGGTAAAACTAATCACAGCGGAGAACCGGTGGAGGCTTTCAGCCTCTGAGGACCTTTTTCTTTTTTGGGGGGCCCTCTGAACATGAGTAATGGTAAATTTCATGCTAGTGAGCAGCCGAACAGTTGAATCCCATCTCCCCATCATTAGTCAGAGGCTTGATCTACAATTACTGCCCAGGGCCAGAGAGATATATTAATGCTGAAGGAGATTCCTTCGCATCTGTAGCAACCCCAGAAAAGCTCGATCATCAGTAGAGAAAATCCTGGAGCTTATTCTTTGGGGGGAAAAAAAAAGACTCCTGTAGGTTATGAATTTGGCTGCAAGGATAGTCAGATATTGTTTTTCCAAAGAGAAGAACCTCTACCTTACCTCTGCTTCTCTCCTCTTACTGCATTTCTCTTCTTATGCCATTCATTAAAGCTTTTAATCAGATTTCTATCCTACATGTCAGCAGCCATATTTCACACCCTTCCATAACGGCTGGTTTGTTTCCACCATACACAGCTCCTGCAGGTTGCTAATGAGCCGCCGCATGTGAGGAGGGCCGTACACTGCTGCCTTTTAGCCCCGACACTGTTTGGCCTTTTCCCTGCCAGTCAGGAGTCATTTCCCATCAAGGCCTCAGTCGTGCGGCACCTCCACTAGCCTGCATGCAGGGCCCATAATCTGTCTGTTGTGATCAGCTACCTGTCCACCCTTTCAGCCCACTCTCGCCCCCTTCAGCCATATCAAGACCCCGCTGTCATTCCGAATGTTTACCGAGCTACTGAACCCCCCCACTCAAGAGTGAGATGGTGTCAAACGGGGCTCGAATACTTCCACACTGCCAGTGCTGCTCCCCTCGTGTGGTGATGTGACGGTTTACCTTAGACGGAGGTTTCAGAGAGGAAAACTAAACATGTTTAAAGCAATTAATGTGATTAGCGCTGTCTAAACTGTTTTCATAGATAATATCAAAGGTAAAATCAATCCTGTGTCAGAAGCCCCAGCCACCACAACTCTCTGTTTATACCACTTTAACCTATATGTTCATTATTTTCTAAACAGTTTATATTTTAGGCAACTCCTCATGGACGATATAGGGAACCTACTGACATGTCTGCTTTTTTAACATGCATATATTATTTTGAGAGGCTTTTATTATCATTATATTTTTTAACTTAGGTCAATCTAGTGGGAATCCAACCCATAACCTGGGATGTATAATTGCCATGGGTCACCTTTTTACCAAAATAAGACCATGTACTGCCCAGATTAATACTGTTAAAACTCTTTCACGTACGGAGCAATACTTGATTCAAATTGCCCAACACTGCGTGCCCCAAATATCCAAATCTAAGTAGGTTTTTGACAATCCATGAACTTACTGAAAGAAGTCATTTTAACCACCAGATTGGCCACACTAAAGCATCTTACTGTAGCATAAAATTTTTTATGCAGGGTTCTGGGTAATGTCCATGCCTAGAGGTGGCACTGCCTATTGGCTTCCCAGCAGGCAGGAAAACCTCATACTCAGCCGTCTCCCTGCTAGTCAAGCTCCCAGAGTAATAATACGCTCTACACGATTAACACGGTTTCCTCCACGGACCCGTAACTATAATTTAGCCTCAAATTTGTATTGCGGAAAAGAAAGCAATGAAAGAGTGATTATTCCCTTATACATAAATACACACATTTGGCACGTCAATAATAGCCGTGTTTGTTTTCCAAACTCAAATGCTCGGCGCCGTATTTCAGCAGTCAGCATGGACCGTGTCTGTCATGACTGGTGTGGCAGTGTGGATGTTCCTCTGCACTGAGATTTTTATTAAACTTTCCCACCCTCGCTGCGTCTCTCGTTTCCATCTGAAACATTTGATTGGCATGACTTTAGAATAATATGTTTCCGCTGTACAACACTGTGCGATGTGAACTCTTAAAGACATTTTCCATGGTTGTATGCTGAAGCCTGGACTGTGTGTGTGTGTTGATGAATTCTGGGTTTTTTATTCATACTATATTCCAGTCCTCTGCCTCATTGTGACTTTTGTGTTGCTGTCTAGTCAAGAAGTCAGTCATGTTGTCATGCATTTTTCCTGATTATGTCTCAGCTTTAGCCACACCACACAGTACAC
The DNA here is from genome assembly GCF_020085105.1 of Siniperca chuatsi. Lineage (NCBI taxonomy): Eukaryota > Metazoa > Chordata > Actinopteri > Centrarchiformes > Sinipercidae > Siniperca > Siniperca chuatsi. The sequence continues at coordinate 19,365,923 of NC_058047.1, forward strand.
AGGTCCAACTATAGCTGATTAGATGGGCACTAATTATGCCAAGGTCTTGTACATAGGACTGTGTATTGAATCTCCTTTTAATTGCTGATTGATTTGTGTCTGTCTCCCTGAGTATTAAAAAACTGTCAAGTATCAAAAGTTGCAGTTGAAATGCTCAGTCAGATTGTTAGTCTAGTTTACTTATTCTTTGGTCAGATATTTCTTAATTTAAATCATAATATTGCTCATTTTAGACTGTTCTTATATGGCTTAAATGCTGATGCTTTTACTAATACTGATACTTTTGAGAAGTTGTCTTATAAACTCAGGTACCCAGACCTACTTGTACGAGATCCACATCCTTTAAATTTGTTTAAATTGTTAGTTTGCAGCTTGTTGCAAAAAAACTAATAAAAAACTAATCGAGTAAAAAAGCAACTGTCTAAACATGTTTAAAGGATGCTTTTGTTTCCAAGCTCAAAGGTCTTACAAACTTCATGAGGAGCTGTGCGTTGTGTAGACATAATCGGGCAGATTAAGACTCTCTTACTGAGCCACACAGGCACATACACCCACAGATCAGCCCCTGGTCACCCAACACGGCTCTACCATGACTGGCTTAGGTTTCTCCTATATTAAATGGAGCCTCAGTGAATAGAAGGCCCTGCCTGTGCTGTGTGAGTGAATGAAGGAGACCAGGGATGAGCACTGAGCTTAGATGAAGCTGAAGGCCCATTAGAAGAATGGTGTCACTCTCTCCTTAGCCGTAACCCGACCTGTTGTCAGCAGGCTTCACTAAAGGTCAGGATACAATGGACAGTAGAGACTGCAGCGCTCTGTTTGTCCATGAAATTGTATTTGCACTGAGGTCAGCTTAGCCCTTTGCAAGAAATTGGTTTTAGGTGAGATTTAACAATGGGGAAACTGTTATTTTAGAAGATATTGTCTGACATTTAAGGGGGAACTTCAGAGTTTAAAGTCAGAGTAGTTGCACCAGGTTTTTATAAGACTAAATGCCTCCCTGGCTCCATGTTTCTCAGTTTTGAACCTCATATTTACGTTCTTGACATAGAATGAATGAAGACTCCTTTATTTAGCCATCTCATTGTTCAACACAGTAATCTTATCTTGCGCTATCTTATCTTCCTTCATATATATTTTTTAAAAATGTATAAAAGTAAGTTAAAAATATATAAAAAACTGTGTAGAATTTTTAGAATTTTTATGTGATCATAGCATGTTTAAAATTCTGCATTGCTGTCTGCTAGTGTCTTTTTTGATATTACAACCTAGGGGCACAAAGTCGGAAAAATTCAAATCATACTCGTGTAGGGTGCTTCCACCATGAGAACTTTCCCAGGGGACCAGGAACCTTTTGAGGAACTGTGTTTTAACTGGAGGAACCAGGGACTGAATTCCAGGTGTAAAAAAAAAAGTTTTGGTTTTTTTCGATGTTTCTTGATGTGTGTTAACATTAAAAACAAAGTTAGGTTTTGTGTCAGCTGTTTAAAAAGGGAAATTGAAATAAATAAATAACCATCAAACCATCAATTGTCTACTGTGGAGCCATGCATCTGCATGTCGCCTTTTTATTCATTCATTACATCAAACTCAAACATCAGAATCACCCCACAGTAAACACAAAGAACAACATGATGACTCTGTTGTTTATATCTCGTGTCTGAAAACTGTGTTTCAAACATTGCCGTCGTTTTTTGATCCATCATCTGTCTAATTTGTCTAATCTTCACAGTTATTCAGATGCGGTACCAATTACTCTTCCTGGAACAACCTCCTTTTCCATCTTCCCCACCACTTTTTGTCTCTGTACTCTTTTGTCTCTACCTTCATGCGTCCACCTGTCTTGTGCCCCTCTCTTTTTTTATGTACCACTCAAGTCATGCATCTAAAGTCCTCATAGGGTGGCAGGCAAGTGGCTGTACAGAAGAAGGATGCCAACATGAGATCCTCACCTGCTCCTATTATACTCTGTGACAGTCAAGGCTCAGTGTATTGATGTCAAGGTGCTGCTGAATACCTAAATGAGATTAACCTTAAGATATAAGTAACCCTGAGCTACGCTTCCCATACTACTGTACACCCATACACTTTGTGACTCTTTACACAGCAGCCCCTGTAGGGGGTCTCAACATGGAGCCGTGTTTTCTGTTTAAGAGCAGGCAGGAGTGGATATGCGAGAAGCCTCATGAATCATTCATGTGTTAACAAATCTGTGGTGTTCATTGGCTGAGTGGTTTGGATCAAATGGGCCAAGCTGGGTCGGATATGAGCTTGTTTACATTCACTGTCACTTGTCAGTCTAATGCACTATACACAGCAGAACACTTATCTCATGCTATGCATTACAGCCCATTAACCGCCACTGTACGGCACACTCCAGTTTCCCCTGCAATTTAGATGCAGCGGCAGCCTTGAGGCAGGTGTACTGTCACGCATGCCACTGTCTTTGAAGTGGACGTGGTTTTCAACAAAGGTCCTTGGATTGGCTGCGTAATTCAAGAGCCATGGAAAAAATGCTTACGATTATACCACCCATGTTCTTAAACGTCGCTCACTTTTCCATAGCTGGTGAATATGTGGTGTAGAGTGAACTCCTCCAGCTGTGCGAGTGATCAAGGGACTGAGGGAAAGAGTGGGACAGCTTCTTTCTGAGTCACAGACACACATGTATACAGAGCCCACATTGTACCAGAATTTGCCAGCTTTACAGTGATTGATTTCTTTTTCTGTGTGTGTGTGTGTGTGTGTGTGTGTGAGTGCTTTTCTATGTGTGTGTGTGTGTGTGTGTGTGTGTGTACATTCATGTGGGCATTTGTTTATTTCCTTGTGTGGTCCTGTGCATACCTACCTGAGTGTGGTTGTCTTTGTGTGTGTATCTGTGTGTGCGTGCATTCCTGTGTTTGTGTGTGTGTGTGTGTGTGTGTGTGTACGCTGTCTTCCCTCCTCCACAGTTTGAGGGCTGTAACAAAGCATTTTCGCGTCTGGAGAACCTGAAGATCCACCTGAGGAGTCATACAGGAGAGAAGCCGTACCTGTGCCAGCACCCCGGCTGCCAGAAAGCTTTCAGCAACTCCAGCGACCGCGCCAAGCATCAGCGCACTCACCTGGACACGGTCAGAAACTAAGTCTCTGCTCTGTCTCACCTCCCAATGTTTCTTCAAAGTAGATTAATGTTTAACCTGTCTTGGGCCAACAGTTAAAGTAGTCTGGGTGGTTGCTGTGTTGCAGAAAGGATAGCTGCATGAAATTATGGACTGTAAATACAAGCTGCATTTAGTTTCTACCAAATCCATTCAGGGATTAGATTATATGCAAAATTAAAATATTAGTTGTCGAATAACTAGCAATGAAAGTCCACTCAGTGTATGTGTGGGTGTGTGTGTCTGGTGTGTGCTCATACTGTATCCCTCCATCACTTTTACACCCACATTAACAACTGCACTGCCGTCCAAGTCACAGTGCCTATTTCCACATCTTGACAGTGTTAGACTTGAATTTGCTGTCAGTCAGTGAGGCATTCTCACTCTCTGTACACTGGCAGTGACACACCACAGATCATTAAATGATCAGTTCCATTAGGCTGAGTCGCAGCTCGGGCTGTAACAGACTTGGATTGGAGCTGCAAGCTCAGACAGAGCTTTGCCTGTTTGTCCAACCTGTGGAAAGGGAAGGAAAGGTTGAGTCAGCCATCGCTGCCACTCGTCATGTCTCAGTAACCCTACCAATACCTCACTTTATCACCATCTGCACGCCAACACAGCTAGGCAGTAAATAAGTTGTTTTGCTCAAATTATGTACTTAAGGACAGCTGAGGTATTTGTTCTTTCTTGTACTTTACAGTTTTCTCCTCTAAATTTTAAAGTAATTTCTACTCTTATCAACTATTTCACTATATTTGAGATTATTACTAGATAGTTTAAAATAATCTGTGATCAGTCCCTAACAAATTATCAACTTCAAGACAACCAGCCAAAAAAGCAATAACAGAAGTCAATCACAGCTCTAGAAATCAAGGACATTATTTTGGTCTATATAGGTCTTTGAAGGGGTCTTTCAAAAGTGCTGTAGCCTTAAACCTGAATTTAATCAGTTAGTGAAGCCTGTGTTTATATATAAATCCAAAATTAAGTTAATGTTAAAGACTCTGCTTCCATAGAGCCATATTTAGTTAAGTCAGTTAACCTTTATTTATATACCTCCAAATCACAAATTTGTCACATTACATTACATTTAGAGAGGTCTTTACAATTTGAACAACATGCGACCCCTTCTATCCTTAAACCCTCAATTAGGTACCATATGTACATTTCTGTGACAGAACAAAACTCTCCAAACAACTCTTCAACTCAGTTAAGATTTTTTACAAGATTATTAACAATATGGAACTAAATTTGTTCCCTAAAAAACTATTTTCCTAATTCATGTGGCAGCAGTCAATTTGTCACAAAGGGTGTCTCTTTTTCTTTGACATGGTGGAAAGAACTCACTTTTTTTCCCTCTTACTCTACCTCAGGTCAGAGAGTTGGATTCAGGCTATATGAGCAAGTACTAAAAAAGCCAGAGAGAATAAAACATCAGTGATGCTGAGCAGGTAGAAAGAAAGCTGTAGTGGCACAGGGTGAGATTTTTTTTTATTAGTAAACACTCAAATTAAAAAAAAAACAAAACACTTTATGCAAAACTTTACTTAAAGGAGATATTAATTTTAACTGTATTTTAATATTATTTATATTTCCAGAATATTTTCCCCCTGTTTTCCTCTAGTGGCCAGCCACCAATGCTTTTGGTACATGTAATAGTAAATCATTCAGAACTTTTACTTAAGTAGGTTTCTGAATGTGGACTTGTGTTATTCTATCACTTAAGGATTTTCTTCCACCACCCACTCTTTCCACAGTAGGACAAATGATACAGCTAATCTGGGACCCTGATGCTTATGGCTTCACATTAACACCCCGCCAAGGCATTCACTGTGCCTGCCCAGCTGCCTGCCCTGCCAAAAACACTTTGGGAGAAAATCATTTTCAAGCTTTAATGATATTTATTCTACACAGAAGTTGTGCTTGTTTTTTTTTTCTTTTACTCATGGTTCTGCGCTGTATTGGGTGCGTTGCTTGGCAAAACAAACATGACGGAGATGAGTGGCACTGTAAGCGCCTTGGAATAACAATGGCTTATTTACAGAGAAGGTCGAGGTATGGAGGCAGAGTTAATAAAGACGTGTATCCCCTTACACTTTAATGGCCAACTTATATTCCTGAGGATGAAAGAAAAATTGCCGTGAGGGGAAAAATCCCTCAATCAGTGAGCTACATGCTGTATTTGCTTGGTTAATGAGAAGAATGTGAAATGATGAGGAAACTGCATGACAGTGCAGTGGTTTTACAGATGTCATGTCTGTTACTATAATCTCCCTCCTTACAACCAGTCTAGTGGTACTCATCAGTCTGTATGTCAGTATGTACGCTGACATACAGACTGATGAGTACCACTAGACAGATTTGGTTAAATATTACTCTTTATAGGTCCACAATTTCCAATGTAGAAAATTTCCCCTTACAGTCATATTTTCTTAATCGTGCAAAAAACTAACCATGTTCTACTATATTTCTTAAATATTAGTTGAGTGTTTTAGATACATCGTCAAGTATTTCTATTAATCATGTAGTATTGATGTTGTCAGTACCAAGAAAGGGAGTTCATTACTACAGGGAGAAGAAAAGGAGGGTAGACTTACATGCAACAGAAAGTGAAACAGAAGATAGACCAGCTTTAAAGTCCTTTAAAAAAACACACACAAAAAAAAACGCTAGAGAGATATTTTGGTATTGAAATATTTTATAATGGATCTTTTTTCTTTTTCATGCTTTTTTTCCACTTCTTCTTACTTCAAATTCTGTCATTCTCAGCTGAAAGGTAGGACTTTAACTTTGCCTTCACTTCAACAGATTTCAAACTTACTGTGTATTAATTTTTCTTACTCACACCCTAACTTATTGTGTATCTGTCCTTTTAATAAAGTGAATCTAAATGTATTTCACTGATGTGAAATCTAAACTGATGTGAAATATTTTCTCTCTGCTTGTAGAAACCATACGCATGTCAGATTCCCGGCTGTACCAAGCGCTACACAGATCCCAGCTCCCTACGCAAACATGTAAAGATCCACTCGGCCAAAGAGCAACAGGTGCGTAGAAAGGTAAGACACCTTCTACAAAGAGGGATGAAATGGATAAATACAGAGATTTAAGGAGAAACAGAAAGCCATGAAGTGTACCCCTGTGGTCTTGTAATTTGTTAGACTTTTTTCACTTAACATTTGTCATTTCCTTTTTTTAGCATCAAATAAAAGCAACAAAAAGATCAATTATATGTTTCTAACTCGAAGTTGACAGTAAATTAATTTTACACTATGAATTAAAAAAAGGAATATTATCTATCACGTTTTATTTTGCAGTAGTCATAACAAGTCCTAGTGTGCGTACATACATATGGGTGGCTATGCCTGTATGTCATGTAGACTACACTGCTATGTCCTGTTCAAGAGCTACTGTGGACCTTTTTCTTAGTCAGCCTCCAGCATGACTTTGTTCAAGTCAATACCATTAGGGTTAGGGGTTTTACAAACAGACCACTTTATGTAATCTCTCCTCTTCTGATGTGCATTATCCACAGATCCATCTAGTTTGTTTAATTGAGGGGTTGGGAGGCCGGGGATGGTGGAGGGGTGTCTTTGAGAATTGTTTCACCTACAATAGATCAGGTTTGACCACATTTCATCGTGTTCATGGTCAAAAGCCCATTCTTTCTCTGACTGGAAGCGGGTAAATAACAGAGAATGGGCTCATTGTTGTGGAAGGGGCTGGATAGTGGCAGGCTGGATGATGTGTTCCTTTGCTTAGCGTCGTAAAAGGGAAACATATGTGTGCTTGTAGCATTGTTAATAAGCTGTACTGTGGAATACCCCAGTGGCCAGATGTTATGGACAAATGTCAAACAAATGCTCTTACTCCACTCTTGGAGTGGCCCGGAGAAAAACTGTTAGGAGTGTCGCGGTGGGGAAAACAGAGCCCCAATTACATGTGATGAATGTTTTGCAGGGTACTCATGAGGATCCCCAGGAGGACATGCACATACACATTTATTGACATACAGCATCTAAGTGTGAAATCATAACGTGGATGATGCCAGCTATAAAACTGTTGAGCAAAACGACGATGAAAAGTTCAACCATCCTTGATTTCACTGTGCAGATAGGGAGAAGGTCTTAAAAGATGTAAATCATACACAGATAAAGTTGTTATCTGCCCACTTGGCTCATTTCTGTCAATGAACTCTGTGGGAATAATCAGAGGGTAAAGTAGATTGTTGTGATAATGCTGAAGAATGTTTCCACCCACAGTTCAACCACAAAATCAAAATGTGGAATTGATTTTCATGGAATAACAAAGGGTGGATTTGTGGATGGATGGATAGACAGGCAGACACGGGGAGACAGATGAGCAGATTGATAGGGTTGGAATGATGATGGAGAAAAAGCCTTGGTGAACAACATCAACCTTGTCATCTGTAACTGTAACAGTTTCTTTTAAAGATACACTTGACTTGTTCTGGTCGAAATGACTCAGAGCAACCCCGCCAGGTTTTTATGCCTCTTGGCGTCATAAAGTTATCACTTCTTACTATTATACACTCCACTGAAAAAAGATCAAATATCACAGCATGATGAAAGAAATTACAAACTTGATTCACAATTAGCTTACATGTTGATTTCCTGATGAACTGAACCCACATATATTGGATTCAAATGATTAGGAGCCAGTTACACCAGCTGTTCTTAAGTTAAAACTTAGCCTAGTTATAGCTTAAGTGTTTACTAAATGTAGATTTACGCATCAATGATTTAAAATAGGATACATGTTTTTTCTGAATAAAACAATAAATAACTTGATTAAAATGAACTAATTAAAAGGGGTTGCACCTCACAAATTAGTTCTACTGCATGTTTACACCTAGTAACTGCCAGGTTTAACTGCCACATAGCTAACTGAACCGGCTGACAAAGCTAACGTTGCTAGCTAGCTTGCTAATATATAGCAGTTGACCCCTTTAAATGTAAGGATAAAAGAGGTAATTGAATATGGTCGATATATATCTGGTCTAACACTTAAGTGTTTGAATGTTTAATAATGATGTAAACTGGGTAGATTTTAAGTTACAATATTGGTTAGGTTAGCATAATTGCATATTTGTTCATCATAATTAAGAAACATGTCACCCAGTGCAACATTGTGGCTCGTTTATGTTTTATCAGTTTGTAGACAACAATGGAGGTCTATGGCACAGAACAATGAACTATGTCAGGCTTTTATGAATGAATAGCAAATCTACTGTAGCAGATCATGTCTACTGCTATTGTTTGTCCATAAAATGTCATCTGATATTGGAGCCAAAGCAGATGCCATTGAGACCTTTTGGTAGTGTTCTGATTCTGGCATACTGTGCTGTATTACACACTGTTGATTTAAAATGTCTTCTTTCTACCCACTTCTAAAGATCATCTATTGTCCTGTCCCGGTCCCTGTGTTGAATTTACAGGTTCTTTGAAGGCAAATCTCCCGAGTAAAGGAAAGATGTGGTTGTTAGTACAGTCCTGGTGTGTACCTCAGCAACTGTAATGTTTTATTACAGAGGAATCCACTGATGTATACAACAGAGGTCAGCTGTTCCACTGATCCATAAGGCAGATGTCCCACTCCTCAAACTGACACAAGTTTCCTTAGGTTCAGGTTTCTTCTGCGTGGCGTGTGATCGACTCTCCAGCTGAAATGTGTCTTCAGTTGCCCCCATTACTGTTGGCAGTGAGAGAAACAGAAGCAATCTCGCGTTGGCTCTGAGCTGGTACAGTGATCACTTACCCGCTATGTCCAAGGCCAACGCATGACTCAAAAAGGAGCGTATGATCTTCCCTCTGGTTCCCCCTGACTGAGAATGTATTCTCATTTGCTGAGTTACTGTTTCAAATTAACATTACAATCACGTTATTACAAAAAGAGAAAGCAAAAACTATAAAATACACACCCCACATAGGGTCCAACAAATAGACAAAACTGAAGCTGTGTTTTGTTCTTAGGTTGTGTAATCTTGCAAACCAGATGTTCTCTTGAAATGACTCAACATCATTTCTTGTAAACATTTTCTGTTTATTCTTATATTTGTGATTGACAGCTTCGGCCCTGTCCTCACCTGGAGCAGGACGTCCTGAGTGACTGCCTGTCCATGCAGCATCTCCAAAGCTCCACCTCCTCGCAACACCTCTACAACGGCAAAGATGGCCGTTCTCCTGGACTGGGTCAAGACATCTTCACAGGTGCACACAGGATGCTGGTCTGTCATCTAACACCCTGATAATGTAACCTCTTCCCTTTATGGAGGTATTACATAATCTAATACTTCTGTCAGTAACAACAACTTAAGTCTCCAGTCTCTCTCTCTGTGTACCTTCCATATGCTTTTTTCCACTTAAATCTTTATTGGCAAGAGTCACTGCATTAAATAATACATTTTTTTTAAAATAACTGTTGGGAAATACATTCACCAATCATTATCATTTATTTTCCCATTTCACTTCCAGTTGGGCTTCTTGTAGTCTCAAGATATATGTCAGTTTTATAGAAACTTCAAAAACACCAATTACTAGCCATTGGTCCTATGTTGGTGGCACCATTTCCCCCCAGTTCCTTGTCATAGCTTTTTTACTTGCTATTAATAGTATTTTAACCAAATATTTGTTACGTCCTATTATACTTTCTTCAACGAAATTACAGAGATACCATACAGTACCATACAACTCAATGGCACCTTATATCCTAGTATTTGTTCCAGCACTTTACATACCATTTCTCAAAACATAGTTATTTTCTGACATTTCCAAAAAAAAAAACATGTAGTGATCCACATCACACTCTCTCCGACATATCTGACGCCTATGTAACTGCTTACTGGTGTAGTAAAGAAACGGATCAGATTTTTCCTGGATAATTCCCTCCATGTCTGTGATTTTGGTGGATATGTGGTGTATATTCCATGTTTTGCCAATCTTTACCTGATATTTCTTAGTTTCAGGTATATATAGAATTCATGTGTGCCCAAATCATATTTTTGTCTCAGATTCTGGAAACTCTCCAGCTCTCCTCCTTTTTCCAAGGTACACCAAGCTGTAATTCCTTTTGCTACCCTTTGCTTAAAGTGGTCATATTATGCTTTTTCCCTTTCCTTTATTGTGTTATATATCTTTTTTGTAGATGTAAAAGCATTGCAAAGTGAAAAAGCAAAAGTGTACTGCAAAGGGAGTTAACCTCTCCCACAGAAAACACTGCTCCTGAACTGCTTGAAAACAGCTTGATTGTAGTCCAGCCTTTACTTCTGTAACGCATCTATGTCACTATGTAACACACGTCATAATGCACGAGTTGAGCAGTTTGTACAGGTACACCTAAATATGAAATTAAAATAACGTTAGATACCATCCACGCAGTTAATGGGCATAAAGTTGTTACTGTGATGTAGAGACAGTGCACAGTAAAATGTTACCTACGAAAGATAAATTAGTTACAAATTACTAACTTACCACTCTATAACGTCTTGTTCCAGTCTAGGTTGTGAAGCTGGTTTGGGTTGTACGGCTGAACCAAAGCCTTAGTTACCGGCGGAAGCGGCTTTGTTTTGGATCACACTACCTTGCTTGTCAGGACTATTGGCTAGTAGTCCTTACCTAGGTACTGCGCATGTGCAACTCCCAACAAAGATCGAATAGAAGTGAGATGCCTCACTCGGTATGGTATGGATATGGTGTTTTTTGAAAATTAAACCATGTAAACTTATTCTGGTACAACCCCAAAATAAAATTCTGAACCTGAAAATGAGCATATGACCACTTTAATTCCCTGGTCATATTGAGCTGGTTTGAAGTTACTATCGTACGGTACCCATTTTAATACATTTATATATTTCTGTATCATTTTCAATATTTTAAGCCTCAAATCTTACATATATATTGATTTTAAGTTTCTTGTGCCACCTTCCATGTGTTACTTTTTCACAAAACATGCTAGAATATAAGTTAATTATGGCATAACTTATTAAAATAAATATAATTTTAAAATGAGTAAGACCCCTTATCATTTGCTTTTTGGCTTGAATACAACATGTCATGTGACACCGGTAGTCGCACCATTCTCTGCGGTTGAGCAATTCAAAATGTGAGTGCAAGAGACTGGCCATGTCTCAAGATATCGACGGCCAGGGACTATTTGTTCCAAAACAGAAGAACGGGCCAGTAAGTGAGGTCTGACCGCCAGAAATCCCAACACCTGGCAAAGCAATCACAGAGTCATTGGTGGTAATCAACAGCCATGTCAACATTCCTGCAGATGTATTATGGTAATTTTGTGCTTTCAGGCAGTAAAAATCATAGTTATGGCGCCTTTGGTCAAGCTTAAACAAATTACACCACTATAATTTATCTTTAATTGGTTATGTACATTTTATATCAACATTTTAGCTGTTGGACTCTACTTGGTTATTTAAGTTTAGACGGAATTGTTACAACCTTGCACTTTTGTTTGTTTGGTTGGTATTTCATAACCATATCATGTTAACCTGTCATCTTGTCATGCAAAGACTGCAAAAAACATTAAAAACAGCTACAAACAGAAACTTTTATTCATCACATGTGGCCTTCCAGTTTTCTAATTGATGAATTTGACCGTCACCAAACGTTAACCCTACTTTGGAATTGGGAACAAGAGAGAGATAAATAGATTATTATAACAATCTTAAAGACAAGAGAGATGCCCCGCAGCTTCTTCACTTTATAGACACATCTGTCCTTGTTTTCTGCCTGTACCCCATCCAGGTTCCCCGTTGCTCTCTGTTATTGTTGCTGGAAGTCCAGCGCACCGTTGACGACTGTGAACTCTCAACTTGTCTTTGAATGTCGAACCGGGTCTCTGAGTCTTGGCTTTTTCCCCTCGGCCTCCCTCTGTTTCTGAGTGGATGTTGCTTGCTCTCTTGTTTTAAATGTTTTAAAGCCCAGAGGAGCTTGCTCGTGAGCCAAGCGTTCAGGGATGCAGTGTTATTCGAGGCCAGCAAAGATGTTACAGGTTGGCATGCAGGATCCCCATTTGCATGAGTTTCACTTTCTTACAGGGCCAATAGGATGCATAGAAGAGGTGGGGCAAAGTGGCCTGCCATCCCATCATTAACACTTGTGGAGCAGAAAATGAGTCATGCTTCCAGTCAGAACTAAACTTGTTTTCCTGTTCACGGGTTATAAGTCTGCTCTTATTCACATGGCTGCAGCGAGACTTACGAGAAGCCCCTCTCTGTTTTATAGAGCATAATTAGAGTGTTCTCTGATTAACCAGAGGAAGGACTCATCATACTTGTAGTGCAGAGGTTAACATGCTCCTGCTCTTATGCTGAGAGGCTGATATACCTCTCCATCGCCCTCTCACACAGAGCTTTCTTCCTGAACTCAACCAGAAGCCTTTCAGCCAATCCACAACATTTTCAGAACATAATCCTCTACTAACCCTTAAAGAGTGCCATCAGATCCCCTCTCTCTCTCACTCCACAAGGAACTAGTGATGAAATTGAGGCAATCACAGCCATTATTTGTCGACTGTTTTGCCGGTCTGGTAGCAGATGTTGGGGCTAAAGGGGAAAACATTTAAGGTCTGTGATTGATGATTTGGGGGTAATGAATCAAGCTTGTAACCATTTCAGAGTGCTGTCAGATCAGGCCTCTGCATGCTTCCACTTGAGAACAGCTGGGCCTGGAAACGGCAAAACCAGGAGCACCGCTCTTTTCTCTTCCTTTCATCTCCTCCTGTCTTCTCCTCTCGACGCTGGTTAACTGCCCCAGACAGTCAGTCCGCTGCTCTCCTCGTGGATGCTGGGAAAGAAATCAGCCGATAAATGAAGCAGAAGATGGAGAGAGTAGATTTACTGTGTTGGGAGAACAAGTGGAGATCCAAGTGTAACCTCTCTTATCAAGACTTGGTGTCAGCAATGTTTAATTCTTGACTGAACATTTAGATTTCACTATGATTTGTCACAAGTCTCTCTCTGGAGCAACATTTTCAGATTAAACCAGTGGAAACTTGTCAGAATGTTAAGGGAATTGATGGAAAAGTCAGATGTATTACAGCGGATTTGTCGACTGATGCACACTCATGCACAATGTGGTGACAAATTAATGGGGATTTAAGGGGAAATGTACTCAAGCAAATATGGCTGAACACTAGCTGGTTCCAGCTTCCCAAATGAAAAGATACTTACACATCACCTTGGGCTATGAGAACTTGTGATGGGCAATGTTCACAAAAAATAAAAAAGAATCATATTAATATATAATAATAATTAGTTACAGCCCTAGTTTGCAGTGCATTCTGAATAGACAAATGGATCAGTGTTTAATTGGAGTCCACAGCTTGAAGTTGGCAACAGACAGCTGGCTTCAGTAGAAAATAATGCTGTCCCCCCCAGACCACTGTGTCAACAAAATGTTAATCAAATATGATTTTAGAAATACTCAATGATTAAATAGTGAAAGACATATTGGACATTTTGGAACTGAGTCAGGAAATGATACTATTCTCTTTTTTTTTACTGCACATTTCCAGCTGCGTGTAAGAAGTTTAAAAAAAATGACACTGATACAGTACAATGTACATGCAGACGTGCACATGCAGAAATACATCATATATACGCCTGCATGAACTCACATAACCATAACCGTGAGTGTCAGCATGCACAAACACACACAGACAAAAAACCGAGGCTATCCAGTAACCTTATTCCCCCTTTTAGATGCCCTACTGTTTAAAGTCACTATTCAACACATGTAACATTTTAGTTTATTATTGTGTAATAAGAACAAACAGCTGAAAGGACAAACAAGGCCAATCCCTGTGGAAGCACAAACAATGTACCCTAAATTACAAACAGTGCAAACACAGAACATTTTATTTTACAAAGCTCTGATTGGATGAAGGTTGTCAAAACAAAATCCTGTTGCCATGAAATGGCTTTTAATTTGCTCAAAGGAAATATGGAGTGCAGGGCCTTGAGTTTATTTGGCACGTTTACTAAATTAGCTTTGTTTGTCTTTCAGGCCTGTACACTGGCTCCAGCACCCCCCATCACAGCGCCTCAGTGGAGCTCCTCTCTTCTACCCCTAACCCCGCCTCCGCCACTGACCTGCCCTCCCGACAACACCAACCAGACCGGGACCTCTGCAGCCCTCATCACCTGTCCCCGCTGGCTGCCATGGACGGCACGAGAGATGGGTGAGTCCTCTGTGGATGTGTAACATGGATGTAGCTGTGGAGATGTGTCCTACTTATGGTCACTGTTAAGGGAGGCAAAATTAGAAATGTGTCAGAATGGTGGGAAATATAAATATTAAATCTGTAAAAGTTTACATTTCCTGATTAATGAGTGGAAAATTCTACAGACAGTCCTGTAAGGCTTTGTCACTGTCCTGTCACATGAACATAACTTCTTCTGACTGGCCTCTGCAGTAAACTCAAATATGTGAGGTAAAGTAATGTGACATCTCAGTCTGGTAATGTCGTACTTTTCTAGCTGAAGTTACCAAAAACACACAACACATGGATAAAGATGAACATGAGCATGACAATACAAACAATTTCACACATTAACATGTTAAGTATCCAGATAACTACACAAATATACACAGGTCAGTTGAACTTTCTTCCTCTATTAATCATCGCTGATAGTATTGTTATCCTCACACTGATTTTGACCCACTGTGTTGCCATTGTTTTTCACCTATTTATCATCCTGAATCAAGGCAGAACCACAGTGCGAACCCACTTAGATCATGTTAGGTTAAGCCTTTCCGTCCTGCTGACAAACCCATTTGGCTGTCTCACTGGAAACAAACTCAACTCTGCAACCCCTAAAACGTCCCTCATGGGAAGAGGGGCTGTGCTGGTCACCACAGGGTCAACGTGACACATCACTATTTCTGGCACTGGAATCAGTGTTCATAAAGTCCCCGATCTCCACTGGATACGACAGCGTCAGTGCGATGACCAAACTGCTTGGCCGGACATGACTCACACTTTAATGAGAGTAAACTGTCAAAGCAGTGTGATAGGATCATCATTTGGTGTTTATGTTGTGAATTGTTTTATCCTCAAATGATAAGAATTAACAAATTCTCTCTGAAAACAGAAAGCATTACCAAACAATTCATATTGTACAAATCTACTGGTATTCACATTTTACAGACCAGCATATATTGCATTAGACACTTGATTTGTTGAGGGATCATACAACAGATACAAACAATGAACTGCATTAGATGATACCATCTTAAAAGATGATGTATCTTCCAGATAATTGTGAAAATAAGTACAACTGGGGATACTTTTAAAGGAAAGGCAATAAAACTGAAGACACTTAAGTGTTTTTAGTAAGTGTGCCAGTATTGCTACATCTTTGGCAAAGAAGAAAAAGAGTTTCTATTCAGTCCTGTTTTAAATTTCATGAAGAAATTAATTGACTGTAATGAGAATACATTAATTACTGTACTATAACACATATTCAGAGATCTGCCTCTTACTTTAGATACCAGAGAGCACCCAATAGTGCATGGAAAACTTGCTCAAGGACACTTCAGCCCGAAACTCTTCTCATGTATTTGTGTTGTTCTGTGTTGTGTGTGTGTGTGAGAGAGAGAGAGAGAGAGAGAGAGAGAGAGAGAGAGAGAGAGAGAGAGAGAGAGAGAGAGAGAGAGAGAGAGAGAGAGAGAGAGAGAGAGAGAGAGAGAGAGAGAGAGAGAGAGAGAGAGAGAGAGAGAGAGAGAGAGAGAGAGAGAGAGAGCATGTTTCCTATTAGTGCTGATAATTTCCCCAGAGAGGCAGCAGAGCACAGTTACAGTGCCCGAGTGTCGTCAGGAGGCACAGTATGTACTGTACTAAACAATGTGCCGAAAACCAGGGAGGTAGAAAAGGAAAACAGTCTTTTACAGTTTAATAACATTGAGAAAGAGTGGATGGAATCAAGCATCATAAACCCTGTATTACAAAAGCGATCGTGTTACGTAAACATGCTTTCTTTTAACTCGGTGATCTGCTCTTTGGGTGTCTGTGTGTATATATGCACTTTTATGGGAGTATATACAGCATAGGCGTATGACAGAATGAGGTTTGATGGCTTTCTTACTCTAAGAGCCGTGCATGCATTTGTACTCATGTATGTCTCTGTGTGTGGGAGTGTGTGTGAGTGAGAGGAGTTTACATATAGTAATCCAGGAAACACACATGATTGCCTGTGATTGGGGTGTGAGGCACAGCAGACTTCCAGCACAAACAGTGCAGCGGGCCAGCGCGGTGAAACCGTCTGGATGTAAACGTCCGAGCGCCACTCAGAGACGTTGGGTCGGCCTGGAAGCATCTGGAAGGTGATGTGTTGTTTCAAGCCTTGAAAGTAGGAGGAGAACGCTGTCGAAATTACCTCGCGGTTTCAGTGCCTCTTTCTCGGCGGCATGCACAATTACCTGTGCAAGGAGAGGAATGGAAAGTGAAAAGGACCTGAGTAGGGGATGCTGTAACAGCAGCTACGCAGGCAAGGTGACATATTGGATGTGAGATGTGGGTCTGTTCCTTTGGGTGCTTGATGAGGAACATCTGAACATTGTGTGTGTGTGTGTGTGTGTGTGTGTGTGTGTGTGTGTGTGTGTTAGCGGTGAGAATCCCCTTTTTCCTCACATATGTAACTTAAGTGCCCATTATGTCATATAAGTAATCTCCCGTGTTCATGTATATCTTTGCTTCCCCACCTTAAGCTCCTACATACTTGTTACGTGATGACAATGCTGCATTAAAATTGCAGCAATTTCCAAATTTACAGATTTCATCAGATCAAGATGTTTGACCTAAAAGCACTCATAAATGCACACACACACACACACACACACACACACACTGTAGTGCCCTATCTGTTCATCACACAGTATGGACAGAGGGTGGGGTGAGGAGTCAAAAAGCGAGTTGTGGCAGGGACCTACAGTGCAACTAGCCGGGCATGAAACGTCTACTCACATTTGCCTGAAGATGGAGCATTTGATTTACATGTTTAAAGCCTTGAGTATACAGGCTGCTGCCAAAGTCAATATCAGCGCCGCACTTGTTTTTCCCAAACGGTTTAGCAGGACATTAAACATTTTGACAAAATTATCAAACTAACCTGCCTCTAGTGTGGCAGCCTCTGACCTCATAGCTAAATGTGTTTATTCTGGCTAAAATGGACCATTTAGACTCCTTTTACTTTGTAAATACCAGTGTCATTTTTCTGAAGCTAATATTAAAATATGCCAGTTAAAATACATTTGGCGATTGGCGTGGTACAAGTGCATGTGTGTAAGTGAGTGAGTAAGTGAGTGAGTGTGTGTGTAGGGCCTCTCTCATAGAGATGGCTGTTCCACCATGGCGGCCTGTGCTCACAGAGAGATGGGTGGTAAATGTTGTCATTCACTGCTTCAGCCATATGTGGTTATATAATTGCAGAGGGGAGAGCCTACTGCCTTTACTGCGTATTGATATTAGAGCCCCTCTACAAATATTAGTCTGAGGTGGTTTGATACCTCAGCAGTGATTGACACGGGCTAATTGAATTAGAGTGGCGACAGAGACGGCACAGAGCTACATTAAGAGCTCCTGCTCTGAAGGGGGACGTTCACGGTTCGTAACTCTACAGTGTCTGTCTTCCAGCCATTATCATTCTACAATGATCCAGAAAATGAGTGTCAATCTCATAGCCCCAAAGAAAACATTTTTGAGCTAGTCGCTCATGGCAGCATGTGGTCAATCACTCATTTTGTGGTGCTCGTTTATAAAGGTTTAGTCTTCAATTAACCCATCTACACAAACGGTTGACTCGCAAAAAAGATTCAGATGATTTACTGTCAATATTCCTCCAAGAAGGATGGTGATTAAGGATGGATCGTTTGTGTTTAGGGCAGATGTCTTTCTAGGACTAACAGAGAGCTTTCAGGGCCTCAAAAATATCCCAAGCCCTGGCTGCGCTCTTTACACTGGGGCCTGCAGGGCTGGCTTAGCTTTAGCTTAGCTTTAGCCAGGATGCTGTAGTCTGTCTCTCAAGCACAGCTTTAGCTTGCTAACCAGAACCAGAAGCGTTCCCATCAGTCTGCGCCAAAGAAGCCCCTGTCATCCATCAGAGGGGCTTAATGGTCGGCTACAAAGGGGGGGGGATGAGAGGGGAGGCAGAGGGTGTTTGTGGAGAATGTCAGGTCTGTGGGGGACAGGGTCCGATCCAAGCTCCCTAGTGGGACAGTTAGCTGCAGGTGAAAGAAGACGAACGAGGAGCAGAACTGCTTATGAATCTTCAGATTTCTTTTTATCTCAACACGCCTCAGTACAAAGAGTCAATACTCCAAGGGCAGCTTCTCATTAACACAACAAGAGTGCATCAACTTGAAGTAATGTTTTTGGACAATAGTTGCAGTCGACATTTGTGCACGCATACCTAAATACAAGTCATTTTGTCTGGACTTCAGAGCAGCATCAAACAGCCCAGGTTGGAAGTTCTTTTCATCTTCTTGTTGTTGCATTCCAAGATCGGAGTTTAGTCATGAACTTCAGTGCTGAACCAAATCTCATTCCCAGAATGACATCAGCTTTCCCATATTACTCAGAAAAATTCACTGAGCTGTGCTCTCAGTGAGCCAAGACTGAGGTCTCATGAACAGTCTCGCTCTTCACTTTAAAAATGTTAATTTTAACATTTCCTCCTGACACTATCTTCATGCTGTAGAGGTCACATCACTTTGCCATAGACAGCACACAAGGGTATTTTACATATCTGTCCACGCTCTCCCTAACCTCTCAACCTTCTTAATATTTATTAATAGTCCATCAATCTGATAGCCTCACCTTAAAATCACCTCGAACTCTACCTTCAGGAATCAACAGGTCAACAGTCAAATCATTCACTCATTGCAGCAGGGCAGGAGTGGGTGGGCTGGCTGGAAAAAGCAGAGTAGTGCAGGATGGTCAGTGAAGGTGAATATCAGGAAAGAGATTAATGTGGCATATGAAAGATTCCCCTCATACCTCAAGCCTGAGTAGCTAGCAAGCTAGAGACTAGCAAGAGCAGGACTGGGGGCAGCTGGCAGTGATTATCTTATGATTCACTTTAGCTGCATATAGAGGCAGCTTGTAAAAATATGAACAGTATAACTGTTTCCTGAGTTTGTGCTGACAGCAGCTCCTGGGGGAATGCTGCTCTCTGCAGGAACACATGGCCACGCACTGGGCCTATGCCAACCCATGGATTAGCCACGCTCGCTAACAGCTAGCTTCTCCAGATCTGGACTAACACAAGGTGCCACACAAGCTTCCTCAATTTTGTAGGAGGTACACATGAAGGTCAAGTGCAGTTCATATACAGTTAAGAATTTGATACCCAGATAAACATGTCGATGAGTAGACGGCACTCAGAGAGAAAACCTCCAACGCAGAACAATTCTTTAACCAGCTGTTACTCCCAAACTTGTATTGATTTACTAATCCTGCAAATCATGAGATTTGGAAAGTCCCAATTTTTGTTTGATTCAAAGCTATTGTAGGAAGTCTTTAGATTTTTGACATACCAGCAATACTACACAATACAAATAACCCATTACAAGTAAAAGTCCAGTGTTCATACTTTAGTAGCAAAAAGTATTAGCAGCAAAATGTACTTAAAATATTAAAAGTAAAAGTCTTCATTAGGTGGCAAAATGGTCTCTCTGTGTTACATTGCATTACTGGATTATTAAAACTGATGTAGCTCGTTGCGGTGGAGCTAATTTTACTACTTTATATAACATTGGGAAGTTTAATCTTTAAGAATACATCATACTTTATAAGATTAATGGAGTAAAAAGTACAACATTTCCCTGTGAAATGTAGTGGAGTAGAAACATAACGTACTCAAGTAAGGTACTTAGTTACTTTCCACCACTGGTTGTTAGTATAATGGAAATCCCAGATTCAGATGACCACTGACATATAATCATCATGTTTATTGGCTCAAGGCCTATCGCTCCACCAAATTTCATGGGATCCAGTCATATGTTTATGAGACAGGCAAACAGACCAGGAGCACAAATTACCTCTCTTATAGAGGCAAAGTATATTTTTTACACACAGTTTTATGATTGTCTCTATTGATAATGGCAGAAACACTGGGAGCCTGAAGCTATGTCCTACAGCTAAGGAACATTTAAAATAAATTCAGCATTGGCAGGAACGCGTCGCAGCTTTTTGCATGTTTGACATCGTTTACCATCTCCCTTCATTAGCCACTCTGCCAAATGCCCTGCACAAAGCCACCACCAGCTACTGAGTGCTCAGTGGGGCATCCCTTATGCATGGAGCGCTAGATCATATAGTAGGCTACAGCCATGCCAGCAGTGAGCAGTAATCTGAGGGCTCGGCTGCCTCCAGCAACACTCTGTCATCACGTTCATATGCTTCCACAGCACAGCGGCGCATAGTAACACAGCAGCAGTTTATGTGTTTGCATTCCTGATATGTAGTCATGAGAGGGTACTAAGTAGCTGTTGAATATTTGGGGGCATGATTGGCCAGCTCCGTTTTAAAAGGCAGGTCTGTTGGCTATCATTCTGGATTTGGACCAGATTGCTGTTCCATTAAGTTAATGTCAAGTGTACAACATTTAGTCATTAAATCGGTGGTCATTTTGAGTTTCTTAACTTTCACATTTAACATTTAAGTGTCTGAGTAACTACCAGACATGTTTCTTACTGCTCCTGAGTAAATTTATTAAAGTGATCTTATGAAGGCGGAACAAGACGTACATTAAATGTCTCTCTCTCTAAGCATAACGACTGGAAGCGGGGAAAACAGTTATCCTGGCGCTACCAAAATCCACCTTCCAGCACCTCTACAGCTCACTAACTGACACGTCATATCTTGTTTAATATGTTCAAAGTGTTTGTATTTTTGTGTGGATTAAGTAAACAACAGATAACATATTGATTAATGAGTATTGGAGGTGCTGGTAGGCGGATTTTGTTACTTTCGGACAGAGCCAGGCTCGGTTTCCCTGTTTCTAGTCTTTGTGCTAAGCTAAGCTAACATTTCTGCTGATGTTTCTACAACTTTGATGATTTTGAGGTGGAATCGCTCTTAAAATGCATGATGTAATTCTCCAAATATTTAGAAATCCGTTGATGTGCACACTTTACGGCAAAGACTAAATTAAATATAAATAACAACCATCATGATAACAGCATACTTTTCCTGTTAGACAATACACAGAATTACCGTTATACAGAACTTGGTCTTAGATGCGAGACAATTCATTAAATTTTTCAGGTTTTTGAGGGTGAACCAGTTTAACTGTGATGCTAAATGGTGGAATTACCATCAGCTGGTATGATCATAATATTTCACCATCTGATTTGACCTCTTTGATCTCCAGATTGTGGTTTTCCCAGCACACAGTGTGATTCTTAGATTACTGAAGAAACTTGGCAGTATGCTCCATTTAAATAGTAGTTTGAGATTATGTCCCTAATTGTGATTTGAGACGGCTGTCTTAGACCTTTTATTTAAATGATCAATATCCACAAAAATAAGCTGATGTGGATACCTCAGTTATTCCCCAGGCTGTTAGAGTCCACAAAGTCACCAACATGTCATCTTAATATTTCTCATTCTCAAAAGTCATGAATGTAAACACAATTGTGCTTTATTCTCTGTAGGCCACAAAGCCTGGAGTTACTGTAATGGGGGGGTATGTGTGTGGGGGGGTGTCACTTGAACGCACACTCTGCTGTTTGTTGACTTAAGATCATAATATGTGGTAGGAGGACGATTACGAGTGGGGAGCCCAAGTTTCCACACGCCTGGAATGTTTCTTCTTTTGTGTGTTTAGGATCACTAACTGCTCTGCTGGCTTTGTCGGATCATGTGGTTAGCGAGCCGGCATGTAGCTCTGGCTTTGATTGGGATGTCACAATGCATGAAGCATTTTATTGAGTAATTATTGAGACTGTCTAGAAAGTAATGAATAAATAGATCGAGAGGTTTAAAAGGTAAAATTCACCCACTTTTCTGTGTCTCTTCCAGGGTGTCAGGTCCCCTCTTGTCTCCAGGGATGAAGGGTACAGGCACGCCTCCTCCTCCTCCTCTGGAGAAACAGCATGTCCACCCTCACCACAAGCCCTACTCTCACTATCACCACCATCAGCCTGCCAACGACGGTAAGACTGACCCAAAGACATCTGGTTGAAAGTAACTTAACTTGTTTCAGGAAATCTGTTTTGACTTGAATTTGAAAATTTTTCATTGGCGTTTAAATTTAATATCCTGAAATTTCTCCTGTTGCAGGTGTTTCAGTAACATATAGCCCGAAACACTCTTTTAGGTAACTTCCTATGGAGATAATTTAAAGTGTCAGATCACTTGAATATACATAAGAAGAATTTAAAATGCTTACTGTACCAGCAGACCCACATGAAAGGCCTCAAAGAGAGGAAGTTGTCTCTTAGAGCAGCGATACTGCCCTGTGGCTCTGTCAGAGCATTTTTAGGACAGAGAGAGATTAGAGTCGTAGAGACTGAGTGGGGAAAACCACATGCCGGAAGCCTTTTCCCTGTGCTGAATTAGCCAACAAAATGCTGGCTCATGTAATCAGCTGTCTCTCAGCGCCCTAACATGGCAAGCTCAGCTGTCACTCCAAAGCCTTTTTCCTAATGCCTTAAACACTGTTTTCCCTGTAAAGATCTACACATGGACGTCTCTCTAACCACACTGTGGTCAGGGAGTTGCGTAAAAGCGCTCCAGGAAAGGCTGCTCTCCCATTATCGTGACTCCTGCGGTCTATTCTGAGTACAAACTGAGACGATGGGGACAAATGTTACATACTATGGGGCTGGCACAGTTAGCACAAGCACAAATATAGCATTGTCATAATTTGAGATCCACATCAAGTTTCAGCCGGATGGAGCAGACGCTTACTGACCTTGGAAACAATCACCCATAGACACTGGTGGCAGTCGATCAAGCCTGGCTTCTATTTTTCTCCTCTCTTCCTCCTCCCTGCTCCTGTACATCCTCCCCTCATTTCCTAGAATACCAAGGCAGCTTTCAGAGCTGCTTCCATTTCGGAGACTCCTACAGGATGGAGCAGACGGTCGGTGGTGTCCACGTCCCAGGAGATTCTCACGCCTACACTTCCCATCAGCACAATGGCTTCCACATGTCGACTGGCAACACTGGCACTGCAGGTGAGGACAACTGACCTAGAGCCTAAATGCCAGAATCGTAAAAGATCATAACAGATCACCTGATTGATTTCATCAAAATGTTAAACAAACTGCACTTGATCTTGTCTGTTCCAGGCTTCAGCTTGACCCAGGAGCTGCAAGGCGGCGCAGGGTGCCAGTTCTCTTCCAGCCCAGAGGAGAGCATTTTCTTCCAGGTGGGCAGCTTCGACCGCAGCCTGAGCCACATGTCCTCCGTCTACACAGAGACATAGAGCAACACTGGAGCAGAGCATGCTTCACCACACATACTCTACTACTCTGCAGTCCAACTCCTTCCACCCCCATCTTATCACACTTGGATCACCTCTTCTCTAGTTCCTGTTTCCTTTTTTTTTCATGCAAGATATGGGTCACATATTAAATCAAAGTCATTTATAGCTTATTCTGACCTACATAACTGTAAGATGAAACAGACATAAAAAAAAGTTTGGAAGTCAGTTTAGTATACTGCAATATGATTAACTACTTACCTGACACTTTCTGAATGGTCAAGATGTAAACTACACTTGTCTAATAGTCCAAGTAGGTAAGAACAGTGGTGCTATAATCCTATAGCTGGTGCCCG
Source organism: Siniperca chuatsi (assembly GCF_020085105.1). Taxonomy (NCBI): domain Eukaryota; kingdom Metazoa; phylum Chordata; class Actinopteri; order Centrarchiformes; family Sinipercidae; genus Siniperca; species Siniperca chuatsi. The sequence continues at coordinate 19,389,883 of NC_058047.1, forward strand.
TGGTGGCTTGTGACCCCTTAAAACAACAATGTCTTGTCACTGGTTGCATATGTCTTCCAGTTGTGACCAGTTTAACCAAAAAGTGATTTTTTTCTTTGTTTTATGTGAATCATTTTCACAGAAAAAAATATCCAGTAATTCATAAGAAAATAATCAATAATTTGAGGTATTTTATGCTTACCTATTCTGTTAAAGGGTACTCAGCCAATTTTACCCATGAAGCTTAGTGTAATTGTCATGAGTAGTACTCAGTCTGTGAAAACAGTTGTATGTCTTCCATGGAAGTGAAGGGAGCTTTCTAAAGTCTGAGAAAATAATGTCAGTGGTCATCAGGGTTATCTCAAATTGGGCTTGAGACTACTTTAACAGAAGGCTTGTGTTACGAACTTTGAGTTGACGTGGAGTTTGAAATATGCGGGCATTTATCAGGCATGGAGGGTCTAATGAAAGACATTGAGTTGCATTATGGGAATTGTAGGATCCAGTGTTTTTGGAGCTTGACCCATACGATATCTCAACCTCACTACTATTCTGTTTTTAATCTGGCTTTTGCAAGTCCTCCAATTTAACAAAAGAGCAATGCTAAATCACTGGAAGGCCCCTTTAATTGTCTTGTGACCCTTCAGATTTGTCTTGTGATTGCGTGTGAGGGCCCTGAACCCCACTGGATTAGAGGGGCTTTAAATACTATAGAAAGATTAAAAAAAAAAAAAAACAGTATTTAATCTGGTTCTTGCTCTTCCGATATCTACTCACTTTAAATGAAGGAATGACCTGAGTCAAAGAAATTACATGGAAGTCTCCTTTTCTTATTAGTAAAGTAAAAGAAAGCTGAAGAATTATGATTTTGTTTAAAACGTGTGCCCGTCGGTTGTTCAAAGATCCATACGCTTCATTTCTTGGGTTCAGAATCACATTTATTGGCCAAGAACTCATCATATACAAAAAATCTGACTTGGTAACACTGGTGCTAAGATGTGCATACTTATAGTACAATCAGATCAAGCTTACAAATGCAGTTTTTTTCTATCTTCCTGAAAATTGTTCTTTGAACTGTGTGTAAGTGCATCGAGAGCAACTTAAACCCAGAGTCAAATTCCTTGTATGTGTACACATACTTGGCCAATAAAGCTGATTCTGATATACGAACTTCAAACACCATAAAACTCCTGGATGGAAATGAAATGCCCCCTCCCTCTTCTTCATGTTTTTTCTCTCTAATCTACATCTTTGAATCTATTTTAGACTGAAGTGTAGAAAAGAATATATCATTTTGCCGTGTTGTTTTAACAATTGAAAAAATAATAATTGTTTGAATTTCTGTATTTTGTTTTTAAGTGTTTTTTTTTGATTGATCTCTGGAGGAGGGTTTAAACTCATTAACTCTGCAATAATGCAGAGAAACCAACCTACTTTATTATTATATGTATAAAATGTACAGTTTGTTTACAGCAATCATTTTAATGTTTGTCATTTCTCAATTTAAGAAATAAATAACTGAATGATCACACAATGTATCTTTTTTGACATGTATTTGACACTATATAAAATACAAAAAAACGCAGAGAGTATTAAAATTGTTCACATTAGTTGTATATGTCTGTAAAATATTATGGTTTGACTGTAGAGCTAAACTGGCAGTTAATGATAAGCACCATGAGAAACACCTACAGACTGTGGGCATGTTGTTCCCTCTAGTGGACGCTGGTGAGTACTGCAGTTACAGGAAACTTGTGCATCTTATTTCTGCTTCTTCTTGTTGAGGTAGCTCTGATAATAGAAGTTACCGAAGAGGACTGTGAGGGTGACACAGTAACCAAACACCAACATATTCATGGAGTCGGGGAAGTCGCACTCTGTGAACAGGTTGTAGCCCGTGTGCAGGAGGAACAGCAGGAACTGCAGCTAGAGAGACAGTAGAGAAAAGTTCAGATCAGCTTCCTTCACAAACATTGTGTATGTACAGTCACAATCCTTTTCATTCAGAGCAGGAGCCTCTCACCAGCTGTAGGGACGTGAGGTATCGCTTCCACCACAGGTACTTCTGCATGTGAGGGCCGATGGCAGCCAGGCCGTAGTAAGAATACATCACAATGTGAACGAAGGTGTTGAGTAGGCCGATGAACCACGCTGCAGGATGTGATACAAACAGAGGAACGCAAAAACATTAAGAGCAGCAATAAGAAATGGGCTCTCAAAATCTATTTAAATCATTAAAAACATTTAAAAAAATATAGTGAATTAAGTATCAGAACTGGTACAACTTTCAACTCTGAATAATAGAATGTGAGGCAGCAGACACATAGTAGAATGACCCAATAAGACTTTTTGTCTCATTTCAGTCACAGTGTAATTCACTTATTATTTGTACTGATGAAACAACATCTATGCAATGGACCAGAGAGCATTTGACCATTAAGATGATGGAGAATATGAACTAATAATAAGCTTAAGGAAGTTCTTTTTTTAAGTAAGTTAAGTAACTTTTTGTCAATTTTCACAGCCAACATAAATTTCAGTCAGCTGTTTTGTTGCATCAGTTGGTCTCTTCTGTACAGCTCTTTTCATTGTAATAACATATTTCACATATTTTTTACATATGATTCTTGCAGTACTTGTTTTTCGCTATGCACCAAAATACCAAGGAAAATTCCTTGTATGTGAAAACCTACAATAAACCTGATTCTGATTATTTATCAAACTCAAGTTTAGTGTCTTGCTAAAGGGCGTTTTCATAGGGAGAGGACAAATTCTATAGTTAAAGGTGTAATCCTATAGCTGGTGTTATTCTATTGTTTTGTAATTGTCAACAAAGCCCATGAAAAGACCAAAACCAACAAGTCTGTCTCTCAATAATTTCCAACTTTCCCAACCTACACATTTTATGCTCTAGTGAGTATTTACAGCAGCAGTCCAAGAAGGTGAATGTGGGATTGATTTAAAAAAAAAAAAAAAAAATACAATGTCACCAGTGCAAAAGTGTGGCTCATTTTAATATAGTTTTTGGACAACAGTGGATGTCAGTGGCACAGAGGAATTAGCTATAAAAGGCTTTGGCTCCACAAACAATACTTGTTAGTGGATCAATTCATTGTTGGTTTTGCTCCAAGTCTGGTGAAATATAGTATATGACCAGACTTGTCCTTTAAGCGACATACACAAGCTCATTCTACTTATTTTCAGTATCATTATAGCATTTACAGTCAATTACTAAAATAGTTGACTTACACTGTCCGCCGGGCACATACTTGACTCCCGCCCACCAGTTGAAGATCAAGGGGCCGTGGTGGAAAACGTGAAGGAAGGTCACCTGATTGCTCTTCTTCCTCAGGATAAAAAAGAGCTGCTCGTAGAGAGGAGCAGATAGACCGTTAACACTTTCAACTCTGCATTCTTACACTACTGACACTGAAAGTTCACTGAAACTGCAAATGTTTTAACAAATACGTACCGTGTCACTGAGCTCTATGACCTTGGAGAAGAAAAACCACCAGCAGACTCTGGCCATCTGGATGAAGGAAACAATGGAGAAATGTGAGTTTTATATATTATTCATTTAATAAAGGTATGTTTTATCTTTCACATTGCATTGTTGGCTGTCTGGTAGGATTATTTTACTGTGAATTATGTTCCAAATGTAGCACATAATATGCACAAACACATCAAAGTGACTGAATGTATCAAGTGAGACACTTGCTTACCCTCATTGCCAGTGGGCTGGTGCTGTAATCTACAGGCTGACAGAGGTAGCTGTAGTTTGAGAGCCAGGATGTGACCAGGAACTGGTAAATATTCATACAATTACTTAATGAAACACCAATATAACCACTTATATCATGAAACACAAATTCCTAAGAGTAGGCGGCAGCTACGAAAAAATAAACAAAAATTGGACATGTTTAAACCTGTCAAGTAAAAATTAATATTTCCATCATGACCGTGCTCATGATTGATTTGATTTGCCTGTTAAAACAGAAAGCAGCACAAACACACCTCAAAGAACATGTAGGCAGACAGGCCGACCATGGCAAAGTTGTACATAATGAGAATGACTTTAAGGTCAAAGGGTTGTCTGTGTTTCATCAGACGTGGGCCGACAAAGACCACAGAAAGGTAAACCAGGAAGATGATCAACACCGGGACGGGGGAGTAGACCAGCAGCCACTGGTCCGTCCTCTTATCTGGAACATGATAGAGCTCTGTGTCAGGGACTTTTAGGCATTATTTACAAATTAATAAACATAATATAGGACACATATCTGGCTAGAATTACAAGTTTTAAGAGCTGCCTTGATTTCCCCAAACTTTCAGCACTGATTACAGATGACATTTGTTTTAGTCTGCAAAGGAAATGCCAGGTTTTTACAGTTTGTCTTGTTCCAGTTCAGCTCAGATGACCTGCTATGTGTGCAGTTTTGTGAATGTAAACCAAATCACGATTCAAAATGCATAAAATATTTATACATTTGAGAAAAATAAAAGGCAGTTTTCATCTGATAATGAATAGGTCCTTCCTAATTCTGGGTTCCTGTTCTTCCCGTTCCTGTACGTCCACCACTATAACAAGATAATATTTAAAAAGTGGCATGGTGGCAAATCATGTGACAGGCCACAAAGCAGTTATTGTGAAGGAAAGCTGGGGAACACATCTGCAACTCCCACACACTGAACAACGATGCTGAAGTTAGCTTCTGATTCATCAGTAAGGAGAAAGTTAAGGGAAACTTAACTTAAAATGCTAAGCAACCGATACTCGTTTTTTCTTACTGTTGTGAAAGCGTGTTAGACATTGTAGGAGCATCTCTGGTAAAGCCTTAACACTGTCTGAAACCCACTGTAAAACCTTTATTGCATTTGTGAAAATGCACTGCTTTTTTCGTCTAGACCACATTGGACTTGGTCCAGATCAAAAGTCACTATACATAGACTAGTCAAATCTGGACTAGATTATCCCAGAGAGGCTAAAGATTCTTTAAAGTTCAGATTTGTGAACCGATCGAAGGACAGCAGTGGACCAGCAACTCCCGTGTTCTGTGTTGTGTAAAATTACTGTTTTTGTCAATTACTGCTTTGAAGAGAGCATATATGGCTTCAGTTTCCCATCGGAAAGGAAATATAGCATACACTTAAACTGGTTTTGACTTTTTTTTAGGGGGCTAAAATACATTTTGTTGCTGCCCAGATCCACAGCAGTGCATTACTGAGCTTCTGTGCTGGTACTCCTGTCTGCTTCTCCAAACTGGGGGTGTGCTGACTGCTGTCTACTGTAGGTATTTATACAGGGAAAACCACTGTACTGTGTTTACAAGTGAAACAACATTAGAGCAAAAAAAAAATTACTAAAAGCAATAATAACGCCATAAAGAATGTGTAGGCCTACAATGTAGGGAAAACATTTAAGAACAGTTATATTAAAGTTAATTACTATTAACATTATTACAAATACAGTGGTGTGAAAAAGTGTTTGCCCCCTTCCTGATTTCATATTTTTTTGCATGTTTGTCACACTTAAATGTTTCAGATCATCAAACAAATTTAAATATTAGTCAAAGATAACACAAGTAAACACAAAATGCAGTTTTTAAATGAAGGTTGTTATTATTAAGGGAAAACAAAATCCAAACCTACATGGCCCTGTGTGAAATAGTGATTGCCACCTAAACCTAATAACTGGTTGGGCCACCCTTAGCAGCAACAACTGCAATCAAGAGTTTGCGATAACTTGCAATGAGTCTTTTACAGCGCTGTGGAGGAATTTTGGCCCACTCATCTTTGCAGAATTGTTGTAATTCAGCCAGACTGGAGGGTTTTCGAGCATGAACTGCCTTTTTAAGGTTATGCCACAGCATCTCAATAGGATTCAGGTCAGGACTTTTACTAGGCCACTCCAAAGTCTTCATTTTGTTCTTCAGCCATTCAGAGACCCCACAACAACATCCAAATAACTGCAGGCCTCACTTGCCTCAGTTAAGGTCAGTGTTCATGACTCCACCAAGAAAGAGACTGGGCAAAAATGGCCTGCAAGACGAAAACCACTGCTGAGCAAAAAGAACATGAAGGCTCGTCTCATTTTTGCCAGAAAACATCTTGATGATCCCCAAGACTTTTGGGAAAATACTCTGTGGACTGACGAGACAAAAGTTAAACTTTTTGGAAGGTGTGTGTCTCATTACATCTGGCGTAAAAGTAACACCACATTTCAGAAAAAGAACATCATACCAACAGTAAAATATGGTGGTGGTAGTGTGATGGTCTGGGGCTGTTTTGCTGCTTCAGGACCTGGAAGACTTGCTGTGATAAATGGAACCATGAATTCTGCTGTCTACCAAAAACTCCTGAAGGAGAATGTCCGGCCATCTGTTCGTGACCTCAAGCTGAAGCGAACTTGGGTTCTGCAGCACAACAATGATCCAAAACACACCAGCAAGTCCACCTCTGAATGGCTGAAGAAGAACAAAATGAAGACTTTGGAGTGGCCTAGTAAAAGTCCTGACCTGAATCCTATTGAGATGCTGTGGCATAACCTTAAAAAGGCAGTTCATGCTCGAAAACCCTCCAGTCTGGCTGAATTACAACAATTCTGCAAAGATGAGTGGGCCAAAATTCCTCCACAGCGCTGTAAAAGACTCATTGCAAGTTATCGCAAACTCTTGATTGCAGTTGTTGCTGCTAAGGGTGGCCCAACCAGTTAATAAGTTTAGGGGGCAATCACTTTTTCACACAGAGCCATGTAGATTTGGATTTTGTTTTCCCTTAATAATAACAACCTTCATTAAAAAAACTGCATTTTGTGTTTACTTTTGTTATCTTTGACTAATATTTAAATTTGTTTGATGAGCTGAAACATTTAAGTGTGACAAACATGCAAAAAATATGAAATCAGGAAGGGGGCAAACACTTTTTCACACCACTGTATATTGGTGTGTGTTCAGTGACTTTTTCTGTACCAGCACTGTGTGGAGGGTGTGGAGATAGGAGTTTAAAGCACATTTATGTTTAATATGTGTCTAGTAATGTATGTGAAAGTATGCACCATGGAGCAGTAAGAAATTATGAATTATTGCTGAACGTATGCATAACATGCTGGGTTATTGCTTGTCTTATGTTTGCTGGAGGAATGATTTGGTTGTCTTTGCAAGCTTCAGTGCAGAGCTGCTAGCAGTGAAGCAAGTGGAAACACCTGCACATAGATAGGAGTGGTGTGGATGTGTGCTCACAGTATAGACAAAGTGTGTGTGTTAAAATAGTGGTGTATCAAGTTAAGCCTTTTTGTGTATCAAGTTAAACCTGTAACTGTCACGATATGTGAGTTTGTCATAAATGTTGGTGGATTAACCATAAGTAAACATAATTAAAAGCCGTCAAAAGCGATTGCAGATACCGTCTTTCATCTCTGCAGTGTTTCAGCTGTAGGCCGAAGTGTTCTAGTTAGGAAAGAGACTGAACGGCCACGGAGCTAATTTGTGAAGAATAGAGAAGTTGTTGTGCGCGTCACTAAGGACCCTTCAGGACGGCGACAGTAAAATAGCTGCATGCGTCACTAAAGAGCCTACAGGACGGTGAAAAGGTTGTTGCGTGCGCTGTGTAGGGGCCGGAAAAGTGTATATAGTTGTGTAATGTGTGTGAATGCTGATAAAGTGAGTAAGCAGTTACCTGTGTAAATAGTGCATTGGAGGTGCATGCTTTAAAATCTTAAAACTGTGTTAAGCTTAAGTGTACATATTTTTGTGAGTTGACAAATGATGGATGAGGGGAATGGTAGTGACGACGAGGTGATATTACTAGAGCATATTACAGATGAGAGATAAAAAAAGTGCAAAGTTCCCTAATAAGAAATTGATCAAATTGGACACTTTCCAATGGTAGGGTTAGAAGATGAAGGTAAGGAACATGAGATAGAGTGTGAGATGCAAGGAAAGTTCACAGTGACATTGAGCGAACAAGTAAGTGACAAAGGAAAGAGTGCAAGTCGAAAAATTGAAAACTGAAGAGGAGCTGAAGACAAGAGCAGCAAAGCAGAAGTCACACAGGAGGAGGAGAACCATGAGTTAAGGGTACACACAGTGAGAGGCACATCCGACGATGAGGATGAACGTTCAGATGGGGAATACACCCCATCAACAGACAGACTCCGCCTAACTATTACTACTACTACTGTAAAGTCACGGGTGACTTTGTGTGAAGACACACCCACTAGGAATGACAGGAAACAGTATCAACTGATAGCTGGAAGAGGCAAGTCCAAAGAGAAGTGGAAAGACACATAGCATGGAGCTACAAATGAAAGATGAACGGAAGTTAACAAATAAGGAAGAGAATTTACTTGGGGCTGAATGTGATAAAATCTTGCAAGACGCTAGTAAAGCATCAACAGGATGTCAAAAGAGAATGAAGGTGCAGCTAGACGGCATCATGACAACAGAAGATACTGCTGCTGAAGAGAGGCAACGACGGCTGAACATTGTCAAAACAAAAATTTACTGATGTCATGAACGAACAACTACATCAACTAAGAGAAATTAAAGAAACAGCAGGCATGCAGTTGAGAAGCGACAGGAGAGTCAGGGAAGCAAGTCACGAAGGCCTGTGGCAAGGAGCAAACAATTCGGCAGATACAGACTCCCCCACCACAATACTCCCTATAATAACTAAGGCACAGGGACAGCATCAATATGTGCCATGGTCATTCATGGACATGATTGGAAGGGCAAGCAGACTACGAGACCACACTGAAGGAGCAAACAAGTGGATCACTGCATTAGAAGAGAGTACAGCAGGAGTGACGTTGGCCCTGGGTGACCACCCGAAGTGCAGAAACGTCTGGATGGCGTTGTGGGACTCATGAAGATGGATATAGTGCACCATGTGGAGAACTGGAGAAAAGAGAAACAGAGGGAGGAAGAAGCAAACAAACATCTAGCCAACAAACTGACCCAGCTGAATGAGCTAACCAAACGAAAAGAAAAACAAGGCTAAGACTCAGGCCCCAATGGTGGTAGCAGCCCAGGCGCAACCAACAGTGATGCCTCAACCCAACCCCAGGCTCTGGCCCTGACACATGCCCCATGAAGACCAGAACAGACAGCACCTGTTAACTCAGCCACTGCATCGCTGCCACCAATCCATGTTAATCAGCCTGGTGGTGCAGGTGGCAATTATCACCCTAGAGGACAAAGAGGTGGTCCATCTCGCCATGGAGGATAGAGAGGTCAACATGCGCAGCAACTTAGGTGCTCTTAGTCCAACCCACAGCTAAACCAAGCTCAAGCCGGAGATAACGTATGCTAGGCATGTGAGCAGCCAGGTCACCACCGGAGAGATTGCCCAACAAATCCATAGCAATAGAGGAGCCCAGAGGAGCCTGAGGGGGAATTGATTGCACTGGTTGTCTCATCATGTCCACAAGATGAGCACCCCATAGCAGTGACAATACAACATCAACACCAAGTTCTTCCTTCAGTATACTGGCTTCAATTAATGCCAAAGTCAAGATTGCTCTAGGAATGGGAAACGTGGAAGCCATGGGTACAAACCCAGGTGGAAGAAGCTGTCAAGTCCCAATTACCACTTCACTGCACACTCATGTAAGATGAACAGCAGGAGCATAAAGACTATGACGAATGCTGGGAGGAACTGGTGAACAGAAGATCGTATTACATGATCAGCCAAGACGTGTACATAGGACAACAAGGAGCGGCTATGGCTGTAACACTCCCAGCTGAGTTGCAGGAATGGCTCCAAGTCCACAACTCCACCCCACATGTCACACTACTAGTGGCAAAAAGACATGAGTCTCATGAACTTGGCCCAATGGTGAAAGCAGCATTGCAAGTATGCAAGAATGGAAGCCGACCAACAACAAGTACATTCACACCTCAGACAAACATTACCTTAGAATTTCATTAAGGGCATGTGATGAGGGAAAGGAAGAAAGATACATAAGACAGATGTAGGACAGGTTAAATCAGCACAAACTGTAAGCATTAAGCTAAAACCAGGAACTAGGTTACCATATCAAAAGCAATACCCACTAAAGCAGTTCGCTCTGGAAGGAATCAGACCCAGCTCAATTGCAGTGGACAGAGGAGGCGTAAGGAGCCTCTGAGACACTAAAAGGAGACTTGCGAACTGCTCCAGCACTTAATAACCCAGACTACACCAAGCCATTTCACTTATATGTTGCAGAACACTCAGGTTACACCAGTGCAGTACTGATGCAGGACACACCAGCAGCTGGTGCAGATGGCACCTGCTTTAGAGATGCTACAGGCAACCATGCAGGTTATGCCATTGTGCAATTAAATGAAGATAAAGCCCACACAGAAATTCAGGCAACCAAGGCTGTATTAAAATATGTTCATTATGTCCTCAGTTGTATATTGATGTAATGCTGTACTGTTCTGTATTATGCATATGCGTATGCCACAAGGGGGCACTAGAGTGTGAGCAGCATAAGACGCATTTGTGTTATTATGTTTGTCCCGGTTGATTTACGGTTGACTCTTACTGAAGACTGTTTGACCGTGAGACTGATGTGTCGGCATCTAGAAAAAAAATAAAATATGCCAAGAATGGCTAAAGATGGTACATCGCTCGTCCACTCTTTTCCTTCGAATGCAACGCTAGCTGCAACAATAGTGTAGTACAACTCAACAGGTTATGGGCCCAGGAGTTGTTCGGAGGATAAGTTTGTTGTTTTCCACCGTTTAGAAAGTCGCAACGTACAGTTTGCCTCGACTGTCGTTCGACGGAGATGAGACTAAGTATGAGCTTTGGGAGACCAAAATGTTGGGACATTTTCATTTATCAGGGCTAAAAGATACGGTGCTAAAAAAAACTGCAGTCAGAAGCTGAGATAGCAGCGGATGCAAAGAAAAATGCCGATGCATATGCTGAACTGATTTTACTGTTAGTTAAGTCTCTCATTAGTTATGAGGGATACGCCCAACAATGTAAGAAAAGCTCTGGAAATATTGAGAGACTATTATGCAGGGAGGGGAAAGCCCCGCATAATCAGCTTGTACAACCACGTTGACATCGCTTCAAAAGGCAAACGATGAAAGTGTAATGGACTATATCATCAGAGCACAGACAGCCATCACAGCACTGCGAAACGCAGGTGAAACGTTAGGAGACGGACTGCTAATGGCTATGGTCTTAAAGGGACTGCCTGAGAGTTTTAAGCCATTTGCAATACATGTGGCGCATACAGATGATAAAATCACGTTTGCGGAGTTCAAGACTAAACTACGTAGTTTTGAAGAAACAGAAAAGATAAAAGCAGCTGAGTCGAGCGACAGTGTGATGAAGACTCAAGGGAAAGCTGGACGGTGGCCCGCAAAGACAAGCGCACGTGGCTGGATCAAAGACGACGCAGAGATAGTGTGCTTCAAGTGTGGTACCAAAGGCCATCGAGCTAGAGGATGTCGACAGAAAGCATGGTGTAGTATCTGCAGTGACACACACAAAGACGCAACGTGTAGGCATAAGGACAAGGACATTAAAGACAAAAAGGATGGTGCGAGTAAAACCTCAGAAGATGTTGAGGACTACATGTTTAAGATGTGAGACGGAGGGACCGTTATCCAGCGGCAGCCAACATGCAGCATCCAGGAGAAGGGTCTAATGGTGGACACAGGGGCTACCTCTCATATCATCACGGACATAACCATGTTAAGAGTTTCGACAGCACGTTCAGGCCAGAAACGCACAGTGTCGATCTGGCAGACGGCACTCGGGGCAACAGGGTTGGACAGCGAAGGGGAAATGCATCGACAGCCGCCTTGCGGTGCTGAAAGACGCTTTGTTTGTACCGTCATACCCCCAAAGCATTTTTTCAGTGAAGGCAGCGACCACGAGTGGGGCTACAGAAGATAAAGACACCCTGATAACCAGAGACGGTACCAGATTTAACATGCACGTATATGGCAAGTTGTACTATTTGCATACCGAAGCAGAATCTAATGATAAGTGTAATGCATGCCACGACATACAAACATGGCATGAGATTTTAGGCCACTGTAACTATGACGATGTTCTTAAGTTGCAGGGTGTTGTTGAAGGTATGTAGATCAAGGGTAAAACAGGCAGACCCGAACAAGAGTGTGAGGTGTGTATTCAGGGAAAGTTTGCCCAAACCAGAAATAGGGACCCTGATACTAGAGCAAAAGCTCCCTTATAGATGGTACACACAGACCTTGCAGGTCCAGTAGCCACAGAGTCGATAGATGGTTACAAATATGTGCAGTCATTCACTGATGATTACTCAAGCGCAGTGTTCGTATATTTCCTAAAGAGGAAAAGTGACACCGTACAGGCTACTGAAAAGTTCCTAGCAGATGTATCCCCTTACGGGAAAGTGAGGTGCATAAGATCTGACAACGGAACAGAGTTTACGTGCAGTGGTTGGCGTACTCTTTTTGAGATGGGTAGGTGCATGATAGTTGAAAGTGTACTACCAAAGCAGCTATGGCACTACGCAGTACAAACAGCAGCAATGGTACGCAACAGGTGTTTTAACAGGCGTACAGGATAGACTCCTTATGAGTCAATAACAGACAAGAAGCCTAATGTGTCAAAAATGCAAAAGTTTGATCTATATGCTACACTTACAAACAGGACAAAGAGAAATTTGATTCCAGGTGTGACCAGGGCCGTTTTGTAGGTTATGACAAGAACAGCCCAGCATATTTGGTGTATCATCCAGATACAAACAAAGTACAAAAACACAGGCTAGTGAAGTTTGTGAGCAAGGCAGCTGTAGAAAAACAGACACAGACAGGTGAGCCAGATCTAAGCGATGGCTATGGTAGTGTGAAACCCAAGACTGGTGAGACCACACAGAGTAGGGGTACAGAAAATGCTCCAGAGCCAAGTATACAGAGTAGAAGTACACATAGTGATAGCCTAGGTGAAGTAATAAGGTCTAGTGACCACAATCAAGCACAACAGAGTGTGACAAGTGGTGAACCCAAGAGTAGGAGGCATCTGACTAGAGAAAGAAGAACACCGAGTTACTTAGATGACTTCGTAACTGAAGACAGTGATAGTGATGGGGTTAATATCACAGTAGACTATTGCTGCAGAGCGGTGTGTGGCATTCCACAGACGTTTGAAGGAGCAATGAAGTCAACTAACTCAAAAGAATGGGTAAAAGCCATGAATGAGGAAATCCAGTCTCTAAACGAGAACAAAACGTTTACCCCGGCGACACTGCCAATAGGCAAGAAAACAGTGGGGGATAGATGGGTTTACTCTATCAAGACTGATGTAGATGGGAAAGATAAATACAAAGCGAGGTTTGTGGCCAAGGGTTTCAACCAGAGAATGAGAATAGACTATGGGGAGACATTTTCACCCACGGCAGACTTGACAAGTGTAAGAGTGGTGCTACAGAAAGCAGCACAGGAAAATTTACTCCTGCATCAAATGGACGTGAAAACAGCGTACTTGCACGCTCCCATAGACCATGAGATATACATCAATCCACCAGAGGGTTACCAAGAGAAAGAGGGTATAGTTTACAAACTAGAGAAATCACGTTACGGCTTGAAACAATCCGGGGAAATTGGAATAAGGTTTTGCACGATTGTCTAACTGAGAATGGATTCACACGAAACCCAGCCGACCACCTTGTTTATGCCAAGGAGTCAAAAGAATGGAAAGTAATCAGAATTACATGGGTTGATGATTTAATTATTGCAGCAAGCAATCAAGAGAGACTGAAAGAAGTAAAAGTGATGCTTGCAGAAAAGTTTAAAATGAAAGATCTGGGTGAACTCAAACATTTTCTGGGTATCGATTTCAATCAGTCAGATGGGTGTGTAAAAATGACACAGGAAAAGTACACTAACAAGATACTACAGCGTTTTAATATGCAAGACTGTAGGACCAGAGAAACACCCCGCGAGCAAAAGTTAGAGTATACTGAGAATGCAGTAAAGATGAAAGATGTAAGAATGTACAGATAAGCTGTGGAAAGTCTTATATACCTGACTATTTGCACCAGACCAGATTTGAGTTTCGTAGTGAGCAGGTTATCACAGTATTTTGCTGAGCCTACAGAGGAACAGTCGGTAACTGTGAAGCACATACTTAGGTATTTCAAAGGTACAGCAGAGAAAGGGTTAAGTTTTAGGAGAAACGACTGTGAGAAACTAGGTATACAAGCCTACAGTGATACTGACTGGGCAGCTGATACCAGTGACAGACGCAGTACTACGGGGTACTGTGTGAGTCTAAGCCAAAACAGCTCTCTAGTCTCGTGGAAGACTAGAAAGCAGCCAACTGTGGCGCAATCCACATGCGAAGCAGAATATATGGCACTGGCTTCAACCATGCAAGAGTGTTTATACCTAGAACAGTTATTGGGAGGTATAGATAACTATGAGTACACACAAACTATAGTACATGAGGACAATCAGGGAACAATTGCCCTTGCCAAAACTGGTAACATGGTTGCTGATAAGACGGTGTAGTCCCTCATTCGTCCAAGAGTGTTCTATTGTATCGACTGAAACCCTTTCTACGATGGTTGCTGATGTAATGACCAAACCTGTAAATAAGTTGAAACTGGATAGGTTTACAGGTGCTCTTTTTGGAGATTGATATGTGTATGACAGGGGTCCACATTCATTCTACCTTCTATTTTTGTTTGTATACTGTGTATAGCAACCTGGGTACAAGTGGGGGTATTAAAATATGTTCATTATGTCCTCAGTTGTATATTGATGTAATGCTGTACTGTTCTGTATTATGCATATGCGTATGCCACAAGGGGGCACTAGAGTGTGAGCAGCATAAGACGCATTTGCGTTATTATGTTTGTCCCGGTTGATTTACGGTTGACTCTTACTGAAGACTATCTGACCGTGAGACTGATGTGTCGGCATCTAGAAAAGAAAAGAAAATATGCCAAGAACGGCTAAAGATGGTACATCTCTCGTCCACTCTTTTCCTTCGAATGCATCGTTAGCTGCAACAATAGTGTAGTACAACTCAACACTGTGCAACCATGTTCGGCACAGCTTGCAGAAATCAAAGCTTTAACCGCCACATGTAACAGCCCACTGCATACTTAATGATTAAACTCACAATGTGTGCCTTGTTTTTTAAGTGTTTGGTTTGGCTTTATGCTTATGGCTTTAAATACGGGATCCATTTTGTCAAAGAGAATATAGATGCACATGTTTGAACCTGTTAATGCAGCACATTGTCCTGGTGGTGTTGTGGTCATGGGACAGCCTGTCGCAGACTCAGGGTTTCCTTTGGCGATGACCCGAAAGGATAATGGAGGGTGGGACTGGTGAGACCCAAAGGGGGGAATGTCGTGTATGGAGGGAGGGATCAGGTTTTTTTCTGGTTCTCTTAGAATGAGATCATGGAAAATGTTCAGTACTTTCCAGAGCCCAGTTATATAAGCATGACACCATTGTTTCTTGGGAAAGTTGGATTATTCTTAGAAAAATCGGTGGAGAATCCACCAGAGAAGGAGGGACATTTCTGGGCTATAAAAAACAGTGTGCAGAGCTGTGTGTTCAGTTCGGTAACTAGTGCCGGCTCAGGTTTATCTAAAAGAATAAACTCTATTGCATAGAACTCTGATCTTCTCCAGTGACTTATTTTGAGTGTCTCCATTTTTTGTTCATCTGAGTTATTATTATTATTTTCCTCTCTGGTAGGGTGCTAAAATAATCCTTTGACATGCTATAATCTAATGTTTTAGTTAGCTACAGGCATTTTGTTAGCATTTTAGCCCTTGGTTGCATATTGTGAGGCCGATTGTTTTCCCCTCCGTATGACACATTGCGTCTGAGAAAACATAAAACATAGCAATGTTACTGAATAGTATTGCCACAACATGGCCTTTGTTGTTTGAGATTCACATTGGAAGTCCACGTCTCTCCATTTAATTTGTGATTGCCATGTAGAGTTAATCTTTCTCACTTGAAAACAAGTAGAAAAGCTATTTTTACCTTTTGAAAAACAATCAAAACATCTTCATAGATTGGTCAATTAGTTAATTTACTTTTCAAATTCTTCTTTCAAAAAAGAATTACTGTTGTTCTCTCACCTTTCCTCTAACTGGCCACGGCCAACCTCTCTCGCGGCTTCTGCCAATGTTATTTTCCTCACTTTTGCCAATGCCTGTATTGTGGCCTTTTAGAAGTACCATAATTCAGCCATTAGTGTGCTTGTTCTTCATTTGCCTTCAGTTCATCTATATATGAAGACATTTTTATGAAAATCTTTCTGTCAATACTTGATCACAATTATCAACATTTGATTTAGAAATAATTTAATTCCTCTCGTTTATCTGTCCACTAACATCTGCCATCATTTCAGACCCTGCTCTCCTTCTCCTGCCCACCAGCACCTCGTACCTGCCTGCAGACATCATCCTCATTATCCCATTATCCAAAGAGTTAATACTGTGGACCTGCACAGTAGCCTAGTCATTTGCCACACTGTGTATCATGTCTCCTAGTCGTAGAGTTGCAGCCCTTTTGTTTTGCCTGAATCTGCCTGCCTGCAATTGTGATTTTGAACTATGATAGTTTTTTTAGTTTTTTCCTGCCTTAACTCTTTACTTGTTTAACCTTTTGGTGTCCTGTGTTATACCTGCTGACAAAGTAAACTGTCTTAAATACTCCTTTTTTTGTCTGTGAGTCTGCTTTTGGGCCAAAAGCAATATTTCTCAGTTTCCCATCCTCTTACTGTCACTATTGCTAGAAAGTACTGCTACAACTTTTGGTTGCATTCCTAATATAGGCTAACTACTGCTATTGTTTCAAATACCAATGGAGCCCTTTAACTAGTACTAAAACCTCCATATGTAAGTCTGGCTTTGCTTCTTCCTGCTATCCTCTTGTTTTTTTTTTCCAACCAACTGTCATTTGCACAACACGCTTTTGTCTCAGTTTCCTTCCATTTTACATTATGTCCATTTCTGTCTATCTTCCTTTTCCTTATTTATTTCCTTGTATTTTTCCCTTCCTTCTTTCAATCTCTTATTTTCCCTATTTCTGCGTTTCTGTCCCTTATAGTCATATGCATAGCTTCCACCCAATCTTTAGCATCTCTGGGATAATCTAGTCCAGATTTGACAAGTCTAGGTATTGTGGTTTTTGATCCGGACCTGGTCCAATGTGGTCTAAGTGTTAAAAAAGCAGTGAAATCACCCTTTTTTGCATTTTCACAAATACAATAAAAGGTTTTATAAGGATCGGTCGCTCAGCGCTGTAAGTTAAGTTTCCCTTAACTTTGCCCTTAACTGCCGAATCGGAAGCTACGAATCGGAAGCTAACTTCAGTCGTCACTGAGCACACATACAGGCTTGTTTTTCAGTCTGGGAATCTTTTCTACAACTGCAAGACACAGATATGAGTTTGCTGCTAAATTAAAGCTAAATTAAATGTATATGTGAGGTAAAAAAATAATCATTATCATACCTCCATTGTCCACTATCCTCTGGTGCGCAGATAGGACACTTTGCCAGGCAGAAGCCATCTGGAAACATAAAGAAAGTGAATGACTATAAGAATATAAACACTCAAATCTGTGACATTTAAAGACAAACATCTACTCACCGATGTTGTCCTTGCAAACGGTGTTGCAGCAGTAAACGTCAGGGGCAACGCTGGAGAACCTTTGGACACTATCTGGCAGATTATTAGCAAAATTCAATTTGCAGCACACCCTGCACCCAAATCCAGGTCCTCGTTCTGAGATATGAGGAACCGGAGCGACCAGCCGCACCCGACTCAGTGCTGCTGCAAGACTGGAGCCAAGTAACCAATAATACACTGCACACAGTTACAATGCGGAAATGTCTTCTACCTGAACAGTTTTGAATGTCGGTGAAGAAAGTAGTAAGATTTGAATCACTTCCTGCTTTTCTTCGCTTTGGGTTTGGTTTGGAGTTTGTATTTTGTCAGGTTCAGTTGGTTGTTACATATTCAGCACAGCAGGGGACGCTGTTCCCTGCCATAATGTGACCGACTTTAATTATTATGATTTTACTTTTCATTAGTTGTTTTGTATAATTTCACGTATTTAAATATAGTCCATCAAGGGATACATGTTGACAGATAGATTTGACAATAATAAAAGTAAATGCAAGACTACAATCAGCCAGTCAGTTTAAGTTGTTAAGGAGAAAGACAGCAAAGCTAAAATCTTATTTGCATTAGACCCAGAGAAAGAGTGCATGACAGACCAGAGTTTAGTGCTGAAAATGATCCTCAATATAGAAAACCCACTGAGTGTACAGAGGACTGGGACTTGCAGTCAAACTGGTTCTTTTCTCCAAACTGGTTCCAAACTAAATCAAATTTAAGGTTGTGTAAAAGTCAGTTTCTCTAATGTAAGCTACAATATATTCTCTCCATACTTTAACTGGATCTTTTTTTTGTTTTACCTATGAAAGCGTCTCATTCCTGTGACACACCAAGTTATAACAAGAAATTCTTGTATAAAACGAAATAAGTCAGCATGTTGCAGTAACAAGAAAGAATGTCATTAAAACATGAACTTTTGTTCACTTTCTCCATGATAAAAATATAGATAATAAATATTGACTGGAAGACTAACAGCAGTTCATATGTGCCACTAGCTGGCATAAAACCTGGCATTTACCTTGTGTCCGGGCTTTATTATCCAAAGTTAAATTCTATACATTTTTTTCCACTAACATTGCATTTTTATTGTGGTAATAAACCTGACAATTATCTCACATACTGCTGGTAAAACATGTATTAAGCCGACATAAAATGCAATACTGCAATACATTTCAGGATGCCATACAGATGTAACTTCAAAGCAAGACTACTCATAATATAGTGATAAAAACATGATCTACTATGAGGTCATTACAAGTCAAAGTACACTGCTGATTCACTACAAGTCCCTACAGGAATATCATAGGAGCAATATACAGATTGTTTTCATTTTATAACAATTTAAAAACTGATCGTGTTTATGGCATTTTGTATTTAATTCCCAGTGATGGTACCGCAATAATACCATAATGTGGCAACATTGGGGGGCTGCTTTGAGGCGCATGTGCATGAAAAGGCACCGTGTAGGACTTTCACACACAATCCCATCAAGACTCCTGTTTAACTGTCTTGAAGAAGGAGCTGAGGGAGAGCTGTCTGCTGCCGCCGTTAGCTGCACTCAATTTGGGTTTTTTTGAGGTCTGTGGTTTCTTGTCAGCGTGCTTTTGCCTCTTTCCATCCTAAGTGCAACAAGCAGAGACAAACAATAAAGGTGAAATCTGTTTTTAGTATAGGATTATAGAATAAGGTAGATTTTTGTAAAGGGGTATACAATATCTAAATATCCAGAAGTACTTACCTTAGAGGATTGTTCTTTCTGACTGTCCACAGAATCACAAAGCTTCACAATCTGCAGGAGAGGTAACATGTTGATCCCATTCCCATTCATGGATTGTTTACACAGACTACACATGAACAGATGTGGACACTCACTCACTCCTGCTGTCAAATTTTTCTGAAACAAACTCAACGGCCAACTACTATACTTTATTGTGACACGGAAATCACAGCAAGTGTCTCTCGACACCAGAATGCTGTTGCAAAAGCATGCTTTTGTGAGTGGTAATCAAGTCCCTTCCTGGTGCTGCAGGTAATGCTAACCTTCACACGCACTGTGTAAACAAAATAAAAACCTTTTTCACTCCTGTGGACACTGCAGCTTCCTGCAGAGCGGATCTGGTGAGCCACTGTGCATTTTCAGTCTGTGTTTGTGTGTCACCGTCCTTCAAACACGCACTGTGAACCACGTACGTCTGGTGGATGTGGGAGAAGATGTGAACCACCTGCAAACAGCCAATCAATGAGCCATCAGAAGGTGGTTACACAGCTAAAGAAAGAGTTTATCTGCATATAACATCAAGCTTACCTCTCCCACATACTGGAGCAGGTTTTCAGTCAGATGGGTTCCCAGTATCCTGCTGATCTCAGCACACAGCACCTGCTTCTGTTTCATCTCAGAGCTCTTCTCCTCCAGCAGAAGACTGGGAAACTCCCACAAGCCTGCCAGCAAACCTGTCCCCACACACACACACACACACACACACACACACACACACACACACACACACAAAATCAAAAACTGTTTATTTAAAGTATCTCACCAGATAAAGTTGTTGAATTATATATTTAATTAAATTTAAGCTTAATTTTTAGTCTATTTGTATTGTTGACAAATTTGATTTTAAATTTGAATTAATTTTGCACTTTGAGTCACATTTTAAAAGTTTTCCATATATTGAATTTATTCTTGCAGCCCACCCAAATAGATGTACTTTCACCCGTTCTTGTTTTTTGTATTTCTGCATTTAGTATTTCTTTAAAGTTTGCCTGACTTAAGAGTTCAAATACAATGAAAATCCCTGCCAAAAGCTGCAGAATGACTGATAAGTCTACCAGAATCATTGCCTGGTTCTAGATCAATGAATCGCTGCTCACGTCCCCATATTTTTCAGCAATTCAGTCTCATTGTCAGGCTAGAGACAAATTCATTTTGCAGCCAACTCTTAACCACCTCAAACAGATCCCCCTGCAGGCACTGACCTTTGTTTGGTCTCTGTGTGAGCAGGTATTCGTCCTCTCCCTCCTCTCCAGGTCTGATCATCACACAGGTCAGAGTTCGCTCCACTCGAGGTGCTTTCTTTGCTGGCTTTCTGGGGAAGTTCTGAACACCCAGCTCATCGTCCCAGGGCTCGGAGGGACACAGTGGACATGTCCCGCTGTTCACTGAGGGAGAGGAGAAAGTATTTTAATATAATATTATGACTACATGGAGGTCTGAGAGGTCTGAGGGAGCGAGGAGGACTCAGGACACTTACTACAGTCTTCTATATCAGGCAGGGTTGACGGCTTCCTGTCCAGCCTCCCCAACAGCTTCCTGGAGTTTTTCTCTTGTTTGACATGAACCTGCACATTCACACACTGTATAAGCCCGCCATCAAGTACAGTATGATAATAGTCTATATTAGCTTTTTCTGCGTCTACAATACAAAGCAAAGCACAAATCATAACCATTACCTACTACTGGTTTAGCACTTAGGATGCTTTTTTAGGATGAGTTTTACCTTGCAGTAAGAGTGACAGTGAGACTGTACGGGACACTGGCTGCACAGTGGTCTTTTAGGAGTGCAGACTCGGGCTCCCAGCTCCATCATGGCTTGGTTAAAGTCCCCAGGTCTCTCAGGGTCCACCAGTGTATTGACTAGACTCCTGAAATAGAGAAAATTAATATATGACTATATTTGGAGGAGTCTTAGTTGAAACTTCAAAACTAGTTTGATACTATTTACAAAAATGTTCTTTTTTTTCTGTGCTTTGATCACATAAAAAGCTGATATTCATTTTCAAAGTTCAGAGAGCAGCTGAAACCAAAAAAAAAAAAAAAGTGAGAGTGGACTACAGCAGCATTCAGCACAAAGTCAACAATTAGGGGTGGAAGCTGAGAGAGGACCTGTAAACTGTCTTGAATAAAATGCCTTTTGGATTCTTAAAGTAAAAATTCAGGTCCCTTGAGGATGTTAGTTTGAAGTTTAATCTCACCAAAGGGCCTCTGTTACCGCAGGACTTGTGCTTTCGGCTCCGATGGCCCTCAGGCGACACAGCACCCGAATCACATTACCATCAACGGCTCCAGCAACCTAGGCAACAGAGATCTTTTCAATCATCGGTGATAAATGAGGCAGTGCAGCTATCAAGTGTGGCCTTAGAGTTTGCTCAGACCCATGGACACACATACAGCTCTGTGTGTGTGTGTGTGTGTGTGTGATTACCAACCTGGCCCAGTGCAATAGAGCCTATAGCTGCAGCAGTGTAGCGTCCCACTCCAGGCAGCTGTTTCAGCAGGCTGTCAACTGTGCGAGGCAGCTGTCCCTTAAGCTCTGACACCACCTAAAACAGACCAGTAATACAATGAACACTCTGCACCCTAATATTTCACATTCTGTTGGTCAGTGGATTACATAATTGGTCATAACATAAAATCATACCAAATAATTATTACTTTGCAATTTTAAGAGGTACAGAACATATCAGACTAAAATGTAGATATATGCCACAGAATTGTTTGATGCAGTCAGAGCAGATTTACAGAGCACGACACAGACCTTCTGAGCTCCTTCATGAAGCCTCTTTCCTCGGGAATAGTAGCCAAGGCCCGCCCACATCTGGTTCACTTCCTGCACATAAATGAAATCAATAAATCTGATTTAAAATCAATACTATTTGAAAATCACCGTCATCTTTTGTGACTGCTTTTTAGTAATCACCTCTAGTGTGGCAGCTGCAAGATCCTGCACTGTGGGCCACCGCTGGAACACAGTGAAGACTTTAAATTACACATCTAACACATTTAATATATGACAAGGATTTCAATGTAATGAACACCTCCAAGGCACCTACTTTCATCCATTTGTTGTAGTAGTCTGTTACTGTGGCAACTTGGGTCTGTTGCAGCATGATTTCTGAAACCCACACTAAAAAAAAAAGAGAGGCAACTGTCTGGTAAAGAGTGTCCGCAGCAGTTAAAGTTATGTAATTTTGACAAGAAAATATTTTCTTACCCGCATATGTCCTGATGTTGAGGTCTGACTCTGTCACAGCCTGTAAAAGAAACACCAGGAGCCAGTCAGTTAATTGTCAGCATTGTTTGTGCTGATAACCAGATGAGAAAAAAGGCTACAGTATAACAGGAAAGACTAATCAACTGAAAAAGTCAAATGCTGTCAGATATCATCATTACAAAATTAAGACATGATATTTTGACTTGCACATCCCTAGTATACTTTACCATGACTATGCAATCAAGTTTTTTGTTGTTTTACTTTTAGGATTTTTTTTGGTCTACCTGTAGTGACAAAAGAGATTAAAAATACTAATGAAACCAACAAATTAGGTGTGAGAGAAATCTCAGTGATAAAAGCATTCTTGTTAAAATAAAAAGGCGAGTTTTATGCAGTCACCCTATCTCTGAACCAAACTTACTCCTGTACTTTCATAATATTTAATTAAAGTTTGCCTTTAACAGAAAAAAGACTATAATTTCTTGTCACAACCAGCGAAAGAAATGCTTCTCTCTACCAGAGTCCTCCATGGCAGCTCTCTCTTGTCCTTGTCATACCAGTTGAGCAGCTGAGACCGCAGCAGCACAACATCAGCAGGATCATGGAAAGTGTGGTATGTGGACGGTGAGGAAGCATTCGTGGTTTCCTCTGGAAGACCAAAAACATCATTCTCATTCAAACTAAACAAAAAGGCAAATCCCACTGATTTTCAAGCAATAGAATATTGATCTAATACCCTTAAATGGTTCAAATGTTATATGCTGAGGGGGCGGACATTAACAGAATAGGTGATACTAGCCAGGTAACAAGATACAGGGGGTGAGTCAGTAGAGAGATTTTTTACGTCATAACTTTACATTTCCTACTTCGTAACTGCTTTTTAAGGCGGAGCTCTGAAATAAATTGGCGAAGACATTCCGAGTTTATTCACTGTAAAAGTGTCCCACGGGATAAAGTTTGGTTCTCTAGATGTGCCTTTAGATTGCTGCGGTAATTTCTGAGGCGGTACAATTCACTACCTAGTTGAATGAAGACCTTTCTGACACAACAAAAATGCACAAATGTACACATTGCAATGGTAGTATTTATTGAGTGGCTGCTGTATTGGATACAACTTTTATTAGTTCTTACATGAATCTCATGTAGGCTTCAGGGATGTTTGTTCATGATCACATTAATGAGGATAGATTAGGTACCTAAAGTGTCTGTCTTTTCACATAATACGTGAAGTAACATGATTATGGTAGCTACCTTCTTTCACAGCTGTCTTTGACCTCTTCCGCTTTGTTTTTGCTGTTTCTACCACCTCCAATCCAGCTCTCTTGCTTTTGTGCATCGCTGAACGTAACTTGCTCATAGCCAAATACAAAAGTAGCGACTTATTTCCTTTCTCTGCTCACAGCGTGTGCACTCCTGTTTACTTCACTGATCCCTTTTGGTTCCCGCCACGTTCAGAGCGGACAGCTGCTTCACGTCCAATCCGCTGCGAGGAAACGCATAACGTCATCTCCGGTGGAAGGGTCAAAATCAAAATTACGTAGGTTGTCTGTGTAGTTGTGCAACTATCATTTCATATTGATTATTATTGACTATCATTATCATTACCCTGGATTAGAGGATGCATTTACTTCATTAGTGCATATTCAAAATAACCAAAATGTAAATTATCATTAAAAAAAATCTTAAACAGAGAACATTCAAAAAACTTTCAAATGCTGAAATCTCAATGATAGATTAAAATCATGTCTTGTTAAGCAAACTAACTAATAACAATTCAGTGTAAAACTGTATTACAGCTGGGCACAACTAATAACTGAAACAAATTGATCACTTTTTTTATAATTCCACAAATGAAAAAAGGTAGACGCAAATTAAGAATTAAACTGTCTTTTAATAACATACAAACAGTATTTACACAAGATTTTCTAAATTTGAGTCATCTGCATAATTAAAACTATTTGTTCCTCTTGTCAGTCTTCACAGTTGTCACCATCCAAAACTGGAATGCAAAGATTGACAAAAAAAAAAATATATATATATACATATATATATTTTCACATAGTACAGGAAACTGACCAGAAGATGAACTAATAATAGTAATATATGATCAGTACCTTCAGTTATGTTCACCTTGTTAGTTAGCAGGATTTCAGCTTGTGTTTCATCCATATTCATGTACAAAGTGTCAGCTTTGTGCTGTAGAAAGAGGGTGATAGAATCTGTTAGTGCTTCCTTCTAACAGCATCCATATGGACATTTAAACTAATACTATCAAGTTAAAGCTTACCATAAAGGCTGCAAACAGTGCACTGCCAATGACTCTCTGCACATGTTCCTCAATAACTGGGTATGAGCGGACAAAGTGCTAGGCAGAGATGAAAGCAGACATTCAGTATTAGTGTGTGTGTGTGTGTGTGTGTGTGTGTGTGTGTGTGTGTGTGTGTGTGTGTGTGTCTGTCTGAATGTATGTATGCAGGTTTGTTAGTGACCTGTATTTAACTATAATAAATCTACACTTTTGGGCGAACATGCCCATGCGTGTGTGTTAATGCTTATTGCATGCGTATATGAAAGCATGTGTGTACCTCCAAGGCCAGACTGGCTTGTATTTGGGCATCAGTGTGTTCTCTGTTACCCATAGCGTACAGAAGATGTTGGATCACTCCAAGAGGGAGGAGCTCACGGGAAACCTCCTGACTGTCCTTGGCCAGTAAGCTTCAACACATTAATGACCATAAAAATATGACCAGCAGCTAAAACTATTACACTGAGCTAATTAAAGTCATTAAAGCAACATACTAGTAATACAAATTCAATATATATTACAGATATTTACACATCACTTGTTCTGACAATGTTGTGTAATAAAACATTCATTACATTATGTCTAGTTATATTGGACTAATATTTATGTCCGTACCGTATAGTTTTAGCTGCAGCAGCTTGTTGCACAAACGCAGGCAGAGATCCAGTCATCTTGATTATCTCAGACTCTGATGGGATTGTATGTATCAGCAAAATATGTTAATGTAACAAATTAGGTCACATTATGTCAAAAAATTGAGCTAGCACATGCTATGCTAGCACATAAATTGATGCGTTTGGGTAGGTTGAAAATTACATATCTGTATCAGAAATTGCGGATATATTAGTGATGAATAAAGAAACACTCTCAGGTCAACTCTCCGTTTAACTTATATTGAATGTATGTATTTAGTACTGGCGCCAGGGAGCAAACACCATGCACATCAAATACACAAAATAAAGTGTCAACTTGATCACAACCATTCCACTGGCCTAGTTATACCCACGGAAGAAGGGCGTGTATGGCTCCTCGAAGCTATCATGTCTTCCCCCCTAAACAACAAAATCCAGTGAGCACCAGTTTCCCACATAGCATATCTCATGAAATTGAGACAACCGAAGGTCTTCTAATCTTTACGACTGGACAGTCTGAACCTCCTCTGAGGTCGCAATGACCCTTTTGAGTTATTCAACTGATGATTTAACAGTGAATCAGCAATTTTCTACCATAATTAGCAGAACTCCTTCCTAAAGGAAATTCACTTCCTGTCACTGATCGGTCTGAAAGGGTCGCTGCACTGTATCAGCCTTTGGGAAAAAATGACTTACTACACTTTTAAAAAAAACAACACACTTATAGAACAAAGTGGTACCTTCCATATTGTGGAGCTGCTGTACTTCTTCTTTAGTAGGCCTCAGCAGAGAGACCAGTCCACTGAGCAGCACTGGCCTCACATCATAACACTTCAGGTCTAAGATCAGATTTATAGCTGCCAGAAACATACACAGGTAGAGAAGAGTTTTTGACAAGATTAAAAAGATAGAAATGTTTCAGACATAGCCACAATGGCTAGTGGATTAATTTGTCATTTTTAAAAAAAACATCCCATTAGCCACAGCAAAAGTTTACCAGCATGTGGTTTTAAATAATTTCTATGCTTACCTTCATCCTGAACCTCAGGCTGCAGGGACCTGAGCATGTTCAGCAGAGGTTCCACAATGCTGTGATGGGCTGTTTTCATTTTGGACTGTGAGAGAGGATAGTTATTATTATTGTATTTCTTCTAATGTCTTAAATATACCCGATTTTGCCAGGATATCCTTAAAAATTAAAAGCTATTCTTCAGTACTCTGGTTAAGAAAAGATCAAATAAATGCATGCTCTGAGAACAATGAAAGTACATGCTTGCATTAATATATTGCTTAGTGTGCACTCTCTTGCTTTACCTGCACAGTGTGTAAGGTGTGCAGGACCAGCTGCTGGGCCTTTGGGGAGGTACAAGTCATGAGAGCAATCAGACCTTTGTAGATTTGGATTTGATACTTGGGGTTTCCATGGGACAGGGACTCCAGGAGGGCCCATGCTGTCTCTTGGGTTTTATCTGTGTTTGACTTAGCCAGACACTCTGCTATAGCTTTCACACCTGCAATAATGTAGGGCAAAGCTGATATGTCTCCTTCAGTGCTACACAAGTCATCCAAATGGTAAATGGAAAGTACTTGAACAGATCAAGTCATCTGACAATACAGTAGATAAACCAGAGAAAAATAAAAATAAATCTGGTTGTAAATAGTTTTTGAAAAGCAGCTTATCTGCATGCCAGGATGAAACAGTGCTAAATATACAGCTATATATACACACACACACACGCACACACACACACACACACACACGTATATATATATATATATATATATATATATATATATATGTGTGTGTGTGTGTGTATTCCAGGAAGATTCTTTATAAAATTTACCATGGCTTTCACAGATAATCTCTTTGTACTTGCGACCAGCATTTGAGACAGTGAGCAGAAGACGGAGGGCCTCTGCCTTTTCTTCCTCTTTGCTCTGAGAGTGGCTCAAGATGTCCAGGAGAGTGAGAACACCTCCATCCTCCAGGAACTCCATTAGGTACTGATCACTGAGGAATGTGACAAAAGTGTGTGACTGACAAAAACTGCATAATGGGGCACAAATACAGTCGTTTACAGTAGTATTTCATCTAACTCACTGGCTTGATGAAGAAAGGAAAATCCCAATTGCTTTAAGCTGCAGTCCTAAGAATGTCCCAAACATGTATCTGAATATTCAGTGAAGGACTGGGTCTCAGTTGATTACATAGTCAATTCAGTCAATTTGATTTCAGCAACAATATAGTTAAATGTGTGCATGTATGCAGTAAAGGACATGGGGAAAAAAGTAGAAATAATTATATTTGGATTCTCATAAGTCTATGACATTGAAGATATAAAAAAGTTTAAAAATTAATCATTATTGTTACATTCATGCATTGCAGAATACCATATGCAATTGTTTATATAGTACATATTATTGAACATGTTGTTTCTATAAGCTTTTCTGCTGTTATACAAGCGCCCACATTCAGCAGGGGCCCCAAAAAGTGTGAGGACAAATACCTGAACATTTATGATCTTCAAATTCACATGTTATTAAAGTTTGGTTACGTTTGGTTTTGACACTGATTTAGAAATGTGCCCAATACAACAG
The DNA here is from genome assembly GCF_020085105.1 of Siniperca chuatsi. NCBI lineage: Eukaryota > Metazoa > Chordata > Actinopteri > Centrarchiformes > Sinipercidae > Siniperca > Siniperca chuatsi. The sequence continues at coordinate 19,418,030 of NC_058047.1, forward strand.
GCCAGTGTGTTTAAGTTGAAGCACCACTATTCAACAGTGACACGGAGCCCACGACATAGATTAAGAAAGGATACGTGAGTCTCATCCAGGTGGTGAGTCGAGCCAGGAAGAGGCTGGCAACCTGCGCAAACTCCAGCTCCAGCTCATAAAATGTCTTCCCTGTGTTTTGAGTCAGGAAAGTGTCCAACATGCGGCTGCGGACTGTCCTGTCACCACGGTCCCATTCTCGAAGAAAACTGAGTACTTTGCCGATATTCGCTTGTTCTTCCTGTGTTGACATCTTGTCTGTCTTCCTTCTTTTCACGTTGGCGAACTCAAGTTAACGTTATTAAGTTTTGTTTAGCTCCGAGAACCAGCAGAGTAGGCTACTGGTTGTATCTGCTCTGCAAACTGTTTGTTAAAAAACCATAATCAACCTAATGACTGAATATTTGCCTATAAAAACAGTCTTCATTTGCTCCATGTCTTCTTCCACTTTGTTTGTAGCAGCTAGCTAATGGGTTGCTTAGCAACGCCGCCACGATCTTCGGCTCTCTGATGTTTTTAGCCAAAGCATTAATCAGGATATGATTGTTTTTTTAAAAGTAGCCTATAGTTTTAATAATATATGATAAATGTATATAATTTAGAGCAGGAAATGTCCCTTATGTAACATTTTGGTAGAAAAAGTATTTACATAAAAGAAGGCTATTTTTCCAAATTCCAGTTCACTCTCTTTAGAGAGGAAAATTTAGCCTAGTTCTGGATCTTAATGTATAATAAAATAAAGCCCTTCACTGACTCATGATAGTTGACTAAGAAATCAATATGTGAGACCTATAGTTTGTGTTGTATTATCTCTCACTTGTTTAGTTACATATTAGCAATATTACCAGCATTATGGAGCCAGCAATGTAGCATGAAGACCTCTCAAGATGTCCCTGCAGTCATTTGTTATTCAAGAGAGGGATAAAAGTGACAAGGTAAGGTTTAAATGTACAAATAACTGACTAATCCAAACTTTAAAAATGTATGTAGTTAAAGGAAAAATACAAGTCTTAAGATAAGATTTAAACTACTCAACAGAATCAAACTCTCTGATGTCAACAGGAAGTTGATTCCAGAGACAGGAGGTGCAATAGAAGAAGTCCCTGCAGTCTCCTGTGACCTGGGTTTCCAGAGGTTTGTGAGCCCATTCAGGGGTTGTGGAATACAGAGGAATTGCCGATGTATCGTCCTTTATCATGTTTTTGTATTGCATAATAAAGGGACTTTAAAGTTCAAATTTTATTTTCTATTTCTACCATTGTCACTTGCCAAGGCATTGTTGATGATGAATCCCTAAATAAATATGTTAACATAACTTCATGGCACCATAGAAAAATTTCACATTTGACCTTTGTTGGACATACATAAATATTTCATGTGTGGTAAAAATCATTGTATAATTGAAAATTAAAAAAATGGCCTATGTGAGAATAAAATGTGGTGTCAGATTTCAACTGTTATTCTGAGAAACACCCCTTTAGTGGGTGTGGTGATTAAATATCTGCATACAATGTGTTAAACTGTGCACAGATTTCCCCAATTTATTTCTTCAGTGAGAGACCTTTCTTCAGTTCACTTCATTTTGAGTTCTGGTAAGTTCATTCCTATTTTTAACCAGAAAAATGTATAGGCTACCGCAAATAATATGCGATGCCACTGCATATTATTTGCATAGAGAAAACATAAAATAAGAAAATGTTTTTGAATACAGTAACTTAGTTCCTGTTTTACTTCTTTACCCCAGTGCACTGCAATCAAAATGAAAGAAAATACTTTATTATTCTTCTGCATTCTTTTGCTGAGCGTCAGCTTGTCCGCTGGTGAGTAAACTGTTCTTATCCTGTGAAGCTGTAATACCTCTGTGGTTGTTTTTTAATGTCTAAGCACAGCTTAATTTAACACCACCACGCGTGAGACAAATAAATATAAATGTACTCTTCTTTGAGTGAATAAACAATATTCTCAATGGCAATAAAGGTGGAAGTTGTAAACCCAAAACACTCATAATTTAAAAAAAAAAAAAAATCAACTTTAAAATTAACTGTCAACTGGTATGAAGCAATCTGGGCTCGTTTTGTAAATGAAAGTGGAGCCAATATACAGTTAAGACAACACTGGTGATTCATAAGTCACATAACATGTAACATTGATTCAACACTGACATTATTCATAGGATAAACCTATGTAAATGTAAGGCAAAAACTGAGCTCATTACATTACATTTTTCTTTAGGTCACGAGGAAGGTTTTATTAGGCTGGCTAATGGTCAAGATCACTCTGAGGACTGTGTGGAAGTATGCATCTTCCATGGAGAAATAAAGGATAAAATGTCAGACGCCAATTTCCCCTCACAACAAAATCACTCGCTTTGCCCATAGTGTGTGAAGGATATCAGTGATGAAGATTGCTCAAGTGAAAGTGAAAATGTCACTTGCCCTTCTTTGCCAGCTGTTAGTTTGAAGATTGAGGAAAAGAACAGTGAGATGGAGGGACGTATTTGTTACAGCAATAGGCTTGTTGTGTGAAGGAAGGTATGTGGTCCACATTGATGAATTTAATGCTGTTGATGGTGAGAATCTTGTATTTGTACCAAGCAGCGCAGAACAAGTCTATAAATGCCCCTGAAACCTGTTCTCCTACCAAGTGGTGGTACATCCTCAGTACTCAACAGATTAGTTTCTGTTTCAGCAAAACAGAAACAGAACTTCAGTAAAGAGGATATGGACAAGTATGATTTATGGACAGCATATAATCTTTTATACAAGGGAAGTAAAACATGATGACCAAACTTATCCTGTGCGTGAGCCTGCCAGGGGCGCCTCACAGGAACAGTGGAAACTAGCTGACAGTCTGTCTTGGTCTGTGTGTAGAGCACCCGCCTGGTGCTGTCTGTACCGAATGTCAAACTCAAAGCCAAAATCAGGGTGCAAGAAACGCAAGAAAGACATGCAGAAAGGGGCTGAAAGAGAGAACAAAGGGTGACAATTTGTTTCCCAATGTTTCTCCAAGAAAGGCAAGTGCCCATGTTGTGTCCATGAGAACCTACACAGCCACATTAGCATTTTGTAAAATAATATCCTGGCTTAATGTTGAACCCAGTTCCAAGCTAGCTACAAGTACAATATCACTGGTGGTTTGATTTCGCTTAAATACACTCTATAGATTAGCATTATCCACTTACAACATTCTTAGCATTACATTTTGATTATTTAGCTGAAATTTAAGCAATACTTAAATCACTTTGCAGGTGTGGTTTGTTACAGCAATGTAGCCTACATGGGTGCTCTATGGGGGCCCAATATTATATTCTGTCATGGGGGCCAAAATCTCTGGGAGCATCCATGAGCCCAGCTGCAGTTTCACAAGTGTTATGGGATATGTGGTTCAGTTGTTCAGGGCTGATAATTGTGTTTGTGATGGCTGCCTTGTTTTCATTTCTCTTTGCTTTGTTATGTGATGATGGTAGAGGAAAGTCCATCGTAATGTTGCTTATGTTCTTAAGTATATCCTTTATTGTCTGACAGTAATACAATTTGTGGTAAAAGAATAAAAGATCATATTTGATTTATTTTGTTATAATTTATTATTATCCTTTATTAGGTACTTGCACACTTAATAGATAGCATTAGTGCTACATTTATAAGATGTATTTGATTTATTGATTCATTGAGTAATTATTTTACAATATCTGAAAAACAACATATGTAAATGTATCAAGTTTGAGAAAAAGTCAGCAAAAGGCAGGAAAGGATTCACACATACATGCTACGTACTGTAAAAGGCTTGTAGTGTGAAGGGAGGTTCGTGTTTCCTATGTTAGATTTAAAGTGTTTGATTGTTACAGTCAAAGCATTTGTTCTAACAAGCAACAGTATGACACAAGTCTGTCTATGTTTAACACTTTCGTTTGGCCACATCAATAAAGAAGGGAGGGAAGAGGATAAAGAAGTCACTGAATGCATTATATTGAACTTCAAATTTCACATTTTTAGAGATATATCAGCTTGTCTGCTGGTGAGTAAACTGTTCTTATCCCGTGAAGCTGTAGTATCTCTGTTGTTGTTGTTTTCATGTCACCACCATGTGTGAGACAAATAAATATAAATGTTTACTGGCTTATCTTCTAGAGTGAATAAACAATATTCTCAATGGCAATAAAGGTGGAAGTAACAAACCCAAAACACTCATGATTAAAAAAAATATTTATACAATGTATTTTAAGTAAAATAATATAATTTGCTACTTTGTTTAATCACATCCATTGCAAATTCTTCAGTTCCTAAATGGCAAAATGTGGCTCTATTAACTGTCAACTGGTATGAAGCAATCTGGGCTTGTTTTGTAAATGAAAGTGGAGCCAATATACAGTTCTAGATGGCAGACAACACTGGTGATTCACAAGTCACATAACTTTAATATCGATTCGATAACATTGACATTATCCATACAATAAACCGTAAACTTTTTATAAGAATGACCAGTTTTACTGTAAATGGAAGGCAAAATGGAGTTTTTACTTTAGTGTAAATACAGACATTTTTTTCATCTTTTTCTATTCGAATTGAACTCATTGAAGACAGATGGCTAAACTTGGTTATTATATTAAATTTTTCTTTAGGTCATGAGGAAGGTTTTATTAGGCTGGCTGGTGGTCAAGATCACTCTGAGGGCCGTGTGGAGATCTTTCATGATGGAGCTTGGGGGAGCGTGTGCGATGATGACTGGGACATAAATGACGCTCATATAGTGTGTCGCCAGCTCCAATTCCCTGGTGCAACAGAAGCTCTAGCATCATCTGCATTTGGCAATGGTAATAAAGCTCAATTTGACTGTGACCCTCTGAAACTCAAAGCAGTACGGTACAATCATACATGTGCCAAACACTAATGATGAAAACCTGTCATTTGAACAGTATTTAGTACAAATGGCTATATTGTCACTATCTGATTTTATTCTGTGATTGATTTTGTGTTAGGGGATGGTAACATCTGGATGGACAATTTAGGCTGTATTGGGACAGAGATGAACCTGCTCCACTGTACATTTCCCGGTTGGGGGATCCATAACTGTGGTCACAGTGAGGATGCTAGTGTTAGATGCCAAAAAGGTAAGGCAACCAATGTTTAGGCAAGAAGTATGCATCTTCCATGGAGAAATAAAGCATAAAAAGTCAGACTCCAATTTCCCTTAACAACAAAATCACTCACTTGGCGCATATTGATCTCTTTCAGGGCCAGAACCTACCAACAGGAAGCTAAGCCACGAGTATGATTTGGACCACAATGCAAGCCTCTCTCGTCAGCTGGGGGAGCTGTTCGACAGTGGACGTGACTGTGACTTGAACATTGCTGTGGTGGTGAATAACAACACCGTTGAGACAATCTGTGCTCACAGGGTCATCCTTTCTCTGAACTCAAACCTCAAAACTTCACAGCCAGACTTCAGCAGCCTCAGCCTTGATGTCACTTCTGACTGCAGTCAACACGCCAACAACTTTGTCAGGTAAAAGTAAACTTGTGACTTTAAACTTTTTTGTCATGTAAACCTGTACCTGATTTGTAGTCACTCTCTGTCTAATTGTATGCACTGAGTTAGAAATATCTGAATTTTGCTAATGAAAATGTTTACATTTCAGATACTTCTACACAAGAAAGATCAAAGACACACTATCCTCTGCCCAGTGCATTTTCAAGATGGCATCCAACTGGGGTCTGACAGAGCTTCACAATGAGGTTGCAAATATTTTCAGACTGTTTCTTCCAGAGGATGCCACTTTCCACAGTCAGAACTCTTTCTACCAATATGCAGTTTTTATAGGTGACGAGGCACTACAGGAAGTTTGTCTTCGCTACCTGGCGTGGAACTATGAGGCGCTGATCCGTTCCCCAGCCTGGACAAATCTTCCATTTGGTCTTGTCAAAGCTCTTCTGTCTCGCTCAGACCTTGTGGTAAGTAATGAAACTGTCATCCTGAATGGACTGGAGAGATGGGTGGCAGCCCAAGGAGACACAACTATTCCTGAGATCCTTCTGAAGCTCATCCGTTTCCCAATGATACCAGCTGAGGACTTATACACACTTGATGGCTCACAGTACCAGGCCAGCAAGTTGCAGGGGTTTCAGTTTAATGCTCTGCCCTTCACGACATTGCTCAATGACCTGAGGGAAGAACAAAATGTCTACACATCCAGGATTTACACTGGCATGCCATGGAGCTTTACCTTCAACTACCACGTCGTCAAAGCTTACAAGGATTTAGGGTTTTACACTCTTCATGGCCAGCGCATCAATATTCTGACATCTGATTTCCAAACATCTGTTCATAACAGTGCCTATTTTGCTTTTCACAACATGCGCTGGAAAACAAAAGTATATATCAGTGATGAAGATTGTGAAAGTGAAAATGTCACTTGCCCTTCTTTGCCAGCTGTTAGTTTGAAGATTGAGGAAAAGAACAGTAAGTTACCCAGTAAGATGGAGGCATGTATTCGTTACAGCAATATGCTTGTTGTTAAGTGTGAAGGGAGGTATGTGGTCCACGTTGGTGAATTTAATGCTGTTGGTGAGAATCTTGTATTTGTACCAAGCAGCGCAGAACAAGTCTATAAATGCCCCTCAAACCTGTTCTCCTACCAAGTGGTGGTACGTCCTCAGTACTCAACAGATTAGTTTCTGTTTCCTCTGGGAACTTCAGCAAAGACATATGGACAAGGATGATTCACAAACAACATATTATCTTTCATACAAATTAAGTAAACATGACCAAGCTTGCCCTGTACATGAGCCTGGCTGCAGTTTCACAAGTGTTATGGGATATGTGGTTCAGTTGTTCAGGGCTGATAATTGTGTTTGTGATGGCTGCCTTGTTTTCATTTCTCTTTGCTTTGTTATGTGATGATGGTAGAGGAAAGTCCATCGTAATGTTGCTGATGTTCTTAAGTATAGCCTTTATTGTCTGACTAACAATTTGTGGTAAAAGAATAAAAGATCATATTTGATTTATTTTGTTATATTATCCTTTATTCAGTACCTGTACACTCAACACATACCATTAGTGCTGTAAGATGTATTTGATTCATTGAGTAATTATTTTACAATACCTGAAAATCATCATATGTAAATGTAGCAAGTTTCAGAAAAAGCAAAAGATTCATACATAGGCCTACATGTAAAAGGCTTGTAGTGTGAAGGGAGGTGTGTGGTTCCTACAGTATGTTAAGTTTTAAGTTTTTAATGGTTAGTCTCAATGGAGCATTTGTTCCAACAAGCAACAGTATGAGACAAGTCTGTCCATGTTTAACAAACCTGTTCTACAAACTGCTACACCATAAGTAGAAGGAGGATAAAGAAGCCACTGAATTCATTATATTAAACTTCAAATTTTACATTTTTAAGAAAAGTTAAGGTTTCTCTAAATGATGTATTTTTTGTGCCAAACTTTTGTTAAGTCCTTTTAAAAATAAAGTAAACATTGTAATTCTGCAACATGACTATTTTTTCAAGGTTGTATCAGGAAAAAAAAAAAAAAAGATTCAGATGTAGGCAGTACATATTAAAAGGTATACCGTGGTTGGCCGCGAAAGCGCGACTAGGACAGTGGAAGTGAAGTGGTAAGGTTCCGTTTATTTAGGAAATACAATGAGTAACCATGAGTGTGGAGGTAATTGCTGAGACCAGAGGCTGAAGAGAGCAGGCAGGCGGAGGAAGGGCAGCGGGCTGAGGTGGAGCAGAGGAGAGCTGCAGTAAAGCCCTTCCGGGAAGCCGGTGGGCAATTGGAGGCAGGTGAGGAAAACGAACCTGGGCACAAGGAGACAAAGAGTTAGTCAGGAGTTGAGATATCATGCAGGTAATTTCTCTAGGACGGTAGTCAGGAGCCGAGCCATATTACGGGTAGATATACTGTCAGGTGTTGATTGTGGATGGAGAGCAGGTGAGCAGCAGCAGATGGGTAGCAGGTGTGTCAGTCGCTGATTGGAAGTTCCTCGGAGGCCACGCCCCACAGCACACACACACACACACACACACACACACACACACACACAGACAGGAGGGGAACCAACAGGGGACAAACAGACAGAAACACTAGGACTGGTACAGCTGTACCAAGACAGTATAGCGTTTGTTACAGTTATACTTTCAAAGAATGTAAAATCTTTGTTCAGTAATACTGTAATAAACTGTGGTTTTAAGACATATTTATACATGGTTGTGTTAGTACAAATACTGTATTCTGAATTATACTGCTGCGTTGCGTTAAAATGAAGTCTCATTCATCCTCATCTGTGCTTATATTATATTCGTGATAGCAGGGAAGGAGACCTGTCATTTTCCTAACATTTTGTTGCTGGCTGAAAGATTGTTGAATATGTGTGGTATAAGAGATCTTAAACTAATGTGGATAGTGATACTAATGTTTTGGGCTCGCCCTCTGTATTCCCTCACAGCTGAAAATTGCATTCACATAGTACAACAGGGTTGGAGCTGCTGAGCTGATCCATACCAAAGAGCCATGGGAACACTGCAGCATCTCTGCCATGTCAAAGCAAGACACAGTAGTAGTAGTAGATTTACCTGACCTCTGTTGGGGCTCCTGACTTATTTAATGGAAAATGGCTCCATCTTCTGGCAGCACGGCCCTAAGGTCTAAAGTAGTGATGGCTTCACCTCTATCAACATTCAATATCTACTTGAAGAGATCAGATGAGGCACACCCAGTGTACGCAATTCCTGTAATCTGACTCCGAGGATAAACATGTGTCACATTGCATCTAAACTCAGGTTTTGCATACTGTCACTAAGTTCACTTGAGATTTGAACTGACGAAGAGCACAAAGACAGGGTCTAGAAGAAACAAATATTTGTGAAACATGGTGCCACTGTCAATAATATACTGTCAAGTATTGAAAGTAAAAGTAGAAGCAAAATGTTCTTAAGTCAAGTTCAATTGGGCCCCAACAACACATTTTACCCCAGGTCCAATAACAGGTTAATCCAGCCATGTTGTTGGATAGTTTAATCTCTAAAAATGGATCATATTTAATATGATTATTGTATGTTCAGTCATAATGTGAAAATTAACAAGTAGGCTAACTATAGGCCTATCTGTCAAACAAATGTTTGGCAGAAATGTCTAACTGAATTTTCCTCCGAAATGTATGGAGTAGATGTTTAAAGCATCATGAAGTGGAAATACTCAATAGAAGAAGTACATCAATATTATATAGTACTTTAGTAAATGTGCGTAGCCTACTTAGTTTCCACTGCTGAACTACGGATTGATCTGACCCCATTAGAGGTTTTTGGAGCTAAACACATATGATTGTCTCCTGTTGTGCGAACACAGGCCTATATTACCACCACGTGGGGGTGAAAGGAACTGAACCCAGTCAGGACACCGCGCTGGAGGTTTGCTGCCCTCCGCAGGCTGCTTCCCGGTAAACGTGCTTCTTTTCGGAGATAAAGAAGAAACATCTCGGTGTAATGAAGAAAACCACAGTAACATAGTAAAGTACGGGACAAGGTCGTATCATAACACCACACAAATCACTGGCCTTAGTGTGTAGTGTTTCTCATATACAAAGACCCCATAATCTTCAGGATGCACTTTTAATCTGCCTAAATGCCAAATAGCGGTTGGTTCACGCGCACGGGGCGACACTTCATCTGTCCGGAGGAAACGCAGATTTATCGCTACATTGTTTACATTTTTAATAACATTTAAGACATTTTCCACAACCCCAAACGATTATTTCATCTTATCAATGACTGTGTGGTATTTTTAGTGTAATGGTTGTGTGAATAATGGCAGATAGACCGGCATGGCACGTCAGAAGAACACAGGGAGAGTGACAAGGACGGGGAGAGGGAGAAAGAAAGGGGAGGGGAACTGACATTAAAGCAACACAACAAGGAAACTACACTGCAGAGCCACAGACGCCTTCATTTTATGTTTTTGAATAATAGCCGGAGCTAGTGAGGCGAAGTGTATCTGAAATCTGCCCGGAGCTCAACCCCACACAGCGTCAAGTGCCCTGGAAAAGAGCCGCTTTTGACCGAGTTGGATTTCTAGGCACTCTCCGACGCTTTCAGAGATATGGGTGAGAATAATGAAAGAGGGGTTTAATTGTAATTCTGAGGGAAAGTAAGAGAGGGGGAACAGGCCTCTTCTTACGGAGAGAGCCATGCCCTGATGGGAGGTGGAAACAAAGGCCAACCGCATAGCTTAGCCGTAATTAATGAAATGCCAATTTAGATGATCATTTGGCTATTTTGTCCCCTTGAGATTCCTTTCACAATGATGGGACTGCTATCATTTTAGCATGCTGCAGTTATGAATGATGCTGGCTGCCATTACAGTGGAGCTTTCATTATAAAGTCATAATTAAAATAAGCGGACATTTGCATTGGCTTTGTTCCTGATGTAACTGGGATATACAGATGTTTAACTGTAATCAGGTGCTTTGGCAAATTTTGAAGCCTCTGTGTAATATGACCTTTCACAAGAGGCTGTTGAATGAGAAAACATTAAGTAAATGCATCCTAACCTGCCAAGATTATTGTTTATTATTATTATTATTGTTTCCCACATATCAGTCCAGCAGACTGGAGCACATTAGAATACATGTTGTGTGAATGTTTTATATGTGTGTTTCCTCAGGATCAGAGCCACCCAGCTCTCCACAGGTGGTGGAGGATGGAGGAGAGGAGGATGAGGAGGAGCTGAGTGGAGGGGAGGAGGCAGACCTGCGTTCCAGCTCCGGCAGGGGCTCCCTGCTGACCCGGAGAGGCATCACCTTGAGAGTGCTGCTCAAGGACGGCCTGGTGGAGCCGGGGGACGGTGTGCTAGCCATCCACTACCTGGTAATAACACACATCACAACTGGGTACAGTAAGAATGTTGTTATTCATTATTTATGCAAGTATTGTATCATGTGAGGTGGCATTTGTTATTCACGTCAAGCTAAAATGACACGATACACTGGCAATGAAAAGCACTAAGCAGTGGCTTAAAGGAGTAGACCCACATGCATGTCTTGTTTTTTGATTTCAAATGTCTCTCTTCTCTGCCCCCTCAGGGTAAGAACTTTGTAGGAGACCTGTTGAATGATGGGAAAATCAGATGGGTGGAGACAGGCCAGATCTTCAACTCCCCCAGCGCTTGGGCAACACACTGCAAACGTCTGGTCAACCCAGCCAAGAAGTCTGGCTGTGGCTGGGCGTCTGTACGCTACCGGGGACAGAAGCTGGTCCAGTACAAAACCACCTGGCTGCACAAATACCAACCCAGCGCAGACATGGTGAGAGGAGAACAGCGGAATTTGTAACTTTTTAGTTAGTATATAGCCTCAAATATATGAGACAACATATTACTCTAAGCAGTATCAAGTTTAATGTGTGTCGAGGTCAAATATCATGACCCAAATTTGGACTTAAACAATGAAAAGACCAAAAGGTGCTTCTAAACAGCTTATTTTTATATGATTTAATACCAAGACAAAGTAGCTGTTTCAGGTTTACATAAAGTTGAACAGTTAGTTCATGGATCAGTATGGAGACTGGGCTTTTGCTTTTGGCTGTGCATGACTCTTGACATGCAGAGAGAAGAAGGGAAAAGCTGAGGAGAAACAAAATAAGGGCTGATTGTTAAAGGGGCATGATGAAATCAGTAAGAGGCAAAAGAACAAGGCCCCGTTCTTCGAACATGGAAACCGAGAGATCCAGATTTGAATGTTGACGATTTGACATGAGTCTGGATTTTTTAGTTTATTGACAGTTTGCTGGATCATGATCAAGACGTTTTACGGTGAACCCCAAACATGAACAAATTTAAAAATAGAAATAACAGTATGAATTAGTTACGCCACATTTGAAGAACAGGGTCCAGTACTTTGCTAATCTAAAAATAAAGTCTCCTCGTCACAGGTCCTGGCCTCACTGTGGACATGAGCTGTGAGCAGGTTTCCTTCTCAGAAGATTTTAGGGGCCTGAAGAGGTGAAAGTATCCAGAGCTCGACAAGAAAAAAAGCAAAAATTTGAAATTTTCCCCTTCTTTTCTTTTGTATCTCTTTGATCATCACAGTTAAAAATCTCCATCTTATCAAGTCATTTCTGTCGATAATTTCTTCCTAAAAAACTAATTTTCTAAAACAAGTGAAAAAGAATAGCAGGTACGGAGAGAGGGAGTGTTTACAATACTAATCAACTTCAAGAATTTTCTAGAAATGAGTGTCTGTGTCTTGAAACAAGAAAGAAGAGGTTGCTGCTCTATAATAAAGAAAAATGTAACTTGATTTAGAAAGTTCTTGAAAGAAATTGACTTACATTGGAAACATGAAATATTCTGGAAATATTCTCACTGCACTGGTAGATTTTGTTTCACTTGTTTTAAGGACAGAAGACTTTATTCAAGACTTAATTTTTGCAATGAACTTGTGACCCCTCAGTTTTATCTTGGTGACCCCGAGGTTGGATTACTGCTGTAGGGTACCTGTATGTCCAAATCTTACCTAATGCGTTATACTGTCTATATCACTGTATCTACACGATCCTATGCCCTATTACGTTTATTTCTTGTGATGCCAGAGCCTGGTGAGTGAGGAGGATGATGACGAGGATGAAGAGGAAGGGAAGACAGCTGTGCAGGCAGATGAGAAGAACAAAAACAACAAACCTGGATTACATGGTATAATTCTCTTCTCTTCTAACTTAAAATATACATGTTTCATATTTGTGTGGTTTCAACAAACTGGAAAACAAATCTAACTGTTGCAGACGTGGTGGTTTCACGGAGAACAGACAGAGAGAGAATTCCTGTCAGATATTGCACATTGGGCACCAGGGATGCTACCAGGTACTGACTTTTATACAGAAAGATCAATGTAGTTTTATGTGACCAACGTAGTCTTCTTGCATGGAGTGAATTAGAGTGTGATAGACACTAACTTGTATCCTCAGAGATCCACACACACTGGTGGAGCTGTCAGCCTTCTCAGCCATCAACAGATTCCAGCCTTTCAATGTAGCCGTGTCCAGTAATGTACTGCTGCTAATGGTGAGTAACAGCCGTATCTAAAACAGGGTAACTGAATTCTGACAAACAGTTTAGAGACCAAGTTACCTGCTTTTTATCCTCATCAGGACTTCCACTGTCACCTGACCACCAGTGAGGTGGTGGGATACCTCGGAGGACGATGGGATACCAATACACAACGTGAGTTTGACTTAACCCTAGAGATAAGAAAGTAACTGTAAGAAATATACATTAGTAGAAGATAAGAATGAGGCCATCCTTAACCCCGGCACCTTTCTCTCTGTGGTCGATGTATTTCAGTGCTGACGGTCTTGAGGGCTTTCCCCTGTCGGACCAGGCTGGCAGACAGAGACTCTGCTTCTGCTGTGGAGGAGGAGGTAACACTTGACAGCATTTATGCCTTCAGAAAACATGAAGGTGAATGACACCCATTTTAAAAATGTACAAGTTCGTCCTGCGCCGCTGGACAGTTCAGCAGCCAGCACTTGTCAACATGCATATCTCTTTCCAAAAGACAGAAACCAAAGACCTGACTATTGAATTTCCATCACTGGGAAGTTAACACTGACTGCTGTGCTGAGTGTGTTAACCACCAAAGATTTTTGCACTTAAATTAGGTTTAAATACTAATTAATTTCTGTTAACAATCTTAGAATATAAACTCCAGCAATATCAAAAATTCTAGTTTTTTTCATGAAGTTGCAGCTACAAAACTGCAAACCACAAAAGTGTTTTAAGATCACAAGCACTGACATACTGTAACTGTCCAGGGATACAGACCTTTATATGAAATCTCTCCCTTATGTTCTGTGCACTAATATTAGCAAATTTATAGCAAGTGGACCAGTTATCAGAATAGGAAATGCAAAAATTTGACATGCAGTTGAAAGCCAAACCATAAGTGTCAAAACAAAATTCAGCTGCATGTTACAATTTAGGGTTTTTCCAATTTAGCAAAATGTTTCCCCAACGATTAGAATTGTTCATCCAGTTATTGCTGAGCTCCGTCTGTGAACTGGCAAAGTCCATAATAATTACTGTGGTAGTACACATTTATTTACTTTCACTCAAGTGAAACAACATTAAGGCATAAAGTTAGGCTTTTTTCTAATCAGCGTCAGTCATGTTACCTCTGCTCCAGATCTGTCAGAACCTGTTCATGCGCGGGCTGTCGTTGGTGGGCTGGTACCACAGTCACCCGCGAGGTCCAGCTCTGCCGTCGCTGCAGGACATCGACTCTCAGATGGACCATCAGCTGAGACTGCAGGGTTCAAACAACGGCTTCCAGCCCTGTCTGGGCATCATCTGTGGTAAATGCATGCCTTTATATACAGTGTGGGACTATATTGATGTGAGAGATTATTGATATGTACAGGGAAATTCTCTTTGAATACCCTTCCACAGAGAGCTATGAAAACAGTTAAACAGATAAAAGACACTTTATTGATCTCATGCAAGGAAATTAAATAGTATTGCTGAAATAATACAGTATACATTACAAAGCAGGAGATATAGAGGATCTCTCTACAATACATGCATATTAATTACAGAAGTGTACTGCAATGTCAGAAACAGTGACCCACAAGTTGCACTACCCGAAAAATTGCACTCCAATAAGAATGGAATAAGGTGATGGGGTAAAGTGTTTACAGATAGCAGCATATGCATTTGGTAATGGAATACAAATATTGTACTTGAATGAGACTTGAATAAGGAGTAAAGTGTCCTCTGAGTGTATAGCAGCAGTATTACACGTGGCATGTTGAGGCATCATCACTATCATGAACCTTGGTTGTCTCATTAAAAACCTGTTTGACCCCACTCTTTCAGGACCATATTATCACGGCAATCAAGGTGTGGCGTCCACAATAACCCCATTCTGGGTCGTACCACCGCCTGAGGTGAGGATTTCATGGGGATAGAACTGAAACTACTTACCTTCTTATTTCATAGCTTTAGTGGTTTCTGATACTGCTAATTTAGACAGACACTTGTGCTCATGTTTCTGCAAAACTTATGCATCATCTGCCTTCCTGCAGCAACGGCCTAATGACCACGGTATCCCAGTGGCTGTAGAGGTCACCTATGTACAGGACAACTTTCTCACCAGTGATGTTCTTAACGAGATGGTACTGATACTGCAGCCACAGTCCTGTAAAAATACTGCAGATAAATCTATATTGTAAATTATATTATATTACAAATAAAAAGGTCTGTATATTTCCTCCACAGATGCTGCTGGTTGACTACTACAGGGCAGCTCCCGACCTCGTCCAGTTCAGCCAGTATTGGTGTCCTGATACGACTATGATGGACAAGATCAAGGTAGGATGATTTATAGAAAACCTGAAATCTGTTGATGGTCCTGGCATCACTCACTCTTTCGGGACTTCATACACCCTCCAGCAGCTGACCTAACTTGCACAACCTTCTGTCTTCTTCCTCAGGGCTCTCTGAGTTGCCATGCTCCCAAAGACCAGGCCTACTCTCAGATCTTAGAGCATGTCTACAGTCAGTTGAACAACATGCACTGAGTGGATCTGCTGTGCATGCGTGCATGTGGCCGATCTCCATCATCAAGTCGTTCCATTTCAAACCCCTTTTGTGCAGCGCTGACGTGACTGAAGTGACGGATGTACAATGTAGAAACCTGCTTGAAAAACATATAGATGCCTTGAATTCTCTCATGCTTGAGTGATACTTAATTTTGACACAGCGTTATTGTGAGTTAAAAAACATTTCAGTGACTCTGAAAGTACTTAATCTAGTCATACTAGTAGCCCCAGGAGCTGGTATTTACCAACGATGAAAACAGAGAAATGTAAAATTCATACACAAAACCAGACCGCACTGGATCAGGGAGCATGAGACCAACAAGTGTTAAAAACCGATATTTTACAGAAGGACACTAAATAGAAGCATTTCATGGACCAGAAATCAGCCTGCCTGACCGGCCTCCTACCTTTTACACATGGACCTATGTGCCTATCTGTGCCAGTATCCTGTGGTATGAGCAGATATTGCCAGATATGTACAATGTAAACTTTTAATGTGTTGTAATTGCCTTTATAGACTAAACCAATGGAGCAAAGGTGAAAATGAGTAGTGCAAAATATACTACATTAGCAAAGTATGCAAATGTGTCTTGGTTTGACCTCAACTGTACTCTGCAATAGGTTTTGTTAATGTTTGTGTTCCTCAAGTCAAATTGGACAGTTGCAGCGTAGAGCAAGTAATTCCATTGTGCCAAGCAAACTTTTTTTTTATGAACCTGTGTTTGTGTGTGTGTGTGTGTGTGTGTGTGTGTGCGCGGTGTTGTGAATGTGCCCCTCTACTGTCTCCCTGTCAGGTTATGTGAGACATGAGTCCTGTTGGTTAGAACAGATATTTGCTTCCTCTTTACCTGTACTGTATTTATTACTAACTATGGATTGTGTGATGTACATGTTTGAAGACAGAGTAATGCCTTACGCCTGCTGATGATCCACAAAGCATTAAAATATACACACTGGAACTATTTAAACATGACCCTTAGTTCTTTGTTGACTTTATGAATGTCTGCATTAAATTTCATGGCAGTCCAGTTAATAGCTGTGAAACTTGAAAAATAGATCAGTGTGGTACTTTATCAATACCTGGTTCTTTTTCATTTGTAAAAAAGCATTGTTATTATTAATATAATTTTAATTATTACTTAAAAAAAGAATAAATTTAGAACATGATTGAAATTTATTTATATTTTAGATATACCAAAATATAGCAAGCAGCAATGTTTTCAACAGCAAAGTCACTAAAAACTCAATATCTCCCTGTGAACAAATCTAAAATCTAAATAAAATAAATAACATTTCTAAGATCAAAACACAGAGTGAAGTTAACAAATAATGTATAACACTGAAAGTATTCAGATCCTTTATTTAAGTAAAAGTACTAATACCACACTGTAGAAGTACTCTGTTACAAGTAAAAGTCCTGCATTGAAAATATTACTTAAGTAAAAGTATTTAAGTATAATCAGGAAAATGTAAAGTATTAAAAGTAAAAGTACTCACTGCAGAAAAATGGCCCCTGTGACTGTTATACTATTATATATCATTAGATTATGTTTACTTATGCATTAACGTAAACAGAAGGATTTTACTGTTGTAGTTGCTTGAGGTGGAGCTAATTTTTACCTATTTTGTATAGGACACTAATGATTATTTTCAATATGGATTAATCTGCTCATTATTTTTCAATTGATCGAATGATTGTTTGGTTTGTAAAAGCAGTGAAAATAGTGAGAAATGCCATCACAATTATCCAGAGCCCAAATTAACATCTTCACAATGCTTTGTTTCCAACCAACAGTGAAAACCTCAAACTTATTGAAAATAGATTAAAATAATTACCGCTAAAAGGAAAAGCAGCAAATCCCCACATTTGAGAAGCTGGAACAGACAGCTGAAAATATCGCTTTTATGTAAGTTTATGCTTGTTGAACGGCTGTTCTGATAAATTACTCTTATTGGCTTTTTACTCGAGTAAAATATTTCACTTCACCTGGGTTTAGTCTCTCCTCTGCGGCCTCTCTGCTCTGCTGTCCGCTCTGTGTGTGTGTAGGTGCTGCTAGCATGGCTAAAAATATTGTAGCATTTTGTGCATGAAGCCAGAAGAATATTTCCTTCTTTTTTTTGTCTACTCAGTTCAAATGTCTGAAATACAATTTTAAAGCCAGCCATGATTTGATGTTGGAAGACTTCAATACTGATCAAATAATACTCACAACAATAACACATTTTTCTTTTTTATTTATTGAAAGAAGGGGGAGGTGGGGGACAAGAAAGAAGCACGTACAAATACTTTGATAATAAAAGACAAAACATTGCGGTTAAATTCTGTACTCATACCAAAAGTAAAAAGGCAACTGAAATCTAAGAAATACATTTACAAGGTGTAATATAGGACTACATGCAAAGATTAATTTAAATGTTATAAGGTCTTGTATATAAAAAATAATACTACAGAGAGCCAGAATGATTTAATGCTGTTCAGAGGAGCATTTAAGACTGATTAACAAATACATAGCCCTTTAAAAAAAGAAATGAGTGGGACAATTTTTTCAAACACGGATTAAAATCTACATAAAAAACAGTTTCCACTGGTGGTCTGCTGATACACTTCACATTAGTCTAAACAACAACACCAAACTGCCGGTAGTGTCAGAAATGTGCAGAAATGTGCACACATGTATTTCATCTTTACACAGGAAAGTGCCAACGGCTAGAAATAAAACCAAAAGTAGAAAAGAAATTCTTGAGCATGTTCTTAAGTAGCTAGGTTAGGTTTTGGTTGCTGTGTTAGTTGCAGTACTTTCCCTCTGTTCTTGTCCAAAGGCACTAAAACAAATCTAGCAAGGACATTTTTTTTGATAACAGTGTGATCTAGACAGCACCTCATAAAGTCCTTTAACTTTGCCCTGAACTTGATACAAGCATTCAAATGTAGTAAGATCAGAGATGTAAACATATTTGACAAGGACCGCACTCAGGAGTGGGGAAAGTGTTTGGCAGCGTGGAGTGATTTACAAACAGATAGGAAGAGAGGAAATGTAGCAGAAAGATACTGCAAACAACTACTGAAAACTCAATCCCCCCCCCCCAGACCATTCAAAATTAGCTAAACTGATGATAACTGTTTGGTAAGGATTCATGTTTGGTTACAAAAGTTCTCCAAATTAGTCAAAATGGACAGCTTACAATAATTTTTCCCTTGATGTTTTCCCTTTCACTCCAGGTCTTTCCCTCATACTGTACAGTGTATGTTGGATAGGACTCCATCTGCAGGTGTGGACTGGGGCTAAATCCAGAACAAGGAACCGGCCTTGTCTAAATAGATTAACTAAACAGGAACGACACCTGTCTACATCAGCCCAATGTACTAACAAATAAATCGAATCGGAGCCGTTGAATCATCAGAATCACAGGGTAATCACAGAATAAGTTTCAAAGCACACATGAATTTCACATTCTCAAAGAGGGAAGACAGAAATAGTGGGACAATTAGTGACGAATATGAAAGACTGAGTCGCTGCCAGCAGCGTAATCTAATCAGGCACTGCACGGAGTTAACAGGCGCCTAAAACGGGTCAAAAGACAAAATAAAGGAAAAGGCTTAACATACTAAGACAAACAGGCCCAAAACTAAATGAATATATGGCTGTGTTACAGAACAAGCAAGCGATATGTTTCTATTGCATTTTATAAAGACTTTTTGGCTCTGTCTCCTCTGTTGAACAGACTAGCAGACAACCACTGAACAAATAATAATTCTGCATCTCTAGACAAAAAACACACTCCTGCCTTGAGTGACAAAAAGGTGCAACGTCTGCATTTAACTTTGGGTCTGTGTGTAATGGTGGAATAAGTCTGTCACACACACATCAATCTCATTTGAGGACCAAGGTGCAATTACAACACTTTCTCACATATTTACTTTTAAAACTACTGTAGTAGGTTGAGACTAATGTAAATCAAATACTGAAACAATAAAAGGAAACCACTTTATCAGGTCTGTTGTCTTCTGAAGCTATCATCTGTGCAAGGCTTAGACATAGATCTTTAAAAAGAGCATTACAAATAGGCCCAACCCCGAAAAGGGTCTAAATCACAAATATGAGGCCAATTTCAGCCCATGTTTCTCATTATGTGAATGCAATATTCTTTCTTTTTAGATACAACTAGTTAAACTACATTTCTAGGTCATGTGTAGTTTAGGTAAAAGTAATTCTCCGTCTCGCCAGCAGGTGGCATCAAGAGATGAGCTCCAGTCCTTCAGGGGCACAAACAAAGTTTTCAGTTTTGAAATGAGGATAATATCCAGTCAAGTTACACGATATTTACTGCAAGGTTTGAGTTGGCCTCTTCAGTCTGAAAACTGACCGTTAAGTTGGTGACCAACCTGAGTTTTAAACTAAATGCAGTCACACAAAAAGGATGATATGAACGTGTCACCACAGTCAGCATAATCAACAGATTCAATACAAATTGTCTTTACCATATAAGTAATTTGTGGTTAAAGAAAAATATTGCTTAAAAATGTGTCATTAGTGAGTCCTCAAGAAATGTTTCTGACTGCCAGATAACGGATAATGACATTTTGTGTCCATCTTTGATCCTTTTACCTTTAGGTGGAACAGGTTGATATTCTGGTCTGGACTTTGAAATGTGACCATCTTCTTCAGAACTCCAGATGACAAAAAGTGCTCGTCTGTGATGATGACGATGGAGCTGAAGGTGAAAATGAATATTCTGCGGACCATCCCTGGGCTTCACTTTCCTCCCTCGCTACTTATCTACTTGCTCTCTCCTTCTCCTCTCCATCAGTCTCCTCCTTGGCTCTCTTCCTCTCTTTACATTAGTGTGGCAACGGAACAAGGACCTCGACGTAGTTGAGAGGGAAGAATCCCGACTGGCCGTTCAGCATGCCCTCGTACCAGTTCTCGTCGATCTGATTGGTCAGGGTGATGATATCGCCTTCGCGGAAGCCCAGCTCTCCCTCGTTCTCTGGCTCAAAGTCGTACAGCGCCTTACAGCTTGGCTGCTCCGGGGCTGACAAGACACAAGCAAGGAGAGAAAGAATGAGGAAGATGAGGGGAAACGAAAAAAACTTGGATTCCAGGATGCTTTCAGACACAGTGAGGAGCAACAGCAGTGACAGTTTAAGGAAAAGGTTGTCACACAGCACAACAGCATGCAATCTATTGTATACTGTAGTTCATATTAGTATAACATTAGCATGTGGTACAGTCAGATCAACTTCAACACAGCATTGCAAACAAGCTCAAGTGCTGAATCTGACCAAAAACCACAACATCCTATGACACCAGGTTTCTGTATAATAGTTCTCCATTTATCTCTTTCTCTGTGACCTCACATAGATCAGCAGAGGGGCTCCACATACAGACAAACTAGGCTTTTTTGTCTCCAAACAATTTTCTCATTGTATCAAGTTTACCCCCACAGACTGCTGGGCAGGCTTGAGATGCGGAAAGCTTTGGTCACTCATTCTCTGTGTTTTACTCCATGCTGTATCAATTTACAGGGGCAGAAAAAGTTATGTAAATGATGTAATTGGATAGAACTAACTCTGAAGCAACTTAATGAAAATATTTCTCTATATGTACAGTAGGTTATATTAAAATAAATGCCAATTAGTGGCGAGTTCTCTGACAAGCATTTAGATAAACTGACAAATTGATAAATACTGCTAATTAGCTTACAAGCTAATATGAGCCACTTTTCCATCAGTGCTTATGATGTTGATTCAGTTGCTTCAAAGAGAACGACATTCTTAATTGTTTGTTATTTTGTCTTCCTCCTTAACCAGTTATGATAGCAAGGTCAAAACAGATTAATAAATGCATTTATGAGCAAATATTGATAGTTCTACTATAAACTCCTTATTTTAAACCTGCAATAAGTTTTTGTTGTGAACACAACACTGACATATTATCACCTTTTAAGTTGATATGACGAACTTGTTAGCAAACAGCTGCTTACAGTAGTTATGGAGCAACATTATAATTCATTTGGAGTCATGTTTCTGGCCACCTGATGAATGTAAGTCGATCATTCACTCTCTTTTTGCTCTATTTTTACTCTCAACCAATCTCCTGAGGGAAATATCTTGAGCTACCTTAGCAGCTAAATGTGCCACTATGTTCACCGGCTAGTCTCTAACTGTGTCTGTCTGCTGTTTGGTGCAAAGCAGGTAGTGTACAGTGGGTTTTTAGAGCTTTTTTGCTAAAAACAGCCTAAAACGACGCTGTGAGAGCATTGAGAGTGAAATAAAACAGTTGGAAAAGTTGGGAGCCGACAGCTAAACAATGAGCTGAATCTCACTATAAAGGGGAGCTGCAGATTCAGGTGATAATTCTCTGTAGGTTCATCACTATGAGGGACTCCTTTCACATTGTTTTCACTTTAGATACAGTACATTATTATAAAAATATCATAGCATAAAAGCAGTTTAAAGTAAATAGGATTAATTACAGTAATTTCAAAAAAGCAGTTTCTCCTCAATATGAATATGTGCTATATGAAGCAAGCTGCTCCAAAGTCAAACCAGTTCTACTCTGTATGGTCCCCAATTTAATGGGTTCAAAATAATCAGTTTACACATGGACACACAAAAACACAGATGACAGACAATGTTATGCATACTATGCAATATGGTGGTAGGACATAAAAACCCAAAAGCAGAAATACTGTTAGAACAAATACAGTAGTTTGTAATGAAAATTGGGTGATAAAAACTAAATGTGCTTCATACTGCCCGAATTGAGAACTCACAAACTTTGTGTTGTGCAAAAAAAGCTTCCACCTGTAAGCTGATTCCAACAGCTTACAGGTGACCTTATTCTTTCTAACACTAATTCTGATACTAACGGAAATACCAATACAAATAATAATTAATAACTAATTATAATTCTAGCACCAGCTGCTTTTTTCCTGCATTCCTGCAACTTACTAATGGTAATAATAATAGCACTAATATTTATTAATATAGTATTTTGTGACAAAAAGAGTAGTTTGGAAGTTTGTCAATTGTTCCTTGAATTATAAGAACATCCTGACTGTTCTTTTAGGATGTGTTAAATAACTGTTTTAGTCAACTGTGGAATAAGCCAGCGGTTGCAGAGACGTTGAGAACCTTTAGTAAGTCAGGTTGCAGTATCTAGAGTACAGGATGTGGATTTCATACAAAACCACATACATGCTGTAAAACTACACATTCACCATGAACTACCAATTATGTGTTGAACCTGTGAGAAGCAACTTGTATCTGTCTTCCTGCATTTCACACCAGAAGCTGTGCAAGCACACTGCACCATTTCAACAGAAAAAAAAAGGCCCACACAATTTGCGACTCACACAATCCGGGTTTCCGAAAGGACAATCTGGCCAAATGAAAAGACGGCTCTGATGATGTCACAGGAAAGTGGAAAAAGGTCAGTTGGAGAAAGGCCAGCCAGATGACAGGGCAAGACACACACTCTCACCCCCCCACCCCACAGAAACAAACAACCATTTTCTCATGGTCAACAACTGAGTGAGTCAAACATTCAGTGCATGCCACCATCAAGACTGAATTTGTTTCACATATTCCTGCTCAGTGGTGCTGATTGGTTGCAGGTCTTGAGCAATCATGGTGGCAATGCGGAGAGTTTTTTCTGTCAGATTTCTAAGCAGTGTGTTTAATGTAGGCACGCTACTTTGGGTTAGTCCATCTTCTGTGTGTGCAGAAAGAGCTGGATGTTTTGCTGTTGTTGGAACTCTGGTATAGCAGCTCTTTTCCACATATCTTATGCTGCCCTTTTGTGTGGCTTTGAGAGTGACATAATTGTAAGGATGAATACAAAATAATGCCAGAGAGAGATTATTTTGTTCTTTGTTTTGTCAAGATATCATCTGTTCCCTGATGCAAACAGTACTGTCAGCCACTTCATCATTTTGACATTAATGGTTATTTCAGATTTATTTCACTCAAGTTTTCATGGTAAAATTACAAAATACTGATACTGATGCTCACTAATGGATAATTAAAAACGTATGTTTAGAGCCCATCAGCTGTTTCTTACCTGAGTTGCGTGAAGGTGGCAGAGCCATCGAGGTTGTATAACCGCCGTTTGAATGGGTGTCGTCTCCAAAGTCAAAGATAGGTTTTGGTTTAGGTGTGTATTCACGTCTTGGTCGAGTCTGAGCCTCATTCATCCTATTCAAAAAAAATTTAAGTTTTACATTTCCAAACCTCCACAGTAAATACAAAATGATGTGTGAAGTTACCAAGACTGAACCAGAACTAGACTTGAAAAGCTCTAAGCAGAAAGCTGCACAGTCAGATGTACTATACAGTATGTTGGTATTTGTGTGTGTCAGGTTTCAATTACTGCACCTGTCTCGGAGTTTGTCAGAAAGCTCCTCCAGCACCTGCACAGCCTGTCTGTGGTACTGCACCTGGGACTCCACCAGGGATGAGAGCTGGCTCACCTGCTCTATCTACACACACACACACACACACACACACACACACACACACACACACACACACACACACGATAATCAATGTCACATTGCTTAAATTGCTGCATTTGTCATTCCCATGGATAAACTGTTCCACATTCTGGATTATAAATAACACAGTTCATAAAAGACCCAGTGTGGGCGTATACTGCACCTTGGAGATACATTATCATTAAGCTAATGTGTAATAAATAATTTATAATGTATTCAACCTCATCTCAAACTAGTAGGTAGACCTTGAGTTAAGGTTATTTAGTGAAACTATTAATCCAAAGTCAAAAATGATCTTGCACGCTCAAATTTACCGGTATTAAAATAGTCATAGGGAATGACATAAAAGAGGCTGATACTAGAG
Organism: Siniperca chuatsi; assembly: GCF_020085105.1. Classification (NCBI taxonomy): domain Eukaryota; kingdom Metazoa; phylum Chordata; class Actinopteri; order Centrarchiformes; family Sinipercidae; genus Siniperca; species Siniperca chuatsi. The sequence goes on from NC_058047.1 coordinate 19,442,504, forward strand.
GAATAACAGGAAATATGGAGCAGACACTTCCTCCAGGTAGCACTGGTCATATTCACACTCTCATATAGTCCTCAATATTAAAACTAACCCCTCAACTGCTTTGCTGTAGTATATCAAAACATTAAAATCAGTTTAGACCTACATGCACTCAGATATACTGTAGGCTCTAAGCTGTTTAGTTCTCCTGTGCTTCCTCACCTACAGGTGTGCGCAGTTACAGGGCAAACAATTCCTAAACCCAAATAGTGATTAAATGTTATAACTGTTCAACTGCAGCTATTTAGAGACATGTTTATCTGCAGTGTTGTGCTGAACGGGTGTGTTTCATCATTCTTTACAGGTGTAACTGTATTTGTCCAGTGGGCGTGTATTGGACAGCAGTCTTCCAATGCAAAAGTGAAGCTTAGTCAAACTCCACAATGAAGCAACGGATGAAATGTTTCACATGATGCAGTGGTGGCAATATCACAAGAAGGCCCAGGCTGAAAATAACTGTAGTTATCCTTTGAAATGTTTTTCATACTTACGCATACTTTATATATTAGGGATAGGGATTGTTTTTTATTGATTCGATTTTTTTATTGCTGTAAGGACCTCAGAATCTGTATTTTTAGCCTATATATTTGAGGCATGTAAATGTTCTTTTTTCACTGTGTTCAAAGTGGGTAAATGTAACAAATGCTGGATTGCTGTGTTAAGTATGACTAGCTTTCACCCATCAGAAGCTATGTTTAGAGCTGTGGAAAGGGATAACAAAAGAACCCCTGACTTTTGGATGTATTTTAATTTAAAGATGGACTGCATAGGGGCAGTATCAGGCAATAACACCACACACTGAACAATAATAAATCAGTCCTCACATCAGTCTCCAGCAGGTTGTACATGCTTGTCTCGGCCACTTCTTTTGACTCATGAAACTTCTCCAGGGCCTGTCGAACCTCCTCATCGGGGATCTTGCCCTGACGCTTTTTCTTGTAATCATAGTCTAGGCGACGGCCTTCCAGTTTCTTCAGGTGGTGCTGAGGTGGTAAGAGCCATAGTTAGTTGAGGAGGGGGCACAGAAGTGATCACTATCTTGCATCAAATGAAATTTGACGATATGAAGAAATGATAGTTGATAAATTGATAAATGATGAGGGGTTTGACTGGTATCTTCTAATGCTGCACCATGAGAGAGATTAACCAATGAACTGATATACAGTGTATTCCCCTGTCATAAAAGAAGCATGTCAGTGTACCTGTATCTCTCTGAGGTCCTTGTCACAGAGCCCTTGCAATGGATCAATGAAGTTCTGTTTGACATCGATATCTAGGGAGTCTTTGACTTCTGCTAATCTCTTCATGGCCTCTCCAACATCTACTAGCGCTCCGCCTGAACCACACAGACAGAGATTGATAGCTCAGTGACATTAATAGATTTATGGTACAGAACCACAGTTGTATCACCATCAGACCAGACATATAGAAACAGATAGTATCTAACAAAACCACACACAGACAGAAATACAATACTTCAAATAGTCAAAAAGCATTTCATAAGCACTGTAAACAGTTTGGGTGCAATCTGTCAGTCAGTATTTTAAGTTTACCACACATACACACTAACCCAAAATAACAAACCCCAACATTCCTCCACCAGGAATTTACTATCCAAAACTACAACACACACACACACACACACACACACACACACACACACACACACACACACACACACACACACACCTTACCAAAGTTAGTCTCCTCTCCAAGTTCCCGTCCAAACTTCCCCATACACTCTCCTAGCAGCCCCTCGGCCTGAGGGTAGCCCGGGTTCTTCACCTGACCACGGATCTTAGACATGGTGTTCAACATGGACAGTTTGGCCCGTGATGCTGTGGAAGGGAGTAGAAACTAATCTCATCAGAGAGTTCAAGCAGTTTAAATAAAACACATGAAAACAAGTTTTCTTCTCACCTGGGTTGGGCTGCAGGTACTCTGATGTTTTGGAGATTACCTCCACTACTGCTTTACTGGTAACATCAACTTTCTACAAACAGCAAGCACACATACATCACAAGTGTACAGCAGAGCTACTATAATCACAGAACTAAAATTAAATAGTGACAGGCAAAGGAGGTATGCTGTTAAACCTTTTGTTAACCATTGCTTGAACTTGCTTGTTCATAGGTTTGTATACATAGTTTAAGTATTTTAAAAATACAGTAACTTATTTTCCCTCCCATAAAGTTTGGATACTACATAGTATATGCTATGTATATTATAGTGACATGCACGTCAACATGCTGGTTTGACTAAGCCTAAAAGCTGAATGCTTTTTTAATCACTCATATTATCTCTTTATAAAAATGTCAAAAATGTAAACTAAGGCTGCAAGCTATAATGATTTTCATAATCAATTAATCTGCTGATTATTTTCTGGATTAATCGAATGAATGTTTGGTCAGAAAATAGTGAAATGTCTACAAATAGCTTGTTTTGTCTGCCCAACTGTCCAAACCCCAAAAATATTCAATTTACTATCATTATGATTAGGATTTTGGCATTTTTGCTTAAAAAATTACTTAAACAATTACCAAGCGTTATCAATGATCAAAATGTTGTTCTGTCGTTCAACTGAACGATTAATCGACTTATTGTTTTGGCTCTAATGTAAATTTTTGAGTTTTTGATGTCATCCACACAGCTTTAAGCGGTTTCATAAACTTTGAGATCAGAAAATTTTATAAACTAACAAAGGATGATGTAATGCTTTAAAAGTGGTGTACACATTAACAACGGAAGTCCCAAAAAAACAACAATATGTTTGTGTACTGTGTGCAAAACCAACCAGGAGTAAAGCCAAAGATGTTTCTCTTTTAAGACCACAGAAAGATGCCTCACTTACCCGTTCCAAGTCTCTGAAGTCATCATCTAGTTTAGTTCCTTCAGCACCTCCGACTTTCTCACTTACCATCTAGAGGGAGAGAGAGACCGGGAGACAACAAGAGAGGGAGAGAGGAGAAAAGGGGGAGAAAAGACAGACAGAAAGAGTGCAAATTAATTAATGCTGCCCATAAGGTTTTGATTAGAGTGGGGAACATGCCAAAGCTTTAAACACATTCACACGCCTGCTGAGTAGAAAATGCAATGACGAACATTTCTTTTAGCAAAATGTATGTGTGGAGCACAGCATATTGTATCCTCTGTGTTTAGAATAAGATAGCAGCGTAGCAAAACCCTAGAAATCACACAAACAACAGCACAAAGAGTGTTATGCAATCCCTTTTGTTTACACTTTGCAGGATGAAAAATGTTGGATCAGCTAACTATTACTTTTACCTCAATAAAGACAATATGCTACAACTTAAGTAGACTAAAACATGTTGATTGAAAGCACATGTATTTCCAAGTAGGATCTCTCAGCATGTTTTTAGGCCTAGGACAAAAGTCTAAGAAATGTAACATGTACAGTACAAGTATTTTGTATATCCTTCTTGGATGTAAGTCAGTCACAGAGAACTGGAAAATAAATGAAAGTGTTATTCCAGCTTTGTAATGAGTCTGTACTGCTGTGACGTGAAGATACTTGAAACCTTGACTGCTGTGTCCATGAGATACATGGTTCCATATCTGAGTGAGTTTCTCCAAGTGAAATGGCCAGAAAAACTACTCCCATCACCACCAGTAAGATAATGAACATGGCATGCAACAGTCCTTGGTTTCAGAGTAATTTGTAGAGCTATTCTGCAAAGACAAAAGCGAACCACAATGACTGCTTTGTGTTTATGCCATGATTCCAGTTAAAATATTTTTTAGTAATAAAACTTGTGTCACACTAGGACGTAATGAATCTGTCTTGCTCTTGTGCATTTAAGTTTTGAGGGAAGTTGTAACAGCCTTGATGTTCATCTTTAATTATTAACTCTATTAACAGAGGGAGCATTTCAAACTGTCTGGACAGTTAATTAAACAGGGGGGATAAACAATTTAGGACTGCATTTATAATATTTGAATTTTATTCTCTATAACACTATAGTAGATGTTCCTGAAGACTTTGAGGTGACTTTATTACTTTCCTAAAATATCACTATGCATGCCAACAATACAACTGATTCTTTTCATCTTTAACTGATTAGTTTTTAGACAACTATATATTTGTAGGACCTGGCCTGTACTATGCTCCTGACAGCGTTACAGATTGGCCATATGATCGTTTCAGGTGGTGTACCACTCCAAACTGGTTTATTAGACATATCCAGTCCCTTGGATAAGAGATTAAGATACAATTTTCCTTTCCTTAGTCAAATTCACTCATCTGTGACAGAGTAACAGTAGTTTGAGTTATTTCCTATATGACTTTCCAACACAAGTCCTCCTTCTGAGACAAACATCATCCAATTTACATCGAATCCAACATGGTGTGGACTACACATGATATCCAGCAAGCGTTATTACTGTGCGCTCTCTAGCGCCACATAGTGGACACAGAAAGTAATATTTAAACAGGAAGTTGCTGTAACTTCAGTTTAAACCATCCAGTCTTCCTCTAATTTCACGTTTGATAAGAGTCCCACCCTGATCACATCTTCGTGGTGTGGTCTACGCATGATATCCTTCAACATAACGCATAAAGTATGTTGTCTAGCACCACATAGTGGACACGGGAACTCGTACAAGCAGTGACCAAGACACATCACAATTCAGAGCTGCGTCAAACAGCCGGCAAGGAGGCCGCGGCTGCAGCACGCCACGCCGTGCATGGAAGTGCGAGGGCCCGATCATTGCTGCTTGCAGCTTTAAGGGTTTGTTTCTATTCTAACAAACAAAACATTAAATACACAATGGTTACTCTTCCCCCTCAGCAGTCTGGGATCTTCAAGTTATACTGAATCTATGCAATGTGCTGAACGCACATGACAGGGGGCCTTCGGGGATTCAGGTCACAAGTAAAGATACAGCCTCAACTCTCTGCCTACTCAGCATTTGACTCAGAGGAAAGATTGCAGTCTGCAGTACTAAATCTTTGCTATCTTATCTTTATCGCTCTGATTTTTGGAAGTAGAAAAGTGAATTGTTGAAATAATTGGTTAGCCATCAAGTACTGTTGTATTTTTTTTTCTGAAAATGAAAACATCAAGTTCTCATGTCAGTATAACATGATTATTTACATGCAAACAGGCTCAAAGGAATGCAGCCTCAAAACATCCACAAAAGGTTATCATCGGGACGTTTTGGTATAAACACGGATAGAGCTACATAGAGGGATCAGTCTATAACAGGTATCCTTTTTATCATAATGACTGGGTATTTAAGATACTGGTATTTAGTTAAATGCTGGTTCATTTTCACAAAGCCTAATTTGGCTTCAGGTGACTTGAAGATTGCAAGGCCCAGAAAGTTGACTCATACAGAGGTCTAGATACCAAATAAGTAGCAAGAGAAAGAGGCAGCCTAATGTACATCTGTATTGTTTCTTAATGTGGCATATGAAAAATGAGCTGGTAATTATCATTTGGTGAGGAAAATCGTATTATTTTTAGTGGGTTATTTCTCTCACTCAACAAACCTGTCTATTTGCTGTAGCATAACATGCCTTTGTTAAAGCCATCATATGTAATAAAGACAGAGTTAAAAGGGGAAAAAGATAACTTGTTTTACAGATAAAACATTGTGCAGAGAATACTTGAAAACTAGCTCGATGTGGCTCGAGATCAAAGATAGATATAAAAAGAAAGCTCTGCCCCACAGTAACCGAGCAAATCATATTTCAAGAGGAACTCGTTATGTGATCGGATATAAAAACTGAAGGTGTGATAGAAATTCAGCAGCGTTTCTGGTGATATATAAGAAGCATCAATGGAGCTTAGCAAGTGTTCAATCAGGAAGACTATTTGATTCTTTTTTTTAATGTCTTCCTTCATTCTAACTTCACAAAGGGATGCCTCTTGGCGCTTGTTCTCTTAAATATTTGCATTTAAAATTCAAACTGCAACTCTCTCCTGGTTATTTACAGTAAATCAAGCCTACCAAACTACCATTTCCTCCTTTATAAGCACAGGGGTCAATCACCGCACTATTTCACCAGCATCACCAGCACCTGTACCATGGCTTCAGTAATTATTTCCCAGATTTATATAGGAATTACATTGCAGACTGATTATCACTCCTATAAATGGGAATTAATCTCAGATTAAGTCTGCACCAAACTATAAGCTACTTTTTAAATAAACATATCCATAAACTAATCTCTCCTGATTGAAGTATGTCTTAACACCCAATATAATGAACGTTAGGCCAGAAACAGTGAGGATGCGTTTAGACCAACTTCAGCCCTGCTTGAAAAAATACAGCCGTCTCATTCATTTAAATGGGAGCAGTCTGTTGGCGCAGCGGGGGTGCCAACGCAGAGGGTACCAGCAAAACAACGCAGGGTTGCCTGGCAAAAAAGTTGAACCGGGCCCAACTTTTGCTGCAACACAACGTGACGTCATCTGGCATGGTGCTGTGATTGGGAAATCAAACACATGCAAGCACACACTCCTGGAAGATTACTTTGTTACCTCTCAGTCGTCATGACGAAAGATAAAATAGTTGCTGCCCTGATAACTTTTCAGAGTTGTAAAATCCTGTCTGTGAGTATTACAACACACCTCTGCACAGGTGTTTGCTGTTGTTTGCGGCAGTATTGAACTCCAGGTAAGGACAGCAACAGTGAGGCTTATCTACAGAGCTTGGAGTGTTATTTATGTAATCAAGAAAAAAAAAGAAGATAAATATAAATACAATTTCAAATATGTTTGATATTTGCTTCACGTCTGCTGGTTCTTTGCAGCTACGTCATCCATTACAAACATTGTTGGGTATTATCCCTTACTTATGATGTCATCCATGTATGCATAACTGCATTTATCTTCAGCTGCTAAATTGAAGCATTTGAAACCAGAAGACTTATAACTATATCAGTACATATATAAACTTGCACAAATAGTCTTAAAAAGCCTATTGGATACTGTCTAAATCTGTCATCTCCATTCAAGAATATCCATCGCTCCTACTGTCACACCTAAAACGCGTATGAGTGTGATTTTATTTGTGCTCTAAGTGAGTCTGACATTTCAGGTTTTAACATTAAGTTTTAGGAGTAATTCTCAGAAAAACAAATAACAAGGGAGGAGAGACAGTAAAAGACAAGACAAGAACGTAAGAGCTACAGGGCACAGATATCATTTCCACCGCCAACTTCCTGCATGCCTGCAGTGTAGAAAATCTAATCTATGTCAAATGTTATTGACTCTCATGGAGTTTTGGCAAGAAAAGCAGCTGCATTGCAGTCTAATAAAGCGAAAGCACACTCTTTTCCCACCCCATTCTCTGCATCATCCCTTGGGTCACTTGCTCATGCACTAATCCACTTAATCTCCCTCAAACACCTTTACTATTAATTTTCATTAGGCTGTACCAACAGTCCTAACATGAAAGCTTCTGAATCGTGTTATTTTTCCTCACAACCAAACCAACAGGGACATGAGTCTGTTCCTGTCAGGAAGCTGGGGCAGAAACCAAATGTCTTTCCTGCTTAGATCAGCAGGGGTAGGAAGAAAAAAGAGACTCAAAAATCTTTTTAGCTGTCCCCGCCCATGACTGAGAGCGCTGGCCAAAATTAAAAACATTCACACCAAGGTTCAGACATTAAAAAACAGCAAGACTTGTATGGGCGGCAGTGGCATTTCTAACGCAATAGTATTTTAGGTTTCTCCCCTCAACTGCCCTAAATATTGATCTGGCTCGTTAAACAAAAGACTAACCAAAAAAAAAAAAAAAAAGCCCAGCTGTAAAATAGGTAACTGGGTCCTCACCCAGAAGAAGGAAGAAGCGCTACTAAAACCTGGTGTCCAGTTTACACTGACACACAGATGAAAAGGGTCTTTCCGTAAATATACAAAACTGATAATTTAATGAGTCAATACTTGCTCGGTTTCTATTGCACGACTTGTTCGTGTAAGTTATTGTTTCTTTATAGCTCTGACTCATCCGGAGAGTCTCTTAAGCAAACACAGCTAGCCAATGTTTACCACAGGATGTATACTTACCGTTACTGAATCTGAGCTGCTGCATTGCTGGGTAAGATAACGTTAACTTAAAAGCACAAAATGTGAAATACCTGTACAGTTACACCGTTAACAGCACAATAACGTTAGCTAGATAGCATTAGCTAAAGTTAGTTAACGATAGTTCAACTAACGGTAATGCAAAACATGTCCGAAAGATGCTTATTTTAACTATAAAAGATGCCAACTAAAAACAACAGTGATATTTTACACACTGACAAAGCGTTTCTCGCTATAGATTTCTGCTGCTACCACACACTAAGTTAACAGCTACATTAACAAAGCGTTATTAACATTAGCCAACTATAAACCGCTAGCTAATCATGCTAAATTGGGCTAGCTGCTAACGATACATGACAGTTGCTAGCTGAAAAAAAAAGTTTTGCAAACCTGGCTGGCTTTATAAAACTGTTTCTTCAAGCCCGCAACAGACATCTTGAATCCCGACTGTCTTCAACTTCCAACGAAGGTGTAAATAGGTCACGCTATAACTAAAGTTAGCGATATCGTGTATAAGAAAAGGGGCCAGTGCAAAAATGTGTAGGAGGACTCATAGGACTGCACAGCCGTCACTCCAAGTCGGGACACGCCAACTGACCACGTCCACGTCGAGGATGACTCTTCCCCACTGTCAGATAACGGGGCGAAATGTACTAAAAACACCAAAATCAACAATATTATCCCGGAACTTAAAACGCAAACAACCTAGGGCACGCTTGTACGTTACACAGAGCACCAAATCTGTACCAGCCACTTTGAAGAAATCCGTTTCCCGATTTTACACAGTAGACGATAATGGATTCATATGTTGGTGCACACTGCCCCCTGCTGGATGTAGCAGGTACACACCCGTCTGTCTGCTGCAGGATTTACAGGCCAGATGTTCCCATTCTCAGATAATATACTCGAAGCCTTTTTATGTCTAAAGACGTAAAGAAAGAAACAGACGTTGTAGTCCTAATTAGCAAAGATAAATTAATAAGATTGTTATATGTATGTAATGGCTTGAAACATAGCTGGATTGCTAGGGTGCCCCAGGGCAAAAATGAACTGCTGGGCGCCTGTGTTAACCCCCCTTCCTCCAACTCTCTGTACAGTTCTTACAGTTTTTCCTATACTGGAATTCTACCTTGCCCAAGGTTTGCTGTGTAGTGATTAAACACATGCATTTAATATATAAGCACAAACCTGAAACAATGGTCTTAAAACTAGATTTTGACACAGGCACTCTCCTCGAGATTAGGTGATAAACCAGGAGCCATTATAAGGCCATTATCATCAATCAGAATCAGAAATACAGTTTATATTGTATTTTAGTGGTTCATACCCTCAAACAAAATTTCAATTAAATCAGCACAAACCACTTGTCACACATTAAGCCTGGAGCTTTTTGGTTGTGAATACATGAAATTATCTTACCAGGAATAAAAACTTACTCAAGTACATGGTTGGGTCCCTGAACAGCTATTATTTACCATATGATGGTAATAATGCACTGCATGTTCCCAATACAGGGTATCCTTAACCCCTGCTTTTATGTATATGGACTGCAATGACAAAAACACGCCCTATGGTACACAGTAACAAAGTGCAAAATATAGATAAGCCTTGTTTTGATATATGCAACAGCACAAAATACAGTGCAATACAAGATGTGCTCTTTGAGTCCAATTAAATTGACGTCAGAGGACTAATGATTATAGTGCATATAATGTATAATCTAAGCGTGTAATGTCAGAATGGTGCTGTAAAGCATGTGTTATAAAATCCACTATGTGAATAGCATCTTTGAGACAGCTAAAAGAGGTTTACCTTAAATGGCAAATTAAGTTTTTTCTCCAAACATATTGTCTCTACATACTGTATCATCTGACCAAATAAGAAATATCTCAAGGTTAACTAAACTATTCAAGTTTATTTAAAGAAAGGAAATATGTGTTTAGTGAAACTGATAAATGTATTATTTTATGTGGTTATGGAATAATATAACATGTTTGTTTATAGACAACAAAATTGGTTCATCTGTGCTGATGATTTTGGGTGCAATCAGTTTATAAAAAAAAGGTAAAGCCACATTTTGTTTGTTTTTATTTGTAAAAAGACTTTTATTACATTCTTAAATCCATATATTGTCACCATTGTGCAATAACACTTTACTGTGTAAAAACCTCTTGGGCTTTATATCCATAACATATCATAAATTATTTCTTATTAAAATCTATATTGATTTAATAATAATAATCTTAAAATATAGTGAACATATAAACATCATAAACAGAAGGATCATGACAAAAGAGAAACTTTTAGGGAGACATCTTTAAAAATGCTTTTAAAAAAATAGAATTACATCTCTCCAAGACAAAAAGGGCACTAAACTGATGAGAAAAAAACAGTACATATAAGGATAAAAATCAAGAAACAAAAGATCACAACAAAACCAACACAAGATTCAGAGATTATAATCCATCTTTTATATTTATTTTACCATATTTACTTTTTTAAATATCCTATTTCATCTATGACTCAAACTCAAAAAAAGTCTTGTAATAATGATATTAGACAGGGGTAAAATCTTTGATACTTCTGAAATCAAACATTCACAAGAACATGAACTGTACACAGTGATCAAGGTATTTTGGTGCAAGGTGTCCTGCTAGCTAGACTAACTGCAGACACTGCAGGACAGAGAGCCCAGCTATCTCCCTGAGTAACTCTAAACAGAAATGTAAGTGCAGATCTTCAGTACTGCCACCTGGACAGCTTTTAGGCCCACAAAAGCTATAAAGTATGCTGAATCTTTTGAATTCAGCATGTCTAACATTCTAGGACTTGACACACAAAGTATTGCACTTTGTTACAATCTGTAAGTGATCATCTGGCCATGTCAGCGGATAGCTGACCTGTGTAGTGGTTGGCTGTGTATTTGGTACATTATATTCTAAATAACATTATTTGTTGTGCTGCGATGTTAACTGTGCTGGAGTGCTTATGAAAATATTAACTGTAATACATGGCAACAAAGGCCCAACATACTGAGAACAATGGGGAAAGACATTATTGCACAATCCCACCATGTCACTTTTTTACAGACCCAGAAAAGGGTAATACCTCTTCATACTATGTGAGATAATATAATATGTGTATGGTGAACAGCACTGTCCCAGCAGTGCAAAGTAAACCTGGCTGACATATTAAATAGAGCTAGAAATCAACATGTGATTGTCTTAAAATGTTTAAGATAAAAAACAGCAATGTTTTCTCAGACTACAACTATTCTTTACTAGCAGCTTCTTTAGGATACTGGTAGAAAGATACTTTGTTTTTTTTTTACAGAAATCCAATATGCCCCCCTACTTTATCTGGACACACCCTCATGTGTCTCCAGAGACCTTACTTCAGATAGATCTGTATATAAGTAGGGCGTCATGGACCTAAAGGCATGAACTGCTCTCAAATGACAGAAAAGCACTCAGAGAGGATAGGTAGTATAAGTAGATCCAGCATTTCAGTTTGCTTATGTCTTGCGTTCAGTTTTATGAGCATAATAATATATTTTAGGATGGTTTAGTCATCACTGGCCTTCAAATTTCATCACTAATTGTTATATTTTTAAAGAAACTCTGTAGTATGAATGCAGAAGTACTAACTCAGGGGGGTAGCTGATGGCTCTGTCAACCCATTGCTGTGCCATGTTGTGTTTGAAGAGGGTGAGGTAGTAAGGGACTGGGGGAAAAGGAACAGAGGATTTAATTCTCCAATCAGAACACCTAGGCTGGCTGCGACAGCGCAGTCTGCCTGACCCCGAAGCAGTGAGAGTTGGCGCAGACAGTAAATCCCCTTTAACTGATGCCTAAGGAGTTTAAATAACACCAACATCCACCTGTCCACTTTCTGTTCATTGCCTCTCATCCAACCATGTAGGTGGCAATGTGATAACTGTCACATTTCAACATCAAACTCTCAGTTCATTTTTTGTCTTTACTCCCAAAGTCTTTTGAACCTGCTGGTTGAGATGCTGCTGGATGGCTTGGGCGATGGCACTCTTCTGTGGAGGGGGCTGAGGTGCGATAGTTCCAGATGCTCCTCCATGAGAGCACATAACCCCAAAGTGGTCGGCTGCCCAGCACCTTGTTCATACAGCTTATCTACAGTAGGAGGTTGTATCTAGCATTTCTGACTGGTTTAACACAAGTTTCACAGATGGCAGTCTGCGTGTGAACCCGTAAAATCTTGTGCCAAGAGTTCATTTTGGATTCTAATAAGGACTCATAAGTGCTAATTATGAACTAGATTTTCTGTTCAGCAACAGCAATCTTTCCATCCCAGAACCTCAAAGTAGTAGGCAGTATCTGTTCGAGAGACCTAAGCACAAGCGCATTACCCTCCTCCTCACTCACTGCTCTTATCTTACATGATTTTAGAGGTGTTATTATATATATATGAAAAAGAAACATCATCAAATACTTTCACAATACCTCTGTGATTCTCTCACTCTCTAAGTGGCATTTGCAAAGGGAAAAGGTATTAGGACTGAGGTCATTGATTGTATAAAAACAAAATAAAGTGTCTGAGGGTGTGCTAGTAAAAATACCTACAAAGATCAGAATAAGTGCTGTAATGTTTTGTGCTCTGTGTGTAAGAGTTTGTAAGTGCATGGTGGCAGACACTCTGAGTGTTTGCCCATGATTCACACAGTTTTAAAAAATGCTGTCTGTTTGTGAGTTTGATCATGGTCCCTTTAAACAGTTTGTTCATACGTTACAAAACTGCAAAATATGGGCGCTACCAAAAATATTGAATGAAACAATAAACTGTTACTAGACTGACAACTGAAACAGGTATCATTACTGCAAATCTCCACAAAGTGGCTGAGGATTTTAAGTATGTACATTCTAGGGCTGTGCTGAACGATTAATGGAGGAAGGGGTACATTCAACAATAGCTTACAGGAACTGTGAGAACGGTGAAAGTCAAATTTATATTAGAAAGGAATTCAGCATGATGAGAGGTTTAAGGTCTCCTCATAGAAAAATATTTTTGAGAATACAAATCATGTAGGCTACTCGTTCATAATTTCTTTAACTCCGTAAAAAAAAGAGGTAACATGCACTGAGTACCCAGCAGCAGTTCCTGTGGTGTTACGTTGAAGGTGAGAGGAGTGTGTCCTAAAGTGTAGCGTGTAGGATTGTCTTTGAGCTGCTGGTTGGTTTTGCCTCAGCTGGTTGCCACATTTTTATCTCCCCCTCCCTACACCTCAGTGTCTCTATTTGAATCATGCTGTTTAACTAAATGGTGTTAGCCCTCTGTGGAGTCTGGGAAGGTGATTTCACTGCCAAAAACCTCCCTATACAGAGGAGGAAAGGTATACGCTGTCTCGGGATGAACCAGACAGAAAAACTCCAGTTTGTCGATGTGAAGGTTGCAAATGGACTTCATTATGGGAAGCTTAGACACCATCTAGAGGGGAAATACAGAAGAGCAGGAAAAGTTAAAAGAAGAAATAAATACCACTTAAACATCTTATTAATATAGTAGTTGAACAAAGCATCAGGTCAGTACCCAACACCAACTGGGTACAGTGATGCAGCAGGCTTTGTACCTTAGCTAGTTTCTCTTCTGATGCTCCCTCTTTTTGTAGGCAGTGCTGCAGAGCCATGTAGACTTTCTCCTGCAACTTCTGTATCTTCTGAACATCTGTCAGCCAGGGTCGGTCTGAGGGAAATTATAATGACAAGATGTTGTCATTAGTGTTGTCAGGTTGCCAGTTTGAAACTGCATCTGGTTTACAATGTGCAAACATATAAAAGAAGAATACAAAATGCACTGAGCATTAGATGCATTGTGTTGTATACCTTATTAACTATGATTGCTTCTACTACTACTACTACATAACTGCTGACCATTTTTCAAAGCATATTGTAACTTTTTAGATTAATTTCCTAAAAAGGCAGCCATTGGCTTCACAACACAATACACATCTGTTTGCAGAGACATGAGATAAGAGTTCTATCACAATGCCTTTTTCAAATGTCAAAGTTATATTAACATTGCATAGTAATGCATTGTCAGCAGGGACCATTTTCAAACCCCTTGTTGTTGGAGTTTCTGTGACTTTTCAACATCCACGATTTAACAGTTGGCTGCCAATTTCCTTAAGTGCTTAAAAATCGGTGACAGCAATATCAGCAAACAAATCTCTTCTCCTTTACTTGTAGTATCTCTGGATAGGATGAGTGAAATGTATGAAATACTGTACAGTGGCCTCTACGGGTTTATTTCCCCAATTTAGTATGGGTGTAAATACTGCAGTGAGCAGGTATGTAGCCCTTTGCAAATATGATACAGAAATATACGTACAAGTCTCCCTGGTAAAGACAAAAATCCATGTAGTTAAAGAAATCTCACCTGGTGAGAGCAGCACAGCAGCACTGAAGAGAGCCATCTCTTCCACAGACATCTGTATACGGCTCAGGTTTTTAGCTAAGTCAAACACTGCATTCACAAGGTCGTCACAGCCTAGGGGGAAGGAGAAGGAAAAAAAAGAAAGAACATCGAAACAGAAACTACTGACTGTGATGATTTTGACACAGATAAAATAGATAAAAAAAATTGACCTAAAATCCCCTGCGCCTACTTTCATCAAGTGTATGTTTTTCCCATGAGAGAGAGAGAGAGAGAGAGAGAGAGAGAGTGTGATGTGTTGACTTACCAAGAGCTTTGAAAAGCTGAGCAGTGGCAAATTTTCCATCAAAGAGCAATGTATTATTGATAGGGTTATAGGCCAGACACATACGGATCAGAAGAACATCCATACAGCCTGTGGACACACAAAAAATAGAAAAAGGCTTAGTAACATATACATCTAAATAGATGCTGTGCTGAACAAGTTGGAATAGAGGTAAAATAGTCTGCACACTTTCAAATCTTTGTAAATTATCTAATTAGGTTATGTTCAGTGTATTTGGGAATTGGCTGTAATTTTTCATCTTACATACACAAATTCTCTAAGGATAAAATGAAGAACAGTAAAATATAACCTAACATTATATCCCTTTACATAGTCTACTAAGGTTTTTGTTTTGTTGTGGATAACGCAGGCATAGACAAAAATATGCCGAATTGAATCAAAAAGAATACCCTGAACAAAAAGGAAACATACTCCTCTGACTTCTTTCAATATTCAGCACATGGAAAATAAGTGACATTATCACTGACATGATCTATAATTTGTACTGCTGCAGGTTGTAAGAAGAAGGCCTCCTATTTCTAAAACAGAAATTAGTTAAATCTGCCCTGTCTCAAGTATATAAAGTAAAACATTCATAAATAACAAGGTCATTTTATATAATTTACTGGGAAAACTTTGAATGACAGAGGAATTGTCACCTGTACAACTAAGGATGTGATTAATGTAATGTGGTAGACAATGACAATGCACAAGTCATTAGCCCCTAAAAGCCTGTTGAAGGTGGGAATGTTGCAGTCATTCCGCCTTGCCGCTCTGTATAAAACGTACAAACACAATGGGGGGGCATTGTTGTTCTGCCGTTTAGCCGGCAGCAGAGGTAGTAACAGAGCCGAATCGACATCTGTGTAAATGGGGGAGCCTGCAGGACGGCACACACACTAGACGCCGACGCTGTTTTGTTACACGTCATGCCTCTTTTGCGTTGTTTAAGCAGCCATAATGACGGGTCTTCTTCACGGCAGTATTAGGGCATCTCTGTTTAAAAAGGGCTACTGCCGGTTCATACCTGACATAGAAAATGTTTGTGTATATGCATCTTGACTGTTTTTAATCAAGCACCTTGTATATGATTACTGTTGATTACTTGGTGTTGTGGATTTGACACGTTAATAGTGATGATACTTACAGGAATGTGTTTCTGTTTGATTGTGTTGGTAACTTCTAATTAGTCTACATTCACAAACCTGTAATCTTTCTCCACCATTGTTGGTCAGGTTTGGCAGATCATGTATGGGTGTGGAAACTTTTCACATTTTCAAGATTTCTGATTGATGCCTCTAATTAGACTAATTAAATGGCTTCTGAGAAAACCTTTCTGTGCGTACTCTTGTTTCTTTCATCTTCATAAAATGAGGAAAGAAAATACCTTGGCTGCCACTCGAAGCCATCAATCTACTTTTTTTGACTGATTTATTGTTTATGTTTTCACTGAAAACCATACATCATTTTCAAATATCCAATACAGGAGGAAATAGATCACACAAAGGCCTCTGTGATTTATAAGTTGAGGCACTTTTCAGTATGAAGACCAGAGAAGGCAGCGTAGAGAAAACAGCATGATTAAAACAAGGCCAGCCATTTTTCAGAAGAAGAACAACCATGAACCTTGTCACGTCCCTCTGCTTGCATGTGATATTGTACTGTGAAGTCAGCTACCACTTGAGGGTAATATATTGTTCATGTGATAACAGTGGCTAAACACAATGTGTAGAACTCATTTTAGACTGCAGGGCGTGTGTATACTGGTGTCATGTACTGACTGACCTGCTTTGAGGAGGATAATCTGATCGTTCTGACAGAGGTCCATGAAGCCAGAGATGTGCTTGGCAAACTCTACCACATACTGGATTGCATTGGTGATGTGAATGGCACATTGTTGCCACATCACCTCAGCTGACTGAAAGAGAAAGCAAGAAACAGAGAGGCTTTTATGAGAATTGCAATACCTGGGAGGCATCATTGAGTCTGTGCTTATTTAGACATCAAGGATTGTCTGATTGTGTGATTTTCCCCAAAGATGTCCTGACCTATAGTTAGATCATATCTGCTGCATCTCCCTTAAAGGTATGGCCTACAACCTTGACTAGTGAGACAAAAAGACCTGTAGGAAATGTGTGATAAAAATGTTTGGATTTACGAACATTTAAGTAAGAATGAATTATGGTGATAAGAAGCGAGCACTTCTGTTTGTTTTAGGAAACAAGTTTTACTGTTGATTTTTGTGCAAGGTTAAAACTGAAAACATTCCACTGTCAACCTTGTACAAGAGAACAACACAGCATGATGAGCCAAACTGTAATGATATGAAAAAAAATTTTATGTGTCACTTCTACAGTAATTTTTTCATTTATTTATTTATTTCATCTAGGTAGATGGTGGAGATTTTCAACAGATTCTATGGATCCTTAATAAACTCCATATTTGAAATGTGTATAAATGAGGTTCTACTGTCATATGCTTGTGTGACATATACCTTGGTCTGGTATGAGCGTGTCTCTTCTGGGTTATACAAGGTCCACGCCATTCTCTTCAGCTCCTCTGTGCTGTACTGGCTTGTCTCAATATGGGACTTCACCACACTCTGAGTTATACACTCTGAACAGAGGGAAGGTTTTGTTTTATTTTTCCTTCTTTACAGTTTACAATGAGATAAATTTTTAGGATAGATTTAAGGTTCAAACACACAACAGCAGTAGCCATTATACAGTAGCTAGGCATTACAGGATTTATACTGACCTATTTCAAGCAGGGAGCAGCCCTCGGGCAGCGGGTTGAGGATAGCATGTGAGAAGAGTCCAGAGTCGTGCAACAGCTGGTACTCATGCTTGATGCTGTGGTTGACATCTACAAAGTCCAAGTTGGTCTGTTCTGGTGAACTCTGAGAGGATGAGCTGCTGCCTGCACTGCCGCCCAGCATGTCCAGGTTACAGTAGTCTCCACCTACATCCTCTGGGGTAAGCGGCAGGTTGAAAAGCAGGCTTTCAGGCAGCGTGGTAATGTCGTCCAGATCGCTGAGCGCGGCACTGGAGCCTCTTCTGTAGGTGCGGCCATGGTCGGCCATGTCACTATTCTCCTCGCGGGCACCAAGGCCCGCACACTCCTGAGACTGCTGGTGCTTCTGGACCTCTGCATACAGGCTGTCTCGCTGCTTTTTGGACATTCGACCAAACTTAACCGCTGCAACAGGAGGATGTAAAGACAAAAATTAAACAATGAAGACGGTATGATCGAGGTCAAACAAGGATTACACGACTCATTTAATGTGATGAGCAAAAAGTGGGAGGTGGAAACTGAGTTAATTAAATATAGATCGAGTAGTTGAACTCACCATCACGGCTCATGCCCAGAGCGAGACACTTCTGCAACCTGCAGTGCTGACAGCGGTTACGGTTGGTCCGGTCAATAAGACAGTTCCTCTGTCGTGAGCAGGAGTACATAGCATTGTTCTGCTGGCTGCGTCGAAAGAAACCCTACAGACAAAGAGATGCACACACAAAATGTAAATCAGTGGTAAACAATGTGAGCATCTAAATGCTTATTGGGTGTTATAGATCATAAACAAAATGCTTTGATATTAGACTGAGTAGACTGGTGATAACACCACCTTAGTTTTTACCTACTTTTACCACTGTAACTAACAACTGATGGATGGATGATAGCTCACCTTGCAGCCTTCACAGGTGATGACACCATAGTGGATCCCTGATGATTTGTCCCCACAGATTTTACAGGGAATCACCTCTATTTGAGCTGGAGAGAGAGATGAATGAAGAAAACATCAGTGAAATAGTAAAAAACATTTTAACAGATACAGATTAATTAGGCACCTTAAACAATATAGATTATTTATGTAGGTAGTTACCTAGCAACAAATAAATACATGAATTCATTAAGAAAGAATATGATTAAATACTAAATTGCTATCATTGCATAATGACATAACACTATGTATTTCTTTCATTTGGCATCCTGATCTAGATCTGAACGGATTAGCCAATAATCGATTAGTCAATCAACAGAAAATTAATCAGCGACTATTTTGATAATCAGTTAATTATTTGAGTCATTTTTCAAGCAATTTTGCGTCTCCTGTGTACGACTTTACTGCTTTTCTCTGTTTGTCATCAAGTCACCTTGGGCTCTGGGAGACTGTTATGGACATTTTTCAGTATTTTCAGACATTTTATAGACAAGACAACTAATCGATTAATCGAGAAAATCCTTGGCAGATTAATCCATAAATAAAGATAATTTATGCAGTCCTATGATGATCCACAGCATGTGAGGAGATGCTATCCATTTCAATTGCTACATAATTGCCACCTACATAAACCTATATAGAAAACCCAGCCCACAGGTATGTAACAAGTAAATATATGGCCACTGTGCAGTAGCATTACGATAGAGAAGTGTTTTTTTGTGCCAGTTACAGGAACATTCAACATTTTCTTTTCTTTTCTTTTTAGGCCTATCATGCTGACTGCAGATATTGTTAATAAAGCACCTCAGTCATATCAAATGATGTGGGCAGCCTATAATAAATCAATATTTACTTAACTTTTAACCCTGATTTTTCACTCAAACTGGACTCAAACAAGGCAACCACCACCTTGCATGTGGTATTTCCTGGTGCAGATAGACTCACTTGAATTTTCTCTCAATAAATTCAGGTTATTCCATGACAGTCAAATGTTATCTGTGCATTACAGGGTTTGAAATTTAGCTAATGATGATGACATACATTTGTGATAATGTTACAGGATTGTGTGGATCCTGTGCTTGACAAAGCAAACTGTGTATACATTATACACCTTGTGTTCATTGTGGAAGCCTGAGCCTTCTTACCCAGGAACAGCCTGTTCTTTTCATTATGTTGTTTATCTAAGTAGCTGGGCCTCCTCAAGCCCAGAATAGCAGGTCAATTGCATTAGCTGAGGCCTAGGGTTATAAAGTTTCACGGCTCTCTCTCTCTTTCTCTCTGTCGCTCCTTCTCCAGGATGAACTAAATGTTAGCAGGTTAACAAAGGCATACTGCCGTGCTGAACCCTTCAAGGCCTACAGTTGTAACCCACAAAACAACTGCAACTGACTGTTACTGTGTAGACTGTGTGAAAGATTTCATTAGGCTCGGGCTGCAGGGTGTGCCAAACAATCCCTAAACCACTTTTGTTGGGTCACACAGGGTATTAGGTAACCTGTAAATCGCAGCGACCGCTTTAACAGGCCATCACAGCTCTTCAGAAAATTGCAGTTTTCTAAAGGCTCTTTTATAAACTACTCACAACCAACCAATCACATGAGTCTGTTTGGGGACAGATGTGCGTCACACAGGCAAAGCTAAAGGTTCAAGGCTGACATTGCCTTGAATATTCCTTCAACATTTTCCTTTCACAAAGACTTTCTATGCAGTGCAGATGACATATTTGAGTGTTTCGGTTGGGTAGAATTCCTATTGACCAACGCAACGCAACTGAAGGATATAAATAAATAAAGGGCAATGGAAAAAAAAATCCCTTTCTCCATTGCTCCCTTCATTGCTCCCCCTCCAGAGCCTCAACCCCGCCCTTCAGCCTGTTATATAACTGCCGTCTGGCCGCATTCCATGAACACACTCATTCAAAGGTGGTTGTCTTGGCAACGGTGTGACGATCCTCACTCACCCCCCCTGTGCTCCTATTGGCTGCTGAGCGAGCAGCTTTGTCTACGACTCGCCGCCTCACCTGTCAGTCAGCTGAGCAGCACCCTCAGGCCCAGAGAGCAGGAGCTGCTCCACTGACACAGTTTCTCATTCCGCAAAGGGGGAGGCGCTTGTGGCGGCAGCCTCACAAGGAGCACAACCTGGTTTATTGCATGTTCTAAGGTGGAACCAAATCTGACTTACGCAAAGGGAGGGTGGAGGGTGGAGCCCTCCTTTTTGTTTGGAAGGAAAACAATGTAAGGTTTGAGTACTGAAAGATGGATGACCAGTTGAAATTGCCCCACTGAAGATTTTACAACTTGCACATCTGGAAATACTTCCAAAAACATCTAGTACAGTAAGCTGCAGCTGGGGGAACAGACGTAGCTAATAGCAGCTCTCAACTTGTTGCAGCATGTTAAGTATTTGAGTGAAATTTCAGCTGTGTTTGAGCTACACCATTAATCTATTTTTACTCTGGTGCAGTTGGCTGCCCAGAGATTCCTTCTGCTGTCCTGGTCTATTGGCAAATAAATGTTGCACAAATCACAACACAGCATACAAATGTACAGTGTTGAGTGTAAATAACAGCAGTTATTAGAGTGGTGCCTGATAGCTAAAACAGTCTACTCTGCGAACATTGATTTTTTTTTGGTATGGTGCGTTGCAGCATGGGCCTGAACAACAGTTTCTTTATTCTCATCATTATTTAGAGCATTTCCATGAATCTTTGTTCTAAGACAAAATGTCCTTACACAAACAAGAAAAACACTAATTCTGTGTGTTTAAATGCTACTAGCGTCTGTTAAAAGCTACATGTTTAAATACAATACTCTCTATATTGTTGACAGAATGTAATCATAGTTGGAAATGTTGACTTATATAACTTAACTTGGCTAGGTGAATACTAGCTTTGAAGCTTAAATGGAGCTTACTATATATAATTATAATTATATATAATAATATACAATTATCCAGTATATATGTAAATAACAAAACAGTAATTCAATGCACCTCATTGAAGCTTTGATGTGCAGTACCTATGCCAAAGTGTTGAAAAACCCATCATATCATAATTTGTATTACATTTTTTTCAGAACCTCATTGCAGAGAAGCATCTTTTTACATAGGAAGCAACACGAAGATACTTTAAAGTCCAACATGTGGTGATTTAAAAGTAATTTCTATGTCAGTCAGTGCGTCAATGAGTCAGTCTCCATTGGTCAGCACTTTTCTTCAGCAGTGCTGTAAACCCTCTGCTAGGGAGACATTGCTCTCTCCTCCCAGCTAATCAAACAGAGTCCAAGGTCCTATTTAACTTGCACTTTACGTTTACCTACATTCTAAGGGGCTTCTGGGGCCTCTATGGGAGGAATGGAATATATGGTGTATTGTGCAACATACTATAAAGTTACCAACAGAAAGGCTTTTCACAAGTTGGCAGTCAAAAATATCCAGTATTGTCATTCTCTTTTTTTACAGTACATATTCAATTCAGGGCCTCAACTACCACGTGTTTTCTATACAACTACTGTATGTGAACAGTAATGACTGCTTTTCTCTTCCTCTCCTCCCACTGACCTACCTAGAGAACGCAGATAGTACAATATGGCCTGACACTAACCCCAAACTCTCTAAAAATGCACTGCAGGTTTAGGTAATTACTCAGCAGATGCAATAGCAGTAGAATGAGGGTTCCAGGTCCATCTCAGAGCCCTGCATAATGCGTTGCTTTTAACTGTAGTAGAGTGCCACTGAATAGGAACAGTGTTTTACAGAATTGTGTATTATAAGAAATGTTTCAGCCAAAAACAGGAAGAAGAGGTCTGCAGTAAAAAACTGGGACATTTACACTAGCTATAACTGGAAGACAGCATATCATATATGTCATATATATTACGTACAAAGTGACAAATAAGAGAAACACATCGCTACAGAAAATATAAATTTGTAAGATGTAAATTGGGTGACTTGACAGAAAACTATACCTTGCAAACAATTTTCTCATCTCATGAATAAGGTTTACTATTCTATATACCTCCACCTTTCTGCACTTTTCTTATAATAAACATTCACACGCTGAACGACAATGCTACGCCTGCCAAGAAACCAGGCTGCACACTCTGCACCTCTGTAATCCCTCACCATTGATCAGAAGAGATAAAGTGCATACACTTGATCGTGCTATTTATGCAGCTCCAAGCCCAAACCCAAGTGGGCCTCTGCAACACAAGCAAAACCAGACTGAGGAATTCAATTCACAGCATGTAATTTTGCATGCAGCTCCAAACCGCAGGAACAAATTTAGGACTACACTTCAGCAATCACAGTCGCCTTGAATTAAAATCTCTTTACGTCCGTTCAGATGTCACTTATCCTTATGCGTACTTGAAAAATAGATATGGCCTATCAAAATGACTTTGCCTTAAGATACTACAAAGCCAAAAGAAAAATATTATTTGTATGTAATCATTGTTACAGCATTGTGCTGCAAAATAAATTGTGTCCCTAATAGTCAAAATAGGCAAAAAGGCACAGATCCATTTTGACATTTTGCTTGCATACTAACATGCAGGCTGGGTAGAGAGTTAAAGCTTGAGATAAGGGGAAGGGGATCTTAGTGTGCAGTGGTCAGAGAGAAAGGGCACCTTGACACATACTGTAGCTCCCTGTGAACTTCCCCAAGGCTGCACACTCAACAGATAGTGGCTTTGCGCCTGAGCTCAGCACAGCAGTGGCCTTGGAGACCAGAGAGCGGCCTTTCCTCTTTACTGCTACCGTACCTTTGATCCTGGACTAACTGACCTCCAACAGTCTTATAAGGCTTCAGCTCTGCACACCATTAGTGCGCTGAGGCATAAACTCTAAGAGTGCTTTATTGAAGTTTGTTTATTTGATCTTACCTGCCTAACCTGTTGTGCAACAGGTACAAGAATAACTCCTAGATTAAAAAGTATGACTCAGGTTGACAAGCCTAGCTTGACTGGAGTGACACACACTCTAGTTGATGTAAGTAACATTATCTGACTGTCTGAGGAAACAGAGCCTAACTGAACCATGCTGTGCTTCATGGTTACATGTGGGCTTGCTATGCTCACATCCTGCTTGTCACAGCGGTGCATGGCTTTGGCATCACAACAGCACAAAACACATAATTTTTAATTGTTAAATCTACTATAAGTAAAAAAATATATAAACATATTTTTTTAATATTACATAAATAGCCTAAAATCTTTGTCACAGAACTTCACATAAAAGTAATGCTTTTTTGTATGAAAAAGTAATAAAAGGCAGCATGCTCTTGCAAGGTGCATTCAAATTAGGTTCTTCCAGTGCAGCTCATATCTACAATATTTTAAAGAGGAGCATTCTGCCCTGACAACTGATTTACAATTTATCAACAATGTCTCATTAGTAACGACTACAGACCATGCCCCTCCACCTCGGGGCGCACTCACACACACACACACACGCACACACTTGCTGTAATCCTCAATGACATAACTAGGTCAGTGGAGCACCTCCTCTCTTTTTCTCTCTTCCCCCTCTTCACACTGGCCGCCATACTGCTGAGGCTGAAAACAAAAACACGCTGGCTGATGAACTAACTGATGTCGTAACAGTAAAACACACCATCAGTGCTTTTAGGCACATTAAAACATCATGCGCATTAAAGAATAGCCTAAAACAAAAATGTCAACAGTAAAATTGTAAAACGAATGGTTGGATCATATAGGCTAAAAGTAATACCAAAATATAATAAAATACAGCTAATAGAAAATGGAGGAAAATCCAAGAAAAATGGACTATTTATTTATCGTACACAATCCCTGCCAACAGATTTTCGTGCGGGTTGACAGCCTCTGAATCACTCCGCTCACCCCCACCCTGCCCTCTCTCTTACATAACTGGAGTCGCTCACCGGTGAATAAAGTAACCACAGCTAGACTAAACACCGGCTAAACTTAATAAGTGCACAAACCCTTACAATTTATACAAATAGACTAAACACACTCATGGCTTGACCTTTGCGTATAGAAATGTTTATATGCTATAATTAAAATCATCCACTTTTAAACATCCTAACATGTGCCTATTAAGCTGACACATTGTGTAAACAACTCTCATTGTCCCTAAGGTGATCATTTTACATAAACTAGAAATAGGTTTTTATTTCTCTCCGTGATACAGCCTGGTGTTTATTCCAGTGCGCGCCTGCATCCTACGCACTTCGGACTCTGTCTCAAAGCGGTGCCTTCGACACTCTAAACGCAACTCAGAAGTTATTTGCAAACACCAGACGTGTCCGGCTGTCAAAAATAAGTTCTAACAAATGAAATAATTTCCACAAACTACTCACCTCTCATATCGGCGGTGAAGTCCAGCCAACTCTTCAAGTCATTCAACTCCAAGTGAAAATGAAGCCAAGAAACACTGAGAGCGACGCGCACTTATTTGCTCCAAACCGGAGCAGCTGAAAGCTGTCACAACAGCAAATCCTCATATGGATTTTCTACCTGTTCTTCGTACGCGCCGACCTTAAAAACATATAAAAGCAACGTTGCGTTTCAGTTATTTACTTTCTGTCAGCTCCGCGCAGTCTCAGAAGTGTTGTTGTGATAAAACGTCTATAAAACAATAAAGCAGCGGCTCTCCGTCTCTCCGCTCTGTCTTGCTCTGCGGCTCGCACTAACCTAGTTTCGGCGCGTGGACTACACATGATCCTCACCCAGCGGTCCGCCCGCCTCGTGCCCCGTGAGCTGACGCGCGCGCGTCACTCTCCGCGCGCTTGGAGGGTCTCGCGTGCGTGGGAAAGTGTGGCAGTGTGTCAGTTCAGACCGACTGTTAACCAGCGTGGGAACTATTTAACAACAAGCCCACAGTTTTATTTCCTGGCAGATTCCTTCCCTTTAAAAATCAGCAGCAATATTTTATTTTTCTTCCCCACGGTTCCTCAATGAAAAAGAACTATGGTACATGTTATATTAGCTTACAAGGAAGAGCTCCCCATGAAAACCCTCAATCTATAGACTATAAATGATTGGATTGGAGATTTATAAACAGACTTAAAGGGTGTTTTTGCATGTTTTCATACACTATAAACCACACACAAATCAATAACAGAGACCAGCTCACAGCTTAAATCAAGCTTTCTTTTGTTTTCTGTTAGTTATGGTATCACTAAGTTGTGATAATGCAAGTGAAAGTACAAGAGCCTAACTTTGGCAAAAATTGCAAGATCTGAACCTGGTGTTTGCTGTGATATATTTGAGGATGTATTCCAGATTACATAAAATTCCAGTTTTTGAAAAGTTTTTTTGTTACATACTGAAATGAATGGCAACCTGTGGCTACATAGAAGGTATGAAACATGCATTTGACAATAGAAAAAACTATATGGTAGCCTATAATTTTATAAAATGGCCAGGGAAAGTATAATCGTATAATGGACTTTCAAAGACTTTCACTGGAATGATCCTTTATGGTAAAATGTGTATTTTACAGTGTTATAGTACCACTTTTTCACTTTTAGTTGCATGGATACAATATACACTACTGTTGATTATTTTCTTAAGGAGCACAGATAATGAATGTCCTAATATTTTCCTAATGTCTCCCATATGGTGGTTATAGTGTTTCCATAGCTTGAACTAAAAAAAACACATTTCTGTCATTTTCAACAGAAAATATGAAGCATGAACAATTTTGGTTGTTAGGGTAGGCCTGGTGCTGCAGTGCATTAGACAAACATGAAGTAAGACTTAGAAACATCCATTCAACAATGGATCAAAGTTACTCTACAAATAGGGATTCTACATATGAAATAATATAGGCTAAATCTGCTGTGGTACTTGTTTTTTGTGAATTAAATATCTATTGAAAGAGAAACTAGTGTGTCCTCAGTTTTCCTAGATGCAACATTGCAACAACTCTGCATTATATCACTGGATTAACAAACACTAATCTTGGTAAAGGAATTATGTGTGTGAACACAGGTTGTTGTGCTGTGTTTTGTTTTGTTGTTTTCCATTTCCTGAAATGTTGAAATCATTTAACCCATAAGTCTATTAGGATAAATTAAATTTGATGACAATCAACCACAATGTTCAGCCTATCTATCTTTTGTTTATTACAGTACACCTTGTACATTTTCATTCCTTTGAAATATGGAGGTGCATAATAGAAAGAGAGCAGGCACACCCTCTGACTCTGCCACAGAATAGCCAATGACACAAACCAAAACCATTATTTACAGTGCCGATGAACATGATTGATTTACAAGCGTGGGTAAGATGACAAGTGTATCATGTAACTTAGGCTCAGTTATGAAATGAGGGAGAGATTATGGAAAGTAGGTTAGTGGAGCAACACAGAGCTTTCACACCCCTCCCTCTCTCATCTTTCTGGTGTGCATGCGTGGTTAGTCTCCCCTCATCTTTCTGTCTTTTTCCACCCTGAATGCTTTTGTCCTGAATCATGTCTAAATCAAAGCTCATACATTTACATACCCAGCACTACCTACAGTATGTATGCTTTCTGTTCTTATCTCTCTCTATTGTTCCTCCATACTCACATGCTTGTGTACATATAGTCTTTTATCTATACTTTTCTATAGGTCTTTCCTCTCCTGCAATTGCTCAAATCTAAAAAAGAAAAAACAATGGAACATAAATGCAAAGCAATTGAATGCACAGTTTAAAAATACAATGCTGAGAAAAGTAAAACTGTTTTGCTTTATTATATTCTCTGTAAACTTGCTCTTCCTCCCATTTAGGTGGTCTTGTCAGTCTGATGGTTTCCTTCCTGATCCTCATCTGCTGCCTTTCTCGGGTTATATTATGTCTCTCAGCGTGTCCCTCTGTCGCTATGAAGCAGCCACACATCCATCCGGTGTTCGCCTGCAACGTCACTGACCTCCTGACCCTGAATCTTATGTAACCATGGCAATACCCAAATTAGAACATGGAGCATGGAAAGAAGGAGGCGCTTCGAGCTTCACATACGGGCATGCAGCTTCCAACCAGCTTTCCAGATTAAGGCAGATGGAATGAACGCGCCTGTCGCTGTGTGTGTATAAGAAAGAGATAGAAACTAAAGGAGAAATCCAACACCTCCTCTAAAACAGAGGTGGAGGTGGTGGTGGTGATGATCACACATTTGGAAGTGTTTTCTGCATGTTCAAACTATGGCACATAAATGCAATGTCAATTTAATATCTCAAACTAGCCTCTGCCCCACAGCGCATAAAGCCCAGTATACTGAGAGGATTATTTTGGGATCCAGGCTCTGGCTTCCGTAATCCTCCATCCTCTCCTCTCCCTCATCCTGCTAAATCCTCTCCCTTCTCCCCTTTCACATGCCCACTAATCTCTCTCACTCCAACCCTCTGTGTGGCTGTAATCTGGTTTGTACCTATCTTTCACCTGCAACAGGTTCAAATCAATAGGTCAGTGTGCTAAACTGCGGGGTGCTTCTTCCTTTTCCTCCAAGTTGTGATGGTTAAAACAGTTACTGTATTAAAGATCCACTCACATGCTTGTTCTGAAGCTTTCAACTGTATCACATGGTTCTCATCAGCAGATTAAGTTTGCTCAAATGCCAAAAAAGTGGAAAGTTCGAACATCTACATCTGAATGGCAACTGAGCAAACGCAATCAGCTGATGAGGACCATGCGATACATGTGAAAGCTCCAGAACAAGCGAGTTAAGTGGACTTTGAGTTGCTTTGTTGGCTGCCGTTGCCAAGGTTAAGAAAGAACTGCCAGGGTCATGTTTTTGTATTGTATTTAATACTACTGGTCAGTGGAGGATCTTGTCTGCTAATGTCTCTCATTCATCCATTGACAGTTGATGGCAACAAAGGACCAATTAATTAAAATTTAATTTTTTCTGGCGCCCTAGGCGGCCACCTATGTCGCCTATAGGAAGCTCCCCCCTGCTCTCACTCAGAATAACCTTTAAACTGAAGCACTGATGCTGCTGCTTTAGTATTCCGCTGCTTACCTAAAACCTCATCAACTATGGTATTATGCTTGTGGCAAGGTGAACTAGATGTGACATGGGTAGCATAAGCTAATGAACTAAACAAACAAATAAGAGGCAAACTGGAATGCCCTTCAGTTCACTTTTGACTTGGTATTTGTCCTCCCTCAGCAGCTGTTGTTACCAGAGATGGCTGAATGTATTACCCTCAGGTGTATATTAGCTTCACATCCTGTCATCGGGAGTCATGCTGTTTATTTGGTCTTGACGGGCAATATTTAAACGATAGGCATCCAATTAAAGCTGACATTTACCATGGTGTATCTGTCCTCGCTGCTTCCGCACACAGTGTTTGTCCTGTTGTCTGTCGATATTTCTCTGCCTCCATCTAGATAATATCACATCTGACAGTCATGACAGGAAGAAGCGACCACAGGCATTTGCAGAGTTGTGACAGGGGTCTGATAAAAGGATGGAGGAATATACATCAATTTAGACAGCCTAATAGGTAATACTGGGACCAGAAGAGATTATGGCAGAGATTATGTCTGTGAGATATAAACTCTTAGCTGTGGAGTCTTAGAGAAATATTAAATAGGAGCAAGCTACTGGGACTGGGATATTTATCTTCTCAGGATGAAGATCCAGGCTCAGATGAGATTGTGTATTCAGTGTGTTACACAGGTGAAACTACAGCTAAATCAATGTTTCCACCTTTAAATAGTTGGCACAATCATAGACCTTTATGTTGTTTTCCAACCACAATGTGACTCTAAACTTGATTTAAGTCCCTTCATTTCCGTCGTCTTTGAATAACTAGTCAGCTGCAAAGATCCAAAGGCATTTGTTTTGCTTTGTTTGTAAGGCCTGAAAGTTCATTACTTCATATCTCATTCCTCCCATCTGCTGTTTTTTCCCCACCATTCCCTTCATTGCTAATTAAGTGCTAATTTCTCCTAATTTCTATGGTTACAATGCATGTTATTAGAGTGATGTCATCATTCATTTGTGCACTCATGTGAATGAAAGATGAATATAATTATTGTTACCTTTGTCAACATCATCTAATGTCTGTACATGTCTGCACACACCTTTGTGTACATCCCGTATCTGGTGCTTCACATACAGGGGAAGGGCCAGAGGGGTGGCCAGGGGTGGCCAACATTTGTTGTTGGAAAGTCAAACAACTACAAAGACACAAAACGACCACAAAGTGATGCAAAATGACCACAATGTAACGCAAAGCGACCACAAACACATGCAAAACGACGACAAAGACACATAAAACGACTACAAAGCATCACAAAACAAGTACAAAGTGATGCAAAAGAGATGCAACTTCACGAGAAAGAAACAGGGCTTTAAATTTGAGTCTTTTTTTACACATTTTACAACCCTCCCTTCTTTAAAACTGTGCCCCAATCTGGTCCCCCCATTCAAAAGTTTCTAAACCCACTCCTGGTCACACACCATCCATACAAGTATTTTCCAGTGAAAACACTGTAAAAGAAGTGTTCCACAATATTTGTCAAATATAATCAAATACAATCAGTCACACAGGTGTCTGTTTCTTTACACATTTGGCACTTTACATTACAGCTGGGTAATAACATGGTAATAGTGGGGTAATAATAAAGAGGTGGGGTTATAATAAAGAGGTAATAACTAAGTAATACCACATAATTACAACAGTAACAACCAGGTAATAGCCTAGTATTAACAATGGGTATATCTGGGTAATATTAGACTGAAATTGATGTAACAGAGTAATAAGGGGCCAAAAACAAAAGGTAATTGGGGAAATACATTTAAAGATTGCAACGAGGCAAAACTATTTAGAAATATTATAGTAATGTTTTGGTAACAATATTGTAACCTGCTAACAATAAAATTGTTATATCAGTGCAATATTTGGCTTAAAAAATGGCAATATGGTGACATTAATGGGGTAATAACCTGATAATAATGAGGTAATGTAGGTTGATGTTTTCACAATATTATAGGCTACTATCAGCGTAATACCTTCAAAATTACTTGAAAATTCTTGGAAATCAAAATTGGTAATTGCCGTATTAAAATGCTGGAATTCATTGTCCCTTATGTTCCAAACATTCCCTTTTTTTCAAGGTAATACCGTACAAATTCTATGTTTAATGCTGTAACTTGTTGCCTGGAAACATTTGTGGTAGTTTCTGTGTAATAACCCTGAAACACCATCGCCTATACTGCTGTGATTGCAGAGGTCCGTTTGGCAGCTGAGGGTGAAGAGAAAGCTAGGGTACCACCTTTTACAGGTGGCTCCCTCCTAAAATATTCAAAAGACATGAAGATTTCCCTTGATGTTGAGCCAGTTTTGAGAAAAAAGAAGAAAGTGGAGAGAGAGTTCTTGCCCATCACTTACAAAGTCAAAGGGAACTAGGTGGTGATGGGATTTTTGTTTGTTTGTTTTTATTATTGCAATTTTCATTTAAATACTGCACCAAAACTCAGATGTGTGTTTTGTGAAAAACATGTTTTCATTTAGTTTTTTTTCAAGTGTGGCTGAGGTTGCAGTGATTTTGCTGTTTGTTTGTATCCAAATCATCCATTCATGTTATGTAAGGTAAACAATGGTGAATATCCCAATAAAAATACAAGGCATCGACGTTTTAAATGTAAAATATGTACAAGGCATCGACAGTATCAAATGTGTTTAGTTGAAAGTAGTGAGAAATTAAATAGAAACAGGTAGTTTAGCATTTTGCAGCCCTGATTAATGGTATGTAAATACCATGTAATTACTCTCTACAAACCAGTTTACCAAGGCCAGCCTGGGTTTCAACATCAGAAAGGAGAAAAGAGAGATGGCAAGCTGAATGAAGATCGATAGAGAAGAGAAATATGGCAGCCATACATACAGCTGGGTCACGGGGTCTTAGTCTACGCAATGTGTGTGCATGCTACAGTGTGGAAATTACTTGCAGATTCTCTGAGAAAAGAAGATATGTGCATGTGAGCATGAGCATGACCTGGTGTGTGTCCACCAGGGAACCATTTTAACAGTCAGATTTCTTCTTGCACTGGAAAAGTGAAAAATGCTACATTGTATAAGTAGCATTTTAGCATATTTGAGAATTGCAAAAGTACAACAGAGTTGAACATAGATTAAGCATACAAAATTATTTGTTTTTATTATTTTATTTATTAATTATTTTATATCCACATATAACGAAAACTAACAAAAATAAGAAATCATCTCAGAGAA
Organism: Siniperca chuatsi; assembly: GCF_020085105.1. Classification (NCBI taxonomy): domain Eukaryota; kingdom Metazoa; phylum Chordata; class Actinopteri; order Centrarchiformes; family Sinipercidae; genus Siniperca; species Siniperca chuatsi. The sequence goes on from NC_058047.1 coordinate 19,474,246, forward strand.
GCAAAAAGCATGAGCAAGAGATAAGATGGAGAGACACTACACAGAGAGAGAGAGACAATAAGGAGAAACATCGTGAAACAAAGAAAGAGAGAAAGCCAAGTCGATGTCCCAACAATCTGAAGATGATACTGAAAGGAGATCTGCTGTTTCCAACACTTGCTTCCATGACAACAGCCGTTGACAGGGCCCCCGACCCCATGGTTTGTCTGTAATGAATCATCTGCCCTGAAGGTGAGGTAACACCCACAAATGCACACATATGCGCGTGCAAAGACTCATACACAGACATGTGGCAAGACACACTGATATGCACACACACTCACAGCTGTGGTCTCCTTTCATGCGAGATTGGCTTTCAGAGAACGCCTGTTTACCTCCGACAGAAGTGGAGTCAGGAAAAAAACACACATACTTGTTTACATCAAGAGGATTGTTTTTCAACCGCAGCCTGTTGAACAAAGAGAGCAGTGGATTGTATGTTCAGCCATAAGCGCAGATTAATGACCAACTCTGATCACTGGTTTTGAGCCACACCTCGAACGTGTGTGCTTATGTGTGCATGTAAATGTATGCGTGTCTTTACACGAATGCATGTGTTTGAATGTCAAACTATAATCCTGCGTCAACACAAAAAATGTGTGATTCATTTGCTCCCAACAGCTGCTCTGGGGAATGAGTTTGAGCAGGTATGATGACTGTCACAACTTTCAAGAAGGAGCTGAAGAAGCAACTACAATCCTCTGCTTGTGCTACATTCAGAAAACATTGGCCCTTGAATTTATATTGGATGACATGTGTTTTGGTCAGAGCCATCAAATGGAGGAAAGTTTCTAATTTCACACACGCTTGTAAGATCTTAAATTATACCCATGGCTGCTCAGCGTTCTTAGCCTGCAGCAGTCAGAGTGTTTGACAAACCGTCAATCACTCAAGTGCTGTTAAGGGCCTATCTTTCTCTTTCTCCGTTCCTCTCACACACCCTCTATCAATCTACCTCTGTGCAGAGAGAGATTGAGAGATAGATTCCTGCCCAAGAAGCTATTTTTCTTCCTTTCTGCTAAATATGAAAACAATTATACAATCACACTTTGCAACTTTAAGTGTTGAAATTACAATGCGCATGTTGTAATCCTTAAGAGTTCGGTCCTGGTTGATTTGGCGACATCTATGGTTATTGGTGGTAACAACAGGTGCAGGTTAATACCACAGCTAACACTCCTTGTGTTGGAGCTGCTTTGTCTGAAATACAACAGAAGAGCAAGCCAGGCTTTTAATGTGAACTACCTGCAGTAGGAAATGTGTGGTTAGCATTAACGGAAAACTTAATACCTCTGATACGGCTGTGGGAGAGCGAACAATAAACAGTGAGGCTGATATCAATTAGATAAACTTACAAAGAGTAACGCTGGATTACATGCTGTATTGTTTCCTGTGATTCCCTCGTGCATACGGAGGCAATTAGAATCCATTGTGGGAATGGCGGACTCCACCACTAACAATGAAAACTGCTATTCAGAGATGTAATTACAGAACATAAATACATTGACTGTTGCTGAGAAAATGCAGACATAATTTTAATAAAAATATCAAAAATGGAATTTGATTTCATGAATATCTTAAGGATTATTACATAACATGCAAGCCCCCTGAAAAAAAGTCGTATCACCTGTTGAACGTCCAGACTGTTGAATTTACTACAGCTTTTCTGTCTTAAATGATTTCGATGACTATGCTAAAGCAACCCAAATGGCATTTATGACATGCATCAAAAACAATGAAATAATATGTGCACCTGTAGACATTACAAATAATCTTTTAACTACACAGGCTTGAGTCTTGCAGTGAGGCAGCGATTGTCATTCAGTCCTCAAGATACACAGAAGGCTGCGTCCCAAATTTTTTTGTATCGTTAAAAGGTGAATTAAGATGAGCGTGGTGGGCTGTATATGGGCCTCCGCCATGCTGTTGAGGATTTACATATCTCTGATGAATCAGCATGATATACCATGTGATTCTGACCTACTTACCAGCGCATGACCCATGCATACATGAACCCACAAACAGGTATGAGCTGCATGCACACGCTTAACAAATCAGACCAGAACACTGTCAGACTCTCGCTGCTGCCTTACAACAGCGTTGCAGTCTAAAATCTCTGTCCAGCTTAAGTCGTTGACACATGTAAGCGTCCTCTCTTCCCCTTTCCCTCCTTCTGTTTTCTCTGTCTCTTTCTATCTGTCTTTCTCCTGCTCTGACACAAACATTCATAAAAGCAAAAACACTTAACCGCCAATGCCAGATACAAGAAATGAAATCTAGTGTAAATAAGCTTTTCTTTTTACTCTCTCCCAGATTCTCTTTCTCTATCTTGTTTTCCACTCTCCTTTTCTATGCCCTGGTGGCCTAATTTTTCTAACCCCAATCATCTCCATCAATCAGTCTCTCATTTCTCCACCATCTTTGAGCCTTGTCAGATATCATCATCAGATATCATGTCAGATAAACTAAGAACATCCAATTATCCTCATGCCTTCCACCAGTTTTTATTAGAAATCACTGTCTTTTGTTGCGCTCAGTTTTAAAATCTTCTTTCCACTTTCAAAAACACAGCTTCTCTTTGCTGGCCTGTGTGAAAGACCTCCATGGATATTTCAGTGAAACAAACCAATTAGCCTTAAAGATTGTGTATGAACTATAATGACCTATTTTTTTCTGTAACTTCTATACTACATAAGTGTGTTTGCACGGGTCTATGTTTCAGTCATTTTTACAGTAAACTGCATTGTTTGAACCACATTACACTCTCTTGTGACTCTATGCTTTTCCTCTCTTCTTCCGAATAAAAACAAACATGTTGTCTTGGCTTGCTATGATGCAGTAGATCATTCGATTATTTTGTTTGGTTTCTTCGGTCCTTTTAAAACAGTCTTTTCTCTCAGCAGGAGAGACATGTCTTTGTTTATGTATGTCCTCCCTCTCCTTCTCTGGTTTTATTAGAGTCATGTGGAGAGGATTGTTTTGAATAATAACCTACAGCAGAGAAACAACGACCCCTGGTGATAAAAAGTGTGAAGGCACTTTGGGCTCCTTACATAATAGACATCAGCACAGCCCTTTTGGCACAGCTCCTCTCTGCATCAGATGTAAATGAGAGCTCAGTGATTATAATGAGAACATTATGATTCTGTTCATGTGTGTTTGGGAACTCACGCATTAATATTCTCTCTAAGCCAGATTAATCGAAGGAACACACACAATTAAAGTAGCTCCCATTATGCAACTGCTCTGGTGGAGAGGGCTCCGTGCAGGGCTTTACAGGTTGTTTTTGTGCCCTGGGGAATCTTTTTCATATAAACTCATGATTTGGTTTTGACACTTTTCCCAACTCCAAACTTTTGGAAGTGCAATTTGATACGTGTCATTTAAAGGAAGTGAAACAGGTCTTAGTACCAAATCTTCAGACTGCGAAACCAGTTAATCACTTAATCAAGCAGCTCCGTGCTGTTTTCTGTCTTCTCCTTCAGACTATAAAGGAGATGAGGCTGGATGGGGGAAAAACCTTAAAGGCGCAATCTGTATATTAAATCATTTCAAAATCATTACATTGTCAGTTTTCATATTGATACAGTTTTTTTTATACTAGTTTATTAAACTCTGCCTGGTCTTGCGCCAGCCTAATTTATCTGATATACCTGCAATGTATGAACCAGGAAGGCCTCTGGAACATGTCTTTTGGTTCTTCCAAATTAAAGGAAAAGATTTAAATAATAGCCTTCCTGAGGATCTGAGAGTCACTAAAAGTGCTGATATACCTAAACATTACATAAAATCTATTTTTTAGCCTCACTTTTATAAATATCCATTATCTAATATTTTATCATTAATTTAAATGTTTTCTAGTCTTTTATCTTTTTTATTGTCTTTATAATTTCACGTCTATCATTTATATTTTCTGTGTGCATTAGTCTCCAGCACTGTTAGGGTTTGAATTGTACTTACCTGTATGAAAAGTGCTTTACAAATAAAATTTGACTGATTGATTGATTAATTGAAGTTTAAACCAAATGGAAGCTCCACAAAATTCAAAACACAGGATGGAGACCTGCTATCACTTACACATTGATTGATATGCCTGTTAATACAGGGAAAACACCTGACAAAAACTAAATATAGGAGAAATCAAATGTGGGAGAAAAGGGAGGACAAAAGAGACAGGAAGTGAAAGATGAGGAAAGGTTGAGATGGGAACAGAAGTGGGGAGGGGGCGAGGTAAAAAGAGAGGGAGAACAGGAAGGGAGGGGGACCTACTTACAGCCAGGATGGGAGGAAAATGTCTGCATAGCTAGTCACCCCCTCACCCTCTACATCCTGCACAGCTACATTTCGTATTTACATTCATACACAAAGCCATCACATTTTACAGCAGCCTGATATCACTGCGAGAATTACCTGCAGTGTCAATATATTTTTGTGTAAGTGGCAGTTGGAGAGCAGCAACTGTGTGCAGCTTCATTAGTTTCTAGAGATAATTCAAGACATTTAGAGCTTGCTGGTATGTGGCGAATCTGTGGTTAATACTCATTATTGTATAAATGATGCCATCCTTCTTTCAATACAGTTGTGAGTAGAGCAATGAAAACATTCATAGCTGCATAATTGTGTGTAAAAAAAAGAGATATAGCACCAGGTATTTTTGAAATATATCCAGTACAGTTGATTGTCACTTGCATAAATTGGATTGCTGGAGGAATTTAGACATGGATTTATTATTTCCTGCTCATAACTCCCTCAGTAATATTCAGAGACATACCCAGGAGCTTTAATGTAATCTCTGGCCAGATTCAATATAGTGAGACATTAGATGAGATCAGAGCGACATTGTTTTTCTCATGAGAGTTTTTAGGTGACCTGAGAAAAAGGAAAGGTCTTTTAATGCCATCGCCTGCACAAAACTACAGTTTAAAGTGTTCGTAAGTTGTAAAACACTAGCCACTGGTTTATTAAACTGTGGTCTGGACTCAAAGGAGCAGCTCACAGTCGTTCTAGTGGGAAATAAAGTGAGAAAAGTGTTAAGGTTTAATGATTATATTGAATTTAATACTAAATTGTAGAAAAGTTTATATTTAAATACTTGGAGTTGATAAGTTAATTACTCATTGAATCACATCACTCTCTTTACTACTATTTGAAACAATTTATCAAACTGAATTACTTTAAATCGCTGTGCTAGGCTATGTACCAAAAGCAGTACATTATGTCGTACCTCAGTAATTGAAGCGTCTGTTATTAGTTGGTACACATAATGCAATGTAGGCATTACTTACTTCTCTTAGTGTGTAGGATTTCTCATTACATAACAAAGTATCAGTAAACAGTCCCTAATTAGTCTGACCTGATGCTAATTGTGCCAGAAGTTGTGAATAATAGATCAAACTTTGTCCCAGGACTTCAACTGACCCAGATCAGGATTTATTCACTTATTCATTTCACATGTCTTTTTTTTAGTCCCTTAAGTGTTAAAGAGAGTCTATTCACACCTGAAAAACCTGGTACAGTAATTAATCAAACTGTTTCTGTGAATAAATTGCATTTGTAAAAATGTGGTGCAGCATGTCGGCCTCAGAAATGAGGACACAAACAAGACAACAAAGATATTCCTGCCTTCCTGTCCTGTTTCACAGACTTTGTGATTGTTCCACATCTTGTGATTGCAACTTGTGATCAGTTGTGCAATCTGTGGATAAAAGCAATAAATGGATTATGGACTGTCACAGAAAGAGAGACACGTAGAGAGAGGGTTTTGTGAAGCATGTAATCTTATAACTATAAACATTATTAAGTCAAAAAACACCTTTTTTACCCACTTATACATACATGTATACACATACCCAAAAAGAAAAACAACTTAGAATACTTCACAGTGTTACTGCTTTTTATTTTTTAATGCATTAATTTTTATGCATGGCAGTTGGATGGGAGGATGTTTGGTATTCAGCATAACACTTTTCAATGAAAAAAGATTTCTTTGTACATAAATGAATTATAAATGGCACGTTGTGTGACGCTCGGTTCCTTTCATGTTACTTGATGACCATCCTAGATAAAAGTGATGATTTAATGCTTCATTTCTCGTTGGGTTATTAGAGAACAGAGCGTCTTATATCATTGAACACAAAGTTCCAGGAAGAAACATACACTCACACATGCACACAAACACATATAGCTGCTAATCTATGGTCATGGAGACCAGTTGTACTCATGCAATGTGATGTGGGTGTGGTTACAGGAAAAAGTGGGTCTTTTTCAGCGTATTTGAACAAAAGCTATTGAAATGAGGTGATGTTTTGGTTACTCAGCTGCTCTAACTGGATGTGCATGAACTGAGGCAATCAGGGGAAAATGATAAAATTAAATATAGAGCTAATAAAATTACCAGTGGCTGTAATCAAGTAATTTAATCATTTTAAATAAGCATATCAACAGAGATCTCTGACTCTAAATCTGCAGTAAATTTTTTCTTAATATTCTGCAGTGTAGTACATTCATCATCATTATCTAATTACAACCAATTACCTATTAAAAAGTTTGGTTTTACATTACCTTTTTACCTGGTTGTACATTGCCATTACAGCATGGAAGACGAGGAGAATATACTGATGTTCGAAACAGGCATTGTGCGGGTACGATGTGGATGTGGATGTGAACAAAGGGAGGGGAAGGCTGCTCAGACCTGTTTTGTATCAGTCTGAAGGTAAGAGTAAATTTCCCTCTTCATCTTTCATGCGATGCAAGGCCGTGATCTTTCTCATCCTGTTCATTGTATAGCACAGAGCAGTGATGAATCGTGATGATACATGATAATGGAGATGCAAACATTTGTACCTACATATTGTGCACATATGGACACGCACAACCAGAGAACTAAACACTGAATGAAAGTGCAAAAACTGGTGTAAATGCAGATGTACATATGCACATATGTTTGTATTACTATACTTGTGAGGACACAATGTGTTCCCTTGCTCAGTGGTTCTCAACCTTTTTGGATTTTTGCCTCTTACAATGAAGCAGTTTGTTCTTGCCACCCCTAACCCTAACAGGTTATGGTCTTAGTGTGGACATGGGCTTTGAGCCAAAGAGTAGGTTTCCTGTCTCAGATTGTTTGTTTGAAGGTATTCATTATTTCAAAAGAAAAAGTTTTTTTTTCTTCACACAGATTTATCTTGGGACCCCCCCCTCCCCCATTATAAGTAATTATAACTGTTTATAACCAAACATGAACCTGAACCCTAACCTCATCCTAACAGCTCTAACCTCTTAAAGAATAGTTTGACATTTTGGGAAATACGCTTATTTGTTTTCTTACAGAGAATTAAAACCTGATTGTTACCTTTGGACAGAACCAGGCTAGCTGTTTCCCCCTGTTTCCAATCTTTATGCTAAGCTAACTGGTGGTACCTTCAAATTTATTGATCTGACATTAGAGTGGTTCTCTGCAAGAAAGCGAATAAGTCCAGAACAAACTGCTCTTTGAGAATGTGTCCTTGCTTTGTGAAAATGTCCTCACTCTCAAGGTCTAAAACTCAAGAGAACACACAGACACACACACCACATAAACTGTGTTTCGATCTTCACATACAGACTCAAGGAGTTGCTGTATCTTTGCTCACAGGCATTCAAATGTATGACTACAGTATACACAGGGTAAAGACATATGTCTTCAAGTACTTAACAACTATATAATTTCTCTGCATCACAACCCACACTGTTATGCACAAATGAAATATCCTGCATTAGCCTACATTCTTTTAGCAGATGTTTATGTCCAAAGCAACAGTCTGCTGTGACACTACATTTTGTATCTGATTTATTAAAGCCTGAACTGAACCAAGGACTCACAGTGGATCTGTCCTTAAACAAATGGTGATCTAGAGATGAATCTTTGACTTTCAGGTGAGCAGTGAAGCCGAGCTGACCAGGTCAGAGGCAGAGAGTGCCGTGTATCAGTCCTGTCGGTCTCACTTTCAGTCTTGCTGCGGTCAGTGGACTGTGGTAAGACAAGGCACAAGATAAGACGTATCACAGCGAATGATCTATAATGGCTCGGGGGAGGCTCAGTTTTCAATTAATCCAGCCCGCATTGTGTTACAGTGCATCAGGACCACAGCTAATCACCAGGACTGGGCCTGACACACTGACACAAATTTATAGCCACAACACACACACTCATCCACAAACCTCTAACTGAACGCACAGAGCAATGTTTGTGATGTGAGTATGTTTGTGGTAATGTCTCAGTGTGAGTCTGTGTATATAGGTAGGTCAAGTTAGAAAGATATCTCCAATGCTTTCAAGCTCAGCATATAGATTTGAGATTATCAAGAAATCAGAAATAGGCATCAAATACGCTATTTCTTTATAATAAAGTAATAAACATAATAACTTGACTTATAAGTCTTTATTGCACAAAAAACAAGTTAATGCTTAACAAAAAGACACAAAACCAAAAATGCATAGATTAGGATTTAATAAATACAAATAAAATAAGATCAAATAAAATAAATTAACATTTTAACACAAGAAATTTAATGCAATAAAAGCACAGACACAAAGAGTGAAGAGTATTTTTAAAAAAGATTCAAACAAAGAAATGTTTTTCATTCTCAGTGTGGGTTTAAAAACATGAAATGTACTAATGAAATGTACATGTTGTACTACTAATATATACGTTTTAACTCGAAGAGGAAACGACACAGCACGAACACCCAGGATTCACTCAAAGTATAGTCGTGATGCATCAGTGTACCGCATTTTACTAACCCCTGAACCGGGTTTCCATGGAGACGCCTGGTTGCCTCACCAACTCGCTCAGCTGGACAATGGCAGAGGTAATCTCTGCATTACATAAAGCAGGTAAACATATTTGTGTGCAGAAGCAAAGAAAAAATGAGGACAGTTTACTGGAAAGAGATTGAGGCAAAAATGAAGGTTGCATTGAAGAGGGTACAGAGGGAGCTGAAAAGGGACAAAGGACCTCACTGATGAAACACTATTCTGCTCTGCTGCCCCAATAAACTCTGACATCTACAAATTGACTGCCATTTATGTGTTCTGTAGCTTTGTCACACAGGCAGCTCATATAACAGAGAAACATTGCCCTACATAGAGAAGTTTGGTAAACACTGAATGAATGAATGAATGAATGAATGAATGAATGAATTATAGCTGTTAATGACATTTTGATTGAAAGTGATGAAAGGCCAAATATTATATCTATTTTCTTTTAATCTCAGTGACTACAAAAGTATGTAATGGCCTACTTTGGACACTTTTGTTTTTGGTGTGCCCCGAACATAAAAAGAATCTGTCTTTTCACCACAAACAGAATAAGGCTATTATTTTGAAGACGAAATAGTGAAACTTAACAAAAATATCAAGACTTTTTTGTTACAAACCCTTTTTTTAAACATGGCGGTGTACTAATGATATAATATCAGACTGTAGGATAATTGGCCAATTTTGCACTGTGCAGTATTGTCTGTCAAATTGGAGTCGCTGGGACTGTGTTACTGCCACAGAGACTTTGATATGTAAAACCTTCTGTTCTTTCAAATCTGTTCATTTTATTCTTTTGTCTGGGTAAAACTGCACTGTATGAGAAAATGATCAAACTACTACAAATAGTCTCACACAGTTGGAAACAAAGAAGGTGCAGACAGTTTGCAGCTGCATTTAGAAAGAAAATGGCTTCACTATCTTTATCTTTTTTTACCATTGTATTTATTCTGTTTTGAATCTATGTCAAACGTACCAAACATGATAAAAAAGAAGAAAAAACAGTATATGTACTGTATACACATATTATAAATAAAACTGCATTAAAGAAAAGCAAATGCAACAAAATATACTCAAAAGATGAATAGTTAAACAAATACATAAAATAAAAGGTAAAAGAAAACTACTGATGGTATGCAATTTGTCCAAATTTGTCCAATCTTACTTAAGTCACAACTGGATACTTTAAGATAAATAAAATTCTTGTATTGAAAAATCCTCCATGGGACTATTTTTCAGGAAGTCCATTAATGATCCCCAAATAATAAGTCTTTGGATTTTCCCTTTAATGCAAATATAATTTTTTTCTATAGATACAGTAGCCAGCTTGAAAGTCCTTTTAGCCATTGGCCATCAGAGGTGGCTTTAGTAGATTTTCCCAGAACACAGCAATTGTATATTTGATATTCAGTGATTACCGTAAAAATGGTTTTTCATTGTTGTTTTCCAAAGGGGAGAGGGAGGGTTTAGTTAGAGAATCATGTTGTGTTATTAGTAATAAAATTCTTTATTTGTGAATACTTTTAAAAAAATGGGTACTGGGAATTTTATATTTTTGTTTTAATGCCTCAAATGTGAAGAACCTATCATTGTTGTATAGGTAAATAATCTTAGTAACTCCACTTTCAGCCCATGTTTTGAATCCAGGGTCAGAAGTGCTGAGTTTAAAGCCTTTTCCCCAAATTGGAGAGAACGGGACAGTTCTGACGTTATTCCTAAAAACCCTTGCTCTTGGGTGTTTCATTTGCAGCATGAACAACCCTTCTGATATTATGGAAAGCTTGATCGACTTCTTTTAAAACAAAACAAAAAATTCATAAAGTTTCACTGAGAGCAATGCTCTCTTTTTCAAGAACGTCCTGATCACATTCACACATTAACACCTGCAAGCTGTCCAGTACAACCACAGTCTGATCTGCTGGCCACTGATTTAGAAAGTGAGAGTGACATGGTTCAAAAACAAGGAAGGGCTTGAATATTTAGTAAATAGTAAGCATCATTTTTATGTTTGAAAATTATTGATACAATTATTACCATTAACACATTAAGGTTACATGCCATAATTTCTTTTTGCACTTTTCCTTTTACTAATGGCAAAATGAATAGTACCAGTGTTATATTAAATATATTGAGGGAGGGTGTTGAAAGTCCAAACAAAATATTAATAATGTTCTGGAGGGCCTTGCTTTTTAATAAAGTGAAACATAATGTTCAACCCCCCGCTAACCACCCCAATAATTTTTGTACAGTCCCTAAGTTTAACTCATTTAACAATATGGTTCCACTCTTCCACTTTATCTGGCTTCTTTTTGCCCAGCTGTTGTGCTGTCTCTTGATAAGTGCACTTTCTTTCCATTCACAGTGTAAGTTTATGAAGCTAGGATCACCTGATGCATAACTTTTACCAAATCTGTGTGTGGATTGTCCTAATGCATTTCTTCATTGGGAGGGGGTGGGGATTTTTTAAGCTTTAAGCGATAGTGGACAGTTTAGAGGTGACAGGAAACAAATGGAAAGAGAGAGGGGGAATTATGTGCAAAAAACATCCCCTGCTTGAATTAAGCTTGGGACATTGCGATCGCAGTATGTGGTGAGTTTGTGGAGGTGTGATGTGTCTGAACCAGGAAGGTGCCATAGGCATTACACACCATAATGCAATGGAAGTATAAAAATGTTTACTTACAGGTCACATACTGTATCTTTTTTCCATGCATGCCTTTGCAGTGTTGTGGAGAACTGCAGAGACAAAAACACACATAATCAAGACCTCAGTGGTATTTGTGTTCATGAAGATGTGTTATGTCGCGCCTGCACTGTTTGCAGAGGGTGCAGCTGTACACCCTGCTGACTTGCCAATTAAGTCCACACATTTACTTACAAACCCTGCTGATTTTCCAATTACACCTACACAGCCACACATGCTGCTGACTGTAATTAGGCCTATGCACTCTCTGTGACACACAGCTGTGCAAACGATTGCTGCGGTTATTGCTCATAATGTACAGCTATCAAACTCCAGTTAGAAATCAGTCAAAATAAAGGTGGAAAGATGTGTTTGGATGAAAAAATAAAGAGATATAAAGGAAACAGTAGCATGCTTTGCAAAGCACTCCTGACAGCTACACTGCAGAGCCTCCAGTCTTCCAAGTAAGCAGTGCTTTTCTGAGTTCATACATAGCTAAGTAGTTCCAGTAAAGTGAATTAAATATGTGCTGGGCTGAGGGTAACTACGGAGCTTATCTTACTGCAGTGAACTGAACTGGCCTACTTCCTTACCTCTTGTACCTATAGATGCAAGGTTGTTGGTGGTTGCACCGAAAAACATCTCTCCAACGCATTGTGTGACTGTCATTTAGCTGTTTGCTAGTTGTCTTTGTCATTGTGACCTCCATGTTGGCAAGCCAGATGGGATGTTACAATTACTTAAGTTGTACTTGTCCTCATATACAAACCTCAACACATGTACAGATAATCTGTAACATGTTGACGTATGTCTTCAAAACAAAGGCTCTGACTTGTATATCAGCTTTCATCCATAAAGCTCAACATTTCTATATGCCTGCCTTTATGCCAGTCTTCCATAGTCACCTCTTTTTAATCTAAGCAATAATGAGTCATACACTCCACACCTTCTGCTTTGTGCTTTTCACTATACAGTATGTCCACCTGGGGGCTCTCTGCTCCCACTCCAACTGCCAAATTAGATCTTATGGCCCTGTCTGCCAACACAACTCCACTGAATTTTCCCTTCATCTCTCCCCTTCTCATACATTTCATCCCTCATGATTCTTATTTCATTATCTGCCTCTTATTGCTGCACTTTTCTCTCCTCACTTCCTCACATAATTCTCAATAGGTTATTACATTCCAGGCATTTAGTGTAAAATATTTAAAACATTTCAGTATAAAACCTGAAATACTCTCTTGAAAAATACGCACTGTTCTTCAAATTGGTTTGATTTGATCTTTCACTGATCCTGCTGGCAATAAAAGGCTGGAGGAGGCAAAAGGAAAGAAGGGGAATAATTACATCAACTCTCAGGGATTTTAGTGGTTTCAGCTCAAGTTTTTTTCAGCAGCTTACACCACCCCCTGGTGGTCCAGATTGTTATTACAAAGCACCTGTCTTTTTTTCAGTTTTGTGGAAAAACTGGCAGCACATTGCATATGTTCCAGATGTTGGCCCATTAGAGTCAACAGAGTCTCTGTTTAGACTGTTTAGTGAAGATGTTGATGTTGATTCAGAGTCATCTGAAAACAATGCATAAGAGCATTTATTCCTCTTGGTCTTATGAGTGATGATAGCTACTGTGTGAGAAATATTGTCTGATTTATGAGCAGTGTGTCATTGTTATAGATAGATAGAAACAATACCAGAAAAGACACTGATCAAATATCTTTATAGTCTTTTTTGGATGTATTGTTTTCAGCTTTATCTCATCAACCACATCCACATAACTGCATTATCAGTGTGTGAGTGTGTATGTAGGCAGATGTTTGTATGCCATGTTCACATATTTATGCAGGTGTTCACATTTACACTCATCAGTTAAGCACTGACTGTGCCCTGTATCAATGTACCATACAAGGCTGAGAGTTAACATCATGACCTTTGCTCAGTGAATGTTTCTGCATGAAACTCTGCTTCCCAGTTAAAACAGTTAAACAGTGACAGGCTGTTTCATAACTATCATACTGACTTTATTTATTATTAGTAATGAGTTTTGATCTTTCTGCCTAGGTATTAACTTACCTATATATACTATAGGTGTGGTAACTGGTCAGAACCAACTCTTCAGGATTCATGGGGGAGCTAAAATCTTAAGTCATAACTTAATGTGTGTTATTCAATTAAATTCAATTCTGTTTTTAGGCGTGCTAGGGGTGTTGCTCTAGGGATGGCAATGTCAGTCGGGTCAACACCATGAGGTTGGCATGTGGTTATGAGTGAAATGTCTCAACACCTGTTGGATGGATTCCCATGAAATTTTGTTCACGCATTCATGTCCCCCTCAAGATAAATTCTAATCACTTTGTTGATCCCCTCACTTTTCATCACCACCGTCCAATACTTTTGTTAATGACCAAAAAACCTGCAAAACTAATGCCATTTCACGTACTAATCCACATCAGCCATCATCTAGCTTCTGCACAGAGCATACTCTCAATTGGAGACGCCAGGAAGCACATTGAGAGTCATGTTTTTTTACTTCTCCAGTGCCAGTGCCTTTCAATACTATTCAGCCCCTCTTTCTTGCAGAGAAGCTCTCAGCCATGCAGGCTTGGACAGCCTGACAGATGTGGTATTGAGCAACATCGGAGCTCCACCATTTCTGTTCACCCTCTATACCTCTGACATTAAACACAACTCTGGAACATGTCATCTCCAGTAGTTCTCGGATGACTCCTGCATCATGGGCTGCATCAGCGAGGACAAAGAGGAGTAGAGAGTTGTGGTGGGGGGCTTCGTCAGGTGGTCTGAGGACAACCACCTACAGCTCAACATCGGCAAGACCAAGGAGCTGGTGGTGGACTTTAGATCGAGCAAGAAGCCCCCAACTCCCCTTAAAATCCAGGGAGAAGGCTCTCTACAGGAAAGGACAGAGTAGACCCCCCCCGCACAGTAAAGTTGTTAAATTATAGAGCAAAGTAAAGCTGCGGATCAAACTGAGAAACTATCTACAGTTAATGTTAATGTCATCCCTTTACTTTAGTATAATGTAGGCTATTGTATGTCCCCCTGCCCTATTTGTGTTCACTGTCTGGCCAGACAGGTATAAATGTTTCAGTTAGTGTGTTCATTCTTAATGCATGTATCTCAATTTCTGATTTGGATCACAGTTCATAGGAGGCTAGAAAGAGCTGCATCACTTTGCCCTATTAAATCTTAAATGTGTTCATAGCCAAGTAAAAATGGTTTGTTAGTGGTTTGGACATTGAAAGTTGGGTAAATAAACCCCTTAATTTGCACAATGTTATTGTGCTGATTGCCTCACACACCCTGATCTCAATATACTCGTTAACCAACAACAACCAACAATCAGGCCTCTGACCCATACAAAATGTTTTTGGTAATACCTAAATACGCCTAGTGGTTGTATATCTACAAAAAGTAGTTTTTGAGAAAAAGTAGGTATTTGGAGTCAAATATTGAGATGGTGAGATGGATGACAGCTGGCAGTATGTGGAGCTCAGCTGTGGAGAAAAGAGTCAAATCAAGGAGAGTACCCACTGGCACTGTTTCAACCTCTTCATTAATCAGATTCATCATAATGAAGGTGGGTGGGGGGAGGGTAGCTAGATAGATAGCAGTGGAGAGTCACAGGGATTGAGGGATGGAGAGAGGAAGGACTGCATGGTGTCACATACACTCCCTCATAGTTTTTCACAGATCTGATGGGACATGGGCCAGGTGTAAACAAGCTGTAAATTATCCCAAAGCTGGCACATGCAGTCACCTTAAATCTGCAGAGGAGAGTGAACAAGGATGCCACAAATGCTCCTGTGGAATTGCACACAGGGTGGGATGCAATCACCGTCCACCTCCCTCCTCCTCCTCCTCCTCCTCCTCCTCCTCCTCCTTCTCCTCTATTCCTATCACTCGAGTACTGCAGCACTGGAAGGCTTCAGTCCCATAAAACATCAGTGAATGAGAGCCCCTGACAGGTCCTCATGGTCCTCCACCACTCAACAGATGTGAAATGGCCTGATAGGCTCCCCAGAGAGGACGAGGGAGAGGCGGAGGAGAGGAGCAACAGTACAGTAAGGGTGATGTAAATGTCTGTCTACACCGGGCAATATGAACTGACAGGTAAATGACAATTCCTCTCACTGATTTACTCATTTTTATGATTGTTTTATGATTTTTCTTTACTGAATATGCAGAAAGTCTTGCTCCAGGCATTTATTGCCAGTCATAGTGTATCTTACGGAGCAATAGCTCTCTCTATGGAAGACTGATGGTACTACACTACAATACCTGCTCGATGTGCAACTTTGAGTTATGCTCGGTACACTGTAGGCCTATATGGCAGCCTTGTTTTTAGCTTCATTACAATTATTTTTTTTCCATTAATTAAAGGGTTTTTTAGAGGGTTCTTTTTAGCCCAAGACTGGAGAATTTTCTCAAACCATGAACGAGTATTTGAAGCTTCAGTTTATCAGAAAAGTAAGCAAATATGACAGTAGGCTATATGGTTTTCATTGAACAGCCACTATATAGTATTTTTATATAGTTTTTATTTGTTTGTTTTTTCCATCTCTTATTTTCACTTCAGTTGACGTCTTGCATCATAATATAATCATGTCATCGAATTTACTGAGTAGTGTTTTTTCAATGGGTGATTTATTTAGAAGCTTTTGACCGGATATGTTGCTTTTCAGTGCAGTCCATTTGTTAGCCTGACCGAGGAGCCTACAGCTAACTAAGCTAATGGTTTTCCCTTTTTGGCTCCACCTTAAAGTAAGGAAACCAGCAATTTTTAAAACAACATTAATGCACTTTCCCTGTAAAATTTAACCAAATTGGAAAGTAGAGTTTAAACAACAGGTTTTAGCTAACAGGGTTGGATAACACTTAACTGGTGTAATGTTGGGTGAAGTAACTGAGCTGTTCATTCACCCCCTCACCCAAGGGCAATCTCCAATGTGCCTGAATCACGCCTAATTTCTTGATCATAAAAGTAATCAGTCTGCTGATGAACAGTGAGAGGGGTAAAACTTTGGGTCAAAAGGAAGAATCTTGATATTGAATGTATATTGACAGCACTTAATTTATTAGATGGACAATTACATGTCCATGACTAAAACATTGCAGATCTATTAAACGCTGTGCCAACAGTGTGTGGAAATTCAACTTTTTTCTTATATTTAAAATAAAAAATTAAATAATACTAGTAGTAAGTAATGCAACTCCAGTGGTGGAATGTAACAGTACATTTACATTACACAGTACAAGACAGTGTAGTCCCTCATTCGTCCAGGAGTGTTCTGTCGTAGAAAAGGTTTCAGTCGTAGTCGTCTGGACACTGTTTTCAAAATCAAGACGTTTCGGCTCCCATCCGGAAGTTCATCACAATTCTCAATTGTGATGATTGTTTTCACAATTGAGAATGACTTCCGGATGGGAGCCGAAATGTCTTGATTCTGAAAACAGTGTCCAGATGACTACGACTGAAACCTTTTCTACGACATTACACAGTACAAGTACATTTACTCAAGTACTGTAGTGAAGTACAATTTTGAGGTACTTGTACTTTACTTTAGTATTTCCATTTAATGGTACTTCATACTTTTACTCCACTACATTGATCTGACAGCTGTAGTTACTTTGATTTTACATACAGAACATATGATTAATTTATTAAATATGATGCATTATTTTAGATTGAAGGCCCTGACCAGAGTTTGTTTTGTTTTTGGTTTATAAAACAGTTCAAATTAGCGTCACCTCAACCAGCTACATGAAAATGCTGCTTACATTTGAACGTATTTTTTATTAATCTTATTGCAGAAGATAACAGTTTATGTCAACAAGATCCACATTTTGAGTGCACAAGATAGTAATTTGTGCCCAAAGTCCTGAAGTCCAGAAAAAGATAATCTTTTGGGACTTTGGGGACTCACTCGGAAAGGGTCCATTCTGTGTAATGAATACTTTTGCTTGCTTAAAGTACATTTGAGTATTTTCACAGTATGCTACTTGATGATGATCTGAATACTTCTTCCACCACTGTGCAACTCAATGACATAATAGATAACAGATCAGGGTCTTTTGTGAAAAGAACAAATTTCACATTGCATTATTCAGTGTGCTACAGTTTTTATGAGATTATAAATAAATAATATAAATCAAATTGAGGAAGTCAAACACACTGTTGTCAATGATAACATAGAGGTCAATGTCTGAGTGGTTTATTAGAATAAGAAAGTTGACATAGAGCAAAGTCTCCATGCGGAGTGACAGGCAGAGCTCAGGACAATGTGGAGAATGGTGAACAACTGCTGGAGTGTGTTTGCGTGTGCGTGTTTAGTTTGTGTGTAGTGTGTGTGTGTACTGTGCAGTTGTCGGAGGGTGCATGCACGTGTTGCTTTTTGCGTGACGACAGACAGATTTCTTCGCGGACACAAGCACACACACTTGCATGTACTGTACAAATTCACACGTCGCTACTTCTGTACACACACAGAGGCCGTGTCGTCATGCAGCTACTGCACTTAAATTACATGTAAGCATCAAGGTTATGTACACGTAGTAGGGACATGTGTTGTCATCTGATGACAGCCTGCCCCAAGGGCCCCGGGGCAACGGGGGGGCCAGCCTCTGGTGAGAGCCACAGGACGGCGGGGTCCTTCACAGTGGCAGGAGACTCCACTCCGCAGGAAAAAAGCAGAATCTCTTTTTGAACCTCAGCCTGTATAAGTTCATTCACTCTTCCTCTTCCTCCTCCTCTTCTTCTTCTACCATTTCCTTTCAGATTCAGCATCCAAACAGGGCACAACACCTCAGTGCTGCTCACAGTACTGCTTCATTGTCACTGTCAATATAATAATAATCATGATAGTCATCAGGTTAATCTTCATTGTCGTCATCAAATCTGGCACAACAGAGAATTGAAATTGAAATCATATACAATAATATTCCATGTAATTTCAAACCAAATATCTACCACAGAAACAAACTATAGAAAAACAAACATGACAAAAATGATCAGTGCTGACTAAATACATCTACAGCTTTACAGAAATGCAAATGTTGATTTTGTTTTCGCCTTGTTTTTGTGCTTTTTTATCTCATATGTTTGCTTGGAAGGGAGCAGTTTCATGTCACTACTCCCAGTTGCGATGGTGGATTTAATATAAGTTAGCCTTTGTTTTCTAGGGCATAGAGCACATAGTACAGTGTAGCACTGTAGGGCAAGATGGCAGTTATTGGCTGGGGGGCATCGCATCACTGGGGCCACACGGCACAAACAACCCCAACACACAAAGACATGGTCTCTTTAACAAGCACACAGACACAACATGATAAATAAGAAAAAACGTCAGACAGACTCGGTCACAAGTGCTGGGTGGGAATTTCATGTGTGTGTGCGTTGATATGTGCAGGATAGAGATAAAGAGGGAGAATGTGTATGTGTGTGGGTGTGTGTGTGTGTGTGTGTGTGTGTGTGTGTGTGTGTAGGACTGAAGGCAATATGTGCTACATTTAACAAAAAAAACTCCAAACAAAATCATTTCTAAGCATAGGAAAGCAATTTCCCGCATGAGAGGCTTTGAAAATGTAATTGTAATTGTGAATTGTAACACATTAAGGATTTGATGTGAAATAAAGCGTGATTTTGAGTTCCTTTGATTTCTGTTTCTGTCACCGACTCATTAAATTAACCAGCTAACCTTTAATAGTGACAAACAGGACGAAAGCACCATCTTACATTTGGTAGAGATGTTACGTACGTGTGTGTGTATGTGTGTTTGTGTGTGTGCGCAGAGAGATAGTGTGTCTGTTAACAATAAAAAGGAACTTGAAAGAAGAAGACAAAGTGCATCTGTTGAAAGAGAAGGAATGGGAATGACATGAAGTATGTAAAGAAGAGGGAGGAAGATTTATGCTGTAATAAACAGACTGACTTCCATGAGGTTACACCTGAATTCTTCAGCTACTTTGTAATGTTGAACTAAGGTAATCAAATTATGCCGTCAGTAAGATAACATCGTGTACAGTACCTTTACTAGAACCAGTCAGTGTCGGCCTATTTCAAGCCTGAGCTCTACTTCTGATCTTAATTCAATTGCATCCCAAATTTGGTTAAAGGGCCGACAGTATTTGTGTGTATGCATGTCAGTGTGTGTGTGGCTGGTGGTTAGTGGAGGGCTAAAGAGCTGGTTGAACATACACCTTCCTCTCAGGGCTGATGTGTCTGTAGTAATCTTCTCAAGGGCTCATCAGGCCATTAGAGGGCTGGGAATGTACTTTGCCTAATCAAGCATGTTTAGTGAAACACCGGAGGAGATGCAGAGCGAGGACATGGCTGGCTGGGCAAGCCGGTCGAGAAAGAGAGGCCTCATTCACACACACATACAAAGACAAGCAGCACTCAGGTCACAGCAGAGATGGAGATGGAGAGATGAGGGGCTGGGCTGGTGGAGGGCTCCGTATCCTCAATACTAATGACCTGTTTCAGGGTGGAATGTGAAAAGAATACACTGTACTAATGTGGTGAGGCGGTAATGCAGTAACATCATGTTCGCCCGCCTGACCTCCTCCTCTGTCCTTGCTTTCATTAATCTCTTTCACTGGCTTGTCTCATGCAGTACCTCCAGCTCTGGCTGTGTATTTTTTTAGGGCTGGGTGTTGAACCTCAATGCTTTTTTGGTGCCAACTGAGATGTGTCCGTAGCACTGAGTGGTGAAAACTGTCAGCTGTCTAATACTCACTCTCCTTTCAGCTCTGTTTTTGGGCTCCACCAACTCCTGAGGGCAATATCTTCGTTCTTTAGCTGCTCAGTGCTACACTATGTTCACCAGCTAGTTGCTAACTTTGTCTGCCTGCCATTTGGTGCTGCCCAAGTAGCGTATAGTTTTTAAATATTTTTTAAGCTGAAAACCGCTGCTAGCTGAAACCAAAAACAACACTAATGAGAGCGGTGAGAGTGAACCAAACCAATTAAGTTGCAGACCTGAAAACGAAAACAATGAGCTAAAAGACGCTATAAAGCTCCATATTGCTTCAAATTGAAAATATGGTTTTGTGGAAAAACATGTATATTTAAACCATATTCTTTAATTTGTTTCAAAAACTGTCATATCGGCACTAGTATCAAAACATTTCAAATGATGCCCAGCCCCAGTATTCAGCTAAGCAGAGCCCAGCTTCTCCATTTTAGCTGTAGTTCTTTGTGTAAAGTAAAATGGTTTAAATATATTGTATAGCATACACTACTCCCACTCAGGGCTCCGACAATGTTAGCACGGATTTGTGAATGTCAAGTAAAGGGCTGCTCCACAACATTAATGGCTCAATAGAAAAAGGAACAGGTATTAAAATAAGAAGAAAGGTGAGAATGAGAGTAAAATTGATCAACGCTGTTTTTTGCACTCAATATGAGTAACACATTCATGGACACAAACCCAGAGAGACTCACACACACAAGCCGATAGACTGACGTACACAAAAACAGCACCTCTACCACACCACGACCCAGATGAACTAAAGCTATCTCTGGATCTACATTTAAATCAGGAACAGATGAGAACAGACAAAAACAGAAAACATCAAAAGACCAGACAACAGAGTGAAACTCCACACCCAAGTATACCCATGCCCATCTGTTTTCTTTATCCCGCTTTTGTTGTGTGAAACACACTGAAAGACAGAAAGAGATAAAGCCACAAGGGATGACCATTGTGACAGTTAGCAGTGCCCCAACCCTGGCCTCAGCCCCAGCCTCAGCCCCAGCTTCAGCCCTCAGCTCCTCCCTGTCCTGGCAAACCAGTGAATCACCACAGTGGGTGAAGCATAAGAGATGCCTGGTCCTGGTTGGTACATCTCACATGACGGATGGAGGTGCTGTCCTCCTCATTGATATTCTGCTAGGCTGCGCTGCTGGGCTAGGTCCCTGACTCTTAACGGCTATTTGTTGCCGCAGTCTCCTCCTGCTTCTGGGGCACAAAGAGGCTCAGTGTCGGCAGAAGAGGCTGAATGGAGCTCCCAAGTGGCCGGGCCTCACAGCCCCAGTCAGACGGCCAGACAGCCACAGCTCACATTCCCTCCTTCAAATGGACTGCAGAGCCCAAGGGGGCCTCAGGTCAGGTCAGACAGACCCAGGCATACTGAGAGGCAGCTAGGGAGGGAAGAATGGAGGGGAGATATTGTTCCTTTTCCCCAGTACCCAGCTTCTTCTCACAACTCTAAACTTCAGTTTGTTTTGCTGAGAAAACAGTGATATTATAAAATATCAAATTTAATTGGCTTTATCTTCGTCCTTATGTGTTTCTTGCTTATTATTGCTTTCTTTCATTTCATAATGGTTCTGTCCAGTACTGCTTCTGAGGTACTGGAAATCACACAAATTACAATGGGAGTCTCAACCCTTCACTAGCCACTGGTCAACCATCCAAACCTCTGATTGCTAAACATACAGAGCTTCAAGGAGACACATAAAAAAATGTTTCCATTTGTTTATAAAAAGGGAAAATAATATTAACATCAACCTCCTCCTTAAAGAAACTTCCTTATATAGTTATACTTCACAGTTAAGACAGGACACTGGTTGGGGTTGTTGTGGCCACTCATATTCACACAATCACATACACACACTGCATGATTCATTGAGAGTCACTGCCCTCTGGCACGGCTACAACAGTTTTAGTTTAATCTGAAATCCATAGTAAAGCACATTGTTGTCTGCTGGATGCCGCTGGCACAAAAAAAACAAAAGCAGAAACAAAATTTCACACTCAAAGAAGATCCATGGTGTCAAAACAGTGAACAAAATGGTGGAGGGAGACGTTTCACATTTGGCGCTGCAAGCGAAATAGTTTTTTTTTTTTATCCCCATATGTTCCTTTGAGAAGATTCTCTTTCCTTTGCACCCCTTTCTTTACATTACTGTTTATCCTGTGGTGTCAAAGTCAAGCTCTGCTGGTCATACCACTTACAGAGCAGAGGGGTGCACCTCAGATTAAGAGCAGAGGAACGTGAGACGTGAGGAGACTTTTCTCCTCTTTTTCAACTCTCTCTTTGTTTCTTTTCTCTCACTCTCTCTTCAGTCAGCTGAATGACGTCAGAACATTGAATGACAGTGAGAGAGGACAGACAGGGTAAGGTTGGACCGGGACAGTGAGTCTGAGGGGTTGATTTATTCCAGTCTGCTGTAGGAGGGAATGGGTGTTCAGAGAGAGCTTGGTGACAGGGCTCATGTACTTCACCTCACTGGCCACTGGGGGTGCGCTCTCCCATGTTCTTCCCTAGAAGATGGCTGAAGTCAGCCAGTTCTCCCAGCCCTCGAGGCCCATGCATATCTGGCCTGATGAGGCCCTGACGCTGGGGGTGATAAGGTGCTCCATTGTTGCTGTTGTAGTTGAGTGCCTCATGACTCCAGCGAGGCTCCCCATAGTCCATGTGGGGAGTGGGAGCAGAAACCACCCTCCGTCGGTCGGGGGAGTCCTGCGGCGTGGCGGGGTAGATGTATTCTCCCGCTGAGTTCCTCAGGGTGCCGCTGGGACGACTGCAACCGTGCTCGCCTCTCTGGGTGGCTAGGATCAGGTAGCGCTGGCGCTCTGTGTGCGGGGGCAGCACGACCTCCCCTGGGTCCTCTATCCGGACCATCCCTCCACCCCCTCCACTTCCATGCAGGAACTTGGAGCTCAGGTAGATGACAGAGTTGTTGGGGCAGGGTGTCCCCACAGCAGTGAGGAAAGTCTGGCTCTGGTCCCAGTCGGTGTCTGGGAGACGCATGGCCCGTTTCTGCTGCAGCGGGGTCTGCTCCGGGGTAGGCAGCAAGCCTGGGTCCATCTCTCCTTTAGGCCAACCGTTGGGCGTGACAAAGGGATTGTCTGCCTGTGAACGACGCCTCTCACCGCCACTGGTTCTTGTTACGCTCATTACTGACCCGCTGCGGCCCTGCCCCAGCATGCTCTGCTCTTTGTCACTTTTGCGGCGGGCGCCATTGGCCCCAGAGCCTCGAGAGTGGCGGTGACGGTGACTCATGATCCAGCAGACAGTGAGGCCAGAGAGAATGGCTCCTGTTGCGAAGGCTGAAACAGCAGAAACCACCAGCAGGTTTACAGACACCAGGCCATCAGGTTCCTCGATGAAACTCTCTTGGAGCAGCATTCCTACAAGGAGAGAGATACAATCATACACAAACAGAAAGTCATCAGTCAACTGGTGGAACCATGTTAATAGCATAAGTATTTCCTGTAATAAACATGTGGGCATTAACAAATGGCGAAACAAAATGGCCTATTTTCTCTCTCCCCTTTGTGGGTGGGAATGGTTGCATGCTTTCCAGCCAAGGTAGCTCTGGCTAATTGCCTTCATTACGTAAAGTGGATGGTGATTTTAATAGCTGTAATAACTGTCTTCCTGATTGAGAATAGCTCTCAACCCCAACATGTTTCACAACATTAGCTTTATGGGGAGAGATGCCAAGTCTGGCATTAATGGTGAGTAATAATTTAAAGTTTTCATACTTTATACCATGAAAATCTGTTCTCATCTAGATGTTTGTGTTGTTGCTTAGATGTTGTGACCTACAAGTATCTTGATTAAAACAGTACATATAATTATCAGTTAAGCTTATATAAAACATACCTCAAAAACTGCATACTTCTTGGTTCAGCTTTTTGTCTAATGTACAAACACAGTAAATACCTGAAACACCTGAACTTGTTTTTTATGCTGTGAATTTATAAAAAACTTAACAAATAAATATGCTGATATTTTTTCCCTTGTTGCATCTATATGCCAAAGTCTTTGCAAGGATGAGCATAAGGCGTCGTGTTTATAGATAAAGGGTACCATATCAGCAGACCAGACCACAATTTTTCTGTATTTCTTTTGTATAAGAACATGAGGGAGTTCCTCACAGAGAGAACTGTTCATGAATTATTGAATATATGAATACAGCTAGACCACAGCATGGGCTGCCATGGATCAATTAAGAAAATGCCAGAGGAAAAGTTGTTCGTTGCTGCGTGAGCTCCTGGGACCAACACCAATGAATACAATGAAATTGTGCCAAGGGAAGCAGATTGGAGAAAAGCAGAAGAAGGAAAGAGGAGGTTGTTACAGAGAGAGAGAGAGAGAGAGAGAGAGAGAGAGAGAGAGAGAGAGAAGAGAACTAAAGCTAACTAACTGCCTAAAGCGAACTTGAACATTTGGGGCCTTAGACAAACATAGTAATAGTTGTTAAATTACAACACCAATAGCAGCAGAGGGAGGACTGTCTCTACAAGGACAGTGAAATAAATCCTTTCTCACAAAATAAATGGATGTCATTAATAGACATTGGGAGCCACTTACTCACTTACACAGAGCACAGAAAAGGAACAGGATGAAGAACGGGAGAAAGAATGAACATACAGAGAACAGCAGCAATTTTTTTAAATAAACATACTTTTATTGACTGACAAATTCATTTTTAATGGGGACAAATGGAGCTAGTTGTGGTGCAAATGCTCATACAGCCTGGTGGTTAATTAATGTGGCCTGTGGCTTGTCATAATAAAGTGTTACTGTACACATTGACATTAAGCTCGGGAATGGCAGCTAAAACCCTGTGAGAGACTGCTGAACGGCTGTGCTGTGCCGGAGGTGCTCTCCTAAACATTAAAGGGGCAGATCACCAAAAAAACACAGTAAAAACTATTTCTACTCTTCCCCACAGTACAATCTATCCATCTATCTAGTTTCATGTAATTTTCTGAGGTTGCGGCATTTCTGTCCCAACAGGATAAAGCTCAAAACTGGTTTCTGTTGGTTGCGAACAAAAAAAATCACATTTTCAAAGCTCTACAGTAACACTTCTTTCCAAAAACAATGACACGGCTACTAAAGAAAAACCTCAGGCTTCTTTTTCACATTAATTTCTCTAGGTGGCCATGGCCCAAACTTTTCCAAAGACAGAAGTACAATGAACTCACAATGTACAAAGAGAAAGAGCAGAAAAAACCCCTAATGTGGTAACAAGAGTCTACTAGCTGCTCTATGAGGCTGCACTTAGGCACAGTGGTGCTTTGAGCTAAATGATAACATTGGCATGCTAACCTGCTCACATGACTATACTAACAGATAGCAGGTACAGTAATATTTAGTAGGCTCACCATTTTAGTTTAGCATGTTAGAATGATAATATTTGCTAATTAGCACTAAACACAAAGTACAGCTGAGGCTGATGGGAATGTCATTGGTTTTGCAGGTATTTGGTCATAAACCAAAATAATGGACAAATTAACATTGTGATGTGCGCTGAATAAAAAAGGGACCACCAAAGTTATTAAAATTCATCCTGAACGCTAGAGGAAAAGTCAATAGGGTTCCTCATCTGGGGACCATGAATGTCTGTACAAAATTTTATTCTCTATTATTGTGATATTTCAGCCTGGACCAAAGTGGTGGACTGGCATTGCCATTCCTAGAGACACGTTGCTAGCGTGGCTAAAAATATCATTTTGTCAAATAGAAGCTAAAACCTGACCTGAAGGTAAAGTACTGCATAGACTCAACAATGACCTAAACAAAATGGTTTAATATAAAAGTGAGAGGAATCTTGTCTGTGTTTTTCTTTGCTAGTGCAAAACTGCAGGTAACAAATGACCAGAATTATATTTACCCATTCATCGATCTCTTGTCACTTACAATTTCACATTAAAACTTCGACAATGAATCCTCGACACCATCAATGCGAGTCCATACTCTCAACAGTTTGCAGTTTCCATTGACTGAAACCTGGCATTAATCAACTGGCCTTGTTGGTCAATCAATGTCCTTTTCAGCGCCAATTAGTCCTTTATCACCAATCCAATAAGCACAGTGATAAACATGGACACAGGACTAAGTTACAGCCTATTAATTATGTGACATGCACAGTTCAGATCAGTTCACCATCGGACAAATCCTCCCGAAGAACCTGAGATCCCATTTTATCAGCGGGATTGTGTTTAGTCTTAAAGTGTATTTGTGTTTTATTAATTTTTTTGCTTGATGCCACAACCTCTTTCATTTCCTTTACATTTCTTTCCTTTGCTCTTCCTCTTCCATTAGTTAATCACTGCTTCTGAATATTAATCTTGCAGTACTACATTTCCATCTAATATTTTGATCTAAAATGGGATTGTTCAGAAGACATTTTTGTTTAACATTCTCCTGAAGTAGGTTCGCACATGTGGCTTGAGTTATGCATTTAAAGGTGTTTATTTAATCGAGTATTAAGGTTTATTTAGGAGGTTAGTTTTTGCCCAACGGGAAGTAAAAACGTGATTGCTCAAGATCTCAAAATTGCTCTGAACACAGATGGCAGATCATAATTCGGATCTCGCAACATATCTTTCCTCACTTCATTCCTTCATGCTGTCACGCAGCCAGCTCGTGGTTACATAGGCTAACCTGCACAGACATACCTTTAGTCTTTGTCTATTAATTTAAGCACCCATGTTCTTCTATGTTTACACTGAATTTGGCATTTGTTCATTGGGTTCTTTTCTCACATTGTTGGCATCTTTGTTGCAGCAGCCTAAACATAGCCCTGATTCTTGCTGTTTATTTTAAGTTCCAGGCCAGTATTCAATTTGGAAAGACTGCCATTTTCAATTACATTATCGCTCCTCTCCTCAGTAAAAAGGCTGTTCTTGGGGGCAACAGATGCGACACAAAGACAGGCATTTGGAGGTTACCAGCGTGTTCATTTACACTGTCCACGCACACACACACACACGCTGGAGTAGTTTGAAAAGTCAGGTAATGAATTGATACATTTTTTTCAATAAACCGCAGCCTTGATGACTTTGTAAACAAAAATGAAGCGCTGCAACCACAGAAAATTCAGAACAAGGCAGCAACATAACGGGGTAAAACCGCAAATCTCCTCTCTCACACACATCACATCTGGAATTGTTCTTGCTGTTTTCAGCTGCAGAGGTTGTAGATATTTCTCTAACATTTACCTCAACTGTGGTCCAGGGTTGCTGTGTGGCACTTCAGATTAAATTCTGCATGGTGCAATAATACTGCTGTCATCTCCATGTAGGAGGAGAGGTCTTGACAAGTGTGTGTGTGTATTAGTATGGCTTTCTGTGTTTGTGTATGTATGTGTGTATAAACGTTTTAGCTGTAGAACGGAGAAAGACTGGCCCTCTCACACTCTATATGCTTCCTTCTTCTCTTTGACATGGACACTCAGATATGTAAATTTTTTCATAATTTCTTTTTTTTCTCCCACATATGTCCGACTTTCTTGGATGCACAACATGTAGAGGAAATTTTTAGCCTGTGGCAATAAGCTGAAAAAGCCAATGAAAATGAAAGGACAGAATGATAGATTTGGTAGTATGTGTGTGTGTTTGTGTGACAACAGGCAGGTTTTCCTGCATCCTACCAAGAGGTGACAGTAGAAGCAGCAGCTTGCACACTCTCTCCTCCCTTCAACTCTCTTCTCCTCTTCCAATCCTGCTCACTTATTAAAGCTTAATAGAAGCCAACGGGCCTGCCTGTCGACCTGACGCACACTGAGCCGCTTGTCTTGAGGCTTCCAATTACAGTGTAACAATGAGAGGACAGGAGAGGAGAGGAGAGGAGAGGAGAGGAGAGGAGAGGAGAGGAGAGGAGAGGAGAGGAGAGGAGAAGAGAGGAGAGGAGAAGAGAGGAGGGGATAAGTGATGATTAAAGAGGTGAAGAGGAGAGAGAAAATGATGAGGAGGGGAGTTTCAAGGAGAGGAGAGACCTAGTATGTACCAAAAATGGATGGTTGGAAAGGCTCTGTTGTTTTAAGCAACACTGATAGGATATTTGTGTACAATATACAAAACAATGTTTATATATATATATTGCACCAGTTAACTGTCAAATTCAAAGTACAAAGGAGCTCGCACATAGATAAAACTTTTCTTTGGTATTCAATTTTCGTTGTCTCTAACCCACAGTCATCTGTTCCTTCATTCCCTGTACCCTGTATCCATCCCCCCCTTCAATCCTCTTGTTAGCTGTTAATCCTCTCTCCATAACTCTCTCTCTTACCCACCACTCCTTTGATCACCAGGGGTGGCGGCATGATGAGAGTAATGGCTTAAAAATTCAAAAGAGAAGTAAAGAAACTTTTACTTGCACACTTTCAAATCAAGGTCGTTCCTGCACGATCACATTTAATATCGGTGCGACAAAGTGATGTTTCTGTTACACGGCGAACGTGACAGCTGTGGTCATGTTAATCGGGATGATTTTTGTGGCTGCCTCTAAGTTTTCCCTCATGTCTTCTGCCCCCCCCACCTCCATTCTGTTGGTGAGGAAGGGAAATTAATGAAAAGCCCTGCTAGCTCCATGCCAGTTGTTAAACATTTCCCTTGATTAGAGCACTGGCAGAAGACTCTGTGCATCTGCTCGGCCCATGCTCATAGTTTGGCTGTGCTTTCAACAATGGCCTTGTGAACGTGTGTGTGTGAAAGTCAGATGAAGGGGAGGAGGATGATTTTTCACCAAGCATCAGTTATGTTGATGTTGTTCAGATACAAGCATCTGAAAGATAATCACCGTTTATTATAACTTGGGTCTAATTTCCATAATTTTGCCCATCATTTCTGTTGAGGATGATAGTACTGTACTCATCAAAGTAATTGCTGAAATCTGGGAACACTGGAGCATCACTACAATGAAGTCTGGCAAGAAGCATAAGCAAACATGAACCAATGGTTCCCAACCCCTCTCAATGGGTCGCAAGATAAATCTGAGGGGTCAAAGGATATTTAAAGATATAAAATGCAACTTTTCCGCATTAAAATGTCTAAAAACGACTAGACCTATGTTATATATTTTGTTGAGCTGTGCACTTACATTATCCCAAATGTTTCCAATCATTTTCAAACCCAGAGAAATCCATAATTTTAATTATTGTAACGGTTTTTCACTTGGTCGCCTGTCAATGGCGTCATATCCCCTTTGCGCCTGTGTCAGCATTGTGGTTGTCTGCCAGAAGCTGTCATAAATTAACTCTTTATCCAGTATTAAGCCACATTTTTACAAAACACTTTTTAGATCTTGGTCATTTTTAACTATATATTTTAACCTGATGAAGGATTTCAGTTAGCAGAGAAACAAGCTGAGCATATGTTAGCGGCAGCTAGGGTTCGCAGTGTCAGAGAAACACTGATTTTTAACTTGAAACTGCTTTATTCAGTGTTTTTACCAGTTTTAATCCCATTTGTTTTGGAGAGGAGGAGATCTCTAGGAACTAGTTCCTTTCTAACATAATCCAACCCTTATTATTACTGATCGTAAGGATGTCCAAAACTACCTAAATAAGACCCATGTTGTAATCAACCTGCTTCACCTGCTCATTTTCTACACTGGTTTTGATTACCGTCTGGAGGTGTTAGCTATTTTAGGTCTTAACAAATTAATTTGGGAACTATTTGAGGCTTCCTACAGTTCAATAAGTTCCTTAATCAAAAACCAGGCAAGGGAACACAGCACATCAAAACAGAACAAAGAGACTTCACAGCATCCCGGTGGACCTGTCGATGCCACAAGCACACACTTCTGAGCTTGATAGGTTACGACTGTGTCAGCGTACAGCCACTGATCTGAGGGGCTTTCATCTCCAGAATCCACCATTTCTCTGCATGTTAATGTATTTATGCACACGGTGATGGCAGGGATGCACGTGGAAAAGCATGTGCGCCGTAGTGTGAATAAGTGTGCATAGATGTATGAATATGTGTGTGTGTTAATATGTGACTGCGTGCACCGCCTGCACCCATGGCTCAGTGATTTTGCTCATTCTCCTCTCCTCCTAGACTGCAGGCACTATTTTGTTTCTCGTTTTTAGCATGTCTTCCTTCCTGCTGTCTTACTCCTTTTTTTACCATCCCCATTACTTCTCTTTCAGCAGATACACTATATATTTCACCCTCTACTTCCACTACTGCATCTCTCTCTCACTTTCACACACAGTACACCTCATGTTGTGAGCTGAAAAGCTAACACCAACATTGTGTTCAAGGATGGAAAGAAACTGAGAAATAATTAAAGCGCTTTAAAATGAAACAGGAACGTTGCAGAGCTCCTTACTTGGACTAAACCTTGCTTGCTCGTAAACTGTGTTTACTCTCGGGATGATTGTAAAACCATTTACAGTCCCTCCCTAACAGCGTTTTCAGAGCATTGGTGAGGAAAGCTGCTGGAAAGTTCTGCACGACTCCTGGTTAATAAAGGATATATATATATATATATATATATATATATATATATATATATATATATATATATATATATATATATATATATATATATATATATAAAATATATAAACCCAACCTCAGCTCCTGAGGGTCAGTCAGACGTGCATGTCTTGCACCCAACTAATCAATATGTTAAAACATTTATGTGCACCAGCCATGTGTTTGCAATTAAAATTCCATAAAATCCACACCAAAAAACCTGCTGTTAATAGATTCAGGTATTCAGCTGGGTCTAATAACGAGGGCAGATCAGGCTATTGGCTGGCTCAGAGTCAAGGTTTGCCATGATGACTGCATAATTACATACCTGCACGACTCTCTTGCTACCTATACATTCCTCTCTTCCACCTCTAGTTACCCAGTGTATCTAAAATTTGAACTCTCGCCCTCTTCCCTCATCTTGGTTTCTTTCTCCCCTTTCGTGCTTATAGACAATCTCTGCTTGGGGTAAATGAGGTAAGTCTATAGTTGCTTTGGGCGAGTACTGTGTGTTAAAATCATCAGCTACAGGACTTTTTTTTGTTTCCCATGAACGTTTTTTTCACAGACTATGCACACGTGTTGCTGTCAGGAATGTTCCTCATTGAATTTGTGGATTCAATTATATTAGGAGACCTTGTTTCCCAATCTGGTCAACCTTTAGCGACGCAGCTTAACAAGGGTGAGTCTGTTAGCAGTTTCAGCTGCATCCAATCCAAACAAAATAACTGGGCTGTGGCGGACACTGTGGTGAAATAAATTGTTTTCCAGAGACTTCTGTGTGCATGAGAGTGCATGTGTGCATACGTACATGTGAGGGTTTCTCAGTAGGATGTACTCTTTATTATTTTCCTCTATATCCTATGACTTACGGGTTATGGAGTTGGCTGTGCTTTCGTTTGGTAATTGATATTCTCATTTTAGGTGCAAAGCCAAAAGCAAACTGTGGGAGCAATAATAAATATTCACAAACATGTGACAGGCAATAAATTGGAGAGCAGGTTCGCATAGCATTAGTCAAACTATCTGCACAGAGGGCTCATATCTCTCGTTCCCAAATCATGAACCAGGCAATTTCAACTTAATCTTTCTCATATGCTACATCCATATATCACATCAGAGCTATGTATGGTGCTATATACGCCCACCAGCTGAAAACACATGCCAATTTGTTTTTATGTTCACATCCCCAGTGCTGAAGTGTTGGACTCATTCCTGATACAAATTTCTGTAGGTTTAAATGAATTATTAAACCATCAGACCTCATGTCAGGGCTGCACGCCATCTGGGTGGCTGATTGCGACTACCCTCGTCCCATTCGTTCAGCCACCCGCCTGCTCAGTTAATTTACAGGCTGTCTTTAATGAAATGTCTCCGCTGTGACACGGGCCAAGGCCTCGCAGGTGGACGTGCCGCCAGGACACATCCTGAGCTGAATGATCACTCAGAATCACAGAGTCTGTCAGCTGACCTGGACTAAAGAGAGCTTAACGTGATCAATACTGAGGTGCTGCAACAAACCCGTGGGTGAAAAAGATAGGAAGAAGCTGATGGACAGACAGAGAGAGAGAGAGAGAGAGAAAGAGAGAATGCTACAAAGAGGAAAGAGGCTGAAAGAAGTGACAAAGAAAGAAAGAGCAGGGAGGAAGTGTTAGAGGGAGGAAAAACATAAATAAAGTGAAAGAATGACATTGAGAGAGTGTGACTGAGTGAAACAGAGAGGGAGTGTGAAAAAAGCGCAGTAGTGTTATTGATGTGTTACAGAAAGGAGGAAAAGTGTTGTTTGATGCAGGGAGTTAGGGGAACTCACCGTGGTCGATTTCTGTCTGAATGATAGACACAAAAACAATCCCCAGTGGTGTGAGTGGAGAATAGTTACAGTACTCTGGATGTCACGCTGCAGGACTCTCTGTTGAGGCATTACACAGCACCTCAGGGTCCTGCCCGCACTTTATTGGACAACTATTACTCAGCACTGACCACAGACCTGCCCGAGGACCTTAGTCGTCATCAGCTCGCTCTGTGTGTGTGTTCAGCCAAATTCCTCAAATGCCAGTGTGTGGTGTTGAATTTTGTTCAGCCAAATTCCTCAAATGCCAGTGTGTGGTGTTGAATTTTGCAGATAGTGAGTAGAGCTGGTGGCTTCAGCTAGTGGTGTGCATGTCTGTGTGTAGTTGTGCATAAAAAGGCTCCAGATCCCCTCACGCAATGTTTAATGTGCTGATCCGTTATTTTCCATCTTTTTAACACACACACACACACACACACACACACACACACACACACACACACACACACACACACACACACACTCACATGTACCCCTTTTTTTTGAGGCTGGATCACACAAGACAACACATTAATCCAATCATGTACACACACGCACACGTACTGGTCTTTCCAGTGCTCACGCTTATATATAAGCTCCATTATAAGTCCTGCATGCATAATTATACCTGTACAAGTACATGCTTAAGTATAACTACAATTTTAGTAGTAATTTTAGTTTTAGCTGAAAATTAAACTGGATTTTGTCTACTTCTACTAATCAGTGAAAATTTCATAAAATGTAGTTTCATTTAGTAAAGAAGTACTATTTGATGAAATCTTTGCAATCAAGCACCCTAACAGTTTTATTTGTGCCTTACAAGTTATCAAGGTTATGGCCTTTTGATTAATCTAAAAAAGCAGCAGCACCAATATCAGACATTAAAGCCCCTGAAAACTTGATTTCAAAACTTTTGTATTTCTCCATAACGTCAAATATTCATGACTAAATAAAATTCAAAGTTAAAATTAAAGTTAAAGTTCTGGAAAAAACTTAGGTATTATTAATTAAGAATTTAACAATCTGCTTCATCAGGACTGTGTAGGTGTGGTTTGATCAGATTTGACTGACAATGGCCTGGAAAAAGCAAACAACCATCATCACATTTTGATTCAAATGTTGCTAAAACCTGATTGATGGATTAAAATATGTGACGTGTCTCCGACTGAGCACAGAAAAAAACACAAAACCAGAAATCTTTCATATAAAGTAACCAAAAACTTTTTCAACTTTGGCAGAACATTTTGCGTTCATGCTGAACCCCATCGCTCAGAGGAAGAAGCTGACTGAGAAAATGGGTTTTCAGGGCCTTTAAGAACTGCATTTGTAATTGAAATACTATGTAACTGGCATATATGTAATCATTTCAGAAAAGTTTTAAAGGACAACAAACGGGAACTGACATGTATTTTCTTCTCACCAACAAATCACACTTATTGTAACCTTGGATAACCTGAACTTGAACAAATTATGTCTATGATTTACTGCCGGTAAGGATCGATATGTTCTTTTTAAATCCAGGAATCTGTCTGTATTTATTTTGCTTATTTAAAAACTTAATTTTTTAATTACTCAGAGTGACTCTGTTGCATAATGAGCAGCTCATTTGCATTTGTATTGAATTTCCCTATTTTTTCTCATTCATTTCTATTACCTGACGCATTTTCTGAGTTGTCAAGGTCACTAGAGGACCTTATCTACTGTAAATGGCAGTGATCAGTGGCCCCTTGCAGCATGAAACAACAACTTTTAGATGTGTGGTGACATAAAATCAGGGTGAATGTTGGTTTAAACAGATGGGCTTCTCTTAAAAGTTTGGTGTATTTTTTGTTGAAAATCAGTTTTTAACAGAGAGTAAAAGAGAGTAACTGTAAGCTATATGTGTTCAACCCTCACCACCCAAAATCTCACTTCAACCAGTCGTTGAAAGATGGCAACCCTGTGCACACACCGACACATCTATCAGCGAGGACCTGTGGCTCGCTGGAGGGGTCAGCAGCCCCCGTTTTCAAGGCTCTCCCGCTGTTGGGAAGGAGATGTAAGGAGCAGAGGGAGGACTCAGAGGAGGAAGTCAGATGAAAGAGCTGAAGCCCTTCAGGACTCGCACCTCGCCAAGCTTTCCAAAGGCTGAGGCTACTATTCTTATCTTCTTACAGCTCGCTAAAAAAAATCCCTATCTTTACACACTGAAAACTGCACACATGCCATACAGTATTACCCTTGCATTTTTTCGCTGCTATGCCCAAGTACACAGACACACACACACGTCAATTGTTATAAGGCGCGTTGGTCCTCATATTTCATTAGCCGAGCCTCAGTATTCATGGAAGGGGATCAGCTCTGTTCTTCAAGCCTCTCAGAAGCTCCTTGGGGTGTGAGAGATGAGTGAGTTAGAGCACAGTCTGGGGATGCACAGCTACACACCACACTTCCTCTATCGCTGCTTGTTGATTCTCCGTCTCCCTCCCTCTTTGCCCTTGGTGTCTGACTTGCAGGAGTGACAGCAGAGGCAGTTAGGAGAGGAAGAAGGATGACTATGGCGTCAAGGTTACAGAGCCCTCTCTCCGTCTGAAAGAGGAGACCGCATCAAACAAAAAATTAACTATACTTTGGCGAATGCTTCCCCCCCTTCTCTCTTTCTTTCTTGTTTCCTGTCTGTCTCTCTGTTGGGGTTCAAGCTTCAGGGCAACACATTTATCATCAACAGACTCAAGACCCTGTGCTTTAACTAGTTGCCATGTAAATACAAAGTACTGTGTCGGCTTTATGGGTTCCCCTTCCTAAGCCTCAACTCAGGCCCCTTTCCAAACCGCAGCAATTAGAATGGAATCAGATGAGACCACGGCTGTAAATTTGGCAACTAATTTTCTTTCCTGCACAAAGCTCCTCACAACATTACAACCACCAGAAAGAAAGTCCTGGCTCTGCGGTGACCGTCATCCACTCTAACATGACGCCACAACAAGGAATCTCCAATCTGCCTTCATCTCATTGATGTTTCAGTGGACCTCAATTACTGAGTGATTGCATCCCGCTGTTCCACCAGTCAAAACACTGCCTTTCTTCAGGAAATATTTTCACAGCGCCATAATTGCTTCCATCTGTAGCTACACTGTGGCAACACTAGCTGTGGCATTACGGCTGAGTGAATTCACAGCAAAATGGGTGGCGAATGTGTATGTGCGAGTGTGAGCGCTCGTGTGTGTCGGTGATGGTTTGGGATGCATGCACTTGTTGGAAAGCCTACTCTACTTTTATCAACAGGGAGATTTGAGAAAAGATTTGAGCTGGAACAATGAGGGAATGTGATGAAGCAGGACGTGTCTCATGTAGCAACAGCACCAAACACACACACACCTCACACACCGCCTCCTACTCCTATTTGATGGCTGGTTTAACAGAGTTGACTTTAGCTGATGAGCTGTCTGTGCAAACACAATTTGACTCGTTCCCCCCAAAGGCCTGCAAACAGCAAAATAAAAAGAGGGAGTGTTTAGCTCATTGCTGCTGGGAGATTCAGGCGCTTGGCATTTCTGAGGCTGTTGTAGGGTCACAACAACATGATTTAGATGTAAGAATCTCTTTCCTTTAGAGTTAAGGGGCCCTTCATGGCAAATTAAAAGAGAGAAGTTGGAGGTTCGACAGACCATTTAGCCCATGTTTATGCTGTAACTGATCTCCTGTCAGCAAGGGTCACAACCTGGAAAGACTGAAGCCAGCCAATCGACACGTCGTGATAACCTGTCATAAGTGGATCTGACATCCAATACCGTCTGTCGACGCCTGAACCAAATCTGACTCATTACGCTGTTTACAGAAATGGTTCATATTACCTGTCACATGCATGTTCACACATGCTCACCTCACACACTCATGCATATGCGCAAACACACACACACAACACACACACACTCACAAACCATAGCAGTTCAGAGTTAGTTAGGTGATTTCTGTCAGCAGAGTGTGTTCTGCTCAAACATCATTAAAACTAAATCCAGCATAAATCCAGCTGCAGTAAGTCACGCTGACTGAGTTGTCCACTGTGAAGAGCCTACTAATTTAGAGGGCACACAACTGCTCACACACAGACATTAATGGCTCTATTTTCCTGTGAGCAGAACTGCTAGTTCAAACTCTGGGCACAAGTGGGTGTGACCAATACAGCTTTTATACTCCTAATAATATTACTGCAAAGTATAAACATGGAGTCTGTGTTTCTAATAGTTTATTAGTTTGAGAAGTTTGTGTATCTATTTTGTTATGTCCCAGTGCTGTGTGACAAAATTGAATAATTAATGAATATAACCACACTGTTTGACCTGAGTGTAAATATGAGCATTATCTCACATCGCTCAAACTACAGTGTTTAATCAAGTAAAGTAAAGAGTTCATCCTAAAAGCATAACAAAATTGCATTGAGATTAGTCTTTTGATATGTGTCTTGTATGTATATCAAGGTCAAAGAGGTGAAATTCAAAATGCATGAAAGCTTTTTCCTGTGGTTTTGAAGAGAGCTTTGTATGTATAATACTAAAGCCTTGAAAATTACTCTTTGTGCTTGTGTTTGCAGTAAAATGTGGTCTTAGCAGGTGGAAATGTGTTTCATGCCAGAAGAGCTGCGTCACTTCACCCCCCTCAGCACAAGTGTGTTTGTTTGGACCCACAAAATTACCAAACAACAACAAAGTTAGTTTGCTTGGCGCCTGAGAGAAAGTAGAGCCCATAGGCTAATAGACCTACGTTAGACACACACACACACACACACACACACACACATAATTTCAGTTATTTCTCTGACCTCATCTCTTTCATCAAAGTATCCCTCCCACAACACATCGTCTCAATTAGACGTTGTGCTTCCAAACTCTGCTTTGATCAGAGGGGGTTTAGAGGAACGGCATGTCGGCACATACTAATATTTGGTGTGTGTGTGTGTGTTTACTGTGGGATCTTTGTTTTCTAATAAATGCAGAGACAGCCATGCATAACCATGGCAATACCCTTAGATACACTCGACTTCCTCATATAGCTTCCCATAATTAAACTGATCTCCCACTGTGGTCTTCTGACAATGCAGAAAGACATTTTTTTAGCAGTGGTGTGAGAAAATGATGCTCATTTCAACGACTTTCATGACAAAATTAATAAAAACTGAATGCTACAAAATAAAGATGCAGATACTAGTGTGAAGTCAGGAGAAGGGCAGCAGCTCTGTGATATACGAAAAGAGAAGATTAAGAGGATGTGAGGCAGGCGGTGTACATCACCTCGACAGAGTTACAGCCTGGCCACAAGCCCACCGAGGAGGCCAGTGACAGCATCGTGACACAGGAGACGCCGGTGGCACTCTGAGTCCATTTGTCACACCGGCCCGGCATAGCACCCATGAAAACAGCCGCTCCTCTCCCTTCCCTGCACCTCCTTCCATTCTCAAAGCTTTCATCCACCCTCACCCTCGTCTTTTCTCCGTTTCCTATGTGATTACCCCCACCACCCCGCCTTTCTTTCCTCCTCTGACCTCACTCTTTCTGTCCTCTCTTCCATCACTCTGCTTCTTTTATTATTCACCCTTATGACTCCACACTTCTGATCCCCTGAACCGTTTCACCCTTCCCATCCTCAAAGTTTGCTTTCCTCCTATGATCTCTCAATCCCTTTCTGCTCTGCTCTCTACCCCTGGATCTGATTTACCCGGCCTCCCCTCCCCATCCTCACTCTTCTCAGCCCAATTCCTTTTCCCTTGCAGAATCACCCTTGATATCTATTCGACTGCCATCAGCCTGAGGAGAGATGAAAATCAATTCTCCCTCCAGCAACTGCTTCTCTCTGGCTAAGGAGAAAGGGGAGGCAGTTAGCTGGGCTCTAAGTAAGGCTGTCCATCCATCTCCCTTTGAGGTCTGACGACAAGGCTGCTTTGAAATCAGTGTAGTACTGACTGGGACTGGAGAGAGATGAAGCATGAGGGAGAGGAGAGGCACCAGAGCAGCAGAGAGGGAAAGACTATGGCACAATAAATGACTTGTTCTTTTTCAGACAAGATGCAAAACCAAAGGTAGCACAATTTCCCCTTAAAAAAGTGAATATAACCAGCCTAACCTTAATCTTAAAGGACCAGTTCATCACTTACAGTACAGTAGCTCTAGCAGAATCTAGCTATGCAGACAGGTTTGGTTTTATTTAGCCAGGTTTTCAGATATATGTCTCTTAGATTTGTGCCACCATCAACACAACAACATTAAAAAGAAGGCTCATATGCAAAAAAAGGATCCCTTTATTACATATCTAAAAGGTGACAAACTGTGAAAAACATTTCAGTCGTGGGACCATTGTCAACTTGCCAGAAACAATGGCCCCATTTCTTTGGAAAATGTTCCACTGGAACTACTTTGTACTCAAGAAATAGTACCTCAAAACCAGGGCAAACAAAAAACAAAATGCTATCGTGGCTAGATACCACTAGAAGTAGTGATTAGATGTGTATTTTGTAATTTAGGTGAACTTTAGGTCACTGATTATCAACATGTTTGTTTTGTGATCCCAAAAAAATATGTCTATTTACATACATCTGAGTTGTCAGTAGGTCTACCAAAGAGGAATTCTCCCCTGTAAACTTTTCAGATTGTCTATTAGAATACTTGTTAGCTACCAGTCGAGGAAAAACTATCTTGAAGTTTATGAGAAAAGAGCAAAGATTGATATAAATTTATGTCATGTTAATAATCTCGTATTCGTAATCTCGGATTAATTTGGTGACCCACTGAGTCACCTCGACCCCCAGGTTGATTTATGTGACCCTTTAACCTTACCTCTTGCCTCATGCCTAACCATAATCTTGATTAAAAAGGCTGTTTTTTATGTTTATTGACTGTTAAAGATGTGTGTGTGAATTTTGATCGTGACTGGAGGCCAGAGAGGGAAAATTTAGTTTGACATGCAGCTGCACAAAGAGACTCCACTTTGAGGAAAGAAGTAAGCAAAGGGAGAGTGAAAAAGAGATTGCTAAATTTCCCCAATGGGAGATAGATAGGCCAGACCATATCTCACCTCCCATCTGCTGGGTCAAGATACAGAAGTGGAATGAGTCCAATATAAATATATGAAATATTCAGTATCCAAATCCTTCTGTCTATTCCACCAATCCAAGTCCCTCAAGAGTTTGTGTTGGTCTATGATGTTGGTAGTATGTGTCCTGTGTACATGGAGAATAAGGCACGAGAAGAGAAGCACAGAGAAAGATGCTGACAGACACATAGAGAGAGGATGTGCAGGCAGTTTTCAAAGTCTTAATGGTGTCACTGACAGTTTGTCATAACAAGCTCATTGAAGCTGCGCCTTTCTTTCTTCCTCTGACTGAATATTGCATTTGCAGATGGCTGAAACAATCTCTGTCTTACAGGAAGACAAAGAAAGGACTCAGCGTTAACTAGGAACAGGAAACACTGAGAAAAGCATCCATATCAGAGACAATGAAAGTGTCAAATAAAGAAAGAGATATGATGAAAAGATAGCCTGTGGCACCAAGTTCATCACAATATCTGAGACAAAGTGCTGTCTAAGTGATGGTGGCGGCCGTCAGCTCTCGTACAACCAGAGACAACAGAGCTCACCTCTGTCAACAGATGTCAGCTTGTGCATATTTCATGACGGGATCAGACTCAGGAGCAAACATATCTCAGATTTTCCTCAAAGGCAGGGCCAGGGAGCAGGACAACACATCTCTATGTGACATGGGTCTAAGAGGAGCAACTGATTTATTTGATGCGTACAAATCTGAAAATTTATGTTCTGCTTCATGTTTGTGGCCAGTTTAAAGGAGCACTCCTGGGATTTAACATGTGTAAGTAAATTTACTAATCATGGCAAAAACTGCACGGCTTGTAAAACACTTCTGTAATGTGTTTTGTTGATCTGTAAGAAGCTTTGTCAAGTCTACAGAAAGATACTTTAATGTTGAATTATAGGAAATGTAGGATACAGTGTTTTGGGGCTTGGCCCACACTAGTTAGAGAAGATTGTGCATCTCTATGGTAGAATGTGTTTCACAAGGTTAAATATGACAAGGCAAAAAGGTCTGGAGTAAACCAAAGTTGTGTACTTATTGTGAAAGTAATGATAAAAATAAAAATGATGCTGAAATTTATTTGGTGATGTAATTTAAGCAAAACTATGACTATTTGTACTCAAATAAGAGCGAGTATACTGCCTCTTCATATAGAAATGGGTCAGTATGCTGCTTTGGGAGAAGAAAATTGAATGTGTCCAGTGTGTGATCAAGGTGGAGTACAAACTGGGGGTCAATTTTAGATTTTTTTTTGGTGGGTTGGGGGTGGGGGATCTTTTGTTTAGTGACATAGAAGATACAAGTGAGCTGATGGATATGAATGACTCACAATGACCTGAAACAGCTGTTTGAATATAAGAAGTTCAAATTGGAAAGTTATTTTGTGAATTTATTGTTATATTTTGAGGGTTTTTTATTTCCTGTTTTATTTTGTAGTCTGTCCCTCTCCTTGTGTGTCTTGTGGTTTTACTTCCTGTCTTTGTTTGCTTTCCCTCCAGTTTTGATCGCTGGCCCTTCCTTGATTGTTTGCACCTGGGTCTCGTTGTTTTCCCTCCTCTAGGGTATTTAGTCCGGGTCTCTGTCTTTGTTCAGTGTTGGATCTTTGTTGTTACTGATGGTGTGATTCCTGCCTGGTGTGGTTCCTGCCTTGAGTTTTGGTTCTGTCTTGTGACCTTTGTGTGTGTGTCTCCGTTTAGTGAACCTTTTGTTGTACCTGGTTCCAGTGCCCAGTTCCCCAGCATTTTTACAGTGAGTTCTATTTTGGATTCTTTGTCTCCCGTGGACCTTGGTTGGATTCTGGATTTTGTAATTTGCCTGCTCCCTATTGGACTGTTTTGCCACCTTGGACTCCTATGAGGGATGGGCAACGAGAGAGCATGACGCTTAAATTCAGTTAATTCATTTATTACATGTACATTACATTTATGTACATTACTGGCGAATAAAATGGACGCACTAACGGCGTTAGCCCAGAGTCAGACGAAGTTCCGGGAGTGTCATTTGATGTGCTTCTCAGAGACATGGCTACACCAGGATATCCCAGATCATAATGTTTCCATTGACGGCTGTTCGGGCCGACAGGGATCACACCGGGAGCGGTAAGCAGAAAAGCGGCGGGCTTGCTGTTCTGGTCAACAACAGTTGGTGTAACCCTGGTCACGTTACTATAAAGCAGAGTACCTGTAGCCCGGACATTGAACTGTTAGCTGTGGGACTCCGGCCATATTATCTGCCACATGAATACTCACATGCCATTGTTGTGGCTGTTTACATCCCCCCTCTGCTAACCCAGCATCGGCGTGTAATGCCATTCACACCGCCATAGCACAACTCCAGATTCAACACCCGGGTGCACTCATATTAATCTCGGGTGACTTCAACCATGTCAGTGTTTTGACAACACTGACTAATTTCACCCAGTATGTGAGTTGTCCTACTAGAGAGGAAAGGACACTGGACCTGCTGTATGCTAACGTTAAGGATGCATCCCCCCTCCCCCCCTGGATAGGTCGGACCACAACCTGGTTCACCTCAAACCCTGCTATGTGCCTCTAGTTAAAAGGCAGCATGCGACCACAAGGACAGTGAGGAGATGGTCAGAGGAGGCCTATGGGACACTGCAGGAATGTTTTGAGGTGACAAACTGGGATGCACTCTGTGAGCCTAATGGAGTGGACATTTACGGGCTCACTGAGTGCATCACTGGCTACATTAACTTCTTTGTGAACTGCAATGTCCCAAGTAAGATGGTCCATTGTTATCCTAATAACAAACCGTGGGTAACAAAGGGCATCAAAGACATCCTGAATGCCAAGAGGAGGGCCTTTACTGATGGTAATAGGAAGGAAGTGAGGGCAATCGAGGCTGACCTGAAGGTAAAGATCAGGGAGGCCAAGGAGAAGTACAGGAGGAAGCTGGAGTGGAAACTCCAGCAGAACAACATGAGAGAGGTCTGGAGCGGCATGAAGATCCCTGGCAGCAGAGGAGTTGAAGGCAGCTTGGACAGGGCCAACAAACTTAATCTGTTCTTTAACAGATTCGATACACCGGCTCCTGCTCATCCCCCCTCTAACTCATCTGCTGTCGGCCCTCAGACTCCTCTGATTCCACTGCTCCCCCCTCCTCCATCTTCCTGGGAGAGTCCTACTCCCCCCTCAACCAGCTTTCAGGCTAACGGCCCTCTTCACACTGATGACTCCCCTCCCTCCCCCGCCTGTAACCTCTGCTGTGTGCCTGACTACTGAATAGGTGAGAGGACAGCTGATGAAACTCCACTCAACAAGGCTGCAGGCCCCAATGGAGTTAGCCCTGGGGTGCTAAAAGCCTGTGCCCCCCAGCTATGTGGAGTCCTTCAACATGTCTTCAACCTGAGCCTGAGTCTTCAAAGGGTCCCTGTTCTGTGGAAGACATCGTCCCTGTGCCTAAGATGCCGCGTCCCAGTGGCTCCAAGGAATACAGACCGGTGGCACTGACCTCCCATATAATGAAGACCCTGGAGAGACTGGTGCTGGAACAGCTGCGGCCCATGGTCAGACCCCTCCTGGACTCCCTTCAGTTTGCCTACCAGCCCCAGCTGGGAGTTGAGGATGCCATCATCTTCCTGCTGAACTGCATCCACACCCACCTGGTCAAGCCGGCATGCACGGTGAGGATCATGTTTTTTTACTTCTCCAGTGCTTTCAACACCATCCGGCCAGCCCTGCTGGGTGAGAAGCTGGCAGCGATGCAGGTGGATGCCCCCCTCGTGTCCTGGATTGTTGACTACCTGACTGGCAGACCACAGCATGTGCATCTGCAGCACTGTGTGTCGGACAGCGTGGTCAGCAACACTGGGGCCCCTCAGGGGACTGTCCTCTCTCCCTTCCTCTTCATCATATACACACTACGGACTTCAGCTACCACACAGAGTCCTGCCACCTTCAGAAGTTTTCTGATGTCTCTGCTGTGGTGGGATGTATCAGTGGTGGTGATGAGACTGAGTACAGGGCTGTGGTGGGGAACTTTGTCTCATGCTGTGAGCAGAACCATCTGCAGTTCAGTGCGACAAAGTCTAAAGAGCTGGTTGTAGCACTACGAAGGGCCAAGGCACCAGTGACCCCGGTTTCCATCCAGGGGGTCAGTGTGGACATTGTAGAGGATTACAAGTACCTGGAAGTACACATGTACAATAAACTGGACTGGGCTAAGAACACTCAAGCTCTGTACAGGAAGGGCCAGAGCCGCCTCTATTTTCTGAGGAGGCTGAGGTCCTTCAACATCTGCCGGAGAATGGTGAAGATGTTTTATGAGTCTGTGGTGGCCAGTGCTATCCTGTATGCTGTTGCATGCTGGGGCAGCAAACTGATCCGTAAGGCCAGTGATATTGTGGGGGTGGAGCTGGACTCTCTGTCGGTGGTGTCAGAGAGGAGGATGCTGGCCAAACTACATGCCATCTTGGACAGTGTCTCCCACCCACTCCATGACGTGCTGGTCAAACAAAGGAGTACCTTCAGTGGAAGACTCATCCCCCCAAAAAGCACCACAGAGCGCCACAGGAAGTCATTCCTGCCTGTGGCCATCAAACTCTTTAACTCCTCCCTCTAAGTGTAGTCTGT
Source organism: Siniperca chuatsi (assembly GCF_020085105.1). Taxonomy (NCBI): domain Eukaryota; kingdom Metazoa; phylum Chordata; class Actinopteri; order Centrarchiformes; family Sinipercidae; genus Siniperca; species Siniperca chuatsi. The sequence continues at coordinate 19,518,494 of NC_058047.1, forward strand.
ATGACCATAAGTCATTAAACTGGACATTGATCATTACATCTCTGCAATACTTGACATAATTGTGCAATATTCTGAATTAATACTCCTGTGCAATATACTCCTTTCAGTTTAAAATTCATAAAATTCAATATTTATTCATACCTCTATTACTGCTGTGCAATATCCTACATCTCATTATAATCTTAATAAGCTACACTTAACAGTTCACTATTACTATGCACTATTACTTTATACTGTATTATTATTATTATCAACTGGTAAACCCACTTTGTACTTCACACATTTTAATTTTATACTTATACCCACTTGGTACTTAATTTATTTTCTGACCTGTATCATAGTGTATTATATTTTTTGCTTAGTACTTCTATTCCTGTGTGCACGTGATAGTGAGCTGCTGTAACAAAAGAGTTTCCCCTTGGGGATCAATAAAGTATTTCTGATTCTGATTCTGATTATTCAGCTTCAGAACAAAGCGGTGTACGTAAATGAAGTACAATTAGAGCCACAGTAGATTAGGGAAAAGCCAGCGAGAATGAAGTGATTCAACTCTCAGTTTCATATTCTGCCTGACACAAGGTTGCAGGTGGCAAGGCATAAAAGCGTAGGAGATGAGAGAGAAAAAGAGAGTATGTTAGGTGATTGGGTACTCTCATTGGCTAAAGACTAAAAGTCAGGACATCGCTGCCTCTACTGCTTTGATTTGACCGTTTTTTAAATGTCTCTCTCAAGTCCCCCGACATTATGGAAATGTAACATTAAATCGCTGGAGCACTCCTTTAAGGATGGTAGACATCTTACAATCCAATCAACAAAAAAAAGGTGCTGTGATGATCTACAGTGGGAAAGTGTTCTGCACCTTCAGTATTAGTGTCATTTCTTCCTCTGACCCAGAGACCTTGCACCAGAGGTAAAACAAGATATAACAAGTACAAGAACAGTATCCAAGACTAGAGCTCGTAAAACACTCAATTAGCACTGAGCCAGAGTAATTATGTTCATCTCTCACCCGCTGGTGTAGTACAGAAGTAGAGTAATGATCAGAGAAGTTGCACTTTTAATTACAAGCTTCCTGCACAACAGTATGTATTTGCTGAAGTGGAGTTCCCTAGTGGAAAAGACATTTCTCAGATTTCTTATCTAGTTTATGTTATTATACAAACTTGCAAGAATCAAAAGCAGGATACATCCACAACATGATCTGTTTTAAATATAATAAACCCTTTGGAAGATCATGGGTTTCTGTTTAGGAGCAGGACCAACAGCTTGAGTAAGGTCCCCCACATGTTCTATAAGCAGCTAGACATGGGCTCAATGAAGCCAAATAACTAGCTTAACTTCCCCATGCATAGAGTGAGCATCAGCCACCAGTTACAGAGGCCATCCCCTGTGGTTTGGCGGTCAGAGGACCTGAAGTGAGAGCGCAGCATCAAACAGAGCGCCTATCTGAAAAAGGATTAGAGTTGTTCCGATTATGCAATATTTATCTGTTCTTTTCTCAGGGAGCACAGCACATGAACTCAGGGAACTTTCAGAAGCACAGGATTAATTTGCACGCATTGGAATTAGCGCTCAGATCAAAGAGAGGGGGTGTCATGGGAGTATCCAAAACCTCTGTGTATCTAGAATAGAAATTTTGCTTTGCTGTGTATCACTTCTATTTTCATAATGATGTGGAGAGAGAAAAAAAGGAAACATCAAGCAGGGGATTCAAGCTGGAGTTGAATATAATTAACCACATATATATGCAACAAAACCTGCTGGACCAAAGCAAAGATAGTATAGAAGTGAGGACAGAGTAAACAGAGAGAAGAACAAAGTTAGCTGAAACATACATGGGAATTTTCTTGTCAGCTTGGAGACAAAATGAGACTAGCAGACATTCTTCATGTTAGATCTTGGTGGTTATTCTTGGGAGAAGTGAGACACTACAGAGCACTGAGGTGGATTGGGACTTGTCTCTGCGTTTATTTGTGGATTTCCTCTGTATAAACTGAAACTACCAGGGTCTTCCTCTCTTTTACGGTATTGTTGTTTACCCTGAAGATACTCAAGTTATATAAGGATCTGGACAAAGACAAGAAAGCTATTAGCTTTAATGCTTGTGAGCAAACACACACAAACACACACACCAATTGAGAATCACTCCTCTTACCGTCACAGTCACCCAAGTGGGCCACATTTCCCTGTTCAACATCTTGCTCGAACGGCAGTCTGCGAGGAGAGGAGACACAGTCATTAATCAGGAGACACAGAGGCACAGCAACTCGGCCATTGACACACAGCACAGATCCACTCTGATAGAGGAAAACTATCTCAATGTTACAGCAGAGGACAAGCTACAAGGGAGCATATATCTCTACAAGGTCCTTTAACAGTTAGATTGTAGAAATCTTTCTTTTTTTGAGAAAGTGAGAAAAAAAATCATTAAAACAGCAAAAGAACTCAAGGCCCTTGAGATGCCTATTATCCTGCAGTAATCACCATTATGATTTAGACATAACCACTTATGTCCACAGGGTCATTAATTAAGCTAATTAATGCAATGAATTGCAAATATTTCTAGGTCAGTATATTTAAATAAAATGTAAATATAAACTCTGTGTCTTCAAGTATTAAGGAGTTAGAGTAGTTTCAAGAAAATCAGTTTTAGTCATTATGATGGAGTTTAAGGAAGGGAGGATTTAAAAAAAAATCATAAGATCATGTTATTGGTTTTATGAAAAACTTATTATACGTTTATGAAAAAGTAATTTGTCATGAATGTACATGTTCAACAAAGCCTCCAACTTCACTCATATTCTTTCATTCTAGAGAAACTACAACATGTCTTACTTCTACAACTCTATCCCAGTGCTGTAAAACTCATTTCCCATTCGGGCGACAGGGGAGAACTGGAAAACTCAAAGGACGATAACATATGATGAGGCAAGGAAGAAGAGAGGAAATGAGAATAGCACACCGACCAGGTGCTCATAGAGAAAAACACAACTGCTCTTAGTCATGGCTCATATCAAGGAAAACAGCACCAAGTTGCAAAGGACAGGCTATGAGTGTGTGTGTGTGTGTGTGTGTGTGTGTGTGTGTGTGTGTGTGTGTGTGTGTGTGTGAGCACACAGATATATAAGGATATAGGTCTCATTGAGTACAGATTACATTTACAATAAAGGACATGAGTGGAAATAAATGTGCAAAAAAGACCTCTGTTAAGTAGAAATTACATAGGGACACATAATAATACAGAATAAATATTAGCTAATTTAATCTAATTTTGAAAAAGCACATAATAATGTATATATTACAGTATTACATAATGTATAACATTTTTTAATAAATGTTTAAACACACCAGACCCACTCAAGGTTTTCATTCTGACTTCAATCTTGGATATCTGATGTGGGAAAACTGTAGACACTCACAGACAAATCAGTAGGCTACTATACATAATGTCTAACTAATATAGTGGTAAATTTGTAACTTAAAAGCTATTCATTCTGGCAAAGACTACTTTCCACCCTAACATCTAGATTTACACCAAAACTTGTATTATAGAAATAGTTGGACATTTTCATATTTCGCATTCTTGCCGAGAATTAGATGAGAAAATCAATACCACTCTCTGTCCAGGTAAAAAAATCTACCTACCAGCACCTCTAAAAGGTCACTAATTCACACGTTATATCTTGTTTGTCTAATACACACAAAAATCAAAGTTCTAGTTGTAATGGGAGTTGCGTGTTGGAACAATTTTTTGGCCAGGCCCATATAACTCCCAGCAAGAAGGATCCATTATATCAGTGAGCACTTGGCAGCAGAAATGCTAAGTGACTTGATGCAAGTCGATATAATAATTTAAGGAACATTAATGGGAGCTTATTTAAAATTACAAGCCTTCAGGGTATCAAGCCTGTTTTGAAAACCGGCCAACATCTTTATTACTAACAAAAGAAGATCTTTGCATTTTCTGGTTGAATTAGATTGATATAACAAATCAAAGTTGTGCAGACATTTTTATATATGTTACTTGCTTGATCTTTTGTGGTAATGAGTCAGTCACAACCACTGACGACACTTTTAAAGTTCTACATGGTTCCATGAATAGTGCTGTTACACTGAATCACTATTTGGCCTACAAACAACCTTTGAAGAACCAGAGCACAAACTTCTTGAGGATGCTGAAGCTCATTGGAACAAGTAACTGAGAAGTCAGTATTCTGCAATTAGCTAAAGGCTCAGGCAGCAGTGTAGCCAACATTCCTGCTTTTAATGCCTAAAAATCACAGTGACAAACGAGTCCAAGTGCACTGTGAACCTACAGTGGTTGTCATCTTAATAAAGAATAATGGTTTGTGTTCAGTTGGCTACCTCTCACGGACTGTGGGTCATTTACTTTGTATACATTAGCTTTGCCTGTGGGTCTGTGTGTGCGTGCATGTATTTTATAATATATATATATTTTTTTTTCAGTGTTTTTATTTCCAGCATATTCTCCCAGACCCAGGTACATTGTGCTCTATATTTAAAGACTTCAAAATAAAAGAGAAACTGATAAAAATCATATGTTTACTCATGTTGAGTGGTGTGGACAGTGTTTACAGCAATGACTGGTTGAGAATCTTGTGCTTGTAGGCTACTTGTGCAAATAAGAGAGTTAAATAATTAGAAAGTGAGCAGAGAAGTTGAAACAGTTAGCTAAAAGTAATGGTTAAACAGTTGAAATGATTAGCTTAAACTAAAGGATAAATGGTTGAAATAGCTAAAAGTAATGGATAAATGGTTTAAACAGTTAGCTTAAAGTAATGGATAAATTGTTGAAACAATTTGCTAATAGTAATGGAACAGTTTTAACAGTTGCTTTGTCACCATATTCTTACTGGCTAAAAGCTAACAGAGGTGATACACATTTTGTATCACCTTGTTTGGCAGTACAATAATAACAGTGAACAAAATAAACATGGGATCAGAAACACTCACATGCACAACAATAAAACCAAAAATAAAACCCTTTTCCTCCCATTAAACAAACAAAACAACTACTTCCATAAAAAGTACAAAACTTATTTTCCTCAGAAATTGCCCAAATTACAATCTAATATTATATAACGTCAACTACTGAGCTCTCCTCTGGCGTTAGTTTGCAAAGAGAGGTTGCATTAGTCCACAAAGAGGAAATCCACAGTAACTCAATGTAAAATCGATTGCCAAGTTGCCCGCCCTTGGTAAATCAAATCAGGACCAACACAGAGGCCTTTAATAGTATAAGCAGGCAGCCTGAGGTGGTCTTTAAGGCCCATGTTGTCTGTTCTGCTGGCACTACACCTGTGTTTTGAAGCCCTAACTCAATAAGCCGCCTGACTAAAGAGAGATTCGATTTCACTGGAGGGAGGCAGCCACAATTGGAGGTGAGCTGTCGAGACAGACCACCGCGTTTCAGTGGCAGGAGGAAAGAGGGGTCACACAAACACACACATACTCTCACATTCAAACATATCCAGACAAGACACTGTCCGGGTGCATGTGCATAACACAGAAACAGAAAAACAAGCACAAAAATCTGCACTCAGTCACACACCTACACAGTGTTTTATGGTCACCACTTGATAACAAGGAAAGTGAAAGAACAGAGTATTGTTTAAATGCAGCAGCAGACATCTTGAATCAATAACTGTATACAGAGCAGACTGTGTGACAGGCTACTTAGAGGGCACAGATGTTACTCAGAAGCTCAAATAGTTGTAGAAAGAACCAAGGACTTCCAGACAAGATAAATAATACATGGGACGACTCTATGGGTGGCCTGCTAGGTGTGGTGTCAGAAAAATAACCTTGAGAGGAATGATAAAAGTAGAAATAAATCAAATCAAAACAAAACAAAATAAAAAATAAAAACAGTTGGATCAAAGAGAGAGAACAGAGAAACGTGGTACAACAGAATGCAAAACTTCAGATGGACTTAAAGACAGACAAAGAATAAACCAGACAGACAGAGTGTCAGTTTGGTGACGCAGGGCAGGTACTGTATACTGCATGTGTGTGTTGTTTTGATGTATATACGAATGGAGAGGTGTCATACCTGGTTCCGGGTCTGAGGAAAGAGCAGGTGCTTCCTCTGGTCCATCCACAGTAAGGATCCCTGGAGGCGATACAGTTCCTGCAGAGACACAAAAATTCACTTGATTGCTTAAACCCCAAAGAATCAATATTTCACTTAAAATTCCCCCCATGGAGCTTAAAAGTTGCATACTGATTTGCCTAATCTTGACTACAACTTAAAGGGGCACTCCACCAATTTCACACATGAAGTAAGGGCTGCAACTAACTTGTTCTTTTCATTATTGATTAATTTAAGGACTTTTTTCCTGATTATTTGATTAGTCATTTAGTCTATACTAGGCTCATACTAGGAACTAAAAGTCATCGCATCATATCATACTTATTCTTTTTGCATATCTTAAAGTTTTTAGATTAATTTCCTACTTCTTAAGACTTGAAATTTGCTTGATAATGTTGTTCATCACAGTGAATATTTTGTCATCTACTTCTTTATCAAAGTTACAATATTGGGCAAGGCGGAAATTCATTTGAGGGCAGATTAAAGTAGTTCTAGGAAATTAAGTGGGAAAATGAATTCTTGATTTTGCAAATAACAGTTACTTACTAGCTTTTTCCAGTTTCCAACCACATCTCACAGTCTTCAGAGGATAGAAATGTAGTTATAAATCTAAAAACTAATACCGTAAGTGGATTTAAGATTTCAGATTTCCTGAAACTAGCTCTAGGAAATTAGGACATTCTAATCTTCAATCTAAAAACCTGTGGTATATTTTGAAAAATGGTTGGCAGGGATGTCAAGTAGCCTCAAGGGGATTAATTGTTGTTGACCGATAATATGTAAAACCTCCAATATGGTCCTTTAATGACGTCCTGTGGGATAGCTCAGTGGTTAACTGCACAACATGACTTTTTAATGACTGGTCTACTCTGTACGTGGGGTTACATTAAGTTAAAAGGTCATTCTGCAACTGGATGCACTGGAAAATTTACTTTACTGTAAAATGTTGAATTATTAAAGATGTATTTTAAAAAGACTGACACTCAGACCTGAAGCTGCTGAAGCATGACTAAGGAACCTTGAACATACAGAACAGTCTCTCAGTCTCTCATCTAAACACATAAACGCTTACACACTAAACACATCTCAGAAAGCATGTGAGCGTTTCTTAATGTGCTCTGGTTTACACGCTTGTATGACTCACCTGGTTCAGTGAACACACTGCGTTCCTGATGTGCTGGTGTGTGTACCGGTTTGTGTTAGTGTGTCAGTGAACCCAAACAGGCCACAGCCACAGGCATCAAGAGTCAGTAAGTGTGTCAGCGAGGGAGAGTGAGTCTGTATTATGGTGCTTGTGTGGGTGTATGCAGGTGAAAGAAAATTAATTTAAATATATGCATTTTTATGTTTAATTATGTAGGATTAGTGGATTCGGGGTACTTGCTCCTTCTCAGAAATGCCCTGCTGCACATTCAGTTAAACACATTCATTATGGTGAGCAGCCAGAATAACAACATGAGCAACTTCACTGGAGCATCTGATAATCTTATAACTGCTGGATGAAGTGAAAATTATAAATTAGCTGCAACTGATGATTGACTGATTACAACTGATGATGTACTAATATTATTCAACTATTATATGGATTTGTTACATGTTTACTATTCTCACGAGCTTCATTATCTTTCATTATTATCATTTATTTAGTATATTATGTATTACACTGTCAGGAAACATTACTATTATTATTATCTGTTAAAAGTAAAAATTGCAGGCTAAGGCAATAATACAGCATTATTTTTAATGCAGATGTATTACGCTAACAGCTTTTATTAGATTTTCATAACATTTACTGGCACATTTTATTGCATTTTGACTCATTTCAGTTTTATACAGCAGTTAACAGATTATCACTTTGCTCAAGGACATAGTGACAGTTGTTATTAAGTTGCAGTAAGGTTATTATTGCAGGAAAGTTCAGGTCAGCAACTCTGGCAGTTGTTCACAGTGTCTTGCACAAGGACACTTGTGAAGGCCAGATGGTTCTTAAAGAATGGTCACCTAACTTCTTGTTATGCTGCCCTGCTGCCCCTTTTATGTTATTGTATGTACAGTATTTGGTGCAGACTTACTTCATGCATCGGGAGTAGAGCTGGCATCGTGCCACTGGTACTCTGACCACACAGGAGGGGAAGGCGAGGAGCAGAGTGTGGCTCGCCCGGTCCAGAGTCAGAGACAACAGCTGCCTGGCCTGCGGAGAGTCTTCAGCACACCTGCAACACACACACACACACACACAAATATACAAACAAGCAGGCACACACAAAACGCAAAAATGCATTAGGCAATTTCAATTACCAGACCGAGACTGCACATTAAACCTCTGACCTCACTTTGAGCATTACAGCAGGAAAAAACATTCTTCATGACTCAATGTGAAACATAACCAAACATAAACAGTTCTATAAATAAAAGCCACAATAAAAGAGAAAGCGACGAGAGGCCATCGGTGTAGCCAGATGTTACGGTGTCAACCCAAATATGCACTGTGCTGATTGTAGAGGTTCGAGAGATCAGCCGGCCATCAAAAAAAAAGGCAGCCAGGAGCTGAATCGCTTCTAATTGGCACTTAAAGCTATGATAGCGGCACCAACCTGCCTCGGTGCAGCCGATTTATACCTTTTTATGCACATGTGCACTCATGCATCAGTTGTATCTGGATGGTTTATGGTAATAACATTGCGGCGGCCCCACAGTCATTAAGAAGAATCTATCATTCTGCTAAGGCCAAGCTGTGAGTCATTCTTCACAGCCAATATCACAAAAGGCAGGGCAAAGGAGGGGCGGTGTAGGGAAAGCGAAAAAACTGAACAAACAACCGACAAATGCAGGAAAAAGGCAAAACAACACAGATGAGAGACTCATGAAAAGAAAATACGAGAGACAGAACCAAGATGTCTCCCCTCCTGTGTGGGGGAGACAACAGGAGAAGATACAGGCTCTGTTAGGGTTGCATCTCTTTCAGGTCATTTCCTGGTTCATTATGGCAACCAGCCAATCACAAACCAGTGATTTCTTGGCTGACTTCTTAAAAGATGACTGTGTTAGTGGCCCTGCTTCTGTGTACACTGGGGTTTATTACAGGGCACAAGGCATTGCTTTGTCTGTGTATGTTAAGGTGAGGTTGGGGGTGGCTTGGCCTGGAGCATAAAAGGAAAAAAACCCTGATGCTCTGTCTCCTGATTAGCTGACTGCCTGCTGTGATAGCTAGACTGTCACTGACCTCCTGGTGGGCTCACCATGCACACCAAATTATCCCTCACACACTGGCTCCAGTCCACACCAGCTCAGTCATCACACAGTCCCCTCCTTTCACTTGCCATCACTATCCCTCATTTTGTCAAGTCTGAAGCAGAACAAATAAGCTGAAACACAAATTGGTGTGCATATTTTGGAGGGGTTGGGAAACGAAGGAAGTTTATTACTGAATAAGAAGTGAAACAGTACAAGCAGACTGGACTCTACTGTAGGGAGAAAGTGTGTTTCTAGCCAGTTGGTCCATGAAATAGTAATTTGTTTCCCCTTATTGCAGAAAATAGTATATATATATAGATATATATATATCTATATATATATATATATATATATGTGTGTGTGTGTATATAGCTAGTGTTTAACATGTACTTTCTCTTTTAAATGTTTTAATGTTAGCCTTGGTGAAAGATAATCACCAGCCAAATCTGCCTGCATCTGTGTGACAATCTTCTTCCCCCCACCCTGCAGCCATCCACCATGTGGAACACTGCATCTCAACAAAGAACAAAAGCAGAAGTGAAGATTGAAACGGCATTGTAGCCAGTGTTCATGACATAGTGGTGGGCATCCAATGAATCCTCAAAGCTGCCTGTCTCATGCAAAATGCTAATTAGAAAGGGACAAGAAGCCCAAGCCACGCTAATCTTCTGTCGAGATCCAGATATTAAATATAATTTAGCTTCAGACTGAAGATAAAGGGTCATTTTTCCTGACAATATGCCATTTTTGTCAAGATTAAGGATAATGTGATTTTATCATCATTTCATTAATTTCTGATGTTTTTCCACTAATGCCATTCTACACTATGTCTCAACCTCATTAGAAGATGTTCAGATTTCCTGATAATGAATATTATCCTCTAATCATATTCTTTTCTGTTTGCCCTATTTGTATTCTTGGGTTGCAACGTCTCAGCTCCTGCACAATTATGTGTATCTCTCGAAGAAAAGGTGAGGCTTTCTGTATAATTCAGGACATGCCATGTTTCGAGGACATGTTGTGTTCTTTTTTTCCCTTGTGACTCTTCTTCTAGGCGTATCTCACCACCAGCTCCCCGTGCTGTGTATGCATGAGTGTGTAGAGTGGTATCAATCTTCTCATCTAACTCTCAGCACGAAAGCTAATAAACATATTTCCAAAAATGTCGAACTGTTCCTTTAACAGTTCAAAATATATGTAAATTTCCTTTCTCTTAGCTTTAACGTCTTACTTATCAGGGTTGAATCCCTCCAGTTCCTCCAGGAAGATGTTGCTGTTGGTGACGGTGTTGTCCTGGTTGGGCATGATGAGGAACTTGAGGATGGTCCCTCTGCTCGACCCGAGGAACAGGACAGTCCGGTTTCGATGAGGCCCGGCTTCTGTATCCACCACAATTTTATTCAGCTGGTACCTACACAGCAGGAGAGATAGAGCACTGCATTATTGCCACAGAGCTGTGCGGCTCATGTGGGACTTTTCTTCCATGAAAGCTAAAAGCATAGTCAAGAAGTTCCTGGAGGCAAGTTTATGATTTAAGTGTATTACAGATGATTGGTTTAGGTGTAAAATACGGACTCTTGTGAATTTAAATCATAATATGCCATTTTCTCTTGAGTCACTGCAAAATGAAATGAATTCCACAGAGAAGAAACTGCTCATTAAATTTGCATAATAAACTAATTACACCAGACGTTCAGTCATTAATAATATCAGTCAAGTAAATGGGCTCGTCTTGGAACAATAGCAGTTTGTTGCTGAACTACACACAGTCCTGTGTGTATCACTCAATAGACGAGGAGCCATGTCGTGCTGGGTGTTTAATATTCCACATACATCCAGCCCTCATAATCCCCTGGTCACTGGTCAGCAGTGGGACTCCATAAGGTAGATATTGGAGAGAGAGAGGCATCCATGCATTTATGTGAGACTTGATGTGCTACAGCTGCTTTCCTGCTACCACAGGCTTCAACACCTGACCAGGATAACTTCAACAGAAGGAGTCTACAGCCCAAGCAGACAGACCATGTGTGTGTTTGCATATATCTGTGTATGTTTGAAACCCTGTTTCCTACACTGTAAAACATCATACAGGAGTTTAGTGGAATCAACTAATATTTCATCAGTAAGTTAATGTAAATAAAGTTTTATTCATTAAGTCAACTTAAAGTTTTTAGTTTTCATTTTCAGACCCTTTCAGAACTATTAAAGTGAGTGAGTTCTTCCGACTTGAAGTCTTGAGACTTGAAATGATGAGTTGAATGAATGTATTGCTGAGTGTTCACTAAACTCATCAATTTAAGTGTCTAAAAAAACACAATTAGTATATTAGCAGACTTCCCAGCATGCATTGTTTGACAGTTTAAACTCTAAAGAGACCCTTCTTTTTTGTATAGAAATTATGTTTATATACACTAATTTGTTTTGCCAAATATGTCTGAGGGAAACGTAATTGCTGCCGGATTATGTTCAACGGTAAAACATTTTTACTGTAGGAAGTGTAAACGTTTAGTACCAAATGGAAGTCATATGGAGGTGGTCAGGGTGAATGGTTGGCATACAAAGCACAGGAGAGGAGGAGTCCAGGGTTTGCATTCTTAGTCCCATGTGTGGGTAGGTTTAGGCAACAAAGGCACTTTGATCAAAGATCATGGTTTCCTTTAAATGTTGATAAACACACCCAGTCACTTTTGACTTTTTCAATATTTAAACAAAGACCACAAACTTTCCCTAACCTTAAACAAGTGCTTTGAGTACCTAAACATAACCATGAAAAACTTTTATTATGCTTTAGTTGCTACGAGTGTTGTATTGTAGGAAAAACAAATGAATTTTGCAAATATGTTATATATGAACATCTTGCAACTTGTCAGATATGTTCATTGAAAACGTTTCCTCATTATGTTGATAAGAAATGTAATTCAAGTGGTCCACTATTTTAAAACATATTTGCTGCTGCAAATTACTAGTATATAAACCTAATTACTAGGAGACAGAGTTGGCGTTTGGCTGCTTGTTTGAGTTAAGTCTCACCTGACCATGGTTCTGACTATCCAGGGTCTTTGTCCAAGTGATGGGACGGCTTCATCCATCAGAGGATGGGTCTTGACGAAGTTGAGCATCTCATCAGGGAACGAGTTTGAGGAATTAAACCTGGTACCTTGAACAGCACAGCCACCGGGTCTGGAGACAGTAAGTTTCAGCACAGGTTTAGCACACGGTACAGAGGCAAAGCAGTATACTTATTTCTGACTACTTCAGTCCTCAGTAAAGATATAGTTACATAATTAAGCAGTCTAGACTGTCTGAGTGTCTCACATTCAGACACATCTTCCTGAATTCTGCATTACGTGTGTATAATCAGTCTTGTTTCACCTTATAACTAAAACTTTAAAAGTGCCCATGAGCAGCATCTGCATGAGTGGCAAAACAATGAATGTATTGTTGCTTGTATGGTGTATATTTCCTTTTGTTATGAAAACAAACTCTAGCCATGAACTGTGATCTGCAAAACACACCTTTACAGAACAGTAATATGACTGAATTGAATACAGGTTGTTCATGATACTGTTTTCTTCTTACAGTTCTCTGGTAACAACCTGAACAGGGGTGCATAAATTGATTACAGCCATCTGCACCTTGGCTTTGGGATGACTTCATCTGGAACAGGTGTCCAAATAGACTCGGGTGATTTCTGCTCCTTGAACCTCCCATCAAACACCGCAGCAAGCTGCTCCATGTCAAAGGCACACACCGCCGAACCTGGGATACTAGAGAGACAGAGAATTGAGACAGAGGAAGGTTGAGACAGAGACTGTCAATTGATAAAACACTTTGAACTGATACAAAACAACTGTCAGTCCGCGTCAAGTGGGCTTTATTTTCGACAGGGGCGGAGAAAGAATAAGTGAAGGAAAAAGAAAAGATAACGTAGATAATACCTAGAGTGAAAAATAGTCTGTGAAACGTGAAAAAGGAGAGAAGTTAAAATGTAGAAAGTCATTTGTGAGTGTGAGAAAGGGACAAGCACCCAGAGAAGATGACAAATTGGATTTGGGCTGTTCATATTTTGACATTCAATACTTGAACACAAAGGAAATTGTTACTGAGACGGAAATAAAGACAGGATAAGATAAACGCTGTCAACTCCTTGGGCGAAGAACAGATATGCAGTGGATGCAATAGCTAGATTAGACCCATGAAAAGATCTTGGCTGGAATTCCTGGAATATAAAACGAAATAGGAAATGAGTCACTGAATATTCTGTCTTTCAAAAGGAGGGGGGGGCAACAACACATTCCAGTAAAAAGCCCGGTGCACCTCGGAGGCTGCTTAACTACGCGTGAACCCTGCAACAGGGAGCAGAACATCTGCTCCAAGAAGTGTCCATAGCCCACACACACACACAAATACACACAGACACAACCAACAAATAGACACATTCACACAAAGTTAGACTGTCTCTTCACTCAGCCTGATGCTACATTTTTGTATTTTGGCTACAGAAAGCACTACAGAGACAGATAATGAGAGCAGTGTCAGGATAAGATAAGGAATTAGTTTTTAAAAAAACATCCCATGTTTCCTGCTCCGAGACTCAACTTTTTGCTCTGAATGTGTCCTCGTCAATGACTAATGGTGTGCATGGTGTTAGAGCTAGTGACTAAGTGCTAATACCTTAGCGATACACACACACTGAAACAACCTGAGAGACTGAGTCACCTGCAACCTGCTGCTACACAAATCCCAAACGTAGCCCATCTGTTTCTTGCCTTCTTTCTCTCATTCTATCTTTAAAAAAAATACGTTTCAGCTGGTGATGTGAGGGTCTGCCCCCATGATTCTGCAGCAGTGTTTCTGTTGAGTGCCCCTTTGAAAGCCACAGAAGGGTTTGTTTGGGAAGGCAGTGCCCGAAGGCTGGATTTTGGTTGCAGCAGGGAGCCGTGCTCTCCTGATGTGCCATTTGATCGGGTCACGCCGTCTCCCTCAGTACTTATCATTCATAGGCAGGGATGTGACTCAACCCCGGCCAGTGTGGCAGAGCTGCAGGCGTATCTGTGGCCGATACTGCGTCTCTCTCAGGACCGCAGGCACCAGATGTTACGTGTGACATGTCTGCCAGCTCTGTACCGGTGCCAGCTTGGCTTCCTTTCTCTACCTTCTCCCAACCCCCCCTCTTTCTCTCTTGCTGCAGGTCACTGGGTTTGCCCCGTGTAGGGCTGTGTGTCTAACAGAAGTAAGCCTAAAGGCCTCGGGCTGTTTTTCTCTCCGAATTCTATTAATTATTCTCATTTTCACTCTGTAGTTGTCTCTCCTGCTTTTGTTTCTGAGTCTGTGTGTGTTGTTTTCTTGTACACAAATTTCATTTTCAATCATTTTCTCAGACGCCCTCACTACTTTCCTTTGTTTACTTTCAATTTCTGCCCGTCCCTCTCTGACTCGGCAGTTGTCCTTCCTGACGGGGGTTGAGTGACAGGCTGTCCAGGCTAGATGCATAGGGTGTCCATTTGAGAGGGCTGCTGTGGAGTCTAAAGTACTTCCTCACTGTCTAACAAGCTCACTGACAGCTTGAAATAACACGGTCCTCACGGACACATGATGCCTCGTAGTGGTAGACGAGGAAAAGGAGAAAGAAGGTGGGAGTCAGGGGAAGTTTCAATGTCAGTCCTTTAATAAGGGGTTTAATTCTGATACATTGTAGAGACTTTAAATTTTCCACACTCATAAATATAAAAAATAAAGACCTTGTGAAATATAGTATCAAGTAACCACATGGGGGCTTTGTAATTTCTATTTATATGTTTATAAATTTCAAGGTCAGAAATCCCACACACTTAATCTGATTCTCTGAATAGTAAAAAAGTGCCAATTGGACAATTTACAGTATGTCTCTTAATTTCTTAGATAATTTTCATAATTTCAACAGTTTTTTCAAGGCTTTTGTGTTTGTTGACTTCACTGATTGACTTGACTTGATGTTCACCAAACTTGGTATGGAGCAAGAGGGGTTTCAGCTTAACTTTGTTACCTTTTTTCAGCAGAATCAGATAAACATTTTGGCCGCCATGATGGAATAAACTTTGCAATGGGCGTGGCCCTGCACTAAACTAATGACCTAAAACAAATAAACCCAAATTGTATTTTATTTGTTCAGTAGAACAAGGCTCTACTGGCATATTAGAGGAATAGTTTGACATTTTGAAAAAATAGGCTTATCGGCTTTCTTGCCAAGAGTTAGATGAGAAGATCAACACCACTCTCATGTGGACAAGTGAACACCTCTGTAACAACTCTGTATTTTCCTTGTGACATGGCTCTGCTGTCAACTACATGTGGTGTTCCTTTCCCACACCCATTTCTCAAGCTCTAGCTAGATAACTAACTATGTACTCCCCTGCCTTCTCTACTTGTGCAGGCCCGGGGGGACTACCTTGCACATCTGTGCATCCTCCCCTGTGTCACACTTCTCCTGGCGCCGTAAACCTGTTCTCCTCCTGCTCCTTGTCCTCCTCATTTCCCCTCCTCTGCTGTGTTTTCCCAGAGGGACATCCTGCTGTCTGACCCTGTCACGTGGGATTCTTCACAACCAAAAGCAGACACGGCCTCCCATTTTCAGGATGCACTAGATTTACTTTACTTTGCATGGGATGTTTTCCTTGCATTCCTGCGCGGCTCCATTAAGCCTAATGAGCCCACGTCTGACTACACCAGCAGCAATAGACATTTTTAGCTGCCAAAACAATAGCTAAGAAATAATGAAAGTTGTTTTCAGCACCAGTCCAGTGCAGCATGATGACGGTAAGCCTTCCATTTGACATCTTGCTGCTGTTCGTTCCATATATACCCATTTCTTTGAGTTGCTAAATAAAGCAGAAAGTACTTTTTTTCTCTGCTTCTTCTCCCCAATGATCTCACTGTTATGGCCGTGACAGTTTGTCTGCATTCCCTAAGTGTTTCCAGCCATTATTCCCCTGCTCCGTGTCTCCTGTCTCTCCCCTGTCTGTCTCTCTCTCTGTGTGTGTGTGTGTGTGTGTGTGTGTGTGTGTGTGTGTATATGTGTCACCGTGGGCGTGGCTGCTCCTCCCATGTACCTCCACTGGCTCTCGACTCCAATGTTCCCACTCATCTGACGCTCATCCTCCAATCACTCCGCTCAGCCAACACACCGACCTCCAATCAGCGCATGAGAAGCCGGGGTAGTTATACTGCAGAGGATGCAGTATATCTACCCTGGCCCTCATTGCCAGATTGCTGGTAGTTACTAGTCGGCCAACCCTTGCTCATGCTGAAACTCTGTCTGTTTGCTCTGTGTTTGCTTGCATCCGCTAACGTGTGTTTCTTTGTGTCTCAGGATCACTGCTCTCTGTTTGCTTCTGCCTGCCTGCCTGCCATGCTCCTCTCAGCCACGCCATCTCCACCGCCATTACCTCCACTGCCATTCTGCCTGCTCTGGATCCCAAACCCCAGCTAACTCCCTCACCCTTCTTCCCTTTACTCAATAAATCCTTTTACATTCAACCTCCTTGTCTAAGTCCTGCATGTGAGTCCAGCCCTGTTTGTAACGTTAACACTCACATTCTTATTCTCTCTCTTTTGAGTTTGCTGTTGCTCCCTACACCTCCTTGGCCTCTTGAGCATCAGGAGTGTGAGTGCAGAAGGGGCTCAGTAGGAGCTCTTCTTTCATCCCTCTTCGAGAGGAAGGGCCTGTGGCTTCAGAGGTGGATGCACAGAGGAACTGACAACTGGGGGCGATTTTATACTCTGGAAGCAGAGACTGAAAGATCCCACAAATGCAACTCCATAACAGTTGAGGAGCTGGTATATGGCTGTAAAATTATCCCTAGAGTATGTGGGCACAAGAGGAGATATGTAACTTCCAGGGGAGACTTCAGGAGGGCCCAGTAAAAGCTCGACTTCATCCCTTCATTCCCATACTACAGTTCCATATATGCTGCACAGGCCCAAATGGCAGGAGAGAATAGCTATTCCTCCACTCCCAGGTCCCGCTTCATGCTGTTTTCACTGCACCCTGCCAGCCAAAGCAATTTGTCTGGCAAGCACTTAGCCAGTATGGCACAGTGGGCCACACGGGGCCAGTGGGAGTTTTGCAACTCACCTCACACATTCTCTTTTTCTTTGTGTTCATTTTCTTCCATCACACATGTCCTTATCCATCCATCTAAACCTCCCTTTCTCTCTATTCCTCTCGGCTGGCAGTTATTTAAAATAGGACCCGGTGGCAGTTTACCCTGGCAGGAGAGTGTGTGTTCAGCTGGTTCTCCTCTGTGGCATGCTGTAAATGCTGTTATCTGGGAACCATTGTAAGTGTGTTTGTGCACGTATGTGTTTGTGTATGAGAGTGGGAGAGTGTGTGTGTCTATGTGTGTGACACATCCATCTGTCTGTGCAGGCAGTGGCCCCTTCTCGCAGCGTAGCCATTCCAAACACGCAGATAAGATGCAGCTGATGAAACAGTTTTAGATCTCAGAGAGCGAGGGATGCACGTGTTGTCCATAATTGACTTCCTCGTCCTTGAGTTTCTCATCTATCTCTCCTCCTCTTGTTCACCGTTTCCCTCTTAATTTTCCTCAGTGTCTTTTCTCCTTTCGCATTTACTCGCTCATTGTCGCGCTTTCTTTTTTTTTTTCCCCTCTTTCTGTCCTGTCTCTTACTGGGAGGTCAGGAGCTCACTGCTTTGAAACACTATCCTGCAACTGGTATAGAGCTTTATTTTTCAATCCTAAAAAACTAGAGACGGTATTATACTGAGACTGCTGACAGGTGATAGTTATGCTGCTGGCTGCATTTAAGCTAGAGACTGTATTGATTCCAGACCAGAGTCAAATAGCAGGCAGTTGCAAGTATTTGTATGTGTGTGCTTGCACTATCAGACGCAGTGAGTGGTACTGAATAATTGTCTATGATTTGTGCCACTTAGACTGCAATATACTGTAGCTATATCTTAGTAAGTGTGTAGAGTATGTTCATCCCTGTGCAACTTGAAGGATACATGGAGGATGTTCCCACAAACATGTACATTACAATGTCCCTTTAATCTCCCATTAAGTATTAAGATAATGATTTTCTTATTAACGTTGAATAGCTAAAAAAGCAACCTTTAGTAAGTGTCTTCAACAAAGCACAATACGTAGATTACTCTTAACTGTGTCAGAAAATAGACTGTTCTGTTTATTCGCGCATGCAGCAAAGGAAATGATCTCATCCCACTTGATGTTTTCTCACTTGTTTTAGGAAAATTTAAGACTCAATAATAGATTGAGTCACTTGAGAACATTAGTGCCTCTCTATGTAGAAGCAAATTTATATTTTGTTTATCAGAAGGTATGTGTAGCTCATATAAATATTTTTGTCACATTCCTTCCTTGTCTCTGTTTTTCAATTTCTCTGGTTTGCTGTTTGTGTTTTTGGCTCTATAAATACCCTCAGTCTCATATAATCCCCCATTTAACTGGCAGCATCTCTCTTCGCCTCGCCTCTCACCTTTTTTCAATTTAATCTTGTCTTTCAACAAATCACCCTTTTGTCCTCAAAGAAAGCATTCCATGTGTCTTAAATTACTCTGTACCCCACAATCTTGACCTCTGTACCTCCACACAGCCTCTTTTATTTCTCTGGAGCTTTGCTTGGCCTGTAGGAAGCCTTGCTCTTTCCGACTTCATAGGTGAAGGAAACTACGTGGTCCTCTAAAGTTTTAAGGTGAGCCGTGTGAGTGCTGCTTCACACTGGGTGTCTATCTCAGTCTCCATAGAAAGCATGTCAAGATGCGTTTCTATGTCTGTGTATTTCTTAAAAAAACATCAGTATGATTGAATCCCCTTTTCTCTTTCCAGAGAGGTCATGGATTAAAATCCCTCCACTTCAGTCCTCAAAGACATACATGCACACACACACAAAAGCTTCTAATTTGAAGGCAGACAGGTTGAGTATTGATCTACAGCAGAGATTCCCAACCAGGGTCTGCACTTTCTTAGGGCTATATAGAACGATTATGGAGTAGTAATAAGTAGCAGTAGTAGTAATATAAGTAATAGTAATTTGAAAAAAAGAGAAATTACAATTTAAATTTAAAAAAATTTCCTCATATTGAGTCAGCTGGAACACGTGAACACCATGTTCTGAGACTTCACGCAAACTAGTTAGCAAGGGAGCAAGCAGAGTGGTTGAAACAGTTAGCTAAAAGTAATGGATAAATTGTGAAATATTTACATTTTAGTATGGATAAACAGTTTAAATGTTAGATAAAAGTAATGAATTAAGAGTTCAAATAGTTAGCTAAAAGTAACAGAGAAACAGTTGAAATAGTAAGCTAAAAGTAATGAACAGTTGAAATAGCTAAAAGTAATGGAAACTGGTGAAATATAGCTAAAACTAAAGGATTAACAGTTGAAATAGTTAGCTAAAAGTAACGTTAAAAGGATAAATGGTTGGAATAGTTAGCTTAAAGTAAGGAACAGCTGAAATAGCTAAAAGTAATGGAAAATGGTGAAATAGATGGCTGATGACGGGATACTTGAATTAATCTGACAAGTCTGGTGGTACAACTGACAAAAAAGGCTGGGAACCACTGATAATGAGTGTCTGTCACAGTTTTGAGAGAGAAAAGCATATATATGTTTTTTGAAGCTTTTTTACAGGTAGATGTTGGTATGTCTATGTTGTACCTGTTAGCCGGTGTGGAGAACACCCCCAGGATTATGTCCCTGCCGTGCATCCTGATGATGGGACTGGTAGAGTGGAGCAGGTTAAAGTAGAAGTGGGAATCACCAGGGACGGAGCAGTTCAGACGGGCCTTCAGGAACGACGTCCACTGCTTCTCCAGGACGCGCTGAGACCCACCCTGATCACGTTTACACACCCGCGCCACACGTGACACAACCACCTGTGAGTAGCAGGCACAGAGAAGCAGATGTAGGCATAGAAAATGACTGTGCACAAATGTGCAACATACTGACAGGCATATCTGTATAAACACAACTCATATATAACTCCAATGATAAGCTGAGGAGTTGGGATATATTTCCCAAGCTTTGGGTTTCATCTTCAAAAAGGCATATTTAAAAGCTCTTTTCAACTCCAGGGTGATCGCTACATAGTCATTTGCATGCTATTTGCAATGCGGAAACCCTGTTTTGACAGATCATTGTTTTATAATGGTAAATATAATATCAATTATTCATGAAATGTCAGTGCATCTCAAAAATAGCTTCTTTGAACGCATCCACACAAGTCTCCATTTACTCTGCTCTCTGTAAACGTGTCAAAGCCTGGGACCTTGTGCAAGCACTTCTCCCGAAATGTAAATTGCTAATTTATGAGAGAAACGGGTTTCCTGATGCTGATATTTTTTCATAAAGATGTATCCCCAGGTCTGGTAAGGGCAGGAAATATACAGAGTTGTTATAAAAAAAGCTTTTCTCAGGTTAATACAGATATGAGTTGTTTGCTCTGACCGTGATTTGTTGGATTAGATATGCAGACAAACAAATACGAGGATGAAAGGTCAGGGAAAGACTTGATACTGACATCCAAATAATAGCAGCAGAAAGATATTAGATCGGCATCTCCCTTCATGGTGTTGCATTTTAACAACACATTCACATATTCCTCTACAGTCCTTTTAAAAGATGCTCTGAATGGCCCAGCAGCTCCTCTGTGAGAATACTGAGAGTTCAGAGGGAGAGGAGGATATGTTTTCATCAGAATGTCTTCTATACCTTCTCCAGGTAATTGAACTCCATGGCTATTTCTCTGAAGAAGAAGTAGATGTGAGGACCCCACTCCACAGTGCTGACAAAATACGGCTCTATATTGTGAGAGAGAGAAAAAGTGAGAGAGAGAGAGAGAGAGAGAGAGAGAGAGAGAGAGAGAGAGAGAGAGAAAAGTATACGGGAGAGGTGTGTGGAGAGAAAAGGTTCAATGAAATATAGATGGACCATGAGAAAGCATATAGCAAACAGTGTCTCCATTTGCAAATGCATCATTCACTCCCACGACACCGAGGTAACATAAGGGCAGTGAGAAAGAGGCACAGGCACATGCTTAATTTCATTACATGGTGAAAGGGGATTTCACAACAAACAATAAGCGCATTATGACTCCCTGATGTTTCTGAGAACTCAGTTTCACGCTATGCATTTTTGCCGCTATTACACCCAGGACCGGCTACAACCTATGTGTCTGATATTGTGTGTTTTTCACAGTCCCAGGATGGTCCAATCTCTGTCAAAGAGCAGTAAGTTTGACAGCTTCGTGTCCAGTGACCTGAACACGGAGCTGTCAGGCTGCTGACTCAGCCCTCTGCTACTGACATGTGTATTGATCCTGCATGCTGCTAAGTGATGCGGACATACACTCAAAACATCAGACTCTGACGAACACATTGACAGTAGACACGATGCTGACGAGAAGACGCTCTTGAGAAAATCGCGCTCGTGCATCTATGCTTGTTAAAACAGACAAAAAAACACGCCTTAACAAGCATACAGAAGCACACGTACACACTCGTGCACATGTCTGTAGGTACCTCTGAACCACTTCGAGTCATGCTTGACGGTGCGCAGAGCAGGACTGTTCCCAAGGCTACGATAGATCACCGCATCAATGGCCAAGAAGTCTGTCACTGTGGCTGTAAACAGATTCCCCTCTGACACGCACACACAGAGACACACAGAAACACTAGTGAGGTGGAAAGCCTACCAAAGCAACAGCATGTTTGCAAACAACAAAGCAGGAGTGAGCATTAGTGTATTATGAAAGTCCTGCATCATAAACATGACATGACTGACCAGTCAACAATGTAATTGCAGTAACATAATTGCAACTTTGCAGCACTCCCACGCTAAAAAAACATCATCTTTACTTCTAGCTAATATCAGATAATGGGATGATGGCTGAACAGTAATGGCTCCCTACAGTTTCAGCCACAGAACGCTGTTGATTTGATTATAGTGAAGTGTTTAAATCCGATGAAGTAAACAAAGGAGATGAATAAAACTGAAGAATCACAATTGCTCAGTTTTGTTGATGTTGCAGTATGTAGCGTATTTAAGGGTCAGAAATCTTTTTTTTTTCTACGAACAATGATATTCTTCAATGATATTTATCACTGTGATCACTGGAATCACAAAAACAACATTTTTGGCAGCACAAAGTGTCAGAGCGCTGTGTGATCCACGTGCAGGTGAGGAAGTAGGCTAAAACAAAAGGTGTGTCTTACCTGCAAACAGAGCTACATTGGCGTGTTTGGGGTCATAGGGGCATCTCGCCATACCACTGACGGTGTCTCCTACCATCTCTAGAGTGTCACCCTGTTATACCACACACACGTACACACACACACACACACACACACACACACACAGAGATGCATGCATCAATCAGTAAACAATATGAATGCATCTACAGCAGCATCATGAAAACAAGCAACAAAGAGAATGGCAATTAGAGAGTGTTACCGTGCAAACTAATGATTCACTGGTGGCAATTAGGCGCAGCAGCAACAATAAGACAGTCACATTCTCATGCATAAATAAAACAGACACACACACACACATACAGACACATAGGGGTCCACACACCCACATAAAGTCTTGCACAAGGTTCAAACTCTTACTCACAAACATACATGTATACACAGTTAAATCTCCCTTCTGCATCTCTCTCTGTTACACACACACATACACTCAGCCAAAAGCAAACTATTTCAACAGCACAGTCTAATTCTCATCCACGGCTGAAACTGAAATAATTTATAAGTGTCATTTCATTAAAAAACAGCTATAAATAAAACAGTAGCTAGCATCGCTAACTAGTCCCCAGAGAAACAGACAGCCTATCAGGCAGAGACAGGTGCGTTATACACTGTTGTAGAATGTCATTAGTGGCTGACAGATAATGGGCCAGGTACGTCTCGGTGTTCTACTGTTGCACTATGTTTGAAATGTGAGAGACTGAAAATCACACTTATCTGAAAAAGCCTTTGATAGTGAACTTTTTTTTTCTCCCTCGCTTTCTCCAACCCAACTGCCTTCATCCGTCATTTAATATTCCTGCAGAATGATGTGAAATCAGCCCAGCCGATGATTAATATTTATATGTAGTTTTTCTTCAACAAGTTTGAAATCGTTATTGTAATTGAGCGAGACAGGGATTGGTTGGGAAGCAGAGCACATTCAGCTGCATGGTGGAGGATTCAGGTGAGTTGGAGCCGAAGCTTCAGACTGACTTCATATTTTGGACAGAGTGGAGGAAATATTCAGAGTACACTGTGTCGGATTGTTTGAATCAGGTCAGTCAGCACTTACCCTTGTAGCTTGAACCCTAGTGTCTCTTAAATTCTGCCTCCAACTGGGGAATTTGCTTTGCTCTCTTAACCGCTAGCAAAAGAAATCCAACGAGGCAAACAATTCACGTCTCTCTGAATACCCTCCTCTTCCTCTTCTCCCCTCTTTGTGTTCTTCTTGATTATCCGTCTCTGACTCGCAATGATAACAAGCTCGGCAGACCACAAAGTTTAACCACCGAGAAATAACAACTGTTGTATCTCAGGAAAACAAGGCACTGGTACTGCCAGACAACAAGGATAAATAAGTCCTGGGGAGGACGTCAACACTGCCTCGAGTGCTGAACAAACAACTCTAATCAAGCTGTAAATTTTCACCTGAACAGGCGTACTAATTGTTTTGAAAGCGAGGCCTCTGGTTAGGAAAAACAGATAAAGGCATTTATCAGTGACATCAAACCAATCACTATGACTTCATATTGACATTATGACGTCATCACAGGTTTGGGACAGGTACAGCTGTAGTGGTAGTGAACGTGTTTAGTCTTTACTTACAGTATAGTTGGCACATAGCGGGTTGAAGGCGTTGGTCCCGCACACAAACAAGCCACCTTGTCTGCTGAGCAGCACCTTCATGAAATTACGGCATTCATCCTTCAGGAAAGAGAGAAATAAAGAGTGGGAGAGCTTAATATGCAGGAGGGGTAAAACTGAAGAGAAGAAAGGCACAATGATGGAGCGAACAGAGGAAAAACTGGGTTTATTTTTCAGAGACTGATTATCTCTGTGAAATGAAGCTTTTCAGTTGCCTGATGTGTGGAATTATCACACCATTAAAGCTGTCAATCATATTGATACAGTCTGAATGTAGCCTGCAGAGACTTTAAGTGTCTACCCTCTTCACACATGCAGACACACATACACACACACAGCTGCTGTTGACTGACAGACAGTAATCCAAACCAGCTTCAGGATTTTAAAACAAGCAACAGATTTAAGGCTAATTTCTCCACTGTGAGGCGTCAAACTACATGAAGCCTGCTTAATGACTAAATACAACCGAGTCACAGTTTCATTCTTCCGTGCATGTTCTTTGAAATGAGAAGTCGTGTAAGCACCACATGACTTAATAGCTGCTTTTGCCCCACAGTGCCAAAATGTAATAAATGTTGGTGTAGTGAAACTGAGAAAAATTACTTTCAAGTTAATCGCCTGCCTCGACAAAAAGTATAGTGTGTCATTGTGTTTATAGTAGAAATGACTGAACACATGTAACCTCTGTAATGATCACACAATGCTGCACCTACAGCACTGGTTCCATTACTTTTACCTTACTATTTCAACCATTTAGCCAATACTTTCAGCTATATATTTCAACTGTTTATCCATTATTGCAATCTTTTTTTAACCATTCATCCAGCTTTATCTAGCTAACTATTTTACCATTAATCCAATACTTCTAGCTATCATCTAACCATTTAGCCAAGAAAAGAAAGGTAGAAAAAATATGGACAATTTGTATATCAAAACTTTTCGGTTTATATATTTTAAGGCTTTGGTTCCTTTTGGGGTTTTAAAGAAGCAATATCTACTAGTGAACTCTCACATAAGTTGTGAGCAGTTTAATTAAAGAGTTATTTTTTTCTTCTCAGGTTGTTTGATTTCACAGCATGAAGAGGTAAAGGTTTTCAGTATTTCACAAGAAGAATTACAGAAAAGTTACATAAATATAAACATTACAAACTTACATATGTAACAGAAACGTTTTTTTATTCTTTCTTTTATTATCTTGACCCCTCAGATTTATCTTAGGACCACTTGCGGGGTTCTGATCCCCAGGTTGGAAACCACTGTCTCAAGGGCTTTATGACCAAAAAGTAACATGATAATAAACAAAGAACCTATCAACACATAAGCGAATCTACGTGTGCAGGAATTCCATGGGTATTAAATTTCAGTCATGGCCTTTAAAAGCCAAAAAGCAGGCCCGAGTCCTCCACCTGTGTGTGTGTGTGGTAGAGTGAGTGGTGATGTACAGTAGATCACTGGTGGACAGCAGCCAGCAACCCCCTCCCCAAACTACTAGTGTCCCAGTCAGCATGGCACCAGCTCTGCCACACACAGACACACACACAGATGGGGTTTACTTCAAGACCACCACCCGCAGTGATGTCATCGGAAAGAGAAGTAGGGCTGGAGCAGAAGCGGTGGTGGTGATAGCGGGCATATCAAATGACAGTGTGTACGTGTATGTGTGCGTGTGTGAGTGTGTGTGGAAGAGATCAGAGGGAAAGCAATGATTTGAGAGGCGGGTGAGTGTTATTCCAGATGCTCCACCCTAAACCCTTCTGACGCTCCACCTTCCCACTTCACTCCCTGCAGACTTCTCGTTTTTCAACAGCAAAAAAACAGGAAAAAAGGAAGTGTTCATGAGTGAGTGTAAAGTGGGTGTGTGTGTGTGTGTGTGTGTGTTGGGGTGCAGGGGGTGTGTCAAGTATGAGGTGTACATTTCTAATGGCGCAGCACTGTGTGATAAATTGAAGAGCGGCTGTGACAGTATTTGTGTGTGTGTGTCACTCCCCCACATACAGCATGTGTTCATGTGTGCCTGGTGCATATATCTGTGTGTATCACAGCACAGATGCATGCTCATGTGTGAGAATCATTTGCATGCTGTTTGCCGGTGGGGTTGCAGTCTGTCAGCTTGGTCAGAGCTGTAATCACAAAGCCAGATGAAGCACTCCTAATAACAACTCAGTCCCACTGCCAGCGTCTCAGAGAGTGGAGTAAATACTTAGAGGAGCCAAACAACTGCACAAATGTACACATTTGGCAGTGCTTGTTCACATAAAATTAAACATTTCATGACTACAGGATAAAAACAAGGGTCCTTCGTAACATTTCAACTATTGAGTTTTGATTGCCATTTGCACTTTACAGACATCGTCAAAATTCATCCCCTGCTGCATACATGCCGTTCATTAACCGTTATTCATCTATTCTGGGAAAGAAATTTGGCACTTCCAGGTATGGGTCTTTCTTTATTCAAAGCCCATTTCAGTCAGCAGGATTAGGGTTATACTACGGTTTCCACTATAAAAAATAAACCAATTACAAAGGATCAAGTAGTGAATCACTGAATTAAACAATTATATATAAATCCAAATGCTGTACGTCCTGGTGCATCCGTCTTCTCCCCTCTGCATCCTCCCCTCTCTCTGCTCCCTTGCTCCCTGGGCAGAATCCAGACAAAACGCCACCTGTGCTGGCTGGCAAGCCTTCCCAAGACCCAGACGACTGCAGCCCTCCTCCTCCTCTTCCTCCACCTCCTGCTCATTTTACTGACAGAGGCAGAGCTGCCTGGGCTCTGAAAAATTAATCTGCAGCACAGATGAATTACACAGGAGCACGCGTCTGAGTGCAAATATGGACATAGTTGTTAATAGAGGGGAGATTTAAAGAGGAAGAGTGTGGAAAGCGGTGGCAGTGGCACGGGGGGGGCACTGGGAGGAAATGTCTGCCCAAAAAGCTTTAGTGCCCTCCTAAAATTCTCAATACTCATTATATTACAATAAACATTAAATATGATACACGTGTATTGATAAATGATTAAACTATTAATTTGCAAACAAATTCATAAGTTAAAAATACATATAGTAAAATCATAGCCAGGTCAGCATAAGGTAGGCTTAACTTACCTCCGTAATGGCCTCCTTTGCAAAATCAAATTTAACGCCGCTGCCTGACTCGTAAAGTGTGTAGGATTTAGTGGCATCTAGCGATGAAGTTGCAGATTGCAAGCAACTGATTACCCCTCCCCTTCCAAGCGTGTAGGAGAAACTACGGTGGCCGTGAAACTCACAAAAAACGCGAAGGGTCCTATCTAGAGCCAGTGTTTGGTTTGTCCATTCTGGGCTACTGTAGAAACATGGTGGAGGACCCACTCCCATGGATGTATAAAGGAGAAATAAAGGGCTCATTCTAAGGTAATGAAAAAAACAACAATTCTTATTTGCAGGTGATTATCTAATGAAAATACTATATTCATACTTATGAATATTATATTCCATTTACACACTGGACCAGTAAGTTGCAGTGAGTCTGTATCATTTCCCTCACACTGAAGTTGTATAAGATAAAATATCTGTGATTCCATATTTGTTCTTGCTGTTTAACTTAAAGCCTTTTCTGTGGGATTTGCCAGAACAGCTTTAGACCAACTGTGCAGTGCAGGTAGAGATTGATAGTCCATTGTGGTCAGTATGCATCATTTTGTTTATTGGTTATGTGATACATTGGCATGTGTGTTATAATGGGATTATACAATGGCTTGGCCTTGGCTGAATACTCAATTCTGATTGGTCCAACGGTGGGCATTAATTCTCAGTAAAGGTACACCTCCTCGGTCTGGCCAAACTCAAATGCCATAATGTTACACTACCAAAAAAAAGGTCTGATCTATGACCAAGTAAAAAGGACTTCCCACCCGTGAAAGCCCTGTGCCCCCTTGCTGATAATTGTCTGGTGCCGGCGCTGGTAAAAAGACAGGGCACGTGTGTCTGTAAGCAAGTTTGCATATGTGAAACTGCATTTATTTAAACTAGACGCTATGCAGGCAGCAGGTTTTTAATCAGTCTCTTGCTCTTAAGGCAGATGTCAGCCAGGCTAGTTCTACTCCACAGATGTTGACCGAGCAAGTGCATTCCTCGCCTCTTGGATTCAAGGCACAGACACAGACATTTTCCTTAGACACACCAAAAGCATTTGTAGACATATAAATGCAAGTGATCACACACACACACACACACACACACACACACACACACACACACACACACACACACAGTCTAGAGGAACAAGTTCTCTGTTGCTACAACACATCTGCTCAAAACAACCTGCAGCAGTCAGACACTATTAAAATTGAAGAGGCTCCACCTTCTGCATCTGCTTTCCATCTATTGTCCGGAACTCAACCGTTAGTCTGCGATGATAAACAACCTTTTCATTTAGCCTGAGCTCAATGTTTCTTCTAATGATGAGACTTTATCCAAAAACGAACATGGGTTTTACCTCCGGCTACAATCAGCATTCCCGTGTTGGTCTAACCGAAATACAAAACAGGTTTATACATCGTAAAATCTACAACAGTATTTTTCATACTCTCATAAAATGTATCATGATGACCTGCTTTAGTAATGTTCGTACACAGGAGCCATCTAAGGCAGCACATCAGGGGGTCGTATTTAGCAAGCTGCTCCTCTAAATCTCCAAAGTTTCCATTACATGCCTGGCTGGTCCCCTGATGTTAGCGACCAGGGAGAAGAGAGCATTGCTGTGCCAAGAGCCGCCATTGAGCCAGAACTCTCCCACACACGCACACACATATACTGTATACACAATACACACTCACACACACAAAGGTTTGGCGAGCCCTCTTCTACACTCATTAACAACAGGCTTGTCATTTCCAGAAAAATCCCTGATGCACGATTTTGACTGAAAACAGTGACTCTTCATGACAGTGCGTGTGTGTGTTTGTGTGCATGTGGGCGGAGGATAAATTAACAGCGGTACCAAATTAGCAGCAATGTGCTGTTCTGAGTGCTGCAGTCTTACTCAGCATGTTAAAGCTAATCCACGTCCCTCTGCAACCCTTCTTCCCTGTTTGATGGTAATTCTGACTGAACACACCACAGGCCACAAACAAACATCAGACACCAGAGGGAGGGAGAGAGGGAGGGAAAGCGAGATAATAGAGATTGGAGGAAAAAATAAAGAGAGAGAGGGGGAGAGTGAGAGATAGGGAGAGAGTGAAGACAGAAAGGAAGAAACAAAGAAAACCTGAGAGTTTTTCCAGGCCAGTCAGCCATGTGGCAGCCTCAGCAGTGGAGCTGACCTGCAGCAAGACCTACAGATTGTGGGGTCAGCTGAGCTCCACTCCCTGGTGGAAACATACACACACCAGACATTCACAAACACACATACACACACCTCCATTCAATCCTTGACCACAACACTTAACCTGAATCACCCCTGGACAGCTCTCTGTCTGACAACCTGCTGAGAAAACGGTGGCAAATTGTCACTTTACATGTGATATTGTTTGCTTTGCCTGTAAGAAAATTGGCTTTTTGGGAATATATGAAAAAGAAGGCTCAGCACACTTTTTAAATGAACCTTCATAAGGGCAAATGTTTTGACAAAAGTTTATAATGGCATCAGATATGTGCTTAGCAGTTCACAGCTGTAGATGCCTAGGTCCAAATACATAGTATGCCCAACAATTCAAGAATAACACAAAAACTCAGGATAAATCAAAACAGAAAGCCAAAATAAAGGAAATAAGTATCAGAAGTAATTAAATGGAAATAAATACTGCACAAACATCTGGAAAGCTGATTTCATGGCTTCATCATTACATTGTTGCGTTGGACCTAAGTGTGCAGAGCCTTTGGTCACAGTCTCAAAAGTACACATTTTTGGGGAATATAATAGGCAATGAAGTAGCAAAGACTTCAATGTACAGTAACATGAAAGGCAGAGAAACAGGATACTTTATACATAATTATGAAGTATTAGTGAGATTGAAAAAAAGGACCACAACTACAAGGAATGAAAGTGACTCTACATGTGGCATTTCAAATTGATTAATTTAGGAGCCAGAAAAGGCTGTGAAACTGAATCTTCTGCCTGTCCAACCCAGAAAAGGCATTTGGGTTGGACAATTGAAAACCCGGAGCTCCTTAGAGAGCACGACCAATGCAATATTGATCAAACAATCTTGCTAAGTGCTGCTTATAACGATGCCCAACCGCTCTTTAAAAGTGCTCTGTATGGAATTGCCTTTGTTTACATGTGCATGCCACACTGTCATGGCCTAATGTGTTGGCACAGAGCCACCTCTGGGGAACGTCTCACCCTCTATCTCTTGCTCACTTTTGCTCTCATAAGAAGAAAAAGGGAAGGAGTGAAAGAAGGGGAGGGAATGACAGAGAAAGACATGAAAAGGGCAAATGCAGGAGACATAAAGAGACAGCGGAAAGCAAAGGACAAAGGAAAAAATGACAGGAATATGCAGAGTGAGTGACAGCAAGGCTGACTGTTGCTTTCATCAACAATCGTTTGGTCAACACGGGAGAAGAAAAAGGGCGAAAGAATTAGGATATTGAATTTTCAGCCTAATTAGGGAGAATACTATGTCCTTTGTGATCAACCAAGCAGAAACATTTAATTACAAAACCAATTACTAGGTGGTGAATGTGTCACATCTGACACAACCATCCCCCGAGCAGAACAGGACATTTTCAGTTTCATTTCAAGTGGAGGAGAGAAAGAGAGGAAGGGGAGTGGATGGAGGGGGAAGAAGGCATACAGAAAGCAACTGCTTGACAGTTGTGTTTGTTGAGATTTTCTATTTAATTGTATTCATGTATTTGTAGGACAGAGAAACAAAAAAGAGCTGATTAAAAAAATGACGATGATGATGCGAAATCATGAAAATGTATGAACATACAGTGTATGAAATGTACTCGAGAGCTGGTGATTGCGCCTACATATATGTAAGAACCTTCATGTCATGTGTATGCATGCATTAGAGTCAGAAAAAGATTGTTCTTCTGTTAAATATTCACCCAGCTCAACCTCCAACACGATCAGCAAAACAGCAACAGGGGGGTAACAAAAACAACATCCCAGCAATCTAATACATTGCAGTAACATCATAACATCAAACTATATCTTAAATTATGTATTTTCCAGGTCTTAAAGGCTGCATTGGAGCAAGTAATTTTCTGAACTTGTTTCAGTGCTTTAGCTCAATATTTTTGAAAAACAACTTACAACGCAATTCTTCATTGAAAGATGGCCGAATAATCAAATATAAATCCATTAAGCTACATTCTTGACAAAAGGGTATCCCAGATATTATATATATGTGCATGAGCACGCGGGTGACGACGTACACATTCCTGCAAATGGTTTCACACTATTCCACATCGACAGGTGGCCGCAGTGTGCCAACAAAAGTAGCAATTCTCCAACATGCAGGGAAGAAGACAGCAAGCTAGCAAACATGAATGTAAACAATATACAATATAATAACAATATCTGTATTGGCTTTTAGAAATCCATATCGGTTGTACCCTAGTGAGCGTGTGTAATTGTGTGTGTGTGACTGCGCTTGTGTGTGCACGCATATGCACACACAAGCGCATCCATTCATATGCGTCTAAGCACAGAGAGCTGACAGAGAGGACCTGGCAGTGTTCTTATCTTCCTCACATTGCCGTGTGACTCACAGCTTTACCAGGCAGCACAGTCATTAGGGGCAAGAAGACCTTTCATATCTCAGTCAGCCCCACAGCTCTCCTCCGGGCCGGCCAACAGGGACCCACACACTCTATCTCTCCTCTCCTCTCCTTTCCTCTCCTTTCCTCTCATCACATTTCTTCTCGTTGCCTCTCCTCTCTTTCTTTATCTACCCACCTCTTCTCTCTCACCTCTCTGTCTCCCCCTCCTCCTCCCCTCTCCTCCTCTCAGCCTAGCTTTTTGTCTCTGTCCCTCTATTCTTCATTGTGTTCCTGTCTGGCGTTGTCTCACACAGATTTAATGTCAGGTGTTCTCTCACTGTGTTAAATAAGTCATTTTTTTTCTCTGCCTGGAGGGGACAAGGCCCATGTTTCCCGAGCCAACCATCACCACTACACACACCCACACACACACATAGACACTGAATACGGGCTGTTTATGTGTGGCAGACAATAGCTAGGGATGTGTGTGTTGGAGATATAAGAGGTATTCAGGCGTGGGCTGCTGGGACGTTTCACCGCATCCCTTCTTCACCGCTTCGGTTTCCCGACGCCCACCTGCATTTTCTGAGGGCACAAACCGCATTCCTAACTCATGACGGTGGAACAAGTGGTGTTTAAGCAGGAGTGGCTCTGTTCTTCTGACTGATGTGTGTGTGTGTGTGTGTGTGTGTGTGTGTGTGTGTGATGGGTTAGATGAGCAGGGACAATGAGATAATACGCGGTCAAAGCCCTCCTCTTCTTGAGGCTATGCCAGCAGGCATGCCAGTCAGATGACTGGCACAATGAAACCAAAGCTCCAGACAGAAAGGTAAAACATGTGCCATAATAATGTGTGTAAGAAGGAGGGATAGTGTAAGACAAAAGCTCTGCGTGAGTAGAGAGGACTTCGACCTATTTCACTAACAAACTGTAATCCAATACATTTGATCTGTAAATATACAGTATACAATCTTTGCATATAATCTCCAATTGCTTTGGGGGTTTACTCAGATTTTATGTCGATGTGCATCCAGAAGTTGTGTTTCAGGCTGTATTTCTGAGAAAATGCTTTGAGTAAAAAAAATAAATAAATGGTATGAAAATGCAAACGAAATGCTGAAGTAACTTAAAAATCAATAAATGGAGAGAGTTTTTGTACTATAAACTGTATTTTAACTTTTTTTGCAGCCTGATTGTTGTATTATTAATTATTTGATCTGATGTTTTGGTTTTCTGGCCAGCAACTTTATTGTTTTGGTTCATTCTCAACAACCTCATTTCCAGCAACAGCAGGCAGCTGTTTTAAGCAAAAAAAGTTCTCTGATAAACCCAGTGTACACTACCTGCCCAGCAACAGCCGACAGACAATGTGAGAAACTAGGTGATCAACAGAGTTTAGCATTTAGTAGCTAAAGATCCAGATATTACAGATACAGAGCCAGGTAACTGAACTTATGTTGCAAAAATTAATGCAGGTTTAATGCACTGTTTTCACGCTATTATGAGAGAGCCAGAGAGAAAATAGAGAATATATCTGTTTTAAAAAGAAAGAGAAGATGGAGAAACAGACACACTGTCTCACCTCGTGCTTGCCCTTCATCCTGCAGATCCTGATGTCATTCTTGTTCGACTCCCATGTTCTTTTCTATACATAAAAAAAACATGTGCACTGCTCGTTAGCTACATTTGCATTTCTCTGTAGTAGAAAATGACATTTTCCAGTCTAACGACAAGTAATACATCCACCCTAAAGGTTGTAAATGCTATTGGTGTCTGTCCAGAAGGTACTCACCTTGCTGTAGAACATCTCATCTCCTGCAACAATGTCCAACTCCACACGGAAAAGGTCATCCCTGGAGAGAGAAAGAGAGAAATAGAGTAAGAGTGGCAGTCAGCCAACACAGCTCTATCCAAAGCTTAAGGTAAGGTAAGACACTGCACTAAGCAAACCATGAATACCAGTTCCACAGCAGAAGTACAGCATAGATATTATTGCTAACTCAGGACAGTGCAGGTCGATGCAGATTTTCTTTTGGATGAAATCCAAGCCACACACTTAATACAAACTCTGAGTATGAATATTTCCGCTATTTATTGAATCTGTGTGGTTTTACGACTAAATAACTCTGTGCATACAGCTATGTAATGCATGCATATTAGAGACATCTATTCGTTTGAAGTTGATCAGACCCTCAGAGATTAGGGAGCAGCTTTACAATGTCTTCCATTTCTCCCAATATATATGAGGAATGGTACCCGACTGCATAATGATGTCTCATATTTCCCCTTTGCCTTTTGCCTCCACTCATTAAACTTGACTTGCTGCATTGAATTTGCTCTCAGGCCCCAAATTCAGCTTATCAGTCTTATTCAAAAGCCTAAAATTGAATTAATGGATGATTTAATCAAGTTGTTATATTGATGCTTGCACACCCCCACATGCTGCCTACACGTGGTCCAACACCATGCATGTATTCATGATATTCCAAACACTGCTTTTCTCGCACTCTTAATCTGCTGATAATTCTGCAGTAACCTTGGATGTTCCTATGAAAATACCAGCTAAATGAGAGTTGGGCTAGGCAGCTAAAAGCTGACGTTTACATATTGATCAAGGCCTTGGTATCTGCTGGGATGAATCTGAAGCTTGGGCTTCAAGCAAGCAAAGGGCCAGGCTCTGAATGGGCTAATCTGTAAATCTGCCATAGCCGTGTTATTGCAGCACTATCGATCCCATCTCTGATCCAGCTCTGCCTCCCATCTGTGCTGCATTTTCTCTTGGTTTTGCCTTTTTCTTTGACAGAGGGAGGGGTCATCATGTGTGCATCCATGTACGAGTGCCTGCCAATGTGAGTATTCGTGCCACCTGAGTGTGTGCATCAATGTGTATGCATCTGTTTTTCTGAAAGAGAGAGCTGTGAGAATGTGTGCATGATAAGAGCACAGGTAGGCCATCAGGTTACTCCACTCCTGAATAATTCATCCTCACTTCCTGTCAGTGTGTTAGAAGATTCCCGCTCTTGCTTAACCTCTCAGAACAGGACAACGACTAAGTGGAGAAGAAGTGTGAAATCACCAAACACTTGCTCGGTGCGTCCCTGCTTAACAGGTCAGAGTTTAAGCGTTCTCCAAACAGTGGAGTGGGCCAGAGTGTGAGGCATAATCTCATCTAGGCTGCTTCAGCGTTGTCTCAGCATTAACATAATGAATATAGCACCAGGCCTCCTAGTCAGAGTAGCTGGCAGCCAGCACTGTTGCCTCTGATAGTGCAGAGGAGGGGGAATTATTTATGCTGCTGCTTCTCTTTCTCTCTCTTCTCTTGCCTTCCAGGTTGTTTGAATGAAAAGGTCTGTATATTTTTGTTTGTATATATGTGTTAGTGGATTTTATGTGTACTGCATGTGGTAGAAAGTTAGGATTCATGGTAAGGACTAACATGTGAACTGTGTAAAGATTTCATTATTCTTTATGTTGTGCACACAGCCTTGAATAGCCTCGACTCATAACTTACAAAGGCACTTCAACTTACAAAATCCAGCCCTAAAACCTACAAATCAAAAGTCTCCTATTTCCATCTCTTTGTCTGGTCTTGTGTATGTGTGTGTATATGCCAATAGGATGTGCGTGTGCCTGAGCTGTTATTTCATAAACGCCCCCTGACCCTTTGTGACCAGGCTAATACAAAGTCAACAAAGAATCAAGAGAAACTGTCAACATTTCCTACATTTCTGACTTGACCAGCTCATGAACTTTCTCCTTTTGGCCCGCCAAACAACAGCAAAGTCAAGGTCAAGACATCTTAAGCCACCAAGTTTTCCTATATTTCTTTTTAGTTTTCCTACCCTTCGTCTTGCTAGCAGCCATATTTTGGTTTAGTGTGAGCAGTGCTGAGCCTTTCTGAGCCTGCAAATAGAGTGTGCAGGAGACGCTGCTCCACTGGATGAAACTGAAATGGAAAGATTTGAGCTGACACTTCTGCTGACTGAAGCAGAGTACTCTGTGGCATGTCTGCATGTGAGTTTGCATATACCAGGGTGTCTGTAAATATGTGCCTGAGTAAGTAGCCGTGTCCCAGTTCGATATTACATTCTAAATTCTAACAAGTGAATTTGTAGTGCTCTCAAAATTGAAAAGTGGGTATAGTAAAATCCTGCACTACCCACTAAGTTCATTGAGAGAGCATTGGTTAAAGACCTCCTTCAGGCAATACACTCACAGTGCTTAAAAACAACATCTGTATACTTAAGTCTAAGGCTGCAACAACAAAATCAAAAAAGGAGTTGAACACCATAGACAACTACATCTTAATAATTGATAACAGACATAAAATGAGACAAGAAATGTCTCTCAAAATCAATGAAAATACAATAGAAACCTGAAACTAGAAACTCCTGCGCAGGCAATACCGAATATGTAATATTTATTACGTCATATATAATTGTATTTTTAAAAGAAAATATATGGATATGTTCTGGTATTCTTAGTCTTCTGTGATAGCACGAAACAAAAACCAAACAAGATATATTAAGACGTTAACTTCGGCTCTGGGAACTTGTGATGGGCAATTTTGTTACTTGCTGACTGTGTGGCTGCAGGTCACAGTTGATTTGAATGTAACCCTCCTGCACTCACACACATACTTTTGTTTTGGTTCATTGTTAAATATTTAAACTGATAGACAAATTGCCCTATGTTGTTGTATTGGTAGCTTAGTTGTTAGTGTTTGTCTTTGTGTCTGATCAGCCGTTATATAGTATGTTCCCCTTTGTGTTCAGTTTGTTAGGTCGGATGGGTCTGTCTGTCTATTCAATTCATGCTCATGAGTGTAGTTCTGTCTAGTTGACTTCTTTTATGACATGTTATGGGCATATTTTGTAAATTGTTTTCTTAATTTTTGAGTAAATAAAACCCACATTTTGAAAATCCACCTGCGACTCATTATGCCTGCCGACTCTGTCCCTCACACTGACCTATTATAGGCCAAATGCTTTATGGATTAATCAAGAAATTAATTGGTAGATTGATAGCAAAAATAATCATCAGTTGCAGTCCTAGTTACATTTCCATAACAGCTGCTTAAAGTTGTAGTTTAAATTACATCAGTCTGCACTCATGTATTTTTGGCAAAGTGTTTTAACTTTAACTGCCAAACACTATGAGGATTAGTCCTGAGTGCACACTTTATAGTACTAGTATAAAGTGTGGAAACAGTGCCTATGGAATGTGTTCATGTGGGTGTCTTCACCTGTGTGTTTGTGTCTCTCCCTGCATACTTGTCCTCGTCTGCATGCTGAACTTTCTCTGCTAGCCACTCTACAGCTGAACAGCCTGGCAGCTTTAACTCCCAAGCTTCCCAGTCTTTGCCACAACAGAGCTGTCTCCCTGTCCGTCTGCCATGAGGCATTTGACCTGGCTGTGACCGCCGCGTGACCCCTGAGGTCAGCGTCTGTGGGCTAATAAACAGAGCAACTTCCAACCTGGCAGTAAGTCAACACACTTTCCCTTTCCACCTAATGCAAAACGTAAACACACACACACACACACACACACACACACACACACACACACACACGCACAGACAGACCCAGATGGCAAAAACCTCTTACGCTTATCACAATTGGAACAGTTAATCAAGAGTTGGCTTCATTCCTTTGGTCATCTTGTCAATAGGTAAACACTCTTCAATTGGTTTATATTTGTGTGGCTTAGCCCTTTGGATCTGACTGAGGGCTGAAGACCACAGGATCCACAGCTGCTCATCCTGACAGCAATGAAATGGGGCTTAACACAGCAAGGCGCTTTACTCCACCTGCCACCAGCCAAACACATTACTTTCATTTAGCAAGGATGGGAAGAAGACACGGAGAGGTAGCGGCTCTCAGCAGGTGCTTGGGGCAGGGATTTAGCAGCGCTTGCAGTCTGTGGAGCAGCTATGCTAATGGTGACAGGATTTGGGGATGAGTGAGGCGTCTTATCAGGCCATGCACTCTGTACGAGCTTTTGGTAGTCATACCTGCCACCGCATAGGTACTTATTTATATATTATACATGTTAAAACTCTGCCTCCCCGCTGGGCTGTCTGTGGCTCACACAAGCACACAGATCTGTTTCTTTCTAGACTGATCATTTTCTGTTTAGAAGCCGCAAACACTATTAGCCACTTAAAAGTAATATTTAAATATACTCTTGAAACGCTCTTTCTCTGAATCTCTCATAATGCCATCAACCTCCCTCGCCTCTCTCGTCTTTCTGCCTGTCAGTCTAGCATTTTATTATCATCCGGTTGGCTGAGACATTCATATCAGTTTACTTCTGCTATTCAGTAAGAATTTCTGCAGCTATAAATTGAAATTAACGTCGCTCAGACTGCTTCATGGCTCTGGTAATATTTTAAAGCAGACCTACAGACGGCAGTGGCCCTAGTATGTCTGTGGGCAGTTTTACTATCAGGCTGTGTGCATGTGGGTGCTTATAGACTCTCTCAGTGAAGACAGAATGGCTGGAACCATGTTACATAGTTTGATATATTAACTACCAATTCTCAGTAGTGAGGTTAGACCAGCTGGAGGCCAGAGACTGGGTCATTTCCTGGACCACAGTGGCGTCTCTTATAGGAAACCACTTCAATCTTCTTTCAGACTGCCACTACAGCAAATAACCAGTGCCATATGTGGAAACTGACTGTCTCATTTTTTTTAGCATGTTTCAAGCTAAACATTTTTTTGACAACATGGGCAGTAAATCTTGAGGTGTATGTTTTTTGTTAGTTCAGTCTGTTTCAGGTCGGCTCCTGAATGGCTCCGGGGAGTGGCAGATGTAGCTTTACAGTGTAAACCTGGTGCAGCTGAGCAGGCCGTCCTCGTCTGGCTCTCCTGACCACCAGGGCTACAGTCTGTCCAGGATCAGCACATTCACCAGAATGACAGACATATGGGGACCATCGTCAGATGGAGACCAAACTAGAAAACATTTGCCAGGCCAAATGTCAGCCTTCAAATGAAGCTACTATAACAGATTTGTTCAAACAAACCTCGTCTCTGTAGTGATCTAACCACAGCACATTCATTTTCCCAAGTAATCAGAAGAGATTATAGTAACAAAGTTATGGCAGTACTGTTAGTTATATAACAAAAAATGACCTCCAAGTATTAATGTTTAAATAATGCAGAGTATGGTAAGGCCTGTTCACACCAGAAAAAATGTTGCAGAGAAATCAGTACATTTCAATAAAATCACCTCAATCAGTGGATTCGCTAACAGGGGCAAAGTAAAACAGAGGATGTAGATGATTGTAGCTTAGTTGTGTTGCAACATCCAGTTAATTTATATAACCCTACTCTGCCATAGTATAACTGCTCCATTGAAGACGCATGGTTTGTAAACAGTTATGAGACAGGAGTTGATGGTACAAATACATCTCTTGAATAAACTGTGTTAACTTGTCTCGTTAGGTAACTGACAGTTAGCTAGCTAGTTAGCTTGTTAGGAGAATGTGGAGGTGGGTATGGTTAGCTTTAAGCTGCAGAGGGAGAGGTGGGGGAGTTGCTCAGGTGAGCAGCATCAAGGAGAGATAATTGGCACAGCTGAACCCAGTGAACTAATTATTCTCTCCTTAAAATACAGTAGCATGCTGGACAAGGAGGAGGAAGAGAGGCGGTTGGAGAGCGGACAGAAGAAGAGACAGAAAAGAAAGCAAGAACAACCAAAAATAAAGAACATACACTGCAACCCTGGTGTCAGCGTGGTATCTCAGGGCCAAGACGAACTCTCGGTAGCACGATTACGCTACAGAGAACTATTGTGACTGACTAGAGATAGCATGTTCATGGCTGGTTAGCATGTATGCAGTTAGCTCACCAGCTACAGTAGTTCACCAACTAGCCCTGTGAGTAGTCACTACTTAAAGGTCCAGTGTGTAGGATTTAGTGACATCTAGTGGAGAATTTGCAGTTTGCAACCATTTGAATACCGCTTGCATCACCCTCACATTCCAAGCATGTAAGAGAAACTACGGTGGCCATGAAACTCACGGTAAAACGCTAACGGTCCTATCTAGAGCCAGTACTTGGTTTGTCTGTCCTGGGCTACTGTAGACACATGGCGGTGCAACATGGCAACCCTCTATGTAGATATAAATGGCTTATTCTAAGGTAATGAAAACACAATTATTCTTATTTTCAGGTGATTATGCACTAATGAAAACATACTTATAAATATTATATTCCATTTCTGCCAATAGATTCTCCTAAATGTTACACACTGGACCTTTAAACAAGCTTCTAGCAATGCCTATTTCATGGATGTGTGGATGACCTTCGCTGTGCCACTTTCTGATTTGACCAGGGCTGTACAGTAGAAGATGAATGCAAACAAACGTGATAAAACCTGAGGAGAGAAGAATGTTTAAGAGTATTGTTTGTGTGAGTTTGCTGCTGCCAAAAAACACAGAGCCTTGTTTTTGCATTACAAACTGAACACAGATTCATGGTGTACTCTAGCCCCAGCAGTACTTAGGCACAGTTTTCTTTTTTTCAGCTGAATGCTATTTGGCATGTTAACATGTCTACAACACTGAGTGTAAGTAAGTGTTGGACCAACCAACTGACATCTTCATTTAGTCCATTTAGAACACTTAGCTCTATACAGCAATACTGATGGTATGTTTTTTAGGAGACTTAGGTTTGAGGCTCAGACACTGTAACTCCTAAAATAATGTCCAATGAAAAAGGCCAATGTTGCTTGGCAACAAATGTAGTGATAGACACTCAAACAGATATTAAAGCTGAAAATGGCTCTGCTATATTTGTACTTCTATATATGTGTATACATATCACATGTTCCAGATTTCTTAAAGCATAGTCTTACAGACAAAGCTATAAAAGAAACTGCTTATACAATAAGTTAATTAGTATGTCTGTGTGTGTGCTGATGCGTGTTGTACCTGGCTCCAATGTAGAGTGTCCGATTGACTTGGAGGATCCTCTGGATGTGTAGAGGCTCTTGTCTCAGCCATGTTCGGTGGGGCCGGCCCAGAAACACTGGGTGTCTTCTCACCACTGTCAGTGAACGAGAGACAAAAGCACACAACAGCTGATCCCAAACCGACATCTATCTTTGACAATAAGCAGTCAACATAAAAGTTGTTTTGTGTTAGTTTGTTTTGACAGTTCAGAAGTAGTAACAGGTACTCAAGGTGATGTGGAGACAAAATTTGAGACCTGCATTTGAAACAGCAGCATATCTGCATACATATATTAAGCATACAAAGACACAGCAGAGCACAAACCGAGATACAAATAATGACCTGACCTATACCTCATATATCACTGTTTAATTCATGAGTTTTTGTTTGTTGACTTATTGGGACTCACTTTTGATGAATTGTTCATTTACATGCTGCTATTTGTATAAGTTTGGCAATACATGTTCTGCCAACTGATTCAGATAATTCAAAAAGAGAGACACACAGAGACAGGTGACATTTTAAAAACATCAAAAAGGTAAAACAAAAAGAAACCTTCAGGGAGAGAAACCAAAGATAAAAGTAGTGGAGGATTTTCAGCATGTTTTTATCATGTTTTCTCACCGCTGTGCAAAGACAGAGAAAAAATAAAAGTGAAGACAAGAGCAGAAATAACAGCTACATATAAATTAGATGGATTACTGTGTAAAACCAGTATGGCTATCTGTCTTTGACCTTGTCTGAGGTGAATGAGAGGGTATTTTCATCTGATATCCTTTCATCCTCTCTCTGCTCTTCCATCATTACTTCTTCATATCCCACTCTATAGTTCATCTGTTTCCTCTTTGTATTCACCTCTATGTTTTCTGTGCTTCTGCTTTATATACTGTAATTTCTTCCTATAGTATCTACGTCACTCAGTTCTGAGACCCATTGTGATTCATTC
Organism: Siniperca chuatsi; assembly: GCF_020085105.1. NCBI lineage: Eukaryota > Metazoa > Chordata > Actinopteri > Centrarchiformes > Sinipercidae > Siniperca > Siniperca chuatsi. Next base: position 19,560,335 of record NC_058047.1, read on the forward strand.
TTTTCGCTCCTTGTCCTCCACCTTTTCTCTCTCTGTCCACCTCCACACTTCCATCCATTTGTCCTGTCTGTTCATTCAGATGAGCCTGCATTTTCTACTCTAACGTATACCTGCGGTAAACTACGGCTGCTAAGTATAATGCAGCCACTCCAGTGTAGCTCTCAGTAGCCTGACAACCTCTACACGCTACTGTTTGGTATTGATACGAGGAGAAGGGTTTGGACTCTGCTGGGAAACCATCAATCAATATTATTGAACTGCAATCAATCAAGGTCTGGTCTGAGCCAAAGACTGCCAAGCTGATATGGAGACTCAAAGTCTGAGTGTGTGAGGAGCTGCGTCTCTTGAGGGTCTCAGTGTGTGTGGGAAAGTCATGAATGCAAGAGCCCTGTCCCTCACTCTGGTCTCATTCCTGAGTGTGACCCCACACCTCCTGACCTAGACACCACTCAACACCCTTCGTGTGAGAGCTTGTCTGACCGCCGCAGCCCACACCGTGACTCTAAGCCTCCTCCACGCCCTCCGCCAAATTCAACACCCTGCCTGTTAGGGCGCGACCCCACACCTCACACATCACAACCTGGGAGAGAAGCACGCAGGCAGAGTAGGCGGCTAGAGGGCGAGAAAGTCAGGGGGGTCAGTACCTTCAGTCGGGATGAAGTTGAGGGGCCCCGGCTCCTCTGGGAATGCCGAGCTGGCCGATCGGAGCAGCCAACACAGCAGGAAGAAGGAGGGAGGGGCCATGGTCGCCATGGCAACACAGCGGCGGAGTCTGTGGAAATAAAAAGACAAAAAAGGAGAAAAGGGAGTGAGCAGTTGCTAAATGAGGCAGAGGAGTGAGACACGCATAAACATACACAGACAGAGAAACATTCACTCACTCAATCACTGACTAACTAACTAACTGGCTGGATAGTTTCTTTGACTGAAGCTCTATCTTTGTATTCCTACAGCATCTCTATCTCTTCGCCCTGATGTGAGGGGAGATAAATAGCTGCTTGGAGCGAGGGATTAAGTCATCCACTGAGGGAGAAGTGTCCAGTCAGCTCTGAATGCAGCTAGATAACTGTGGCACAACATGACCACATCAAACATCACATCATCCATGACACGTCAAGAAATGAGAAAGAGGCAGAATCTTGGGCAAGACAGAGGGCAATATGTGGCTTATAGAAAATTTGTATAGGCAGAGAGTGAGTGAAAGTCTCAATAATGCTCCAGACATCAAGCATTATCCAGGATATTAAAGAGACTGAGAGAGGGAGAGAAGTGGTGGTTTACTTAAATTAAATACTTGCCAGCAACGCAAATCATCTCTCTGACAGTGGTGTTAAACTGTCGGTATTTTTCATCAGGCGGTACAGAGGCACATGCAGGTCTCGGATGTGATTCATGTGGAAATACAAATGATACCCAAATTAAGTTACCCTACGCGATCCATCTAGAGAATGTATCGCGGACTCCGCCTCACAGGAGAAAAGCTCTCAGAAATGCTATTGACTTCAGCCACAAACCTCAGATGGCATGTCTGGCTGGCCACTACCTCTGCGTGCTGTTACTGTAATTTTGCTGCTGAAGCATGTGTGTGGTGGAATTCAATGTGCATCCAACAGGCACTTTTATTCAAGTCGTTATTATCTTGAGCTCTGACTCATCTGTAATCCTCTATCAATTTTTCCCTCTCCATACGAGCCTGGCATGATGTGGAATTGTGTTTTCCTAGACATTTCACAAACACTATAATTTACTAAACGCCATGGCTCGACTTTCATGTTGTTGTCACCTTAATGCAGAATGTAACATCGAGCAATTTGTTTGGGAAATCAAACGGAGAGACCTTCCATCCCCACTGCCGCAAACACAAAACATTTCATGCACAATTGCAACATCTCAAGTTTGAATACTCAAGGTTGGATTTCTTTATGCAAAACACCTCAGCATTTTACTGTGGTTACAGATGCACAATGTGTAAAACTATGCAAAACCAAACACTTTGCTGAGTGTACGGTATCCACTATGCACCCCTCCTTTCTGTGTCAGTCTTTATCTCTCTTACACTCTCTTCATGTCTTCTTCAGTACAATTCAAGTCAGCTGAACTGCATTGTGGGTTTGAGAGCTTTGCATGGCAAAGATTACATTTTGTTGCGTAGTGTAAGTTATTACAAACAGTTGTAATAAACAAAAACAATCATAACTGCAATAATAAGTGTAATACAATAAAATAAGACTCTAAATATATAAAATGACACACACTACAACCAAAAGTATGTGGACACACGAACATTACATATATGTGATGTAATTCCAAAACCATGGGCATTAATATGCTGCTGTAACAGCCTCCACTCTTCTGGGAAGGCTTTGGAAACTGGCTGCAGGGATTTGTTTCCATTCAGCCACAAGAGCACAATTGAGCTTGGGCACTGATGTTGGGTGCTGCAGTTTCTACCAGAGGTGTTGGAGGGGGCTGAGGTCTGGGATCTGTGCAGGCCAGTTAAGTTCTCCAATGCCAAACTGGGTATGCCATTTCTTTATTGGCCTTGCTTTGTGCACAGCGTCATTGTCACGTTGAAACAGAAAACTGGCCCCCCAAAATCACACTATGGGGTAAAATATCATTGTATGCTGTAGCATCACTATGTAACTTTTGCCAAAAAGCGGTCACTGCTGCTACAATTTACTTTTTATTATATTAAGGAATTAACACATTATGGGATAATGATAAATGCTAAAACATAGGCTAGTATAACAGTAGCACAAGAAAAGAGTCATTAAGACAGGGAACTGACTGTAATGCCAGTTATACAAAAATATCTACCAAAAGTTTGCTAACATTAGCTACCATAAGCTACTGGTTATACCAGACCAAGTAAGGCTGTTGAGGCAAATGCTGTAAGTGTACTGAATTGTGCAAGGGTGAGTTATATTGATTATAAATTCAACATTTTATTCATAAGAAAAACGTTGTGCTTTTTTCTTCTTTAAAAACTTACATTGTCTCGCTTAAAGATTTCACTTGGAACTGGAAATAAGGGACGTGGCACAAACCATGAAAAAACAGCCAAACCAAAAAGAATGACCAAAAGGGGATTCAACATACCTTTGGCCATATAGTGTTGATTCATAAGTAACACAGTAAAATGTGGTAATTAAGTTAAATCATGAATAGGTTTATCTTAATCTTAAGTTAAAATGAAATTAAGTAAAGTGCAGAATGAAGTTCAACAGAAAATAAAAACATAGAATAAAATGCAGCATTGGAGAATGCTGGCATACTGTGCTCTATGTAGTATTATGAAAACAGTTTCCCTCTTTCAGTCATTTTCAGTTTTTCTCTCTCACATTCACTCCCTCTCTCCCCCAAAGGATACAAACAGCCATTGTGCAGCCCATCTCTTTAATGGAGTCCCAGACATAACCTTATCAGGACACATAATCTTTATGGGACATTTCTCAAATTCCCTGCTCTGACATCAGAATAATAGTGGGAGGCATGCTAATTACTCAACACCCACAAGCAAAATTACAGGAGGTGAAAGGGAAAGAGTCACAGAGAGAAGAAAGGAGGTCATGGGGTAGAGAGAGAGATGGAGTGAGAGATAAGTGAGAAACATTAAGAGAGAGAGAGAGAGAGAGAGAGAAGATGAGAAGTCAGGAAGTCAGTACATCAAATCAGAGATTCTATTGTTTCTGCTATTAATAATGTATGAATAAACGTCAGGCGGTACGCATTCGATTAGTATAATTAGACACCCTGAGCTATACAATTTCATGGGACAGCAGAATAAGTAGATACACAAGTATAAAAGTGTGTGTGTGTTGTGTGTGTGAGCGCGCGCGCAAATGGTTCAGAGCCAAAGCATCTCTGTAATTATGACAAATGGCTGCAGCCGAGTCCATTCAGAAGCCTTGCTGCGTGGCACAAGCTGTACAGTAGTATGCCATTATCATTGAACGAGGCATACTGCAAGTCACATATACATTTTGCCATTTGGAGGAGAGACACTAATCCAAACTATTCAACCCCAGGGTGCTATAGCACTCTGTGTTCAAAATTGAAATGGCAGTAGATGTCACTTAAGTCATACTGAAGTTGGCACACTGTGGGCTCCATGGATTTAAAAAACGTTAAAAACTACACTGTCAGTAGCAAATTACTGTGTCGGTTCTTTCACCGTGGGGACTATTGTTTCCAGTGTTGTGACAAACATATTCAGGGATTGAGCTTGATTTCAGGCACCATCCCAACAGTATTTGGGTGCCAAATTAATACAGATGGCAAGAGATGACAGTGGAGGAAATCTGCGATAGCTGGTCAAGTTAAACTTCAGTCTGAGCTTTAATACCCCATCCACACCAACTAGCTTTTGTTTACTATTAATGAAACAGGACTGCTGAACTCACCACCATACTCCATTTGCTTCAACAGGATTTACACAGACCTGTTAATTTGTCTGTTTCCACAGTCCCAGATCAATTTGATTATGGGTGTTTAGGCAGGTAATTTCCTAAACAAAGTCATTAAGAGATCATTTAGCTGCCAAAAAGGTGTGTGTGTGTGGGGGGGGGCTATGTCTCCCTGGACCCCATCAACACCACCCTCAGCATGATCTCCACTGTGGCCAACTCAGATAGCTTAGATAACAAATCACCAGCCAATCAATGATGTCTAGTGTCTTCAGTAAAGCCCTAATGAGGACTGATACTGTTCTGATACAGAGTCAAGTCAGGCTAAAGAATAGAGGCTTAAAAAAGAACAGGAAATGGTTTGCTGGCAAAAAAGAGATGTGAGGTATGCCTATGTGGAATTTGATGCTGGTTATGCAGAGATAGTGACCCTCTGCTGCAGGGTTTGGATACTTTGCATGCAAAATAGAACACCTCATCATCAAATGAAGGCGCTAATATGCTCTGATATGCTTTTGTCTTTTATTATGGTTGCCATGGCTCTCGCTTTCTTCTCTTCAGTCTCTCTACCTTTTCCCTTTCACCATCTCATTGTGTCTTGGTTTCTCTCTTGCTCTCCCTTAGCCCCAGTCCTGTTGATGTGTACACTCTCAATGTGTTTTCATGACACAGCCGTGAGGTACTTGCACTAAAAATTGGACGGTAGAAAGAAAACCAAGCTTATGTGTGTCCTAGATATAGGGAAAATGATAATGAAATAGAGCAGCATTAATGGGGACACTGTGGTGGTTGGGGTATTTATGATTAAAATAATAACAGAATGGCTGTCAAGTATTATACAAAGATATCAGTACTGGTAGAACACAGTACTCAAGCAATAGTCTGATATAATCCCTTTTCACACTGGTTGCCCAGCTTCAAAAAGCCTGCACACTGGAAGAATGAATTCAAACATGGTCTTTTTCCACTCAAATCCCTTTATCATCATTTTACAATGCAAACCATATTTTAAGGTTCACCAAAAATGATTAATGTTTTCTATATAATTTGCAGTTATTGCACATATTAAAGCTGCACTAATCAGTATTTTTATATTAACAATGGATCACATGACTACTTGTATGGGAAAGGGGGCAGTTTCAATAATGAACCCACAGATGAATATCACCCAACTCTACAGTTCTTCTCAACTCTGTGGAGTGTTTTAGCCTCTTTCAGCTCATTGTTTAGCTGTTCGGCCCACAACTTTACTGTTTTGGTTCATTCTCACCACTCTCATGAATATAGTGGAGTATTTAGCAGCTAGATAGAGCCAGATATTCAAAAACAGAGCTAATCTTGGACTGAACATTTGACTTGCATTCACCAGATGCCCCAAATCACAAGTCCAAATAAATGCTAATGTTGCTCTTTGGCTGCTGGATGTGTAAATAGACAATTGTTTGCTAACAAGTTTTTCATATCAACTTTATGTCAATGTTGTGTTTACAGCTTGTTGTGCAGATTGTGCAATTACTTTTGAAGTGCAGTTGTTTTCATGGTTTTCTGTGATTGATAATAGTTACACAAAGATGTAATCAAAGACATTCTCAAAGAGATCTGCATGCTGTTTGCCCTTGTGGTATGATAGTGGTATAAGCTATAGTAGCAGTAGAAGATGGCATAACGTGCCAGAACCTCATCTTGATTCAATTCAATTCAATTCACAGTTTTCAATAACACTCTGTAAAAAGAGATAATACTGGAGGGCAGCCAACAACAACCCAGTTTCAAGCTTTAATAACCTTTGTTATTGTAAGGGAGACACACTCAAACTACCAACAGGCTTTGAGCTTGATCCTTAAAACATTACTAACTTTTTAAGAGGAATTAATGTTCAAAGAAATACTCCTTTGCCACAGGCACAAGGGTGAGCTCCACTTTGCTCTGCTTTTATTGTTCCACATCACCGAGATGACCTTCAGAGTTGGGTACATGAGACTGAACCGGTACATGGGAAAGTATATTAAGTAAGCGGTGGAGGATTTTATGATTGTTCCATTTTCTTTATGTGGACTTAAAGAAACCCCATATATTTCCCATAGACTGGCCTAATTGTCATATTAGTGAGAGAGGAGAGGCTGCTTTATGGAGTGTATAGAATCAATGAGAGGTGATAGCCTGATGCCGCTCGGATCTCCTCCAATCAACAATAACATAAGCGTGGCAGGAATGTGAGGAGGAAAGGGAATAAAGAATTAGATGTGTGAAAGAAGGCCGGGACGGAGGATTTAAGGCAAAGATGGAAATGAACACAGTGGCTATAAAAAAGGAGGTTGGAGAGTGGTGAGAGGACAAGGCAGGACAAAGAAAATGACAAAAATAATGCACTACAGGGAGTGATGAAGAGAAACAGAGGTGAAAGAGAGACAAGTGAGGCATTCAAACAGAGAGGGGGAGTCACACCGGATGTAAAGAGAGTGAAGCCAAAGAATGTCTGGAATGAGAGAGAGATAGAAAGACAAAGAAACAGAAGAGAGGAAGAGCACAGAGCCAATAGTACACTTGCAATGCCAGATTTAGCTCCATACTGAGCCAAGAGTGGACTGGTGGGAAGGACCCCCTGGCTTTGTACTTGCCTGGTTTGCAACTTATATAAAGGGATGACATTTTTCTGTATCTCTTTATTTGTAGGAGGGGTCAGTACTTGGACCATTGCTTTTCAGACTGTACATGTTGTCTCTAGACCACATAAATCGAAAACACAAGGCACGTTACCATAATTATGCTGATGACCCACTGTTACAGTACTCATCCTTATCCCCTGGAGACCTAAACCATCTTAAGTCACAGGATGAATGCATTAAAGACTTAAAGAACTGGATGTCCCACAACTTCCTGCAACCCAAGACAAAACCAAATTCTTGTTATTGGTCCTGAGCCTCTGTGGCAGGAAATGTGTTCTCATTAGCCTCTTTCTCACTGGAAATACAGTACCACAAAGGTCATAAATCTGGGTGTTATTGTTGATTATGACCTTATGTTCTAGAGCCACATCACCAATAAGAGAAAAACTGTCTTTTATCATCTTAAGAATATATCTCGAGTAAAATGCTTCTCAAAAGATGCAGAAAAACGTACATGTGCTGATTTTGTATTGGTTCAACCCTATCACCAGACAAGAATGTTGGACAATTCTGCAAAACCCAGAGTTACGTTCAAGGCCAACGTTGTTGTTATCATTATTATTATTTTATTTTTTACATCCAATGGAAATGTTCAAAAAAATCTTGCTTTCTTCAATATCTGCAATTAAGGTTATTGAAAGATTGTGGTTATGGCAAATTAACTATAGTATGGTTAAGATTAGGCAAGTAAAACACTTGGTTAAGGTTAATGAAAAACCATGGTTATTGTCAATAAAAATATCTTAAAGGGGAACTCCCCTGATACACATCAAAGTCTTTCAGAGGTCCTTGGGGAGTACTACTGCGCATGTCAAAAAGTTGTATAAAGCCTTTTGTGGCTCCAGAGGGAGCTGTGTGAAATCTGTTAAAGTGACTCAAGTGATGTCAGTTGGGTCTGAAGACTAAAAGTTTGAAAATGAAATAATTCTGGGGGTGGGGAGTTAGAAAGAAGTGAGCTTACCCGACCTCTTCAGCCCATTCTCATTTCTGCTTGCTGAGGCTAATGGCTCAAGGGTACATTAGCAGCTACTAGCATAACACCCCCAAATCTTCGAAACAAACTGTTGGTGGTCCAGTGGCATTGTGGGGAATGTAGATGCCAGGATTTGACAAGGAAGAATAATGTGTGTAATAAAAATAGACCATATCTCTGGTTCTGCTACAAAGATGTTAATCCTTTTTTTTTAAACTGTCCATTGTGAGTCTGTCAATGTTATAGGAGTGTAATGCTAAATCGGGCAGAGTACTCTAGGTCTGTGACAGGACACAAACGCGGGTCTCCTGCATGAAAGTCAAACATGTTACATACCCGTCCGCCACCCTGACCTCTACACCCTTACTTTCAGCCTTGCTACATAAAGTGCATGCTACTTCCTGCACTGGCAGTGAATATTGGCATTGGACCTAAATTTTGAGGTGTAGAATTGTCCAATATGGACAACATTTTTAGGAATACTGGGCTGGTTGGTTATTTTTTGAAACACCCTCCCTCCCTCCGTCTGCCAAAAAAGACTGTGAGCTGACTAGAACTTTATTAAAAATGCCGCTGCCAGGGTAGTCGATCACGTCATACATCACACCTGTCACTTGTCACTTGGCTATCAGTTAGTTTCAGGGTTGATTACATTTTACCTCTTGGCTATAAAGCCCTACATGGCCTTGCTCCACAGTCAGTACCTCTCTGACCTGCTTACTCTAAATGCTCACCTATCAGACTTTCTTCATCATCTGGAATAGGCCTACTGGTTGTTCCTAGGGTAAAATCAAAAGTTGACAAAGCAGGTTTTGGTTTTTATGGTCCTGGCGGCTGGGATACTTTGCCAGATTGCAATAGATGTGCTACAACAATAACAATATAAAAAGCAGAATGAAAACATTTGTTTTCCCCTGTGCATTTGATTAGTTTTGCTGTGTTTGTGTTTTAAACTACATTGGATTGTTCTCGTTGTTTGTTTGTGCATTGTATCTCTCCTACACTAGAATATTCTATATGAATAAAGATTTCTTTGCTTTGCTTTCCTTGAATCTGCTCTGCCGACCCCAAACAGTTAACCTCTTTGCTGACTCCCTGACATAGATGTACATATACACAAGCACAGGCACAATATAATCTACACACACGCACACAACAAAACAACTAGCACGCACACACCTCCTCTGGGCATTGTGCCTTCACATAAGCCAAACCACAGTCTTCCCCTTCTATCTCTCTCAGGCCTAATGTAAGAACGATGTAGGAATTCCCTCCACTAAAGCGAAATGCACACATGATTTGCTTGGGACTTGAGTGACCCAGGGTCTGTTTACTAGATATTTGCATCACCATGACATCCTGGAGCCTCAGTAACATTGTACATATTTAAAGAGAGAGAGGGAGAGAAAGATAAAAGGTTGAGAAAGAAAAAAGAGGGGGAGTGCACAGAAAAATAAAGATCTTAGCGCACAGAACACTGATTTTCCCATGCGCTGAGAAACACCATGGATTTATGTAGTGGGAAATATGTGCAGCATGTGCAGTAGGACAAAACATTTCTATAACACTCCTCTTTTATCAGAATCAGACCATGAGAACATGTCCTCTGCTCTGCTACCTGACAGTGAGGCCAGTTACATTGGTTAGTGCAGTATCTTCTTTACACAGCACCATGTGTCTAATGGATATATAATTTCAGAGGATTTAAAGGTTGGTGCTGGAATAAGATAATCTCTGACTCTTTCTCCCTGTAGTAGATGTGCTCCCATTAACAAGAGAGAGGTAGTCTGACTAAAGAGCGCTGGATGACAGAGCAGTAATGTAATACCTGTAATAGCTTATTGTTGATGAATGGATATCGCTGAGTATTACTGGAGCTCTCGCTGGAGTTGTGTCACTGTCATTAACCTTCACAGTCCTCAAAATTACAGCTGCTGAGACACCAGGAGAGAAAGGAGCTGTAGCCGCAAGGAGTAGAACAAAGATTTTGCAGCACCGTCTGCATGAGTCTGCAGGTTAATTATAGGTCTGTTTTTCAGGAGGAAGATGCTCCAAAAAAGAGCGCTCAGATAAATCTTTTATTCTCTGTACCATGTATATCTTCTTTCTACCCCCCATGTTACTTCTCCTTGCTTCTTTCATCTTTTAAACTTCAACATGCTTCACGAGAAAAGAAGAAACATCATGTCACATCACAACAGTGGAGATAAGCCTGACCTTTGGCTTCCCACCAGTTTACAACCATCATTAGCAGGGCATGGATCAGGGGCCAAGGCCATAAATCACACTCAAACCATCCATGTAGGAGGAACCCAGCTACACTGCAGTAGAAATGAAAAGAAAATACACTCTGATACTGACAGGAGGCTAAAAGCAACTCCATTCATCACTGGCTGGAGGCTCCATAAAGCCAGTAAAGGAAAACACACAAGGCGATAATCTCCAGCATGGTTATAAATAATACAGAAACCTTGCTAATGGCAATAAAAGGTTCTGTAGCATGACAGAATCCTTCTTGATGTGATTATTCAGCTAAAATTCCCCCAAGGACATGTATTATCTTGCATAAATACTCAGGAGTAACTCAATAGGGCAATATGTTCCCATCCAGAGACGGTCTGCCCTTTGAGCTTGTGAATCAAGAGGAGAGGTGGATTTATAGTAAAGGCAACAACTGACTGTCAGTGGGGGCATGAGGTCGGGTGGTGGGCAAAAATAGAACATTTGGGGGAAAGTGGAGGGCAATGAAAAATGAAAACAGACTCTGAAGACTGTACTGCTCGTTTCTGCACAATAGTACTACTAATTGTTTCATGTATGTTTCTGGTAATAGAAGGTATCGAGAAAAACGGGGAGAATGCAAATGACCTGCTGGTTATGAGTCATTTACAGAGTAAATAACAACAATAAATGGTTCAACTGCAAAGCGATTTTCACCTTGATATTTTTAATTCAGTTTCCCCCTTCTTTAATAAAAAAACCCTACAAATAATGAGTCCAAATTGGAAATAACAGTGATGTGCATAGAGCAGAGAGAATCATTGCTATTAGGATTGTGAGAGAGATGGCTGAGAAGATTGATACTATGCTACAACCAGGAAATGGTTAGCCTAGCCTAGTATAAAGACTGGAATCGGGGGAATAGCTAGCCTGGCTTTATTGGAAGGTAACAAAAAATCAGCCCACTAATTTTATATCTTGTTTGTTTAATCATACAAAACCACAAGTGAAGTAAAAACAAAACATTGGGATTTTACATGGGGTTATGTGCTGGACTATTTCTTGGCTGGGACCAGTTAATTGCAGGAGTCTTGTTGTCACCGTGAGGTTGCTAGGCAACCAGCAGAGACTTCAGGAAGTCACTTTGCCCAGCCAAGAAATAGTCTGCCAGTTACCCCCCGCCCCCTTAAAAAAATGAGAGATAACTCTTTATGCTGGGCTAAGATAACCAGCTGCTGGCTGTACCTTTATACTGTATTTAACAGATGGATATGACAGTGGTACAGATCTTCTCATATAACTCCCAGGAAGAAAGTCTGTAAGCGTTTGTGGAATATCAAACTATTCCTTTAAATTTCAGCGTTGGCAGGTTGCACATCTGCAACTGCATTCTCTTAAACACAACACAAAGTGGTTGAAAAAACATTTGCAAGGTCAGATTGTACAATACACAGATACTTTGGATAATACAATGTGTGAAAGGGCAGCATGACATTGTCTATCTAAGTGATTCTCTTAAAGAGCAGCAAAGAGTCGTCAGCAGAGGAGGACAGACAGGTGGAAGGAAGACGGAGGTCTGTATACATTTTGGGCTTCACAACAACATCTCTGCATGCTAATGGTGTTTACCTTCTCTTCCTCTATCTTCCCTTCCTGCACAGTGCATGAAACTCTGCCAAACGAAGCCACTGCTTGGTTTCTGCTGACAAGATTGACATAGTCAGTACGAAGTTGATGGTGAAATAATTCACTATTCATAATCGCTGTATAAGCTACATCTTGTCAAGCGCTCCACTGTGAACGCCCCCATCATAAACAGTATCTAAAAGCATCTTCTCTTTCCCGACAGAGACAGGGAGGCACAGTATCTTCTCCCAGTGGAAGTCCGACAGCGCAAGGTGGGCACTGGTAAAGATAGAAAAGTGTACCTGCAAGTCCCCTGCCTTTGATTTCACTGACGCTCATGCACACATGCACCCAGATTGTAGACTCAATATATTATCAGCATCCTGGACTCACACATGCATCTCTCTACCCTTCTTTCCCCTTTTCACCATCTCCTTTCACCTTCTTTTTTCCATCCCACCCTATCTTCTCTCACCACAAATCAGCCACCTGCTCATCCAATTTAGTCTGATAAATTCCACCTGCATCAATTTCAATACGAGTTCACACACTACGATTACTCTGGGTTCCCTTTTCTGCTTTATCTCTCCCTATTGCTTTGAATGTCACATCTCATGTGGCATACAGACACACACACAAACACACTCACACACTGCGGTGTCAATCAACAGACGTCTCCAGTTGACAACTGTGCACACAAGGCAGCTGTGAACAAAGACCCATGCCTGCATGTGTGCCGAGCAGTAGATCCAAACTCAAAACAAACAAACAGAAATAAACACACACACACACACACACACATATATATATACACACTATCATTGCATTGCAGGCATAACTCCCAGGCCTGGCTGTGTGCAAGTTCCGTGTCTGAGAGGCATGTTAATCAGCGAAGGAGGCTGCCAGCTCAGCCATATATGTCTCTATCTTTCTTGCTCTCACGCCTTGTGTCTCCGTCTCTCTGCTTCTATCTGCATCTTTTCTCTCCAATCTGTCTTCGCTCTTGTCAAACCCTCGTTTCTCCACCTCTACCTCATTGTATTTATCTCACATTCCTCTCCTTCTCCTCCTGTTCTTGCACGAGATCTCATCCCATCACAGCAAATCATGTCTTTCTTTTTGCTCTTACATTTGAATGCATCTCCCCCCTGGGTTAGACTGATGGGATATAAGACACTACAGACTGGATGGTTTATTTAGAAGGGCTCGGTGAAGATCTCTCACTTTTAACCACTAGCCTGACATTTCATTGCCCTCTTCTTTCCCCTCCTCCTGTCACCCTTCCCTCTTCTCCCACCCCTCCGCTACAAGGCTTTGGGATCTGTTTGTGCCCGTGTTAAAGTGGATTTGGTTATGGTGACTGGATCAGGGTGGGTGGCTGTGGGATGCTGGATGAGTTTCACAGGAGTTTTAAAGAACGAGCTTTGAAAGCTGAAGGGCAGAGAGAAAGAGGAAGGGAGGACGGGAAGAGGAGAGAGAATTTTGCAGAGAGAGATATAGCGCTTATGTGTTTACAGAGGCAGAAAATTTCTACCCAAGCACTCAGTTATAAGTCATGAGGTGGGGGAGTGAAGGGAGGTGGTCATCTCAGTGCAGACAGCGATAATGGTGAGACAGATGACAAAGGAGTACAGCGAAGGGTGGACAGAAAAGGGGAAATTAGAAGAGGAGAACATGAAGAAGTGTGGTGCGGGCAACCAATTTAGAGAGAAGAGCATGCCATTCAATAGCTCCACGAGTAGAGTGCAAGCACAAAAGAGGCTTTTCAGCTTTATTAAACAATGGTCCAAGGCTGAGACACAAATTAAAAGAGATGTTGCTTCCTTGACCTGAATAACCCAGGCAGGCGGTCAAAGAAGACGTGCTATGGTTAACAGCTTCTTTTCTTTATATCACCCCATAAGGCTCTCTGGCTAGGCCTCTTCATCCGTCATGTCGCACTTAAAAATAAATGCATTCACGTGACACACTTCAGAGATAACATCTCAGTGGGGTTTTCTCTGCTCAGTCACCCAGTAACATCAATTCCTATTTGCGTAAAACTGGCTCAAGCTCGAGCCTCCTCGCCAGGTCCACGATCGCAGGGATGTTCAACAATGTCATTTAGTACCTGGCATCTCATGGAGCGGATCAAATCAATAAAAGCCATTTCCCTTGGAAGTCAATGGCCCCCGCTCTGGTTGTTAAGTTAATTAAATGAAGGAGAAGAGACGAAGAAACAATGAGCGCAGAGCAATATGTTGGTGAGCTCTCACTTATATGACACAGAACTAACACAAGAAAAGCAGCTCAGGTAAGGTATGCAGGACATTCGTAGTATTGATTGTGACGGCTGGAGTATAAAACATGCTTGGATACATACATGGATATGTGAGGTTGAAAGGCTGTAAGGTGGTGCTGTCTCCGTGTTACCTGTCATGAAGTCAGTGGAGAGGAATGAAGCAACTCATCTGGGCCTTTTAAATCCCACATAACAAAAATAAGAATCCAACACACAGCTCCATCAGCTCTCTCTCACATCCCCACATTAAAGCACTGGTACAATACACAGATTCTTTGTGTTCCTTCCACTCTGGCAGATTGGTAGCTACAGACATTATTTTGTTCTCTGAATAACAGGGTAAGTGGCTTGTTCATTGATTGGTCTTTCTCCGGGCTTTTGAGCAACAGGGTATGATGCTGCGGAGCCAAACAGACAGGAGACCAACCCCCTGCTGTGACTGTTGACAGAGGCTGCCATTTAAAAACACTGAGGAGAGGACAAACAACAAGGCACTGAGGAAAAATGCCGGCTTGGTTTCACTAGAGTTTTTCCCTCTCTCAACACTCTCATCCTGCTGGAATATCCTAACAAAGAGTTTAAGTTTACCTCATAAAGACATGGGGGGAATGTCTTAAGGAATCGTTGTCCAATTTTGTATGAAAGGAAAATTCTTCCTTTGGATACTCTTACAGAGTTGTATATCCTCAATCTGTGATTTTCAATGAGTTCCAGGAGCTGTTTTGTGATGAAGCAATTTGCATGTACCCACTTTCCTTAAAACCAGCTTGGTCTACTTCTGCTGAAGTTTCCTATATTTTCCAGAGTGACTCTGAACAGCCCTGAGAGAACGTAAATATGATGCATTCCGCATGTGTAGGTGGACACACCGAAAGCTGTAGTACAGTAACAAACCCCCTCGAATACATAACATGGCCTCGGTCCGTACTTCTTTATGGACTATAGTGGCTCCTGTCAGTGGTGAGACTGGTATATCTCTGCCTCTTTTCACAATGTCTGCCTGCATGTTAGACTATTATAGAAACTCAAGTCCTTGATGTTTGATTGTGATTGACAAAAATTTAGTTAAAGACAGTCTTGTCATATAGTTGAATTTGGTTTTCAGTGGCTACATTCAAGCAGCTTTCCTGCCCACTCAGAGAGCCATCTCATACTGGGAAAAAACAAAACCACCCTGTGGGACCTGAGTGAACAGAGCCAAGGCATTCCAATGTTGTTCAGTATTGGCTGCACACATGACAACACACTATATGATTGCGCAAATGCCTGATATATCATATATATAAGTGACAATGGCAACACATAATCCACAAATTAGCTTAAATTGAATAACATATGGGTTCATTTTTAGCTGGTCAGTGAACAGGATGTAGCAGCAGCTAATGATCAACTGATCTGCGGTGCACACGTTCTTGTTCCCATCTGAACATAAGCTAGGTCCTCCATAAGGTCACATTTATGTTTTTGTTGTTTGATAATTTATCTGCTGTTAAACTGTTGTAAATTGTTACACTCTGCTGCTAATACGTCTAGCTGTGGCAATACAAAAAGAAAACCAATGAAAAAACTAATTACAGAGCTGTTAAGTTATGATGGATGTGAAACCTCACGCAAAAACAGTATGTGGTTCTTAATGATTCCTTGTGCAATTCCAAACACTGCCTAAAAATAAAAAATAATGTCCCCTACAGCAGAACACTGTTAACACTGTGAGAAGTACCATAAAGATTTTGGCACATGTAAACGTAGAGAGCATGTGCTGTACTGTCAGTTCACATGGCAATTAGAAGTGAAGCAATGCTCCGGGCCTGGATTGATCCTGCAACAACAACCTGCCTGTTTATTGACAGATCTCCGGGGTTTCACTGCTGCACAGATGCCCTGAGGCCACTTTGTTGGGCCCCCAGTTTTCTCTCTCTCTCTCTCTCTCTCTCTCTCTCTCTCTCGCTCTTCTACCCCCCCACATTATCCCTGTTCTTTGTGACCACGTGAGAAACAACATTATTCAATACTCCCTTGCCAATGTCAGGCTTGGTTTTCCTATCAACAAAGACGTCTGGCTGTCTGCATGAAAGCAGTTATTATTTAAGTCTAGCACTGGCATAACAACATAATGGTTTGATTAAGACCTACCTTGCCTCTGGAGCTGTGGATTTGACTCCCCTTTCAAATTCAGTGCCATGTCTGAATATAACTTGCATTCATATGATGTGCAAATTGCATTTCTGACACAAACACAATGCAATATGCAATGTCTATTCCAAATATGGACATGTATCAAGAATTATATCCAACTGGGCAACGAGCGGTCAGATGATCAGACAGTTTACAACAGTTTAACCAGATATTTTAAATTGTAATTTAAAAAGTGAACATGCCTGAAATGTCAGTAATAGTCTCTAATTTCACAGGAAACTGTGTGTGCGCAACTAAGGCAAATACAGTAGTTCAAAGTTGAACCTGGAAACAGACAGTATGGGTCATAATTTCACAGTTTAGCATAGTTTTCTCTTAAAAATAAGTTTGGCTAACCTGACAGTTTGTTTAAAACCTGTATAATTATCTTGTGTTCCTTCTAAGGCTGTCGCTTTTTATTTGAAATTTAAACGACCAAATCATTTTAAAGCTACAGTGCTAGAGTACTGATGAAGCTGTGATGAAGACACACAGAAGCTCTGTTTACACAGGACTCAAGTCCTAGTTAGCCAAGCATTCTTCATCTGTAACAAACATGGCTGTGGAAACACGACGTACAGCTGAAGGACAGCTGTCAAGCCTGGAAACCCTTATTGAAAGGAAAAGAAGAAAAACAGAGAGAACTGATGTCTATCGAGAGGCGAGGATGATGAAGAAAGGTAAAAAGAAGGAAGTAGAAAGAACAAACAAAGGCAGAGAGGAGAGAGAGAGGTAAGCTCAGAGTAAGAGAGAAGGAGTGCATAAATGAATTTTAGAGTCAGAGCCAGATGACATGGGGAGATAAAAATGAAAATAGAGGGTTGGATTGGAACGGCTAGAGACAAATGGAAAGATAGTGGAAAGGCAGCCTCACCAGCAGTGTGGTAATGCCGTGCTCTCTCGCTGAAACAGTTTGGCTCATGACAAGATAAGGACAGCCATCACAACTTGAGCCTCCATTTTTACTCATCCCAAGTGGTGGCTGAATAACACTCCCAAAACTCTTTTTTTTCCCACATCCCTTATTATCAGCTGCTATTGTTTAAAATCTCACACAGACACAAACTCACACAAGCACAGAGAGACACAAATGACTGGCAGTTACTGTGGCATTAAATGGAATTTAAAGACTGTTGCAAAGGGACAGACACAGTTCATCAATTTGTGTGCTCCTGAATTAGACTGCTGGCTTTATGAGTCTGAGGTGGTAATGGCTGCTTAATTTCTCTTTATTTTCTCTCTCTTCTTATATTGCAAACTTCTGACCACAGAGGAGAGGAGAGAGGACTCTGTTTTAGGCTATATGTCAAAGCCTCTGTGAGCTTTGAAATGGCTGCCCAGTCCTAATCAGAATGAGTCATGCTGTGGGAAATCTGTCAAAGAGATAAAAAGAGTGAAGGCAGGGAGGGACAAAGGGATGAAGGAAGCAGCAACAGAGGTTTGAATAATCAAATATTCAGCTATATGGTTGTTCATTAACCTCAACATCCACCCCTTGCTGTTTTCTCACTCATTTTTTTCCTGTGTATTTCCTCCTCTTTATGTCTTGCTCTTGTTTTCCCTCCTTTTACAGTCAAGCCTTGCTGCGTCCCTCAATACCAACGGGCGCTATGGCAACAAGACATTGACTCTGGCAGAGTCTCAGTGAATATGGGAATCAACGTGTGTGTGTGTGTGTGTGTGTGCGTTTGAATATATTCATGCATATTTGCCACCTTATATTCAGGGATAAAGTCACACCCAGTCACATCAGAAAGTGGCACAGTGAAATTAATCTGATCGTCTTTGCAAAATATACGGTGCTATAGGTTTGGTGATGTAGTAACTACGTTCAGGGATACTTGGTGAACTCCTGTAACTGGTGAACATTTTGCATCTTCTATTCAGCACAAATGCTGGTTTAAATGTCTCTTCTTATTCTATGAACCAGTAAAAACAAGCACAAAGTCAAAACAAAATAAGTTCAGTCTTTGTATATTCAGCTCTCATCAGCTTTTTTTTTCCCATTATAAAGCATCGTCTGGCCAGTGCTGATGTCAGCCTCAGGCCATGTTTCCCTATGAATGCATCCACTAAAGTATTTTAGCTGCTAATGATAGCAAACTTCCCACACAAAAGTTGAGAGTTCTCATTATACATTAAAACGTATCTGAGGGGATGCGAAAACAAACACAACCATTCTTTTAAGGCACAAAAAAGCCAAGAGTCAGCAGACTTTGATTTAGATTTTTAGTGAGCAGAGGCTATGTGCCTGTGAAGACAGCAAAGAGCCAAAATCCATAACCAATCAGAAGTAAACCAGGAAGTTAGGCTCTGACTGAAGTTGCTCTTTGCTGCTGGTTGACTCGTCGAGCTGAGCTTCAGCTCCCTAAACAGGGAGGCTGCCTCATTCATCCTCAAGCCATGATGAGTGAACCGCTTTGAAGGGGGTTTGAGTAATGAGGATAATGTCATGTAACCTGGCAAGTTGCTACACAAGAGGTTGCCAAGAGAACGGAGCTGCTGCCTTGGGGGAAAGACAGCAAGGGCAGAGGATGCACTTGGAACCTCAAAATGCACAAAACATGTGTTTGCGTGATACCAAAATATGTTTGGTTTTAGCTTCCAGTGGTGTTAATATGCAGTGCCTGCTGAAAATGTAGAGCTGACCAGATGTTGGACTGCATTTTCTATTAGCTGGTTTTCCTGTAAGTGGGAGGGGATCTGGTTAGTCCAAAAGCACCAGATGCTGTTTATAGTGATCAAAGATGGCAAAAAAGAGACATGATGAGGGGACAGGTTGGGCGTATAGGGAAGCTCAGATCTGCTTTTCCAGCTCTAACTGTTTGATTTGATCCATATCAAAGGCACAAAGCAGAAGCAAGTGACACCGATGAATAGTTCAAGACATGTGAAATGGTTTACTATTCGAGCAAATACACTTAAAATTGGTGATGGCTCCATAGACATCTTCCCTGCCTAATCAGAAACAGGGGGAAAAAACCTGTAAAAATATAGTGAACCAAAGCCAATGGTCAAAATATAGATTCAAATGCTAAAAAAACTACAAAGAACCACTTCAGGTGTTGCTATGTTCCAGCAGACATCTTATCAGTTACAAGGACACTTTAGAGAGGACATAGTGATGAGTACAGCAATTGCAGAGAAAAACATTTTTAGAAATATTTCAAGAGTATAAGGCATTCTTTTCATTCTCATAGCTTACTTCACAAACTTAAGTGTCTGTTGTCAGCAGGTGTCATTGATTGTTATTACAGAATGCAGCTTTTGAGATGTGGTGGATAATCTTTCAGGCTGACAATGATTTCTAAATCTGTATTTTTTACATTACACTAGTCTAAGAGCAAAACTTCTGGCCTCACACAATAAATTAGTCCAACACATCTTTACAACTGGCCCTAGTTGATGTGCACTTAAAAGTCAATTTCAAAAGCAAGTAAAAGTAATTGAACTGGAAATATGGGTGAAAGCTAATTTCCTTTCATGCTTCAACTGGACAGAGAGATGAGCTGTGAGTTTTGAGGGAGTGTGTGTGTGTGTGTGTGTGTGTGTGTGTGTGTGTGTGTGTGTTTGTGATGAGCATGACAGCACCATCCACCCACTTTTATAGCCACTTATTGGACAGGAGCCTAGCAGCCTCCTGTGCATGGTGTAAAAGTATAATCAGACATGGCGTCAATTAACAGTACCAGCACAGGCAGTTCATCAGAAGGCCTTTCACTGCGCACTTGAAAATCAAGGCTGCTGAGAGGGGGAACATGTGGGAGGCCGTGCGAGAAGCGCATATGTTAAGAGACAGAGACAGTAGGTGTATGTGGGTGGGTGGGTGGGTGTATAATCTTTTGGTTGTATGGGGGTGTCCTGGTGAATGTGCGACATCGTCAGAAACAACGGGATTCAAGCCTGAAAGCGATTCCTTTTCCCTTCCAGCTTCACTCTTGTATAAATTAATAAAAAAATACTTGAAAGAAGGTTAGACCTCTAAATCTCTCAGGGGAACAAAAATGAGACACGAGACCCTGCTGACGGGGGAGACACGTTGAACAACTGACCGCAGCGAGAAGTGGTGGCAGAGGGGTGGGAGGTGAGAAAAGATGACGAGTAACAGAAGGGAAAGAGGAGAAAAGCGTGGGGGGAGAGAGAACAAAAGAGAGAAGGCAGAGGAGAGTCAGGCGAGGCCAGAGAGGGAAAAGGGAGGCAGAGGAAAAAGGAGGGCGAGAACAGACAGCAGGGTTTGGCACTCCGGCGCACTGGCACCTTGGCGTCAGTCCAAGCATTGGCCTGTGTGGGCAAAGTAACGATTGATGCAGACGGATTGCGAGGCTTTCCTGCCGTGCTGCCGATATCACATGAAATGTTCACATGCCGACGCACGCACCAGTGTCTCATGCACACACATCCCACATTTTCGACCCATCCAGTCACTTTTTAAGGCTGTCACATGAACCTCAAAGCAGCGGAGTTGTTGTGCGTTGGTGGGGCTCCTTCCTCCCCTCATCTGTTTTTCTGTCTATCTTTTTGAGTCTTTCCTTCCTTGCATTTTGTTCATCTGTTCTGCCAGTCTCTAACAGGTCTCTATTGATCATCCTATTTCCTCTTTATCTTTAATCAAAAGGCTGGGAAACTCTGTTGTTTAATTGATGAGTCTCTGCGAGAGGCCCACTCACTGGCTCCCACAGAACCCGCTCTCATTCATAATTAATAAACTACTGCTAATTATCCAAGCACTGCTCCACACCATGCACGTCCTATATATGAAGGGAGGATGAGAGGGGAGAAAGAGACAGCAGCAGGCAGGGGAG
The DNA here is from genome assembly GCF_020085105.1 of Siniperca chuatsi. Classification (NCBI taxonomy): domain Eukaryota; kingdom Metazoa; phylum Chordata; class Actinopteri; order Centrarchiformes; family Sinipercidae; genus Siniperca; species Siniperca chuatsi. The sequence continues at coordinate 19,581,487 of NC_058047.1, forward strand.
AAAGAGAGAAAAAGAGACAGTGTGGAGGAAAATGGCTGGAATAAGAGGCAGAGTGGAGATGTGGGATTTGCTAAAGAGGATATAAAAACAGAAAGATTTTGGGCGAGAGGGAGGAGAGGATGAGACCTGTCACCTGTGGCTCCCATCCACATCCAATCTATCTCCATTTCATCATCTCTCTCATCTTCATCACATCACACACTTCCTCTCCTCCTTTTCATCTTCTTATTAAAGTGTTCCAACTTTTATGGGCTTGGGGAAAACAGGGAGAGAGAGAGGAGGTGGCTGCAAAGACAGGCCGATGATGGTGAGAGAAAATGTGATTGATTTGAGATGGAATAATGCATCAGAGGCTTATATATTTATTTAGCCTCACATGTATTTCTACGCCAAATTTCTTCTCTACAGTATTAACTTCTGAAAGTGTTTTAGACCCCGTTGAGAGTTCTTAAAGTCGAGCGAGTGAACTCCTGGCAGAGGCCGGATGGTTTGGGCTCAGATGGATAGAGCGGCTGTCTCTAATATAGGCCCATCTGGAGGTGGATTGACCTGTCTGCCTACCTACCACAGCTTAATGCCGATTGATAAATGGGTGGTGAGGTGTGCTGGCTGTGGCTGAGGAGAGGCTGCAGGCAAGGAAACTGGGACAGCACATCATGTTCGGATACAGATCCTGAGTCACTGCTGCGCACCGCTGCTGGGGAGTATCATCTGTAAAGAGGTGTGAGGGGAGGAGGGAGTTTGGCTTGTGTGCATGGAAAGATTTACATAAAGAAATCCATAGTAAGCTTAAAATCTTGATTGCCTGGACTGTACGGCCTTTAAATCGATAAAGTAAACAGAAAAAAGTACATGCACGCACAAACTGAATAAACTCCAGAGCTCCACTCTATTAATTGGTCTCTTATGTCTGTTAAACCAACAGATGTATCTATTTATCTAATTTAAAGCCATTCTAATAGTGTACTTTGGCTGCCCACAAACAAATTACAGGATTTACTTGTTTTCCTCCTGCCTATAAAACTCATATAATGCACAACTCAATTTCAGGATTATTTTAACAAGCTAAAATACATTATTATTAAATTAGATTGTGAGATGTTTCGAGAATTCACACAGCTCTCATTTATTCCTCTTACTATTCACACCAGCCTTTTGCCATATCCTTTCCCCTTCATACTCGCATCTTGCCTGCAGCCTTTACTCCATCTCTTCTTTTAGCTCTTCGCTCCCTTTTTCCAACCCTTTCTCAGAAAAGAAAAAAAATGTTAGCAGAGGAACGAGCTAATGTGATAGGAAGCAAGCACACTCGAAAATGCTCAACTCATACATATTCATACATTCTCAACTCAAATCACCCACAAACTATGTTACTAAAGACAAAAAAGGTGTTGGAAAGAAGCAGAAATGTAGATGCACTTTTATTAATTTTTAACAACAGTTTTAATTGACTCCATGGATTTATTTTTTTCTTCTTTTTGCAAACTCAGGCCTTACAGACACACCTCTTCTTCCCTTCATCATCTTGGCCCTGTTCCATCTCTTTCTTTGCCTCGGGCAGGTTAGACCTCTACTAGTCTTCATATCCCCAAACTCCTCCACCACAGCCTCCTACCTCTCTCTATTTCTGTCTCCTTCACAGCCTAATGCCACCCCCTGCCCTTCGTCTCCTCAACCAGGGGCCATCACTGCCCCCTATAATTTTTACTGGCTCTCTTTACCCCCTGAAGTGGCGGTGACCTTGGCTTTCTGAACTGAAATAGAAGACAGATAAAAAAATCACTCACCGCCTCCCAACCCCAACACCCACCCATACCGCCTGTCCCTTCCTCTCAAATTACACTCTAATGGTTTAAATGGTGCGTTCCCCATGAGATGTAGGGTAGATTGGGGCCGGGGTGAAGGGCCCAGATGACAATTTATGACTCAACTAAAGGTCATCTGTAAACCCTGCGCTTCAATTATGAAGTTTCACTTAGCAACAGCAAACACAGCACAACTTTCGCAGCAGTTTAATCAAATCTATTCCAACAAATTCCTCTCTCACAACCATGAAGACAAGTTTTCGGAGCACTGCCATATACATCAAACAGGGAAAATTATTCGTCTGTTGCAATCTGTAGCCAACAGACAAGGCCAGATAAAATGGTATCTCCTATGACATGCTGCATTCCCAACTGACTCATTTGCTGTTTGGCAACAAAATAGAAACATAAAAATGCACAAATCAACCCAGCAAGTGCATGAAAAACTCATGTTCTAAATTCTGCTGTAAAAACACTGCTCTGTGAAATTGAAAGAGCCAAAGTTGGAGTTTACCCTCTCCTTCTGCTCCATGGGATGTTTGCAATTGGAGCAGGTGGTATTATTTCATTATGACAGAGCCAATATGTTATAATTATCAGGGGCTGTCTGCTCTCCCGCCTTGGATTACCATAGTGAGCAGGGCTCTTGTTCTGTTTTCACACTCTGATGCCAACCTGTAACCTGACTGACTCCCATTCATGTTGGTCTTAATGGAACAACTCAAGTAGTGACCCTTAAATGAACAGTCAATGTACCATTCAGCTTGATTTTACTGTATCATTCATTACACAAAGTGCAAATGACTGGCCAGGTTATAGCAGTGCATTTCAGTTTGAAATAGTCTGTCTATTTCAGTATGGTAGAAATTAAGCTACCACCAGCATCAGGTTAGTTTAGCTTAGCACAAAGACTGGAAACAGGGGTAAACAGCTAGCCTAGCTCTAGTAGACAGGAACAAAATCACCTCTAAAGCTCACTAATTAACATGTTATATCTTGTTTGTTTGATCTGCACAAAAACTGAAGTGTAAAAATAACATGTCCTGGTGTCATGCTGAGCCATGTGCTGGGCTATTTCTTGACCTGGTTCAGTGACTTCCTGGAGTTTGCCTGGCAACCTCAGGGTCACTACAAGACTCCAGGAAGTCACAAAAAATAGTCTGACACATTAACCTCCTGTAAAACCAAAACTTGTCACTTTTACACTTTGGTTTTTGTACAGATTAAACAAATAAGATGTAACATTAGTGAGCTTTAGAGGTGCTGGTAGGCGAATTTGGTTTTCTTTGGGCAGAGCCAGGGTAACCGTTTCCAAATTGGTCACAGTCTTTATGCTAAGCCAAGCTAACCTGGCGGTATAGCTTTGTATTAACCATACAGACATGAGAGTGGTTTCAATTTTCCAATCTAACTCCCCAAATATTCTTTAACTCTTCCTTTTAGAAATCCAACTTAGGTAAAGACATAGTTTGTCGATGCAATACTTTAACTTTAGAAAGTTAAAGCAATGTCATTTTTTTAGATTCAGTATAGTGACACAGCATTTTTGTCCCAGAGAGCAGTCCAAGGTTGAACAGTTCTGAAACTCTGACTAGTTCCTCTTTTTTCAGTCTCTCCCTCACGGTACTGGGTCTTCTCAGACAGACAGGCAGAGGGTAGAGAGATATGATGGACTCCACTTGATATATGGCAGCCAATATTTGTTTTGTGTTGAGAGACAAGCTGAGTGGGTCAGAATACAAGGAAAATACAGGAAAGAAATACATATACAGTGTTCTCTAAAATCTCCTGACACAAGCGATTTCTGTCTAAACAGTTTTAGAGTCTGAGTAAACCAAAGTGAAACACTTTTGCTAAATTGTTTTGATGTCGACCATGTCAACTTTCAGATATTTGTCTGACTTTAAAACAGTGTCACTGTAGCATGACATCAGTAGCGAGATAGGGGTGTGCGAATACAAAGAAGACACATGTAGTTCATACTTTCACAGACCAGCAGATGTTACAGATATATGACAAACTGCAAGGCAGCTCTTGTTTGTGTAATTGCTGAGACGCATTACCCTGCAGGTCAGAGTCACCCCTGTGACTGGCTGCATTGCCTGAGCAAACATTGCTAACACAGTATGTCGTCTTCTAACAGATGCCAGTCACCCTAGAGACAGCTCCGCCAGTGTCCAATCCCCACCTACATATCCACTGTTTTTCGTAGAGTCCCAGCACACATTTGCACTTTCACACACACAGACACACACAGAAACTTGCACTCAGTCAAAGACATGCACAGCTCTAAGCCCCAACCACTGGTCTTAGATCGGAGCTAAAACTAGCCGGTGAGGTAGGGCTATAGGTAGTTGTCAGATGAGGCCCCATTATCACCCTCTGACTGTGAGGCTCTTGTGTTCTTCCATAATGACCAGCCACTGCACCTGTCTCTCTGCCTGGCCTCCTCTACACACGGGCACTCAGGTCAGACTAAATATAGCCATGCTCCCTCTTTGTCTCTCTCTGTTGCCTCACACTGCACCAATCTGCACAACACCACCCACCCCACCCCATCCCCCATCCCCCACCCACCGTACACACCCACATCCCTCTTTTCAACCTCTCATTTAGAGCAAACTAGGCACTGTGGACAGGCCTGCCTAAAGAGTTACACTATCCCTCTCTCATCTCATCCCCTTTTATAGAAACACGATGACATTACAGTAGGCAGGAATAACAAACAGGGATCTATTGGCACCAGAGAGGTGGCCACCAAACATTATCCACTCTGATTATAGTGGTGATATCCATTTGTATGAGTCTATCTTTGGACAGATAGAAAACAGTCCTCCAAGAGCTGATGGTCACTGTAAAACTGGAGATTTTTTAGAGAACGATTTCAACTTCATATTAAGCATAGCTAATTATTTCTGGTTATTATTTTTTTTTTAAATTTGAAAATTATCTGTTGTTTTTTTAAATGGGTGAAAATGTAATTAAAAACTCAATAATACAAAAATCTGAGTGAAAGTCATTTTATAAAACACAATGTTTTGCACAATAACTGTATTGAGTAGTTGAGTTTTTTCATTACTTTGAACAATCAACCGCCTATTTGAGTTTTCCATTATCAGTTTCACTTTGTATTACATGAAGTATATTCCAAACATGCAAGAAGACCTTGTTTATTGTAAACTGCAGTGGCTTCTTTGATGAATGTTCAGTTTAAACAGATATGCTCCTTTAAACTTCAGATCTCTGAATTCTTTAAAGTAAGGGACATATAGACAAACATACAGATAATTCTGGTCTTCTGTGGTGACTGTAAAATGCCCCCAAAATACAGGCAATAACTAATGTGTTACAGCAACTGAAAATATGATTATGGCTACTCTTTTAGCTGTTTTTAAGTCAGTGAAAAGTATAGGATTTCATGGTTTGTTTTCCTGAATATCTGTGAGGTTCTTCAGAAAACTCTAATAATGTGGTTTACAGGAGTATAGATCGTCTTTGCCCTGTGATTCTATCCTCAATCCCAAAGGTGACATAAAGATTTGATGAAGGAATATTTTCTTAATGTAGTTTTGCAGACCTGTGAGAGTTTGTTGCAATTCTATGCGCAAATATTAATTCCCGGGAGCAAAGTGAGAACATTACTGACAGTCATATTATGGTCTGTCTCCTCTCCTCTATTTTGCCGCTGACAAAATGTCCAATACTGCAGGCAGTAGAAACATCTGCAGTGCCAGCACCCAAGAGGAGAACGACTTTCCGAGGTAATAAAAGATGAGATGGAGTGATTAGGGAAATGCCAGTGAATGGCTGTGAGGCATTCCAACTCACTCCTTCTCCTTACAAATGCCAGTTAGGGTTACTTCTGACAATGGACAATGCATCACCTGTTCAACCTCTACAGCAAGCCACAGCAGCTAACACAAACACTGGAAAAAGTAAATGCAATCACATAAACTGAAAACTGCAATAATGTTTTGGCTGATAGAAACATTGCTGTCCTACATCTCCATCTCCAAACCTCAGGTTGCCAGCGAAACATGCAGTGTGTATCAGAAATGGGCCAAAACATTCTGGTGATAAAATTGACTGCACCACAGTGCACTCCGTGGCCTTCTCTCCCCCGTCGCTGTTACCCTGGAAACTGTTGTCCATGTAGGAAGGAGCAATTCTATTACAGCAGCTGGGCCAGCCAGCAAATAGAACTATAAAACATGACTTAACAGTTATAGACCGAGAGAGGAAGTAAAGATGAAAAGGGCTAAGAAAATGCATAGGAGAGAAGGAGAGGAAAGGGGGACACTGGGGGAATCAAGAGCAAGAGATGAACATAGATTAAAAGAAGAAAGGCACAGGAGGGTTGGCGGAGATAAAACGAAGTTCAGAAGAGGAGGGAACGTGCAGAAATATGGAGACTAGCTGAAAATATTGCAGATTACTTCCAATCCTCTGACCCTGAGTCACAGATAGAGACATACATAGAAATTTAAGACGACTGAATAATTTGCTTAGTAACAATATTAGAGGAGACTGCTAATGCACACTTGGCACAGTTATGATAATAACTGCTATCGAAGTACGTCTGATTACACACAGTAAGTGTGAGAGGATGGAGAGTGGGGAACACGGCCAGGAGCAGTAAGCTGGTTAAGCAGATTGCCTGATCTAACTATGCTTCCCTACATCTATTCACATCCTCTCAAAGCCTCATCTTTGCCATCCATCTCTCAACCACCACCCCTCCCCAACTCATAATGGACCTATTGAGTCACTCAATTTGTCTTCCATCACATGCCCAAAGCCAAATCCTTTTCTTTATTCTTTCTTTTTTCTTTCCCTTTGTTTTTTTCTGCCCCCACACACCACTTCACACCATCTCCATCAAGGGTAAGTTATCACGCTTGTGGCAAGAGGCAATGCTCATTGCTCGTGCAATGCTTGTGCTCAGTGTGTGTGTGTGTGTGTGTGTGTGTGTGTGCGTGTGTGTGTCTGCGTGTGGAGACAGACAATCAGAGAAGGTCAGCGTGGAGCCTGCGGGGAGACACAGGAGAGGAGCGACTGGCAGGGATCAAATACTAATCGATACTGAACACACACGCTCTCTCACAGGGGCCGTACGCTTAACTCAGCCTTGTCCCTTTCACACTCTCGTGCCCGTTAGAGAGGGTGTGAAAGTGAAAGTGTTAGTGTGTGTTTGTGTGCGTGTGTGTGTGCATGCGTGTATCAGGTTTCTGTTCTTTAGCCAATGTTGAGGGAATGGTCCTGTGACATCGGCTTTGAGAGACTTGTTCGTGTGTGTGTGTGACCCCCTGATGCCTGGGAATCATTGCAGGGCGGATCATGTTGCCAGCTGGCTTAGACCTGGCTTACTTTGTTCTAAGGTAAACTACACTAGGTAGTAAAGCACCGCAGCCCAGGGCTATACTATCTGACAGGGGTCAAATTACTCTTCCAAATCCATTTCAGTGCTTTTGTGTGATCAACTGCAAGTTACACAATGGAAATACAAGTGAGTCAGTCCTAAGGCTTTAAACACACCCACCTGTCTGGATCTTAAAATCTGCTAAGGAATGTGGTTGTTTAAAGATAATTTTTAATAGAGATTTGATTCAGATGTGTCTTTTGTCTGCCAGATTAGGAACAGTGCTGTTTAGGTTACAGAAGAAATGACAAACCTCAAGCATCAAATGTTCTACTCAGTAATGTTACCAAAGGGATTAGTATGTATTCTGCCTACTTTAAAATAATTGTACATTACTTACTGCACTGTATATACTTCCTTACTTTCATTCACACCTAAGATTGATTTGTGTTTTTGGAGCTTACACATGTACATATACAGTGGTGTGAAAACGTGTTTGCCCCCTTCCTGATTTCTAATTTTTTTGCATGTTTGTCACACTTAAATGTTTCAGATCATCAAACAAATTTAAATATTAGTCAAAGATAACACAAGTAAACACAAAATGCAGTTTTTAAATGAAGGTTGTTATTATTAAGGGAAAACAAAATCCAAACCTACATGGCTCTGTGTGAAAAAGTGATTGCCCCCTAAACCTAATAACTGGTTGGGCCACCCTTAGCAGCAATAACTGCAATCAAGCGTTTGCGATAACTTGCAATGAGTCTTTTACAGCGCTGTGGAGGAAGTTTGGCCCACTCATCTTTGCAGAATTGTTGTAATTCAGCCACATTGGAGGGTTTTCGAGCATGAACTGCATTTTTAAGGTCATGCCACAGCATCTCAATAGGATTCAGGTCAGGACTTTGACTAGGCCACTCGAAAGTCTTCATTTTGTTCTTCTTTCTTTCTTCATTCAGAGGTGGACTTGCTGGTGTGTTTTGGATCATTGTCCTGCTGCAGAACCCAAGTTCGCTTCAGCTTGATGTCACGAACAGATGGTCAGACATTCTCCTTCAGGAGTTTTTGGTAGACAGCAGAATTCATGGTTCCATTTATCACAGCAAGTCTTCCAGGTCCTGAAGCAGCAAAACAGCCCCAGACCATCACACTACCACCAACATATTTTACTGTTGGTATGATGTTCTTTTTCTGAAATGTGGTGTTACTTTTACGCCAGATGTAATGGGACACACACCTTCCGAAAAGTTAAATTTTTGTCCACAGAGTATTTTCCCAAAAGTCTTGATGATCCCCAAGACTTTTGGGAAAATACTCTGTGGACTGACGAGACAATAGTTAAACTTTTTTCCCTTAATAATAACAACCTTCATTTAAAAACTGCATTTTGTCTTTACTTGTGTTATCTTTGACTAATATTTAAATTTGTTTGATAATCTGAAACATTTAAGTGTGACAAACATGCAAAAAAATAAGAAATCAGGAAGGGGGCAAACACTTTTTCACACCACTGTATCTCAGTATATAAGTTTTTGTTACTTTAGCAGAGGAAGAGAAACACATAGGGCAGTGGTGGGGGTTAAACTGGGATTTGTGAGGAGGGGGAGCCCTTGTCCAATGAGGTCGGGGGGTTGGGTATGGGTGGGGTGGTTTCCACAGACCACACTGTCAACAGCTGAATATGGACTATTTCTTCAGTAGAAAGTAGTTCCAATGTGGATGTAGGACGGTGTAGTCCCTCATTCGTCCAGGAGTGTTCTATCGTAGAAAAGGTTTCAGTCGTAGTCATCTGGACACTGTTTTCAGAATCAAGATGTTTCGGCTCCCATCCGGAAGTCATTCTCATTTGTGAAAAAATGGGACGGGAACTAGAAATTTAAGCTACTCTGTGTTACATAAGCCCTGCCCTCAGGAAGGAATCTACCTGAGTATCTGTTAATAGCTAGTTTCACCTGAAACTGACCTAATTGTTTCCAAGATGGCCCAGTAATCAGTAATCATGCCTATTGTTTTCTGGCTGCACCTACTTCATCACTGTTAAGTACCTGATTAGCATATGATTGGCGTGACCAAGGTGTTAATACACTGTGATAGACTTTGGGCAGATTGAATCTCAGACCACCATTTCTGTTCAAAGAGGGGTTCTCTTTTTTCACAAAAATGGCTTCCTTGACACCCCGTTCAAACCAACTCTTCTCTCTACTTAGAATCTTCACCTCGCTGTCTTCAAATGTGTGGTTTGTAGCCCTTAGATGCAAATGCACAGCGCTCTGTAATCCTAAGTTAGCGTGTCGTCTGTGCTGATAAAGTCTTTTGTGAAGTGGCTGTTTGGTCTCACCTATGTACCGTTCTTTGCAGTTTTCCTCACTGCACTGAATGGAGTAGACTACATTGCTCTGTTTTTGTGTGGGCAACTTGTCCTTAGGACACAGGCTGAGAGTGCATTCTAGCATGACCAGAATGCACTCTCAGCCTGTGGTTAACCTACTTGGGCTATCAACAAAGTTAAAAGAGCCAAAAAACAGGACAAAAGTATAACAGAACCAAGAAGAAACTGTGTCTCCATTTCTTATGTATCTGGACTGTCTGAAAAACTATAAAGGATCTTTAGACAGCACGATGTTCCTGTTTTCTTTAAACCAGGCAACACTTTAAGACAGAAACTCGTTCACCCTAAGGACAAGTTGCCCACACAAAAACAGAGCAATGTAGTCTACTCCATTCAGTGCAGTCCCATTTTTTTACAATTGAGAATGACTTCCGGATGGGAGCCGAAACGTATTGATTCTGAAAACAGTGTCCAGATGACTACGACTGAAACCTTTTCTACGATAATGTGGATGTAGATTGTCCAGAGTAATAATGGCACTGTTTCTGGAAAGAGATTGTCATGGTTTGAAGGCTTATGTATAGTATTTCCTGTATTTAATTTGAAATGCTCTTTTCTTCTCATGTGTCTGGTAGTTTTATTTCCTGTCTTTGTTTGCATTTCCCGCCATTTTTGATTGTTTGCCCTGCCCAGATTAATTTCACCTGTGTCTCGTTACTCCCCTCACCTGAGTGTATTTAAGTCTGTGTGTTTCCTTTGTTCTGTGTCAGTTGTCTTTGTCACCATGTCAAGCGTCTCAGTATTTGTTACCTGTATGTTCTATTAGATAGATTTTTTTGTTTCTCTTGGACCTTGCATGGACTTTGGACTTCACTTGCTCCCTGTCAGAATTGTTTGCCTTTGTTGGACTGCCTCCCTGATTTTGACCACTCCCTGCCTGACAAATCCATGTAAGCCCTTGTATTATCACTGCACCTGCTCTGCCTCTGTGTCTGCGTTTGGGTCCTATTCCCTCGTGTTTCCTGTTTCCCTGCTTGACACACACAACAGAGATGTTGCTGTTGACTTTTCTAAATGTCATTTTTTAATGCTTTACCACAAACTAAATTCCATTCTCCTCAATACCCCAAATATATAGGTCTATACCCAAATACACTGCCAGTGGCACAATTTTTTTATTTTTTTTATTGCGTTGAATTTATGGTTCACGAAACACTAAAATTCCTGTCCATGCATAAATATAGATATATCCTTTCACTGAGGACACTACAGTAACTTAGCAATAAAACAATAAACTGTGTTTTCATTACTAGGCAAATGTGTTGCCTTATTTTTTTTTATAACCTCTTTAGCCAATTTGACTAAGAATAGGCCCATTATTTCACTTAATATGGATTTTTTTTTTTGTTATTTTGTTAACATACATCACTATAACAGATGTTACCATTTAATAGAAAAACTAGAAAAAGTTTGGGGTTCATTATAGAGGTTCAAACAAAAAAAAAGGATTATTAAATTGGCTCACAATGGGGTTTTTTAAGAAAGATACGTGCCAGCTCTGTATAGATATAAAACATGTGTTACTGTTTGCTTTAGAAGTATTCCTTTTTAAGAGTAATCCTCTATTTTGTCATCTATCAGCAATCACAAAACACTATTTTAAGGAAACGAACACAGCTGTAATGCAGTTAGAAGTGCTCCATAACCAAACCCTGCTCAAATACAATAGCAGCTGTTTGTACAATGCTTTGTTCATGGGCTGCCAGTTAACTGGACGGGAGAACGAGGCCTGATCTTCTGTTTGAGAGAATGGAAAAGCCCTCTGCCAAAGTTTGACAGAGTATGGAAATTTCAGAGAGCAAAACAAACACACTATTTTGACCTAATGATGTAGAGAGACAGACAGAGAGAAATGAAGGAGGAGGGGGTCGATGTGAAAAGGTTGCATACGGGGAGAGACATAGGAACAAAGACAGACAGAGAGAGGAGGCAGAATAGGCTTAATCTGTGAGAAGGTGAAACTAGATTGTGTTATATCAGCACCTTCACCACCTCATAACTGCATTTCTGGAGATTTTATTCTCTATCCTCTTTCCATTACTTTAACTTTAAATTGAGGATGTTGTATGTGTGTGTGTGGGGGGGTTGAGGAAAACTGTTACACTGCTGTGCGTTCTTACTAATGAACACCTACCTGTTTCTTTGCACCCGATCTACATGTCACTTTGTCTGATACAGTACTTCCATCTCTAGTAGCTAGTCTGGGCATCCCCATGGCAAACCTACCTCGCACTGCACTCTGTCATATTAACTACCCAACCTGTCACTTCACCTGCTGCAGCTTGTCTCTTATTCCTTAAACCAGGTCTCCTTCTCTAACTACTATTTCTGCATCAATTTGGCAACCATGTAGTAAGAGTCACAAATTCTCACCCATCAAGTGGTAAATTTTCAGAGATGGCAGATGTAGTTAATCAATAAGGCTGATTGAGACAATAACATTTAAATGTGCTGGTCTTTTCCTGTTGTCAAACTTTATACCTGCTGACTGCTGTGCACTCCCTATTGACTGTGAACAAATGAAATCTCAGCAAATCAATGGCTCTATATTAAAAAGACTGCAGTCTAAACCTCAGCGAACTTTTCCTCCTCTTTCTCCATTTACTGGATAGTAAAGTTAATTGACAAGTTAGACATTGTTAAATGCCTCTTTAACTTGCCCACAGTCAGCTGGGAATTAATATTAAAATATGAAACCTTTACCAGTTTTTGGGTGTTTGTGTAGGCTATGAGATGCTCTTGTGAATTCATTATGAATTACACACTTGATCACTTGTTTAGCAGGTTTTGGAGGCCCCATATAATTCCTAATAATTAGTTATTATGAGTTTGATTTCAAATACTTCATTAGCCCTATTTAAAAAGAATGAATATGATGACTGAGAGCAAGATTTACTTTTGTAATAATAGCAATAGTACTGTAAAAACTGATTTTACTAAAAAAAAATAGAGACAACAGTTTTCAATCACTTTGGGTGTTGGGTGGTAAATGTCATGGTATTGTGAGTGGGGCAAACTCAATAATACACAGTAAAAATCAAATACCAACAAAAAAATGGGTTTAACCAACTTCAAAAAAGTCGAATACGAATTACATGAGAAATGAGAGATTTGAATAATTATGTTGAAATGAGATTCAATCAACCTGCAATTGATGAGGTCTGCACCACATAAATTCCAAAACAACTAGAGACCATCTTGCACCAGCCGCGACACCCGTCAACATGTTGATGTTCCATCCTATGAGTTCTCAGTAGTCATTATTACATACTAGTACTCAGTACTAATGGGTCGGCCCACACCCATCTTGGAACTCGGCCTTCATTTTGATCTCAACCACACACCTGTAAAGTTTCGTGACTGCATCTTGGACGGTTGTAACACTATCGCGTTGATAAAATTCCTTTCCTCAGCGTTTCTGAACAGGATAAGCAGGTACAGAAAATGGATGAATGAATGGATCGTTTGGCTGCTACAATATTTTCTAGGCATTTTTTAAGTATACCACTTCTTAGCAGGTGAGCCAAAAATCTCCAGCTCCTCTGCACACCTCATCAAGTTATTATTCCTGCTGCTTTGGACATCTCCAATACCTTGTCTTTATCTTTCCTTCAGTGTTTTACCTGTCAGTCTGTTTGTCCATCTGTCTGTCCGTCTCCATCCAGGGAGAAATAAGAAAAACAGAGCTATGTGCTGTTCCACAGTACAGTCCCTTAATCAGGGGCTTTGCGAGGTCTAAACAACACTCCCACAGCATACAGAAGAACAGACGGAAGAGAGGGCCGAGAGAAGTAGAGGTAGAGAGAGGTACACACAGTAAGACACAGAGAGAGAGTTAAGAGGAAAATACACCATCCTACCCTATAATCCCCTGCAATCCAACTTGAATCCTGACAGCACTAACCTGTTTTTATTGCTGTGAATGGGAAGAATACCAATGAAAATGCACCTGTGTGTAGAGCACTTAACTGCAGTGCTGCCAGTCTCTGCTCTGGGTGGCTGCCCTTTTGGTTGCCCTGATATCATTCAATTATTCTGCCTGGTAATCTCCAAATAAATGTCTCAGAATCAATAATTAATTTTCTTTGTCAGTACAAAACCAGTTAGTTATTATCTATTTTTCTGACAAAACTTTTTTGTCAAACTGAGCATAAAATCACAGCAACAATTGGACACTAAAGACATGATGTTGAAAACTGTGAACTGAAATGAAAATTGGCAAAATATTTAAAGTTACAGCATAACATTAAACATCAATCTTTGTAATCAAGTTTGTCAACGTGTGACCCGTTACAATTCATTATTACGAATACGAGTCATTATTTTCGGACTAGCCTCAAACCCTCTAAAATCTTGACAAGTGACATTTTCTGCTCTGTTGTTTACAGCCTTTCTCTCTGTAACAGACACACATATGAAATGGAGCTCATTGGGAGCAGGGCCACCCAAATGCTTGCTTACTTACAGTTGATTACTACAGTAAATATATTATCTACTAACAGGCCTCCTGGGGCTGGCTGAATTTGGGGAGAGATAAATTTAATTCAAATCAATAGGCAAATTAGGAGTTCACTAAATAATGCTACCGCCTTTTAAATTGTCAAGAGAATGGTGATTAAAGCATGTAACTCAGTGCCAGTTAGCAAGGTCTCACTCTTTAATGTGATTATTCGGCTCAAATCCTAAAACAATTCTGTCTAATCCAATTAAACAAAGTTGCATTGAAACGTAAGTCCAGGTTGATTTTTACGAATTAGAGACAAAACAACACATGACTTTGGGGGAAAATTTCACATTATGCAGAGCAACTGAACAAATAAAAGGGATACTACACTGCAATTTACACCCTAAAGCGATTTGAGTCCAGGCCGGTTTCAAACTCTTTTGTTTTGTTAGAAGAAGCCAAATCCTCTTCGTTTATTACCCAAGATTCCTCCTGCCTGCCAGACGTCCCTTGCACTCATACGCTTGCTTCTGAGCGTGTCGACGGGACGCATCATTCCTTCGGCTGCACCGAGACGAGTCAGGTATGAAGTGTGTGACAACTTGTGTTTACTCCACTTACAATCACAACATGAAGGAGACGGAGGGAGGGGGTGACGTGAGGAGATGGAGCAGGGGTAGCATAAACGGTGACAAGAAAGACGGACAGACAGACAGACAGAGAGACAGATGGAAAGAAAGAAAAGAAAGGTGCTGGGTGTGCCATTGCTCGGCTAGACTGTGATTAGGCCCATATCTGTGGAGGACGTGATATGGTTGTAAAGAGAGAGAGAGAGCAAGGCAGACATAGACAGAGAGAGACAGGGGAAGAGAGGGCTTGGTAACCATCATCTTAGAGATCAAAGACCTGTCTGCTTGTTCTGCCTGCAGCCCTCCTCTTCAGTTTGGAAGAAGGGAATAGGATAGTGGGAGGGATAGAGGAGGGGGTCTACATCAAGAAGCTGACTGGAGAAACTTCTACTTTTTCTTGCTCACTTTGCTCTTCTCTCTCATATCTGTCCTGATGCCGCCTCCCTTATTAACAACAACCTTCTATCAGCCTCTCGGCATGCACGCAAACAAAGCATGTACCCACACACTGCGCACACACAGAGGGAGGGCTACAAGCGAATTATGGAGTTAATGAAGCAGAGGTCACCCGCTCTCACCCTAACAGCCAGGGGGAATCAGTGATGTGACCTTGATTTGTATGACTCATACAGAGCACTTTGGCCAATCATCTCCACCATCACCTCCGCTATTCTCTTCACGTTACTCTTGCACTTACTCACATGCACACACACAAAGATAAAGCTCTTCCCCTTCTTAACCCGAAAGAGGGATTAAAGGGTAAAAAAAATCATAGATATTCCCTGTAATCTTCAGTGCTGAGCTCAGTCGTGTTGAGGATTGCAGTGTCAAAAAGTACTTTGCTGAAACTTCTATACAAAAAGTTTCCCCTTTCGACTTTAACTCCTCAAAACCTCTGCTGAGCATCTGCCTGAAACCGCCTGCACATTTTTAGCATTCATCTCACGGGCAGTCAAAATCCAAACATCTGCTCGTGCCAGAGCACCACCAGCAGACCACAGACAATCACCAACAGCATTAAGGTATTTTAAATGAGCTTTGGGAGCAGTGCAGAGCCAATGTGAGAAAGAGAAAGTGGAAAAAAAAGAGAGGGGAAGGAGTGACAGAATTAATTCAGGGTACAGAATCGTGGCTTCATGGAAATCAATCATGACAGCTCTTTATCATATCAGAGGAAAGACATTATTGGTTATTGTACTACTACATAGCCAAGACAAGCCTTTGAGAAGCCAAAGTCAAAAAGTGTGGCAAGAAATATTGTGATTTTTCCCCCGCCCCACTCCAATGTGTTACTCAATTTAAATGCTAATATTAAGTTTAGCTTGGGTGTATGTGAAATTTTATGACAGACTAAGTAGTTAGCAGGTGACAAATTGGGCCAATGTCACACTGCAAGCTCGACCTGTCTCTGCATGTTTTTGAAATGTAAGTGAGATGCAGACAGAGAGGGAGGGAGGGAGAGGGGGCCTGAGTGACAGCAACTGAAGACGAGTGAAAGTCGATGTGATGCTACGTCAAGTCAAGCTTTCCTTTTCTCCTTCCCTGGCTACCATATATATCTATGGAAGTTTTTATTGGACTTCTTTATTTGTAACCCACAGACCAGCAGGTGGAGAGATTCCCTCACAGGAGCTGACGGAACTACAGTCTGTAAGCTGCTGGAAGAAGGCTGAACAAGAGTCAGCGTACAACAGGAGAAAACCAGCTAGCTTCTACCAGGAGGTGAAATACAAGGTGGAGCGTCTTTAATTAACGTAAAGGTCGTAATTCAGCATTGGGTTCATCATTGTCATCTCCAGGTGAGTGTGCTGTGCTGTGCTGTGCTTGCTTACTGGCGTTACTTAGCTAGCTGTAGCAGTGGTGTACAAGCTAGCTCACATTAGATTATTTAGTTCAGGTAATTTACAGAGAGATTTTGTATGTGAGGCATGAATAGCATAATCCACAAATGTGCAAAACCCATTTCATGTGTAAAAATCCACAATTGTGTATATATCACATTACATGTATTTGTTGTGGTGAAACTCTTTACATTTGTAAAACTGCTATCATTTTTATGTGAAAATAAAATACATATTTACAAAGTAAGTTATGCATATTTGCAAATTGCTGTATATTTTTGTGGAAATTACTTTACATATCACAAATTAAAAAATACATGTGGGTAGTGAGATATGTGTGTATCATGGTACACATTTGTGGATTGTCTTCTGTGGGTTACAAATAATAAAGTTCAATTAAAAACTTCCATATATATCTCCTGTTTGACGTGACATGAAGGGACTGGAGAATTCGCTGTGTAAACATGACCTTTGACCCCTGTTTATCCAATATCCCATCAGAATGACAGTCGGGCAGCCCCTCCCCCACAAACCTGCGGCACTAACAGGAGAGTTTCCATTAGGCCTTCTCTGGCTGGAGCCGTGGTGGGTCACTGTAGATGGAGAAGGGAGAGATTGAGGTCTCCCATGTTTTACAGCATGACAAACAGCTAAATAAAATGTTTCTGATGGCTTGAGACGAAGAGCCATCTGCTGGGGCCAACTCCTCAGAGACGACTGGATGCTCATACGCTTGCAAATATTCAGTTAAGGTTGTTTTGTTTTTTTTTTGGAGGGGATAGGAAGTGGAAAACCTTTGCCTTAGTCCTAAAATTTCAGTCACATCCTTACTCAAAAAACCTAGAGGAAGGCCAGGAAAAGGTGGGCCATCCTGTAGCCTGGTCTGCTCCCTATTGTACCCCTGGCAGTTTGAGGTTGATTCAGTTTCCTTAATCAGAAACTACTCTGCCCTTAGGGTGTGATACTATATGCAAGAGAGAAGGAGAGAATTGGAAGAAGGGGAAGAGAAGGAGGGAGATTAAGTTAACAGGACAAATGGGAGTCATGTATTGTTGGGCTGAGTGGCCAAACAAAACATGTGTTAGGGAACTTTTTTAAACAACCGTTCCCCGTCCTTTGGCTTTTCTCTAAAAGGTTCTCTGGTATTTCTTTGGCATCAGTCCCCACGCCTCTGATCCTTGTACGATGGCCAAACAACACAATCCCCATCCTAAAATCCACATAGAATCTGACTCAATCAGCACCAGCTCTGTGATCCCACTTTATTGTATTGGCCCATTACCACAAGCAGTCATAGTCTGCATGTACAAGTAGTAACAGCAGTAGTATATTGTGAGGCAACTCCACTAGCTGTATTGTTGGTTCTATGCTGAATTTCCAAGAAGCATACACAATGTATAACCAAAAAACAAGTTTATCTGTAGCATCAAGTCTCAGATTTAGAGTAACATTTGAGCAGCTAGAAGCTTCAAAGCAAAAAAAAAAAAAAGCTGGCTTGCCCCCCAGCACCAAAACAGCTCATATGCATGCAGAGCAGTTCAACATAAAGAACAGCATAAATGCAATGGACTGCTGAGAGGCAGCTGCAGAAGGTAGTGAGCATATTTGGACCCAAGGTGCTGCTTGATAGGTCGATTAGGACAGCCGAGGGCTGTAGGAAATGCCCCCGTTTAGCATCATATCGGGAGGCGGGGCTGCTTTTAATTAAAAGACGTGATGTCTTTTACAATCTTGCTGCATTCACTCAATCTGTTTTCTGAGTTGAGACTTCTTAATTGTCTGAGTTAGACATGCTGTAAATGCCTGATCTTATCTCTAATCTAATTACTATAACTTAATCAGGAAGAGTCTACATAACTGCAAACATAAAAATCAATTAAAGTTCTGGGTTAGACTATAAACATGCACAGCAATAGATCATCTATTGTTAGCAGTTTTTCCTTCATAATGGCTTGCTTTCAGTAACTAGCTGGGTGGCTGATGGAACTGAGGTGCATATAAGCATGAGTTGTCGAGCCATGAATAGGCTGAAATAGAGGAGGAAATTCGGACAATATAAACACCCTAAACTCAATGCTATGAAGGGGTGTTTATGTCTTCGTCTCACCTGAGTAGTGTTTAATAAAGAAAAGGGGCCATATTTAAAAGCACTCACACTCTGTCAAACTCCCTGCCACTGGAGTGTTTTCATTTCCACTGTAAATTGCACTGGGACTTAAGTGGCGGGGAGTGTGTATGTGATACGTGCCTGGTGAGCAGAAAGGAGTCCTATAGTGAAGCACCCTCTACCAGCCTCTCTCATGTCCCACTGAGAGGGCAAGATGCCATCAGCAGATGCTCTGATGTGTTTGTAGAAGGACATAGAGTTAAATGAGATCAGAGAAGAGTCAAATAGTCAAACAGTCTTTCTGTGTCTCTTTCTTTTTCGCCTCACTATGTAGTGATAATTCACTGAGGGGTCGCTGCGGTAAGCAGATATATGCCTTTTTGGATGTGTGTAAGTGAGAAAGAGAGCCATGGCACCTTTTAAATGTGTGTTTTAGAGCTGGTCTCTAAAGTGAGTCAGCCCACAGTGACAGAGGAGAAGTAAAAAGACTCCGATCTGCTGGATGTCGAGTATATCTTATTATCGGTCGACACTGTGTACAGTAGATTTCTTTATAGACGTGGGGCCGGGCCGTGATCTGTCTACACACCACTTGGCAGGCTAAGACACTACATTTCTACCAGAATGGAACTCAAGCCATTCAAGTGCCGAGACACTGAGGACCTGCTTTGTCCTCTGTTTTATGTTACTTTAATGTACAGCTGAAAGAGAGCAAAGCCGGCAAAGAAGAAAACTTTGTGAGAGGAGAAAGCCGGGTCTAATTGTCCGTGGGAGGTGGTGGGTGTGTTTCTGCGCACATTTGTATTTGTATTCAATGTAATCTACTTTTTTTTTTGTGTTGTCCTCGTCGTCTCGTCAGGAAAGCAAGAATAACATGGGGTTTTTTTTTCAAGCTGGCTGAAGCCTAGGATAAACAGCTTTACTGCCCAACTGCATCGCTGACATTTAGATGTGACAAAAGAAAGATAGTGCAGATGCAAGATGCAACGAAAAGAAAAAAATGTATGGAGATACAGTCACACCTGCAACAGTGAAAAACATCAAAACTATAGCAGAGTTCGACTGTACCTGATCTGAATAGAATTTTTATTCACAGTCTCACTCTGCAGGTGATTAACACCAAAGCCCCAGCAGTGTTAACTTAAGAAATGTCAAGAGAATGACACTTCTCACTTCACAGGAGATCCTTTTGGTGCACTGATACACTTAGAGATGGATGACGGATGACACGCCCATTGCCCTCACCCTTGTCATATCATTACTTAATCCCCTCGGTAGCAATTACCTCTGAAGGGGACAAAAGCTGGTGCCAGGCAACTATTACTGACATGGCAGCTCAATGAACAACAACACAGCCCGCTTTTCTATAAGGCCAATTTGCAGAGCAGCCGCAACGAGACCCGGTCTAATGAAGGGAAATGTTTAGATCGGCAGACACAGACCACAGTCACGCAGGCAGGAGCTGAACATCTCAGCGTGAAGTGAGAACAAAGTGAGGGGGAATTTTAGAAGAGAGAAGCATTGTGGGTCAATGTGCATGAATGTGGAGAAGCAAAGGGGCAGGATGGGGAGAAAATAGGGGGAGAACAATATGAAGTGTACAGGCAGTGATTAAAAACAGGAGAGAGCACACACAGAGTGAAGCCGGAGAGCGGCAGTAAGGGCACAAGCTAGACCGTCTGAAAGAGCCATTGTGACAACAATGGATGTGGCTTCATAATGAGAAGGGACAAGGCAAATAGGAGGGCAAAGCTAAAATGTCAGGGCACAGGGTGCAGGCGATATACAGGGCCGGGATGGCAAATTGTGTACAGCGGTGAAGGGATGGTGGGTCATAGGATGTCTGCACACTCTGCAGGTTGTGTGCTAGAGTCAGCAGTGACAGAGCAGTCACCCCCCCACACACACAACACACAGTAGCCAGGGCGTAATTCATCTCCCAAAACCACAGGACACTGTTTAGGAAATACTCAGCAAAATACTGCTGGGAAAAGGAAGAGGAGACTGACAGACAGTGAGACAGATAAATCACAGCGGGTAGACATCTTTTGGCATATCATACTCCTAATTTGCTGGCACTCTGGCACAAGGGGAGAAAAGAATGACAAAAGACATGAATTTGAGGAAATTTCTATGAAAAATTAAGATAGTAATTAAGATAGAAAAATGTTAAAAGGTTGAGACAAAGTGTTTCCTTTAAAACAATTATACACCGCCAGGAAGGCGGTGTGAAAATGAGGCCCCCAGACTGACAGTGAGAACAAATGAGGCGGTGGGGAAGCGGTCGGGGTTCGTGTGGGGACGGTGCGGATGTTAATCATTTCCACCACTGGTTTACAAGAACCCAGCATGCTTTGTCTGCCAATGCTCCCACACCGTTTATTTACCCGTAATCATCAACATTCTCCTGCTGCATAAAAACACCCTCACACACACACACACACACACACACATACTGTAGAAAGAAACACACTTACACACAGGTATATTTCTCAGTGGATTTACATTCTGTAGGTGCAAATACGACAGACCAAAGCGGCAGGGAGTCTCCTATAAATGCACAGCATGGAGAAAAATGCCCATAAATGACAGAATATACGCTGAACGTGTATCAAAGAGTGACGGCGCATAAAGTAATGATAAGGCAGATTTCTCATCCTTCCACAACAAAAAAACACTTCAAATGATACTGAAATTGGTACCTCCCCTCCTTCCTCCTGCGGCTGATAAGATTCTCAGCCTTTGTTGCTACGAGAAAAGCAAACAGCCTGAAACTACCTGGAAGATTTTTCTTTCCGGAGTCTCTCTCATGAGGGGAGGGGAAGAGAAGACGTTCACCTCATTCCTGTTTATCAGCCTGGAGAATCAGTTTTAGTCTTTTTGGTTAATTAAGTAAGTGGTGTCTCTAGGCCCTGTCTGTGTGCCGCTAGGTGCCAAACTCCATCAAGCCACCCAACTGTCTCAAGCACTGTAACTTCACGGAGAACGCCCCTGGTCTCAGGATGATAATTGCAAAAGCAACAGGGGGGAGAGAACATGCACACGCCGAAACAATTACAAACATGCAAAGGGGAACATTGTTTTCCCCTTAGCTCTTGATTTCTCCATCCTCACGCCCACTCATTTAGCTGTCTTCTCAATTCTTCAGCAGTTTATTCTAATTTAATGGAGGTTTTCAAGCTTTTATCCTTGTCTGCCTTCATCTTCTTTCTCCTCTCTTCTGCTGTAATCTTGTGGCCTCTTCACTCAAAAGCTCCACTATATCCCGGGCTTGGCTAGGGAGAGTAGCAACAACCTTCCTCCAAACTCCAGCAATTTCTCTCATTTATTCTAGCTTATTCTCCTTCTCCACCTCATGCTGTTCTCTCCGCTGCTCCAAATTCTTCAATTTGCCCTGCTGGGCCTTGGCAAGAGGCAACCGTAGTCTTCCTCCAACCAAACTCGATTGGCCCACTTCACTCACACTCTAGGGTCCTTTATTCCTTTCCTTTCCTGGCATGTACCAAGTTGCATTCTTCCAAAGGCACTAATGCGGCAATGGAAATAAGAAGTGACCCAGGCTCTTCTCCTTTTTGTGCCCCAGCTGATGCCCACAGAGAGAACAGAGTGGATGAGGAGAGAAGAGGAGAAACTTGTTGTAGTATGGCCTTTGGACAAACTCCAGGTCAGCTGGACAGTCGGGTAGAAAACCCAACAGAAGCACAAGATACACACACACACACACACACACACAGACAAACACTGTGCTTTGTTTCTTCTGAAAGCACCACTCTGCTCAGCTTGGTACAAAGGTCCCTGTGGAGAGGCACACAGCTTCTCTGGCTGAACTGGTCTTCTTCCAGTTGAACTCACACACTGTAGTAAGTGACGGCCATTACCCTACTCATTCACTGTCACTGACCTGACACTGGGATGCTGATGCCTTCACCTGCTCCACTTACTCTATTGACACAATCTAGGTAATTGTTTCTGATAGCCAGGGGCTTCGGTCAGGTCAATGTTGGGAAGACAGAGGGCAGCAATACAATGACATAAGAGAAAGGACTCCGGCCAGCGTGCAGGATTGGGGGCTGATTCTCTTTGAAGTTGAACCAAATTTGTGCAACGAAAATCCATAACGCACGTCCAATTGCATTCCAGCACTGACAGGAGGTGGAAGAAAAGACAATGCTAATTTCATTTTAGAGAAGAAAGGAGGAGAAGTTGTGCATCTCTCTATTGCTGGAGTTGCTGTATGTAACTTGACTCTCTGATCCAACCAGATAAGAGAGTATGGGGATGCCTTGATAGAGATTAACACTGTGATTTTTTTTATCAGTGATATTTTATCAGTTCAAACTATTAACTATTAAGCTTTTAGCGATTCAAGTCAAGATTCAGATTCACCAATTTCAGACCTCATAATTATTTGTTATTTGTGACTTGAAGTATACCATACATATCTACCTCACTCACTCACCCCAAACTCCAGTAAATGTACTCTCTACGTTCTGAGTTTCCATTGGTTCCCCATGAGATTTGTCAATGTTTAAAGTCTAGTCTACAGATACCATAGGGGGCGGAGCCTCATGGTGGTCAAGCTAGATCTGATTGTATCTAGGTCTCTCTCACAAAAGGCAAGGCAAGACTTTATTATTGCCCATTTGAAGCGCCAGTCTGCATTTCACACGGTGACACACACCATTACATTAGAGGGGGATCCTGGGCCATTTGCTTTATTCTCCTGGAATATCAGATTTTTGAGAGAACTAATTTAGGGCATGATTAAACTATTGCTACTATTATCATTAACATCTTAATGCACTCGGTTAATTCCTTTGCTTTTCCTTTATTGTTGGACCTAGAGGGTCTCTTTGATTTTAAATTGTAAACTTGACTCTTACTCCTAAATGTGTCCCTGCACTAAATAAAGACTGACTTGAACTGAATTAAGCAGATGGGATCTCTGTTCTATATTAAGCCTACAGTACATATCTAATAGTGGGAGGTTGCGGTGGTCTATATTGAGGAGCATACAGATTAAAAATACACCAAAAAACAGCAATAGTCAGGCCCAGAACAATTTCCATTTTGCTATTCTGAGCGGAGCAAACGAAAGCACACTTTTCTGAAATAACAGGTTATTTATGTTGCGTTCCAGTTGTAATGAAACAAATAATGGTGGTAGTCGGGACAGTGTGATGACTCTGGGGGTTTGGGTTTTCCTTTGCTCTGAAGTCTGTCTGCATTTTAACAGTCTCTGCACAACATCTAATTATCACAAAAATGGCTTATACATTAAGCGTTATTACTTTTTTCACCCATTCAGGGACACCACTTGCACTGAGAAGACCAAGACAGTCATTTTCTAGTTTACACATATTTTCAGGTTTTCTTTCCTTTGTCTGACTTTGTAGCGAGCTATTTTGTGCATTGCTGTGATGCAATCTCAAACAAAAAACACAAGAGAAAACATATGATGATATGCTACTACTTAAAAACACACATATATATATACTTTAAAAACAACTATAAAATATTTCCTGCCATGAAAACCTTTTCAAAACATTTTAGTTAGGTACTTTTGAATGGTATCTGTAGTACATTCAGTTCCATAATGTTGTTCTCCTTCACATTTCAGAGTGTGATCAAGACC
The DNA here is from genome assembly GCF_020085105.1 of Siniperca chuatsi. Classification (NCBI taxonomy): domain Eukaryota; kingdom Metazoa; phylum Chordata; class Actinopteri; order Centrarchiformes; family Sinipercidae; genus Siniperca; species Siniperca chuatsi. The sequence continues at coordinate 19,605,696 of NC_058047.1, forward strand.
ATCAACAACATGAAGTTGGCTCTCACTTCGGCAAAATCTCTCTTTCATAATCATAGAAGCAACACTGCAAAGTGCAGAAACACACTGACACAACACACAAGCGAGTGCAAGCACAAACACAGCCTCTCATACTAAATCACCATCTAAATAAGATGGAAATCCATTTCTGACAGAGAATGAGATGTCAAAGGTCTGTGCGCAGCTGTCAGAATGATCTAAGACACAAATGACTCAACACAAGTGGGCATTCTGATTTTTCACACTTGTGTGCCAGGAAACACTTTGGCCGGTTGGCTCACGACTGTGGCCCACTCTTTCCAAGCGTATAATCAGTCACATTAATGAGAATGGTAATGTGATGCAGAAGAATTAGTCCAGGTCCTCAGGGTTGAGTCTCAGGAGGCCTTGGAAGAGAAACTAGCTGCCTTGTCCATAGACTCACTGAGCCTTACAAATAAGCAGCCCCAGTCTGAGCTTTCCTGAGCAAGGCTACCGAGACGCCTGACAACAAAAACAAAATGTCCTGACGTATATATACAGACTAAATAACAATATTTTGCCTCTGAAACCACTTTGACGAAATCAATATTGCTCTCCTGTTAATAATGCTGATGCAAGCTGTCGTGGGGGGTTGAAAAACAGCTCTGGTGCACATATACAAACACACACACATAGAGTACATTTCCACAAGGCAGGAGCTGGTGTTTATGAACAAAAACCCTGGCTATTTCTATAACTATTCTCCCCTGTGTGTCTATGTCCCCTGGCATTTAGATGAAGGCAAACTAGTTCACCAAAATACAGCGATGACTCGGGGAGAGTGCTCTGCTTTAAGATTTATCACTACATCCACTGACACAGACACTCCTAAGCCTTAAGTCTAACTAAATATCAACTCCTCAGTGAAAACGGTTGTTAGCTGAGCTGTTTTTATGGGCGGCTGTGTGTATGCACGTGCCTGTGTTGAAGCTTGTGTGCATGTTTGTGTGTTTTGGTTTCTTTAATCAGTTTGACTTGCCTCATTCTCTCTCTCTCTTTCTTTTTCTCCAGGCTCTTCATTAGTTTGTGCATGGATACTAATGAGTGATACCTAAAACTTGCCAGAGGCTCAGCTTTACCCCTCTACCCAGCCCAGGGTGGCCCATGGTGAGCGTCACCTCTTAGCTTCTGTTTTTGGGTTGGCTCGCTGCCTGGTGTAGCTGGTGGTGCTAAGGTGCATTAATGAGCCACTGAGCCAGCCTCCGTGTGTGTTTTGTGTGTGATGAAAGACGAGTCCTCTGGCTGCCACTCCACACTCCCCTCCCCCTGTATCCACTATCCAGGAATCTATTTCTTTTGAATCAGGTGAGTATCCCAGTAAGAGTCCTTGACTGCTGGCAGAAAGGCTTCCTTCACACACACACACACACACACACACACACACACACATACACACACACTCAGGCACTAACACACCCAGACACACACACGTTCCACTAATTTTCCCTATCTGTTCTGTTTCACACTTTTACATTTGTAATCCTCGCTCATTTGTAATTTTGCTTCTGCATGTTAGCCTCAAGAGAGAGAAACTAATTTCAGGAGTGAAAAGGGATTATCAGATGCAAATGAAATCTCCCAACCTTCCAGACAAAGATATTGATGTAGACTTTTCAGGGGAACAAAAAGAGTCTCAAAGCCTGCTTCAGCCTGGATGGCAACTCTCAAGGAAGAAACAAGTCAACTGCCACACTGGCAATTACTTCTTATCAGCACCGGGGAACCAACTTGACAATGGCAGGGAAATGCTGAGCTGATGGACAGTAAAACACAAGGAGAAGTGACTGCGGCAAGCATAATCAGCTTCCCCTCTTTCCTTTTTGTGAATTTTGTGAAACACTAAGTGACAAATATATAAATAAGAAGTGAGGGGTCTAGGCAGTGAGGCAGCCATTAGGTGTCGATGTGTGTGCGTACTTGTCACATAAAGAGCATGAAGCATGCTAGCTGTTGTAATCGAGGAGTGTTATTATATTGTTATATTGTGTTGTTATTGTGTATTGTAATGTGATTCTGTCTTCTATGTGCTGCAGAACAAGAACCTGCTGTGAACAAGTTTTAACTGAGTCAGGCCGGTTTAAATGTAACACATTTTTACATGTGTAATGTTACTTGTCATGTTTTCCTGTATAATAATAATAATAAAATCAATAATAAATATATTAATGAAGGCTCCTTGCAGCGGCTTGGTCTTTTCTTCTGTGGACTAACTCAGAACTGCCAGACAAATAATCACATTTTCACTGGCCTGATTGTATTAATGCCAGACCAGGCAGAAGACACTGTTATATTAACCTACCTCCCTACCTTCACACACGCGCAGGGGCACACACACACACACACACACAGAACCCTGCCAGCTTGACTACTAAACAAGTCAAGGAAACCACGCAGACACACACACAGAAGATGAAGAGACAGAGATGAAGATGTTTGGAGCCAGCTGGTTAAAGCCTGCAAGACAGTAAATTAACCATCTGATTAAGATTTGAAAAGCGGCAAAGGAAATGAACATAATGCATCCAATTAACAGAAGAGACAGCAATAAATACTGAGCTTCCAGCAGTCACTACCTCTTTCTCGAAAATAGCTCCAGAGAGCGACATTCACCACTTTAGCATTGTTTGTCCTGTATAGTTATGATCCATGTTGCTGCATTTGTCAACTTCACCTTTAATGTCACAGCCTGGTAAAACAGAGATGAGAGGCAGTGAGAAAGGTTGACGAAGTGACCGACAGAGTAATTGGTCCAGATGTTTTTAGAGCCTTATTTTATGAAAGGGGACAGAAATCTGAACTAAGGAGCAAACAGTGGAGCCCCTGAGCTTTTCCCTCCATTATAGAGTGAGCCTGAAGCTGTCCTCCTATTATGGCCTTAGCCCTGCAGAGCTTCAAAGCTACTTTGTTGTGGCCATTAATGGTGCTGATGACAGCAGAGAGGATCTCTATGCCAGGTGAAGCGGCCCGAGCCAAAAAACAGAGAAAAGGAGAGTGAAAAAAAAGAATAAAGACTGCCCACCAGAGAGACAGAGCGGTGCTGTCCAGCAGGCAAGCGGTAACAACTAAAAACCTCACTCAAGAATAACTGCCATCTTTAACATTTGGCAGGAACAGTGCTCACCAGTGTTTCTGTAACTAAGCACTCAGCTCGCCCCCTCAGGATAACACAATTAAAAACATGCTCACTGAGAGTCATCAATAACGTAAAAATTGAGGTGAACAAAATTGCTCCATTGCAAGTTAGGAGCATGCTGGAAAAGATCTGAAAGCTTATTCATTGTCTGCCTGTTTCTATGATGATTTGGGTTATTTTGGCCAAGGCCTCTGTTTACTTACTTAACAACATGGCTTTTATTGATATTCTTCTCCAACATGCATGCAAGTGGAAAAACTCAGTCAATACTTTTCCCTTGTCACAGCCCCCTTAATGTTTCATGGGATGACATATCTCAGGCCTGCAAGAGCTGGCTCTCAGGCATTTTCTGTCTTGTTTATTACTTCAGTATAGACTCTGGGATCGAGTTTCCCTGTACTGCTGAGAGCCGGGGGAGAGCATGGCTAGTTTTGAAATGAAACAGACAGAACAAGCAAGGCTATTTATAAGAAGCAAGCGGATAATTGTTGAAAAGGTTAGAGCAGCCACAGCAGGTAACAAGTGAGCTGCGTGTTGATGCACACAACAGGATGTCGAGGCAGCACAGTGATGATGTCGCCAGGTAAGGACAGGGTCAAAAAGAGTAGTTGCCACCTGAGTCACATTGTTGAGAGAAGGGTTACTGTCAAAATCAATACACTGTGAGCTTAAAAACAAGCAAACGAGAATCAACACCTTAACATTTTGGCAAGAGTAAAAGGCCAATACGCAGACCTTTTAAGTCCATAAGGTGCCACAGCTCTTCATACTATATTTAGAAGAGCAGCCAATACACAAATGCAGCAAATAACACATAATAACAGCAACAAACCAATGTTTCCATTTACCATGCAGCGGACAAACCATACAGTAACATCCTATAATTGGGATAAAACAACTGAGCGCTCAAATGTCAAGGAGGAGGATTAGAGAAATGTTTGAAGTGTTGTCACATCAAACACACACTAGCATGAACTGGAAAAGAGAAACGTTTTAAAATAGTTTTTGTGTTTATTTAGACTGTATATATACACAGAACTTCCCACATTGGCAGAGACAGACTCACATACTCAGACAAAAACCCATGATGCACCTACATCAGTGGTGGGAAGACTACAGCGAATATGAACAACAAATGGAGCAGAATTATTCAACAATGGAGCACTGTGGTTGCCTTAACAGACATGTTTAAAATAATGCCAGTTAAATGGACATATTCATGGCATAAATACACATTCCAACAGTAGGGGAAGTGAATATCTTGATTATTTATGTCCTCATTCACTCACTCACTAATTCGCCCATGTCCTCGCTGAACTGATTCACTCAAGCACTCATTCCCTCCAGAGTTTCCTTGTCCCCCAACGTCCCCTCTGCCTGCCTCACTCAACAACCAGAGAAACCAAGATATTCAAGCTCAGAGACCTAAAGGACCATGTTTCATTTGATGACGGAGGCTGATAAATGTCTGACAGACTGCCAAACCCTGGGATGTGCTACACGAGTCAAGCACAAACACTCCTCCGTCGTGCAGATATGCGCTTGCACATGCATCCATCATCACCATGTGGGAGGTGTGTGCGCCTGTGTGCCCGTTTATGTGTGTGTCATGCTCGTCCGTGCAAGAAAAGCCTCGCAAGTGTCCATCTCAGTGGCGCCATGGGATGATGGAGGTGGCCAAGCTGAGACTCCAGGACTGGATGATGAGGGAGGAGGATGTGGGATGACATGGTCTAATTCTCATGTTTAGAGCAAATCAAGCCACTAAGAAAGGGACTGTGAATATACTCTAAAAGATCTACTGACTAGATATCACATCAACACAAATAAAACACCCTTTCCTGTCTTTTTCCTTCCCACAGAAACGAACGTGTGAGTGAACAAGCGAAAGAAAGCAAAGGCCTGGCCTGAGCTCTGAATGTCACAGTCAGTCATTGCAGCCTCCCTCTTAGTGATGCAGACAGAGAGCCATTCTGATTGCCCCACCAGTCAAGCCAAGGGGTGAAAAACATTTACATGCAAATACGAATGACCCACTAGCTACTGTGAGCACGCTAGCTATGGTATTCTGAATGCACAGCAACCACAGAAAATCCGGCACAGAGGACTTGCCAATCAGCAGCTCTATTGTAACAGCACACAGGCTTTAGAAGTAGCTGTTATGTGTGTAGGATATCAATTATTTTTACTTTTGTGGCTTATTGGTTTGTGACTGCTATTGTTACCACTACTTGTATCAAGTGAAATTAATGTTAATGATTTCAGACCGGGACATAATGTACAACATTAACAGATTTGCTGTGAAGAAGCTTAAATCCTTTCAATCATTTCCACATAACTCCTCCGTATACAGACCGTCTACCATCCTCACACAATCCACTCATCTCTGACAGCAGCCCCTAATACCATGTAATCAACCATCCACTTTTAATTTGAACAATTATAATCCATAACCCATCATAACAAACATTCATAACAAATATTCCTCTGTCATATTAGAGTGGTAAGTATCAGGGGACAGATTGCTGGTGGACTGGCTGTGTCTCCAGGGGTCTTGGACAAGGGGAGACACTGGCTCTCTTCCTGGCTGTCACCCACGGCTGGGATACTTGGATTGGGAACCCGCCTGCTGTCACCAGACCTGTTGCCTCCAGATGGGTCCTGGGTCTGATTCTGTCATTCTCGCCCTCGAAGAACACACTCTGTCCTCCTCCTCCTCCTCCTCCTCCTCCTCCTCCCCTCCTCTCCTCATTTTATCTCATCCCATCATCAAAGTGCATCAAACTTCAACTTCCCTTCATCCCCTCACCACTTATTAACAAAGCCCAAATCAACATTCTTGTGTTCTTCAACCTTGACATTCAGCTTTTAGCTCCATGTGACACTTTCATCTCATTGGCTCCAGTTTCTTGGCTAGTATCCCCTCTGTGAGTGGGGCATGAGTGTGTATGTGAGTGCATGCACACATGCTTAGGAGATGAGCAGACGCACTGCACAGCAAGACCTCTTTGATTCGGCACAGCAGAGACCCACAGCGAGGCTGTACATTAATTGGTGCTTCTGAGCCGTTAATTTAGGTGAGTACATTCAAGGACCCACTTTCCTTCTACTTTCTAACAGCAACAGAGGCTGAACAAGCATCCTCTCAAGACTCCTCCACTATTTTCTTCCATTCTTTCCTCCCTTCTCTCTGCCCCGTGGCCTTCTTTCTGCTCGATGCCTCTCTACTCTTCCCCATTACCTTACAGTTCAGCTTCACCCGTCAACATTGCCTCACCCGCTCTCCTCTCTCTCTGCACTTTGCAGAGTGAAGAGAGACAGCAGGTCACAGTCTCTGCTCCGTCCCTCCACTTCGCCAACTGCCCCGCGCCCAGTGCCAGCAAGCCAGAGTTTTCTTTCTGTTTTTTCACCATGACTGGCTCCCCCAGGTCACTGAACGCGTTAAGCTGTTAATTACCTTAAAGCACAAAACAAGTGGTAGCTTGGCAGCAAAATGAGTAGACATTTAGATATTTTTTAAAGAGTACAGTCACAAACCTAAAACCAGAACACCAATGAGACAAGCAGCAACAACAGCTGAAGCTGCAGCCACAGTAGTAAACAATTCTGTCAACAGCAGTAACAACGGCAATGAGAACATTCTCATTTTACTTTTGCAGCTTCTCCACAACCATAAAACTACAGGACAGACCATTTGGGCTGGAAGTTCCCCTAAGAAATGAATCAGCTATAAAACAGCAGTAGGATAATACCAGTCTGCCCAACAGGACATGGTTTCTTCAGATTCACGCTGTGCTGATGCGGGAAATGATTCAGGATGTGTGTGACCAGCATCCTCTCTGCTATGTCTCCCACCATGCCGTAGTTAAAGTGTGCCTTATTAGTTATCTGCTTAGTGATCATAGCAACCTGGCATGGGAAATGAAACCGAGGAGGTGTACAAAGTGTGTCTGTGAATGCTATAATAGAAATAAGTGTTGCTATTTATATCATGTCAGAGAAGAAAAATAATATAATTGCAGCATGGCTGCTGGCGCTGAATATGCTGCTCCAGGCTTTGGGCTTGTGGTAGCTTGTTACTTAGCTATGAGTGTGTGTATGTGTGTGTCTGTGTATGTCTGGGAATATGCAAGTATGTGTCTCAGTGTGCCAGTGTGTATTCATGTATTCTGGGTGGTATATGGGACTGGCCTGTCCTCTAGCTTCCAGACCATGGCCTCTCATTAGTCTCTTTTCTTGTTAACAAACTGGGGCTCCGCTGACACCAAGACTTCATAAAAGTGTGAGAGACAGAGAGACAACAAAGTGTATGTGTGAGAGAGAGAGAGAGAGAGAGAGAGAGAGAGAGAGAGAGAGAGAGAGAGAGAAAGGGAGGAAAGCAGCGGCTTAATGACAAGCAAACAGCCCGTGAAAAACATTCAGATCACATACACTGTTTATTCATGTCCAGGAAGTAAAAGTTGGTGTCCATCTCAGTCATGTCTGCCTGTCTTTTCATCCTGTCTCCCACAGTATCACTCATGGTCCGCTGCCACCAGGATGGAGTTTATACTCATGGAAATGTCTCGTTTTCACTGCTGCAGAGAATGGAAGAATCCCCAGCGTCTACCTTATTCAGAGATAGGAAAGACACACACGCAAGAACAGACTCCCCCTGTGGAGGTACAATAAGCCTACATGGAATGCCAGTTTTACCAAAGGGAAGCATCTTTATTCAACAGCCACTTGGCCTTTGGTGATAGCAGCTGCATTCTTTGTTCCTGTCATACTGCGCCACCTCAGGCTTACACAACATGAAATCGCTCCAACTTCTCCAAGACATTCTGTCACAGTTAAAGGGCATAGACAAAAAAATATTGAAATCATAGACTTTACAAACTCAGAGCAGAGACTAGCCCATGGCTGCCGATGAGAGCAACCATAAGAGAGAGAAAAAAAAATTCAAGAAAAATGAAAGAGCGCTTATTATTGACTATATCAGGCTTCCTTCTTTGAACTCTCTGAATCTATTCTGGCTGCCTTGGCATTGCAGTGGATGTATAAAAGCCGTGAAGCAGACAGAGATGAGAGTGAAAGAAAGACAGGACAGGAAAAACAAGTGATTAAAAGATAAAAGGGAGAGAGCAGATGATGAGGGAGCAGAGGTGTGTGATTAAATGGCGGAGGTGGTCCCGTTGGGCTATAGCCCTTATTGCATTTTAATGGGGGGGCTGGATGATCCTTGACCCTTTGTGAGGCAGTGGTAGCACCTTAGTGCAGATCAAACTGCCAGCCTTGACAAACCCCCTGGAAGGCATCTAGGCCTTGAGAATGAAGTGTGTTTTGTGTGTGTGTGTGTGTGTGTGTGTGTTTGTGTGTGTGTGTGTGTGTGTGTGAGGGCTCGCAGGGTCACAGGCAAATGTGTTTATCCTGCTGCTATGGCAACCCCAGCACTAGCCTTGGGCAAATAACAACAAAAGCCATATGTGTGTGTGTGTCTGTGAACAAGAGAGACGATGTGAAGAGACGATTTAAAAAGGCAAGATGTGTGATTTAATATAAGTCTTAAATTCATACATTTCAAAGAGCTGTCCTGCTCTCCCCCTCTCTCTTTCTCTCTCTCTCCCTCTTTCCCCCAGTGCGGCTGGCCTGCCCCTCAATCATCAGGCCCTCCTTTTCACCTTCTCTTTCTCCCAGCTCCACATGCTAAGTGGGAACATTGTTACGGTCAATTTGTCCCATTCAGGGTCCCAGTGGGCAGTGTCCCTGCCCTGACAGCCTGCAGACAGAGACCACACTGCCTGAGAGGCCTTGACATCAAGGTCCAGAGGAGACGGAGAGGGGGAGGAGGGAAGAAAGCAGAGGAGAGGAAAGCAAAGGACAGGGGAGGGGTAAGAGGAGAAGAGAGGTAATGAGGGGAGCAGTGGTATGGCAGCAGAATGTGCGAAGGCAAACAAGCAGGAAGGAATGCTGAAGAGAAAAAATGACAAAAGGAAAAGGAGGGTGCCAGGTTTAACACAAGCCCCCAGACTAGGCAGCTCAATAGTATTTCTTACGAGTCTGTCAGTCTCAGACTAGACTGATGTAGATGGCGACAGCTCTGCTCCCACAGAGAGCACTTCTAATACATCTGCCTTAGTTGGGCCTAAACCCAGAGAAATACAAGACAGACTGGACTGGCTCAGGAGAGATTAAAGGAAACACAGGTGTTCATGCACATGTATTTGGTGCAAGATTGAAATGTCATTAGAATCAAATGTTTACCCTTATGACTCATTTTTTGCCAATGAGAAACTTCAGCCAGAGGTACATTAAAGGATCTGCACACACAAATTGCAAGAAATCATACTTTCTCACTTACCTCTAGAGGTATACGCAGTTTTCATAGGAAATACTTAACTACTACCAACAAAATAGTCCTGATGAAAACTGTTGAGGTGCACTGTCACAAAAGACATGATAATTTTGAGTTTAGTTTTAAGCGGTTATTTTTATGGCTATATGAGTACCACAAATGAAATTCCATTCATCGCCATTGTATTGGGGAGGAAGGAGATCTGCATAGCTAGATTTTGTACCACTAGATACAGTAAGTGAAAAAGTACGGTTTTAAACTGACTTTAACTAAAGTCTTATGTAAAGCATTAATTGCAAAGTGGACTTAAAGGGCTTCTCCAGCTGTTTAGTATTGCACATTCATAAAGTTGGGGGACAAGAAACAGATTAAGAGTGATCACAATCGAAGCAGCAGAGGCCAAGATACCCTGACTTTTAGTCCCTAGTATGGGCCAATGTCAACCCCCGTCCCCACTGCCACAACAAACTATAGACAGTTCCCTCCAGAGCCACAGAAGACATTATACAACTGTTTTCACAGGCTGAGAAGTACTCCTCATGAATGAAATGACTTCAATGTGCTAAATTGGTGGCACGTCCCTTTAAGTGTAGGCACAGGAAAGAGCCCATAACTTAGATCATAAGGGGGGTTGAAGAAGATTTTTCTGATAAGAGAACCCAAGTTGCTAACCCCAGTGACATTCACTTCAGCTTTAATGTTGAATCCAGATTTCTACATATGTTCTGCAATCAGATTCTGTGAATGTAGAACAAAGCAAAACTTGACAAGGTAAAACTGTGTATCCTTACTTTGGTCTGAACTTGTCTGGTAAATGAAGCTTTCTCTGACTAAGCTATGACTTTTATTTCTACGGTGGAACTGCCCCAGGCCCACAGGTAACGTCACCCCCCGGCAGGGTGCAGCAGGGAGGCGGGGGAAGAGGGATTAAGTCACTGTGTAAAAGCACCTGTTATTTTAGCACATAGGGCGCAACACTTGCTCCGAGGCAAGGGGTGCAGAGCGGCTGTTGGCGTCTGAAACGAGGCACAAACAGGGAACCCATTCAACCAATGCTGGACAGTGCTGAATCACACTTGTATAAGGCACAGACAGACTGACTCACACACATGCACACACACACACACACACACACACACACACACACACACACACACATACACACACAGTCTATACAAAAAAGGAAGGCAAACAGACACATTGTAATGAACAATGTCCCTTGTGTTTCTCTCTGATAGACGTAGGCAAACTCTCACTCAGTCGTTCTCTCTTTTCTTAATGACCTACACACACATTAACACACACAAACAATTCTTCAAACTAATTGGAGATGCAGATTCCACCGCAAAGACGGCAGGGATCTGTCAAGGGCATGTGTGTACGGTGAGATGTTGCAAATCTCCCCAAATTAACTAACTTTATAATAAATCACTGGGCACTGCTAGCCAAGGATTAGCCAAGCTCCGGTGAGCAGTTTGTTAAGCTGTGAGGAGAAGCACTGGGGACGGAGAGGACATCGCCAAAAACTGACATCAGCACTGGGACCTTGGAACGGTACTAACCCCCTGCCTGGTTTCCTGGGCACACATTCAGCCTTGTTATCTGAGTTCTCCATTGACACAAAATCCTGCTCCTATATTAGGCTTTTACTTGGAACTATTGCCTTTTTTCCTGTTAGGGTTTCTCCACTAATCACTTTCAGTGTTCAGGACATCAGCTCTAACATCAGGTACACTGTTCCTTCGATTGCTTTCCTTATGTTTGCCTTACATGTCTGTGCAATCTTTCCCCCTACTGAGTCATTTCTTTTGGCAGGAGTAATGCTTCCTACAGTCTGGTAGTCTTTATATACTGACTGGGAAAACATTCATCCCCTCTCCCCTGCCTGCAGAAAGAAATTAAACTCTTTTGAGGAAGCTTATTATAAAATCCTTCACTATCATCAAAACAAAAGTAACTTTTATGAAACTATTACAGGATTAAATCTTGACAAAGGGCTAATATTTCTGAAGTTACAGTGAAATGAACAGTATGTGTCAGTGCAGCAGCTCCAAGGTCTGTCTCTTGATCATTTTGGTTCCCTGATCTTGTTCACAACTATGTGCTGCAGTTTGTGAAAGGAATACAAGTTTAATTTCTGGGTAGATTTTCCCTCAAAACTTTCTAAAGATGACTTGAAGCACCAGCAAAAGCCTCTGATGATTCTATTCTCGACTCTCACAAAGTGTTTTGTCCTTGACTTCTGAGCAAATGAAAACTAGATCCGGTACAATATGAAGATCAAAGATCGTATCAGACAGGTATTTCCTCTGTTGTCTATTAATTCATTCTCTCTGATAGCACTTCTTGTGTAATTACTGGTGGCGTGATGGGCCTACAAGAGGATGTCAGCACATGAGAGAAAAGGGCACCACTCCTCCTCTGTCATGCCAAAGAAGCTGCAACACTCAGATGATTAGACAATATCTAGTTTATGATCATCTCTCCTTTCATGTTTCATCTTAACTTCTTCCCTTTCACCACCTACTGTGTCTCCCTTGTTTGCACTGCTGTTACGGTTAAAAAATAATAATAATAATAATAATAAGGTCTGAAACCAAGTCTGGTGCAGCACATCACCCCCTGATGTAGCATCTGAGCAGCAGGGAGTCAGGATCTATGTGTAACCTGCAGCAGCACCGCTGATCCCTGGCTGTCAGAGTGGGTGACAGCCCAGAGGAAGAGGAGTTAAAGAGGCTCTTGTCCTCCAAGGCTGACTGACACAGTCAGACCGACAGAAAGGTTAGTGGAGGTGCTGGTATTTCCTTGGCTGTGTCTATCCTTGCACTGGACGGAGCACTTTCTTTAGATGTGTCTTTCCCTCTCTCTCTCTCTCTCTCTCTCCTCCTACTCTTCTCCCCTCTCACACACACTAGGGCTCATTATAGGAATGCTCTGACCCTTGGGGACTTCACTTACTTTCCCTGTCTCTCTTTCCAGTCCACAAACCTCGGCGTTGGACAAAAGGCAGTTGAAAGGCAATTTGAATTTGAAACAGGGGCCACGACAAAAACATGCAGCCCCCAAATGGCGAAACTTTAGGAGACTTGGAGCCAGCTATTGAGAGTTAGCGGTCCTCGCACAAAAAGCTAAAAATGTGATTCTGACACAATCCAGCCAACTAGCTCAGTGTACTGTAAAGACAGCAGCTACTGCAGAGGGAGAGGGAGGGAGGGAGAGACGGCAGAGCCTTAAGGAAGGAGTAGTGGACACCAGGGGCCCAGCGGGTAGGACTGTAGAACATACACAGCCGCTAGTAGATAACATACACACTATAAAAACAACAACAACAACAAGCCCGCACACACACACACACAGTAAGAAAGACACTGAGAGAAGGGCACATTTTGACCAATCCCATGGTGAAGACACATGCAGTCTCTGCTTCCACAGTTCTGCAACTCACTGGATTGAAGATGAGCTTCTCTAGTTGTGCTTTAAATCAACTGTAATGTCAAAAAGGGGGAATTCCTCTTAACACAGTGAGGAAAATCCCAGATTTCTCAAATGAATCAGTTTCCTAGAGGAAAACCTGTTCATTAAGGTGGGTGAGTGACACTGAGGTATTATGACAGTAGCCTACTATAGCTGTTATCATAATGTACAGTAACATATGATCTTGGTCAATGCATAACTGTCAGCCATGTTCAGTCACACGATCTGAGTCGTGTCAATATCCAATCAATAGATGGATGGTGAAGTGCCTCTTCGGGCTCCAGGCAGCTGAAAACTGATTGTTTTGTGCGTGGCTGCAAGCTACGCAGTATGAAATTGAGAATTATACAATGAAACATATCAGCTAGGTCAGCTATTGTGTATTGATATTGTGTATTGATTTAGTTCGTTTTAACCAATTCCCACAATTAAATTCCTTCCTCTGATCAGAGGCAATACAATTTATCCAAAGCATCAAGGCGCGACAGAGCCCGTGCCCCCGGAGCGCACCACCACCCACCACAGACCTCCACTCCGGACAGCTCGGGTCACTTACCTCTGGTTATCTGGGGAAAGGTGCCGGCGAGACAACGACAGTATGAGTCGACTGTGAATCCCGCTGGATACAAAAAAATCCGAGAGTGATCAGAGGAGAGAGGAGGCTCGTTAGTGCGTTACCAGATCCTGTGTGGGGCTTTGTAAACTACTCCTCCCTGTCGCACCTGTCTCTGGCAAAAACTGATCCCGTGCGCCGGCCTGACATCCCTAAGACAACTGTCTCAGGGGTTGTGTGTCCGTGCCCCCCTGCTAGTCACACACACACACACACACACACGCACAGAGAGAGAGAGAGAGAGAGAGAGAGAGAGAGAGAGAGACGGCACCACCTGTCCCCGGTGCAAAACAATCCACAAAGAGCTTCTATGTCGCGCAACGACACATGGCATTCCCCGTTAGTCTCTGCAGCAATACTCCCTCACAACAGCCGTCCGGATCCCCAAGTAATCTGGAAACGCTGGACGCAGTGAATGATGAAAAGGAGAACGCAATAATAACCCATCCAGCACACCACTGGCACCAAACCAAACCTGCAACGTTTGGAAATTACATCTGCCGCTCTCGTTGCTCGCCCAGTTGTGTTATCAATCTTCCGTCCCCACAATAGTTGGTCTATTTCGCCGCTGCGCACGACTGCTGCTCTGTCATTGCTGCGTCTTTTCCACCTCGGGTTTAACTGAAAGAAAAGACTGTCCTTCTGTCCAGTTATGCGCCCCACTTCCACACAGAGTCAGGCTCAGGATCCTGCGCGGGGCAAAGTCCCATTCATCGGTTTATTAAATATAGTTCCTGTTCCTTGGGCTGCACTCAGGAGCTTCGGTAAGGTGGGAGGACTACTGCGTTTGTCTTCTAGCGGTTGTGTGAGCTACAGCATCTCCAGCACTGCTCCCCGCTGTCATCCACAAGAGACTCCTGAAGCCTGTTAGTGCCAAAACCTGAAGCAGAATTATGCAGCGACTGGAATGGAATTGATTAAAGACTAATTGGCCTTAATTTTGATCCGTCAAATCCCTGAAAAACTCATCAATATCAAAGTCAAGTTACTCTTTGCGGCAAGAACTTGCTTACTGTGTGTCGACTAAATGTCATGGCGGCAAAATGAGTATAGGTACCGAAATTAGTCATCTTTAGACGGCCGAGGTTCAGCTACACCGGGGGCGCACATCAGTGAGAGAGAGCACTGTTCTTGGGTAAACTCAAGGAACCTTTATACTTGAAAGACAAACTACAGACGGTTTAGAAAAGGCCTGAAAGGTTACTGTGCTGACGTTAAAATGAAATCACCCGTTCAAAGCAGTTTCCCGATAAAAGTGAGTATTTATTGCTACCTTGAAAGAGACTCTCTCACTTTACTGTGTGCTGTCGTTGTCACGTGTCCAATAAACAACAATTTACAGTATTTCTCAAATAGTAACTGTAAAGCAGCTTCAGAGTGGACAATAACACAATAAATATTTATTTATTAATTTGGAAAATTCAACCATCACTCAGTCAGCAGGGTGAGAAATTTGTCCATTTGCATCAAATTTCATTATCTGATGTGATATCAATTCAGCATAAATATTTTATAGGACACATTTTAGTTAGAACAGTTTGTTTTAATTACAAATTCATGAAAGTCCAATTTACTGTAATTACATACAATAACATGAAAGAGGTTCCCATCCCTGAGTTTAAGGTCTTTCTGCTTTGCATCTTCACATTGAGCCTAAATGAACACAACAGAGGAATAATTTAGTCTAATTAAATCTCAATTATGGCCTCCAGCCAAATTGTTGCTCTATTACACTTCTGGGTTTGAGTTTGAAATTAGTGTTTATTAGTGGCAATCTACATCCTCATACTGACCCAAATTGGGAACCTAAATGGCCTGTAGAGGACTTAATGTCGAAATAAGCACAGTCAATGGATAATGCAGGTGCTGTGTTATATGTGTTAAGGGAGTTAACCTACTGGACCTCTCCATGAAATTGCAGAAGCCAATGCCACTTTTAAGCTTTGATTCATGAATAATTGATTGCTGAAATAGTGACTCCTAGGCTTGAAGGCTCATGTGTAGCTCACTCTCTTTACCATCTTAAAAAATCTACTCCCAACAATCTGACAGCTTTTTTGATACAATCTGCTAATCAGCGCTGCCAAATCAGATGACTCAACTTCTGATTTGGGAGAAATATGCAAAAAAAAGTCTCCTGCTATTACTGAATATAATTTAGCCTAAGGTTATCTTATTCAAGATTTAATCCAAAAACATATTTTTGGATAAGATATTGTTTATTATATAAGTAAAGGTCTTAAAACAGTCACTTTCTTTAATGTCAGCAGTAGTTTTGAAAGCTATTTTGAAAGAAGCCTTTCTCTTGGCATATTATGGTTATTGTTATACAAGTTCCTTTTTTTAATCCACTGTCGTTTTGTGGAGCTTATAATATGGCCTCTTGTCTGACATTGATATTATTGTAGGACATTGTTTTGGTTTGCTTGTTGTTTGCTGTTTTGTTTTTTGTTCTTGTTCTTATCTTCCTTTACACAGCCAAAATTTGCCTGCACCAACAATGTAATACTTATTAACATTATTCATCCTGCCTACCTTATCATCCCATGCTGCCTGTGACTTTGTAGCCTCCACAATTAAAACTTTCCAAAGTTTCCTTTGCCCAGAGGAGACATGCTGAAAGTCTTTGTACAGGCCCACTGTGGTTACAACAGAGGACACTGCTCTGACAGCAGTATCATTATTCAGGCACAAATAGTTTCACCTTCTGAAAAAAGAAAGAAATCCCGCACACTGTTCTGCTCAGCAAAGAACAGTGTGTGGGATTTCTTTCTTTTTTCAGAAGACGGAAGTGACTTTTTCCAACACACCTGCATCGAAACCAGTTGGATGTGCAAATATTTTCTTTAAACACATAGTTTCACCAACAGTGGAATAATGATGAGTTATCCCTACACACGTGATTTCATTCCCTCAATTGCTCTCACATACAAACCATCATGCCTGTGAAACCAAGGTGTTCTGTCTTTTCATAACGTGCAGCCAACGCAGGTAGTAAGGACAAGATATCTTTAAGTGCCTGGGACGAGAGAGCAAATCAATCCGCACTGTGAAATATGTCCATCATTTTTAGGGGTTTAGAAAAAAATCATGAGGAGTTTTTCTGTCTGTGTGTAAACTTATGAGTCTGCATCTGTGTGTGTGTGTGTGTGTGTGTGTGTGTGAGAGAGAGAGAGAGAGAGAGAGAGAGAGAGAGAGAGAGAGAGAACTGACACCTTTTATTGCTTTGTTCAGTTACTCCTCCCAGAATCAGTGTTGGAAACTAACCAAGCATTTTTACTCAAGTACTGTACTTTAAATGATACTATGTAACTTTTGCTGAAGAGCAGCCACTTTGGCTACAAGTGACAGTTATGTATTAATGGCAAAATCAGTGAACAGTTAGTACAGGAAGAGAACAGTAATCAAGTCAGTGAAATGACATAATTACATCCATTATTACAGAAATATTTATCTAAAGTTTGCTAACGTTAACTAACATTAGCCACCATTAGGTACTGGCCATACAAGACCAAGGTTGTATCAGCAAAACCCAAAGTGTATTAAATTGACAAAGGATGTGCTTTTATTGCTTATGGATTAAACTTTTCATTTATAAGTGGAGGAATGTGTTATTTCTTCTTTCAAAAGTTAGGCTACATAGTTTTGTTTAGTACAATTTTAGGCACTTGTACTTTACTTGTATTTCCATAGCCTTCTACTCCACGACATTTAAGAAGGAAATATTTTACTTTTTACTCACTACATTTATTTGAGAGAGGTATAGTTACTTTGCAGATTCATATTTTACATACAAAACATATGATCAGCTTATAAAATACAATGTTTTCTATGCAGTTAAATCTCCACCTCAGCCTGCTACAACCTTAAAATTATGCTAACATGTTAATGCATCCATAGTTATAAGCTAGTAAGATATTAATATATTATTGCTCTGTAGCATTTAGCAGCTACAGAGCAAGATATATCCCTCAGGAGTTGGTGGAGACCAAAAATAGAGCTAAAAGGAGAGTGAATATTGGACTTACATTCGACAGGTGGCCAGAAACACAACTCCAAATAAATGCTTATTTGCCTGATGTGTAAATTGACATCTGTTTCTAACAAGTTCAACATGTCAACTTAAAAGGTGATGATATGTCAGCGTTGTGTTTGTTTTTGTTTAGGTTTAGGCACAAAAAATATCTTGGTCAGGGTATGTTCATTAATTGTCACATATACTCAATCGATAATCTGTTAAACATCTACAGACAAAGTGAAACAGTTGAAATGTTACAAATACTCTATAAACTTTCTGTAGGCAGACTATCGAAATAAAGCGTTACCCCTTTACTTGTAAGGGAGTATTTTTACATGGTTGCATTGCTGCTTTTCTTGAATATGTCTTCCAAGCACTGCCCAAAACAGGAGATATTCTGGGAAACCAGTGCACTGTTAGTAACACTATAGATGCAGGAAGTGAGGGAGGACTTCCACAATAACTCTCAGTGTACATACTGTAGCTAGGCCCTATTGCTGATAGTGCTCTATTCTAATATTAAACAGCTCTCTAAAAGTTTAGCTTTATTATTCTGTTTCCAGCTACTTTGCATAGAAATGATTCAGGACACAGACTCTTTGAGCCATGTTCAACAAAAGAACTTATGCCATGCCATCTTCTGTCAAAGTTTGTGTGCTGACAATAAATACATAAATAAATAAATAAATAAATAAATATTTGTTTTGTTCATCTGTTTCCTTTCATCCCACTCGATGTGTCAGAGAAGGCAGGCAGTAGACCTGAGCCAGATAAAAAGCAGAGGAGCTGCCCTGAGAGAGCGAGAAAGCTTAGTTATAAAACTACAACCTTTGATGGAGAACGCACTTTTTAATATATAACATATATAACAACAACATGGGGAAATGGGGAAGGGTAGCACAGTCGTCCTCCCTTTGAACAGAGCAGAAATACTTTTTGTTACATATTATATCATGCTAATTAAATTGAAATATATGTGTCTGTATTCTTGACATATCTCTCTTTTTAACCATCAATATGACCAAATATTTCAATGTATTGCAGATAAAGAATCTTGCATATTTATTTCTTGCAGCAAATAAGAAAGTAACTTAGGCAGTGACCAGCAGAAGTGGATCTATGAAGAGCCATTTGGGAGCCGAAAGAGCCGGCTCTTGTTGCATAGCTGAGCCAATTTCTAAGTTTGAATCTGATCCAGATCTTACCCTATCATTATCGTAGTGATTATTTCGCAGATAAACGTAGTAACCCCCGCCCCCTAAAAAAAAAAGACAAAAGAATGATGTACGGCTCTTGGAAACGAACAGAGCCATGAGATCCGGCTCCCTTCAAAGAGCCATAATTCCCATCACTAGTAAGAAAGCAGAGAGAGGAGAATGGTATGTACAAATGGCATTAAAGGGATAGTTCAGGTTGTTTAAAGTTTTTTTTAAGCGCAACCTCGCCATGCACTGTATAATGCCGCCGGAGATCAGCTGTTTGGGTCAGACGTTCAGCGGTTTATGGTTGAACAGCCCAGAAAAAAAACACAAGCATAGTGTAAACACATAGATGTCATCTTTTAAATCTTTAGAAAAGTGAAGTTTGATTTCAGTACGATCTCGGAACAGCACTTTTTTGAACCCAAACACCTAGGGGTGGCTGTGGCTCAGGAGGTGGAGCAGGTCGTCCAATAATCCCTGGGTTGGCGGTTCGATCTCCGGCTCCTCTTGAGCAAGACACTCCCGCAAGACACTCCCTTGCATGGCCTTGCAGCTCCGCTACCATCAGTGTGTGAGTGTGAATGGGTGAATGACAGGCAAAATTGTAAAGCGCTTTGTCCGGTAAGGTAGAAAAGCGCTATATAAAAGCAGGACGGTGTAGTCCCTCATTCGTCCAGGAGTGTTCTATCGTAGAAAAGGTTTCAGTCGTAGTCATCTGGATACTGTTTTCAGAAAACAGTGTCCAGGTGACTACGACTGAAACCTTTTCTACTATATAAAAGCAGTCCATTTACCATTTACCCCGTCCACAGCAGGACATTGCTTAGCTTCCGTGCCGGTACAACTCTCTGCTTCTCTAAACTGGGGGCGTGCCGACCACTATCTACCTCAGGTAATATACACTGACTATGGATAAGTTCCTTATACAGTCCCACTTCAAAAAAACTGAACTATCCCTTTAAGGGGGATACGCTGATGCCAATACTAGATGAACTCTTCACAGCAAGAGCTTTTGTCTGCTAATTTCCAATTCAGCAGAAATATGAATGCAAAATAAAGATGCCTCAGTCTCAGTGTGACCAAAGTCCCACCAAAGTAATCACATGGTTCACCAAGCTTCGACACAAAGACACACAGACTGTGTGCAGGGTTCATGTGATCAGACCCAGTAACTTCACAGGCTCAGCAGTCATTCTGACGACGCAGCCATTTAATAAGTGGTTTCACATCTCTAGCTTTAAGATTATGACAAATTCATTAATATTAACAAAACCCATAATATTTGAATCTCTAAACAAATCAAATTGAACTTATTTTTAATGGGATACAAGTGGGATATTTGACTGCCAGCCTGTTGTTCCTCTGTCTATTTGAATACTTTTTGATTGAGTTATTAAGACCACAAGTTTAAGATGTTAATTTACAGTGCAACTATCATTTGTAAATTACTGTAAAAACAATCTTGAACAACTTGAAATGCTAAAACAGTTGCAAACTTTTGGGACCCTGACAACTTGAGCTCCGAGTTTTCCAAACTCAGCTAATATATTTGATATGCTGTTTGAAATTATAAAGTTTTTTTCAACAGTTTTTACCAGATCATCCTCCCCTGTCTGGGTTAATTTCACAATAATGACTGCTAATTACTGCAATAAGGACTCGCTATACATCATCCCTTACTTTGTATTGTGGAGAAGAAAAATTACAATAGTTAAATTACTTGACCGAGGTACTGCATTTTCTTCTTGAAATTTTATAGCTTTAACTTGTGAAATGTTGATTATAGTTAAAGTTGTACACTAGATACTGTAAGACTAAGAATAAGCTGTGTGTGATAAAGTTATCAAAAAAACTAAAGAAATACCACCAAGACTGGTAATGCCTTGTGCAGCATTTACAGTGAGAATCTGGATCAAACAAAAATACAGAGAATGACCTATAGTGGCAGTCCCTGGTGTGAGACTCTGCTCCAGTATTCATACAAAACATCAAGGCAGCAAGCTCAATTTTGAATTGTTCCTCTTCTCAGCGTGACATGTAAACAGTAAAGCAAAAAGGTTTGAATAACAAAACTTTGTCTGGATTTGAATGAGAGCAACAACAAGTCTGCTTTCATAAATGATGGATGTTTGTTCATCTCTTTCACTGTTTGTGCAGAGGTCTGTTATTTGCACTTGGTTAGTCTGTAGCACTGTACTGAGTCTAAAGATGGCATTGTAATTAATACTCTAAAAGTAAATTTAAGCACTGATTACTTATAAGATTTAAATAGTCTAAATATGAAATAATTTACAGTCAATGTGTAAACAGACTTGATCAGCTTGTTGTAAATTAGATGGGACCAATCTTTTCAAACTTTATTATTACTGAGAGGTACTGCAGAGGCAGCCATCAATCTGCCATCATGACTGTGGTGCAGAGATGACAAGGTAGAGGAAATGAGATGGGATACTGAGTGGGAAGAGGAGGCACAGAGAGGAGAGAGGGCAAGCACACTTTGCTATGAAGAGATTTGAAGAAAATAATATTGGAGAAAATAGTGGAAAAGGATCAAATAAGCAAAGAAAAAAATTCTGAAAGGGATGAGGATCAATACTAAAAAATACTGAGATGTATGTTATACACAGAGAGGAGAGAGAAAAAAGCAAAGCTTGGAGAATTGATATATGGTGAAAAAATATGCACTTTGTCTCACCTCTCCAAATCACAACAGATAGCAACACATCAGATCTTTTGTTTGAGGAAGGGTCACAGTAATGTGCCATCACTGTCAAAACTCATACAATCACAACACTAAAGTACCATGAATATTTCAGGGCCAGTCAGCTCTTTCCATGTTTCCTCTCCACCTCCGCTGTGGCAGCTGACCCGTTGTCCATGCTCTGGGGTGAAATAAGCACTCCAAAATAAACAGGGGAGACCCAGAGAAATAGAGACGCAGCCGCTGGTATTCAAAAAGCGATGGAAAGTCATAAAACACAGTGTGAGGAAATTGTGCATTCTCTGTGGAAGCAAAGTTGAGACTACTTGTTGGCCATGGCAAGACACAGCTCTATTATTTGTTGCTCTTCATTTTGTATGTTGCATGCAGTGACCTGGCATTTCCCATGTTCTCTGACTGTGGCTACAAATCTCTTAGATTATGTGTTTTTAAGGTCTGCTAGAGGTTCCCCACAAATCACTTTTTCAATATCCTTTAAGCCGAAGGCACAACAGTCATAAAACGTCTGTAGCCTGTTAAGTTTTCCTCGCAGGGCAATTTTACTCAAAAGATTAAAGACTGTTACTCTCACAAAAAGTTTAATGCATAAAGTTAATGACTTTTATGAGCTTTCATTTTAAGCTTCCACTTACAAAACTAACGTACTTTCTTGCTATGTTCAATTCTCATACACTCTGATGCACATAATTGGTAAAGTTTGCATATTTTTCTTATGAGTATGGACAAATAACCCTAAGACCTCAAATTCAAGGTAGTGTCCAATATCAATAGATATTTATAAAATGGAAAAAAAAACCCATGACATTCACCCAAACCATTGACTAGAAAACTATTGCACATTGTTAGTTTTGGTCCCAGAGCAATAGTTTGACATTTTGGGAAATATACTTATTCGCTTTCTTGCCTAGAGTTAGACGAGAAGGTTGATACCACTCACATATCTGTACAGTAAATATGTAGCTGGAGCCAGAAGCACTTAGCTTAGCTTAGCACAAAGACCAGTAACTTCCTGGAGTCTCCGTTGGTTGGATGGGAAATGCTCCAGGCCAAGAAATAGCCCCCCATAAAATGGCAATGGGTCGTTTTTACACATCCACAAGCAAACAAGGTATAACATGTTGGATGGTGGATTTTGTTACCATTTGACAGAGCCAGGCAAGCTCTTTGCCCCATTTCAAGTCTTTATGCTAAGCTAAGCTAACCGCTGTTGGCTCCAACTACATATGTACTGTACATACATGAGAGTGTTGCCAATCTTCTCATCTAACTTTCAGCAAGAAAGCAAAAAAGCATAGTGTCCAAGATGTTGAACAATTGCATCAAACTAGCCTCAATGCAGTTTCAGATCACGATATTCTGATCAATACATGTTACAAGAAAGAATGTTAATAATGAATACCATGCT
Organism: Siniperca chuatsi; assembly: GCF_020085105.1. Taxonomy (NCBI): domain Eukaryota; kingdom Metazoa; phylum Chordata; class Actinopteri; order Centrarchiformes; family Sinipercidae; genus Siniperca; species Siniperca chuatsi. The sequence goes on from NC_058047.1 coordinate 19,628,636, forward strand.
TACCAGCATGTGACTCAAGGTCAACCTCCTGTCTCTTTATTATTTCAACATGATGGAGTAGTTCTCTCACACAGCTGGTGCATTACCTTAGGCTTGGTTATGGCTTATTAATATGTTATTGGGCAGTATATAGTAAGGGCAAAGGTTCATATCAAGTTTCAATCTGCAGATGATTTGTAGCTGCGTTGTATGTTACTGATACCTCATGTTGCAAGCCTCTGGAAATTTGTTGCAGGATGTTGGAAATAAGATTCCCATCAATGGTGTAGTGCAGATGAAACCAAGCAGATCTGGTCAGCTATTAATGGATGGAGGCTAATTTCGAGGCTGCTGACAATGAAGAGCAGAAGGTGAAACAGGAGGGGGAAACGAATGCTGACCCAAAGAAATGTTTGCGATGTGATCTGTTCGCAGTACACCTGAGACTTATGATTTAATAGTAAACATGAAACAGAGCAAATGGATTTCATTACAGTGTAATTGTACTGCTCCTTTCATTGTTTAGTAAAGACCACGACCCTTGCAAAAGTGCTCTTTGATGTTGATGGATACTTTATTGAAACAATTTATCTTCAACGCAAAATGCTTCAAAGAACATTTTAAAGTTGTAATGGTGATCACTTTAGAATTTTCTGCTCAGTTTGTTGTTGTTTTTGATTATTTACTGGTCTGGGTTTTTTTTAATTAGGGGAATGTTAACAATTTTAGTGGCTACTGTATAGAATGTATGCAAATCCGTGTGCTTCTGTACTGCATTGCATTGCATATGTTGTCCAATCTAAGGTATTGCATTTACTCTTTTTTGCATTACTTATCGGCGCTATTTGCTGCTTTGTATAAGGCAGTTTGTGTCTTTCTTTTCTATTATGACCAAATGATCTGAAAGTAGGCACTTCTATTTACTGTGAAGAAGGCACAAAATAGCTTAAAGATGAATCTACGTATATAAATAAGATTTGTGGGTTCTGCTCTCACATCCATGAAAATACGGTCAAATTGCCAATTTATTGCTCTTATCTTGAAAGTCTACGGGCAGGAAAAAGAGAAAGGGGGTGAGGGGAGTGGAATGATCATTTTACCCCAAGGGATGAGTGATTTTCCTGTTATCTACTAATCTTCAATTACTCATTATCCAGAACAATTTTGGCCTCAATCAACTGATCCAGTGAAGCAGAGTTAAGAGTTAAGCAGGAACAGATGAGAGCCTGCGGGGCACATGTTGCTAACTCTTTTGCAGGAGAGTGTGGTGGCACTGGTGTGCATTTGTGTGTGTGTGTGTTTTAATTAAAGGCACAAAATGCAGTGGTTGAAATTGCTTGGTCATTCCTAAACATATCAAACAATAAGAGGGAAAGGAGCCACACAACTGTGGTCAAGATAACACACCCATGTTTCCCACCTCGTGCTATTTTCTCTCACTCTGAAACTGTTTACTCTCACGGCCTCAGTCTGGTGTTAGAACATAAACTGCAGCCTGGATTTGAAACCTGGCCAAAACAAAGCTACAACAGGTCCTATTCAATGAATTTCTGATGGCAACATTAGAGGTAATCTGTTTCCTTTCTCTGGAGCCTAGTGCAGGCGTTTGGGGAAATACAAAGGGACACATAATGAAAACTGTAATGGCTTAAATAATGAAAATGCTCCCTAAATGAAAAGGGAGAGTTAATGGAGTTCTAGTGATACACAGCATCCAGCAGGGGAAGTCACTGTACTGGCTTTACAATGATAAAGTACACAATATTATATGTGAATGCCACATGAAGATGAAAGGTTATTTGAAAATCGCATTAAATGAATGCAACTATTGTTACAGTCTCTCCTCCTTTACCATTCATGCCTCATCTTTCCTGGAGATTTTAAATATTTTATTCTTTAATAGTTAATTTAAAAAAAGTCTCTGCTCTGGAGTTGTAGTGCATCTGCAGCAAAAAGATCTTAAGGATGTGTGGGTGAGGCCTTAAAAAGTCTAAGTTGCTTGAATGGGTAAAGACTGCCCTCTCAGGGTTTACTACGTTAATTGCAGTTAACATGGTTGCCTGACTTTCAGCACAGCTCAGTCATCTGGCTGTATACACACTATAGAGTAGGGAAAGGCATTCAGCATTACCAGTGATTCATCAGTAATAAGTATTTAATTGTTGTTTTCTATGCACACTTAATAGAAAAATAAATGGTTTATAACACACTAGTGTTTCTTAATGTATTTTTCAACAGCTATAATGTCTCATATGAAACATCCAAAACTGGTGTGTAAACAGTTACCGAATGATCAATAACACAGTATAATATATAGCTGTAAACATAACGTTATATGTGCATACATGACTAAATCCTTACAGTGTGTTATAAAACATTTATTAACCATTTATACATATATTTGAATCATTCACAGGCTTGAAACTGTTTATAAATGAGTAAGAGTTTGACAAAAACATTCTTAACTCAGGGTCCACTTACTAGATTTCTTCTGGAGCTTTCTTGTAGGATCTCGCCACATCTTGTGGCCTTCATCATCATGGAGAGTGAAGAAGAATTTATGAATAAATCAATATTTCACTAATATAAAATAATACATAACAATAACATATATAAATGAATACTTCATGTTTGATAGTCACACAAAACATGAAGACATATTTCATATGATTCTAACTGTGATATATTGTCATTTATCATGAACTGTTTATGCACCAGTTATGGATGCTTCACATGACAAGTTATAGTTGTTGACAAATACATTAATAAACACTTACAAATGACCCTATCTGCCAGTGGTGAAAGAAGTATTTAGATCATTTAGTGATCATTTAGTGAGAAGCAAAAGTAGCAACACCAATTTACTTCAGTGAAATAACAGGGCTGTTATCAGCAAAGTGTACTTAAAACTTCAAAAGAGTACTCATTACGCAGAATTGCTCCTGTCAGTGTTATTATATTATTGGATCTTTACTGTTGATGCATTAACATGGAAGCAGTACTTCAGTGTTTAAATTGGTTGAGAAGGAGTAGGCCTAGTGCTTCAAAACTGTACTTGAGTAACTTCCCACTACTGCCGAGAACACAATGCAAAGTCAGATTATACAAAATGAGGGAATATCTTGTAAAATAAGGAGCAATCAGAAAGGCAAGTTCATACAAACGTCAGCTGAGTGAGTACAGTAAAACAAACATAAAATGAAAATGTCATGTTTGTAATTGTGTATGAATTTAGATTTTTATGTGAATATATTCACAATTATTTGTACCAGATGTGACATCCGTAGCCGCCACCGTCTGTCGCTTCCGGGCTGTGATTTAATTGGTTAAAAGTGTATGACCGTCCCACTCTCCGCCTTTCTGCCCAACAGTCCGGTAGAAAGAGGGCCTTGTTGTGGCCTGGAGCGGTTCATTGACCAACATTATACTGCAGGTCACAGCAGGACAGCGGAACAACAGGCTGCCAGTGAGGTCAGTGGCTGATGTGACAGCTCTGTTTTGTTTTTAAGTCCGTCCTCAACTTCTCAGAGACTGTTGCTAAGCTAGCTAACGTTACTTGTACGTTAACTAGCTAACTTAACCTAAAGTTAAGTGTTATTTCTCTTTGAGGACTGAGAAAACAACTGTACTTACTTTGCTTGTTAACGTCGAGGAGTGAGCAGAGGTTATGATAAATTATGAGAAACCGATTAAAAGAGTGTTGTTGTTTGCTGAAGTAAGGTTGACACTTAGTCATAGTTCCATATCTGGAGTAAAGTTCATCAACTATTAACTGGAAGAAATGACAGCTGCTGTGTAGTATCAGAGGACACAGTGTTGTGTTAAAAAGCAGCTAAAAGGGGTTTCTGTGTGCTGAGCACTGATGGAAATCCTCCTCCACGGTTTACATTTGTCATTTGAGAAGACTGCTGTGGTTAAATCCTGTTTTTGCTCCATAATAGACTGATTCTTCAGAAACCAATGAATGCCAACGCAGAGCATCTTGTATAAGGTGTCTTTGCTATAATATTGTGCTAAGACAGTAACCCCTTTAAAATGAAGCAACGTCTGACATGAGCAGTTCAACCAATGCTTGTTTTTTACTCTCAAGTTGTTTCATTACAGGGATTATCCAGTATTTCACAAGAACAAATTTGAGACATAATTTTGTGTAACAGATTTTTTCCTTCTTATCCCTTTAATCATATTGTGACCCCTCACATTTACGTTGGCACCCTTGGAGGGTCCTGACCCCCAGGTTGGACTCTGGCTAAATGTTTTTTAGCCCCTGCAAATTAATCTCACTGATCTGGGTCCACACTATTTTAGATGTCAGCTGAAATATATAAATCAGCATTTCTTTAGTTCTTCTCTCAATCTCTGCGAGCAGGGACAACTGTGGAGTCTTTGATCGAGGACAGCTGTAGGCCTCTTTAACCCACTGACTAGCAGTGATCTCTCTTTTGTCCCCTATGGCAAGTGTCTCAATAGTTTCCTGGAGATATACCAGCTTGTCCATTAATATCAAAGGTCACATAGTGTTTCAGCTCCAAAGGGAGCATAGTAGCTTTCCCTTCTCTGAAAGGGGATGATGAACATTGTGAGAATGTGACAAATAGCCTGATAATGCAATAGGAAGAGGCGAGCCTTTTTGTGAGCGGTTTGCTGGAATCAGTTGTCAGTGAGATGATTATTTCCGAAAGTCTAAAACAGCTTGGTTTGTGTTGCATAACAGCCTTCCTCATAATATGTACTGTGTCTCTGAAAATTATCTCGGGTTCATCTCACACTTGATAGCTGGCAATATAGTGTCAGACTTTGCTTTGTAATAAAGCCAGTAAAGATCTCATCAACTGCCTCTCAAAAAAACATGTTGCCCAACCAAGCTGTTGCAACAAAATGCAATTTGCAATCACACAGATCCCGGAGAGACTGTCTGGAACACCACAGGTCATGAAAACATCAGAGAGAGTATTTTATTCACCCTGACATCTAAAAAAAATGTGTGAAATGAATAAACAGTAGTTCTATATAAAGGTTAACCATGGTTGGAACTGCTTGGCTTCAGTGTAGTTTGCTGGATATGAGACTCATCTCTCCGTCAACAGGTCCTTCTGTCGGGTGGATGCGTAGCCTAATCTACCTGAGCATTTACTGCATGTTGGCAACAGGTTACAGCTGGTTATCTGCACTCCTCAGGCTACTGCTGTATGATCAGAGGTCATGTCCTTCTTTGACTCGTCTGCCCTATACATCAGTTCAACCATGGCAAACGCTTGTTAACAGTGTTCCAGTAAATACAGGTGGAGTCCACTAATGTCTCCCTGTGCCATCTGGTAGATCACACACAGATGCTGTCCACATGTTGGGAGCACCAGAAAGAAAAGGGAAAGATGCTTTGCTGCAGGGGGTTCTCTCTATATAGCTATCATGCCTCTGTGCTTCCCTCACTTGAATCGATTCATCTGCCAATTATTTTCCTGATTAATCCTATGGTCTGTAACATGTCAGGAAAAAAATTACGTCTTCAAGTTGCTTGTCTTGTCTGACCAACAATCCAAAACCCAATGATATTCAGTTTACTATCACATAAGACAAAGAAAAGCAGCAAATCCTCTCAACTGAGAAGCTGGAACCAGAGAAAGATTGGTCTTTTTTCTTGAAAAATACCAACAATTAATTAATTATTAAAATAGTTGCAGGTCATTTTTTTCCAATTATTCAGTCGACTAAACAATTAATCGACTAACTGTTTTAGCTCTAAGTGAGATATTATAAATGTGTCTACCATCAGAAATTTGTGGTTTATACTGTGGTAGCTATTCCTTTGTATGTGTGGTTGTATTAGACCATTGTAAGCAATGCTGCAAATCAATGAGCAGGACGGCATTATGGTAATATTGGAATTTAGTATGATTTTTTTTCATCAAAGTGATGAATTTTCCTTATGTGTGAGGACGTTCCCATCTGGTTAATTTAGTCACGAATAGATTCTCAATCAGTGACAGCATACTTAGATAGGCATTCTTGTGATATACATTACATTAGAGCTAAAACTAATGTAATGTAGTGGATTGACAGCAAATCATTTTGATGTGAAGCATTTATGTTGCTTTCAAAACAAATGTGCCAAATTTTCATTGGTTCCTACTTCTCAAATGTGAATATTTGATGGTCCTCTATGATGGTAAGTTAAATATTTTGGGGGGGTTGGATGGTTGAAGTGACCAAACAATTTGAAGTGTTCCCTTGGAGTCTGGGAAACTGGCAATTTTTCACTATTTACTGACATTTTATAGTTTAAATTGAATAATTGAGAAAATAATTGGCAGATTAATCAATGATAAAAAATAATTGTTAGTTGCAGTCTTATATTAGATACAGTATACCATGAAAGAGGATTTTATCCATATCACCCATTCCTAGAAGTGACATTCACTTACGTCACCCATCTTGTGCGAAGTTAAGCCTGTGCTGATTTGAAAATGACATACAATTTCTCCTCCTTACTTCAAGAAGAATAGAAACTGGATATATAATTGGACAATTGATTGAATTAATTATTTATTTCACCCTTTTGTGTGACCCAATTAAGTATTAAATTTTTATCTACGGCAATACTTCATTGTATTATGCAGTAGGGTAGTTTTCACTTACAGTATTTCACTTGAGTAATTCTTTTGGCCTAGTTTTCATTTAAAGCTATATTTTACATTAGTGGAAGTGCAGTATTGCTCAATATTTCGGATAAGAATTTTCACTTGATATAAATAATGTCAAGGTCAATTTTGCCTATGTGCCTTCATGTGAGCTTGTGAACAATCAATCTCCAGCATTAGTGCCCTGCAGGTTCCTGCAGTTCTTACCATTATTCATGACTTTTCTCTTGACTCTAATCTATAATTTCAAATTAGACTGACGTCTGGATCGTTCATTTATTTATCATGTCTGTATTCCTTTTATGTTGTGGCAATCATCGCCTTGAAGCAAGCATCACCTTGAGAAACCAGTGTTGTTACAATGTACTAACAGTACACATACAGAGAAGTTGAAGTATTAAGCTAAATCAAAGGAATAAGCTCAGGGTTGTTTGTGTTTCACTTTCTTGTAGAAAACTTATGACATCTTGATCAAACAGTTATAAGTTTCTTTTAATAAACCTAGAGGAAGAAATCTTGTGACCCTTCCTATGATGTTCCCTTTGAGAATTTTTTACTTTCAACTTTGACATAGAGTAGAGACTTGAGTTGTTTGCTTGGCTGCACCATTTCATTTTTTTAAAATGCGGTTTCATCCTCATTTCATCATAGTGTTGACAAATGAATTAAACACGGTTGAGTTGCTGCCTATATTCTTAAATTCTCTGACAGGACAGCAATTACATTTCTAAATTCACAAGACACTGCTTCCCTGTAAGATAGAGTATATCAGCCACTTAAACAAAGAATATCAGAGAGGAAGATGTATCTCATCATGCATACCAAGCAATGTGCGGTGAATCTCTGTTTCTGACACTCTATATTACATGTCAGAGATTGAATCCAGCAGCCACAATGGCAGACAGCGGGAAGACTAATGAGACTGGAGCTGCAGCAGCAGAACCAGCTAATGGAGACCAGCAGGTGAGAAGCACTGTGACTCAAAATGACACCTATTACAAAACCAAGGAATATTGTGAACTCATTTGATGATTAGAATTTCCCCATTTTGATAAGCTACTGTGGGGAATCAATCATTATTCCTAACAGAATACTTCAACTCTGTACTGAAAAGAGCTTTTCTCTACACAGACAGGATTGTATTTCACAATTTTTATGTATTTTCAGTGACAGTAATGGTTGTTTATTTTGGGTTGTTTTTTTACCTAGAATGTTGTTTCCCGAGTGAGCAATTTGCCTCTGGTCAGTTCAGCTTGCGGAGTGGTTTCCAGCGCCTATAGTAGCACCAAAGACAGTGTGCCCTTGCTGAAGGGAGTGATGGATGCAGCAGAGAGTGGGGTCCGAACCCTGGGAGCAGCTGCCACCACGGGGTCCAAGCCTCTTTTGGACATTATAGAACCACAGCGTAAGTTCTCCTCTCTGTGCAAAATTTTATGTAATATATTTGCAATGACAGCACACAAATTTACATTCAAATGTACTATAAAAGAATATTGCAAGCTTGTTGCACATTAAATGTGTGAAATTGATGTCAAGTCCACTTGTTACCTCTGGGCTAGAATACGACAAGAATAAAAATAGGTTTCTTCTTCTAAGAACAGAATTTCCAGATCGTTTACTGGACGTGTCATTTTAATCTTTAAAACCCTTTCAATTCTTACTGCACTGTAAACATGAAACAATTCCTGTTTTGGTTACTTGGTATTACTAGTTCCCACTCATAGTTAGCAGAGGTGACAACATCGTATCCTCTTAAATTATTAGTGAATTTCTGTTGTGTACATGTTTCAGTTGCTACAGTTAATGAGTATGCCTTGAAAGGACTGAATAAGATGGAAGAGAAGCTGCCTATTCTTCACCAACCAGCAGATAAGGTCAGACAGAAAGCCATGCTACTGTAATGCAGGCAAAAATACATTTCAGACCCTCTTTTACTTAGTTTTTCTTTTTCAACTTTTTACTGTGCATTTGGATTGATTAACTATGATGTTAACCTTTATCACACTAGGTCTTTTAACAGAGTAACAGCCCTTATTATAAAATGTGTGATAACTTACACATTCATGTATCAAAACACTTCAAACATAGCTCCTGGTCATTAACTAACCTTCTCAATAAGTCCACAAGTTGTGTTACACTCCAGGTAACCATAGCAATGACATTTACACTTCACAGTATGTGAACAGTTACTGTTACCCATTGGTAAAAATAACCACGCCATGGGTTAAACTGACTACAAACTAACATTGAAAACAAATATGATTTGACCACAGTCTCTTTTTCCTTTGACCCAGTATATGACCGTGCTATGAGTGGAATAAAACACTCAAGGGTGTCCTAAAAAAGAAAACAATGGAATTGATGGAGAAAACATCACTCCCCACCTCGTCCTTTTTTTTTTTTCTCATACTAGTGCACCCTTACTCTGTTAACTGCTCCTTATAGGCCAAATTCTCCCAAATCTGTCGATAAGATAAGAGCTGTGTAGAAAATGCATAATAGCACCACCATCACTCTCCGATCATGGCACATAATCTGCTCTTTCTTCCTCAGGTGGTGTCGGACACAGTAGGTATGGTGTACCAGTCGGTGGCAGGGGCCAAAGATGCTGTGGTGGGAGCTGTGATGGGCGGTGTCGAGCTGACCCGGGCAGCAGTCAGCGGAGGTATCATCACCGCCATGGGCACCAGGATGGGCCAGATGGTCAGCAGTGGGATGGGCCTGGCCCTGAGCCGATCAGAGGACTGGGTTGACCAGAACCTACCACTCACTGAGATGGAGCTGGGTCAGTAGCTATCCTAAATGTGGAAAGCATAATCAGTCCATAAAAACCAGGGGAGGTGATAAACCCATATGTCTACTGCTGAGGTGTAGACAGGTGTGTTTTGACAGCCAGATCAAATACAGCTGAAACATGGCTGCAATTGGAATTAATTAATTATGGACAACAAGTTTCAAGTTTTTATCCCATGGTGATGGTAAATAAGTAGAGCAGCTTTTCTCCCACTTATCCTGTAAAGCTGATAAGATAACAAAGAAATCTAGGGCTTCAAGCACAGTCAGTAATGTCTTTTACCAAATAAAGTTGAGATATATTCATGTGTTTTATTGCAGATATGATGAAAAGTTCCACAAACATTCCATGTTTTTTCTCTCATTATAATGAATGAAAACGTAGAGCTGTTTAACTCCATTGCTTCATAATGACGTCAAAAAACCTTCAATAGTGACAAAGCACTTTTAAATCAGATTTAGCTGTTGTCTATTGTTAGTCCTTGAATTTACAGATCTGTTCATTTAAAGTGGGAATGATTACAACCCTATGTCTTAAATTTTGGTGGTGGGGCTTTTGGATCACAGATTGTACCTTTTTAATATATGTCATAAAAACAATAGCAATTGTTTTCTATTCATTCCTTAAATTGCCATTTGAGATCTGCTACACCATCTTAATCTGATTTTTTGGCCCTTTTTTTGTTCTTTTTACATTACCTTTTTACAATCAGAAGATGAATAAAAAAACAGTTCCACATTGGTATATGAAAAGTACATGGCAGCTGTATCCTATCTACTTTCAGTTAAGCATAAATAATGCTACAGTTTTGTTTTAAAGAGGAACATGTTAAAGTTTAAGCACAATAATTAGCTTTATACCCCTTACATTACTCCAAGCTTACTTTCATACATTATAAATTGTAGCTGGCATTACTACCATTTATTGAAACTTAATTTATTCTATACTTAATATGTGTGAATGATAACATTTGCCTTTGCCTACTATGAGAGTCAGTAGCCGACACTGTGTCCTTGCTTCACTGATCTATAGATCACACAGCAAATTTGATGAAACTGTCCAAATAAATTATCATTATAAAGGCAAGACAGGGTGATGTGGCAAGATGGGGGTGGTAATGATAAAAATTACCACAGTGACTGGATCTGAACACATGAATGGTTGATGCTATTCATAGAGAGGGAGGCAGGATATTCCAATGAACCTCCCTTCTGTGAACTTGGCCCATAAAGCACCTACAATTTCCAGCACTCACAGCTTTGACACCTGCTACTGTGATGTCATGTTATCATGACAACCTGCCATACTCCAATATAGCAGTAATACTCAAGAGGCCATCCTCTTGATTATGGATATGAAAAAGATGCAACTGTATTCAGTGGCAGCAACAAAGTACCCATAATGGCAGTTCTTGGGGGATTTTTGATTTGTTCAGTGGTTACTGCAGCTAAGGCCCAACCACCAAAGTGGTTTTTAACAGAGGCACAGGGAGATAGTGTTACTTTGCATACCCCTTAGCTTCCACAGACTGATGACAGAAGGGAGTGAAGTGGCTCTTAAGTTTTTTTGTCTCTCTGGAGCAGATGTGCTTTAACCCTGTCAGAGTCAAGTAGCCTGACTTGGAACAGATGCACCAGTTGGCACAGTGGGAGGGAGCCAGTTGTGCCTCCATCCATCACCTAAAACATACCCACTGGCCCATGCCTCAAAGAATGTACATATACTGAATTTCTTCTGTGTATTTCTTCACACAACAGTTAAAACTGAAAAACAAAAGGAGAGATCAAAAATGGCTGATATATTGTTTTTTTTGGATTATCGTTTTCCAAGAGTTGGCAAAACTTGTGTATAACATAATAGTGTTAATCTCATATATATATATATATATATATATATATATATATATATATATATATATATATATATATGAGATTAACACTATTATCTCTCAGCTGCTGTTGCTGAACCTGCCACCTGTGAGGTCACTACCCCGTCTGCCAGCCCCAGCTACTTTGTCCGCTTGGGGAAACTCTCTGCCAGAGTACAGGAGCGAGCCCTACAGCAGTCCCTGGTCCGTGCTCAACATGCCAGGGATACCACCTATACTGCAGTGGCTCAGATTACCAGTACTCTGGACCTGCTAGAGAGTGCCCGCACCAGTCTGGGTACCGCCAGTAACCAGATAGGAGGAGCCACAGAGCAGCTGCTGCAGCGCTGGACAGAGTGGAAGCAGAAGCAGGCTGGAGCTGGACAGACTGAGTCAGAGCCAGATGGGACCAGTGATGAGGCTGAGGTCAGGGCTGAAGCATTTGGGAATTAACTTAATGGGTTCTAACCAGATTATTTTTGCATTTCACAGCATTTACAATGTACATACTGTACATATGCAGCATGTATACTCCAAAGTGACTTGGAATATAAAAAAATCAGAGCCTGATAGGGATAAGAACTAACAAGAGTCCTGAAATTCAGCAATAAATCAGACTTGCATTTAGAGGCTGACATTGTATTGTAATGCCCCCACAGATTCATGCAGGAGAGGAGTTATATTACATTGTGTCATCAGGACTGGGATGGGATGGGGACACTACGGAAGATAATTGGGAGGAATTGATATGTTACAGCTATATTATCATCTGTCATTTAATATGCTAATGTTTATCATTTAACTATTTTTATTTCTACTTTCTGTTCACAGCAGCTGGAATGGCGGGCCCTCTCCATGGTGCGTGGTCTGAGTGACCAGCTGAGGTCAGCGTGCACCAATGTGGTGTCAAGCGCTCAGGGTCTGCCAGGTGCAGTCCAAGACCAGCTGACCAGCGCAAGGCGATCAGCTGAAGAACTGCACTCCTCTCTGGGGAACACTAGCATCATCACACCCCTACTTCTGGAGCGGAGCCGTCACCACCTGACCCAAGTACTAATTGCACCATGCTGTCTTTACTGCAGTGTATTGTTTTGCTGCATCAGCTTAGCTAAATATACATTAGTTTAGTGCTTGAAGTTTAATTTTCTTTTTCAATACCATCACTTAACAGTTAGTCCTTCCATTACCTTTTTATTGGTGCTTAAATAATACCCGCAGAGTCTTATTGAACAGGATATAAACAGGAATCTCCTGGATACATTACATAAACAAACATCCATTCTCAGGAGTGTCTGCTCAATTATATGCATTTATGAAACTAGGACAGTCAAGCTTATTTTGTATTTAGTAATATACACCTATAACCTCAATATTTTCTACCCACAATAAAGCATAGCATATTTTTTAGGTAAAGTATTTGTTTTTTTATTATTTGGTTATGGTTTAGTAAATCTAATATTAGTATGTGCTTGTTCCCAGGTTCAGCAGTCTCTGGACGGTGTCATGGAGTATCTACTTAACAACACACCACTCAACTGGCTGGTGGGACCTTTTGCCCCTCAGATCACTGAGAAGTCAGAGGGAGATGTGGCGATGGAGCAGAGCGGACCACACAGCTAGACTTGAAGACTTTATTGTGTTTCTCCATGAGTCAATCAATGTGGTGACAAAAGATTAGTGTTTACTGTAGATGGACCATTTTAAAAATATATATCTGCTTGCTTTAACGAAAGAGGCCTTAAATTCAATCATGTTTTCTTCATGATGTACTAAATTTGTACTTATTAATTGATGACACTACATTTGTGATGTAGAAGTTAATGGAATTTAATTATGACTCAAGGCTCTGACCTGTGGCCTTTAGAGAATTTACACATTTGTGCACTTTATCATTTATCCTGGAAAAGATAAAATAATTTTTACATCTGTTCAAGATTACTCTATGTACAGTATGTGCCCATACTGGTGTTTGTAAGACTTTTTTGTTAGTGCCTAAAAAGAACTTGAGGCATTCTCAGAACTAAGCCAAATGTATGTCGCCTGTAAACACCAAGACCATTTTAGGGCTCTAAATTCCCTAGAATAGGAGGGACATGAGCATGCATATTTAATGAGATGTAGAGTTCATAGTAGATTTGCAATTTTAATGTCAATATTTTGTGTCTGAACCTTGATGGGTTTATGGAAGCAGCTACTGAACTGTCAATGAGCTGACATGTCAATAAAACTTTGACACAGCACCTAAAGGTGTTATTTCTGAGTTTTTTGTTGTCATGGTGTTTTTGGTGGGGTGGTGGAGTTTGCTATATTGGTCCGTCTTACTGAAGGCTGAATCGATGCTGAGGATGACGTCATGGTCGTTGTTTCGAATGTCGGGAGCTAGCGCTGGGTAGGAGGCCGCGCGCTCTGCTGGGGACACAACTTGTACAAATCTGAAGCCCAAGGTCGTCGACAGCCCCCGGTACCTTGAATTTCAGGTACTGTCTTGATCTTAGACCGCTATGAAAGAGTCCCGCTGTGTTTAACAGATTTTAAACCGGCCAGGACTGTCGGGAAGCGCACTGTTTTTGGGCTGGTTGATTATGCTAGCAGTTCAGCTAACGTTAGCCTGCTAACACTAGCGTTTATTCGATTTAAAACACACGATTTGTTTACGGTTTGTCGCTAAGGACGCTGTACTTTTTTATTTTCTTGATTTTCATCATGATTGAAGGCTAACGTTACTAAGCGGGTTTTGTCCTTCTTTATGCATTGGTATTCAGTGTCAGACAGACAAAACGTCTAGTGAGGCTGTTTGCTAATGTTAGTGTTTGCTTTGAGCTATGCAAGTATAGGACGCCAATTGTTTTCTGCTGCGGACAAACTCAAACTGGGGACAGTCAGCTGTAAGTTGTTAAGCTAGACTGTAAGCAACGTAGCGTTATCGTTTGCCAGGTCATCGGTTAATTTGAGGTTTTAACTTCTTGGGGTTGTTTTTGTTTAGACATCTCTTTAGCTTTTGTTCCTTTTTTGTTAACTTTGTCCTGACCAAAACATCTCGCTGTGCGGCGGAAGAAAGCGTAAACTAGCTGAGCTAGCCTGTGTTTTCGCAGACTGTAACTTGTCTTTTTACTGTGGAATTGTTCTCGTCTCTTCATACCTTCTCTTTTCATTGCCGTGCACAGCTTTCCACCTAGTTTTTGTGACACTTCAATAGCTTAAGTTACTTTCAAAACTCATGGCGCATTTCCCTAATGTTGCAGGAGGAACATTACATTATTAAGTGATCATTTTGGGGTTTTTTTGTTTTGTTTTTTTTGCTGTCGTATTTTGCCATTAATGTCAGAGATTGATTTTGACCTTTACATTAATTTAGAAACATAATTTAGACTAAATTCTCAGTTAGTTCTCAGAAAATGGCCAGTTCTGATTTAGTGGCTGAACTGGACATGTCACTCTGTTGGTGGTGTTATTATTAATTTTGGTTGATGAAAGTATAAACGTGTTCGACAAACCTTCATTACAGCTGCAATTAGTAGGCCATAACCCCTTAGCTCACAAAGTAACTCACATTTTCTCTAACTCTACTCTCATGCTCCAAATGCCAGTCTCCAAGCTCTTTTAGCTAAAAAATGAATAACCATGTAAACAAATAGGGACTGCAAATCATTTTGACTAATTTCTGCAACCCCATTTTCAGGAATATCCTCTCCCATCCCCCTTACCCCCTCTGTCAGAGCATGGCTCAGGAGACCAATCAGACGCAGGTGCCAATGCTTTGCACTATGGGATGTGGTTTCTATGGTAACCCCCGCACCAACGGCATGTGCTCGGTCTGCTACAAGGAACACCTGCAGAGACAACAGGGAGGGGGGCGATCCAGCCCTCCGGGAGAGAAAGGTAGGAAGATGGGAGAGACATGACCTATAAAAAGCAGGGGGGATGCTGGATATGGGTCTTTTAGGTGGGAAAGACAGGAACTTGGAACAGAGTGTCACTCAAAACTGTACAGGTATGGGGGACACTTGAATTTGCTAAAAGGGGTTGGAGAACAGAGGTAGCTGTAGCTGCCTACACTGTGGCATCAGAAAGCAAGAGAGTGACATCTCCATCTGTTGTTTCACATTAATTCAAAACACATCTCATCATGGTAGACAAACACAGGCAATGAATGGCTTATAATAAGATACTTAGAAACAAATGGAAAGTCATCCACTTTCAGGGCCAAAACAACAGGTTCTGTGTTGTTGGTGCTATCAGACTGTTCTGTCCCCACACAGCTGCTACATCACCGGCAGGTTCACCAGGGTCAGCTGGTGTTACTGTGGAGAGTACAACCTCAGAGCCCAGTACAGAGGTGGCAGGAACCCCACCTGAGGAACAAACGACCAGGTATGTTGACAGTTGGGGAATTTTCCCAGCCCCGTGTTGCTCCAAAGAGTGCTTAATTGACTAAATAATGAGTTAGATCAGTTCATCACTCCAGCGCATTGTGTTGTAATCTGTCTCTCTCATTAGTCCCTTGAATTAAATACAAGCACAACAGCTTGCTTCTGCAGAAATCAAAGATGGTAAACTACTACAGTATATGTATTTTCACATCTTACTTTTCAACATACAACCTGCTGGGATGATGTTACAATCCTTTGGCCACTCAAATATTTTTAACACCTGATGACTCAGAGTTTTCTGGTAAGAGCTCTTTGCCAGTCATTGCAAAATTTTCAGCCAGTTTTAAGGAGTTCATACGCAACAGTGTGCTGTACACATCTCCAACCGCATTTTCCGAACATAATTTACATATTTGCAAGCAGTAGAATAACTGTCAGCTAAGCACAGTGCAAGGTCATGACTGACTGTGGTACTGTATATTTTATAGCATTTATAGGTGGCATTAAGTTTGTAATGTCACCTATGAATTGAAAATGTATATGATGTATTTGTCATTTAGAGGTTTCTCTGGACTAATTTTGTCTAAATTTCTTGGTGCCTGAGTATCTCTGCTTTTAGTCTGCACACATTTAATATTAAACCAATGGAGATTATGTATGGTAGATTAAACAAAACTGCACGTTCTTTCTCTGTAAAATTTCACACATCATCCTTGTCCGTGAACAGGTCTTGCTACACCTTTCCTACATAAAGTGGCTTTTATTATTTATTTATTTATTGTGGATGGTTAATCATTGGGTTGTACTGACCAGTGATTTCTTTACGTAGTTTGTTTTACCACTTTTGTCTAATGGTTAACAAAGGCAGAATTAACTATCTCATAGCTCTCTTGTTTAAAGGGATATTTCACCACTGGAAAGATGGTCTTTTCATAAAACTGTCCTGTCTATGCAGTAGAAAGACGCAGATATTTTTGAAATTGGTGCGACATGACCAGAGAAAACAGAGAAAAAGGGCTGTGGTATTCCCTTTTGCTCAAAAGGTAGAAAACCTACATCAACCAGAATGCACTGGGCCTGTTGCCTTCCAAGACCACTCCCACTCCCAAACTTCCCCAACTCCTACAAACAGCCGGTCAGAGCTATTGACGTTAGGCTTAAGTCGGCTAAACTCTGATAGCATACCGGGTAACAAACTGGGGCAGTGTATGTGCCAAGCTAGTCTTGAACAGGCCTCATAAAAAACGTGTATTGTACGTTTTCACACTGTAACGTTGCCGTGATAGTCAAAAAAACAGTCGCTATTGCACTTACTCTATGATCAGACGTCTGCTTCGCCCCACTGGCTTTCGTTGTTTATTTCCAGTTTCTTTTTGGGATCCTGAAATATGTCTCAAGCACTCCCCTGTCCACATGGGGCCCAAAGTTTTTGGTGTAACGCACAGTGACTCCACATTTGTTTCCATTGGTGCACATTTACTACAACAGCACCACCAGTTGTCCCTGGCACGGGGCAGCTCTGCGCCACTTTCCTCACCAGCTGGCGGTGCTTGACTCTCGGCTGTGGCGGTCTCTTCCATACGCCGTAATTCCTCCGCATTGTATTCTGGCTCATATAAGTAGCCCTGAATGTCTGATTCCAGCATTACACTATTAAAATCATTTTCTTCCATATCTACAGGAGCATTGCCTTCTGTCAGTATTTGTTCTATCCAGTTGATTTTGGATAGGACGTTTTGATTTTGGAGCAATGAGGAGCTGTCCCTCTCTCGATCTGACTGTCTGGGGGGCAAGCATACAAAAAATGCAGAAGTACAATCTGTATTCCGAACAACAGCCCTAGAGCTGGCAAAAGTCTGCTGAATGACGCGTTTTGCGTTATCCAGCGGACTTGAACGGTGAGCTCTGGGTGCAGGCAACATGGAGGGAAGTTAACCATTGTTCATTTGCATATACTGTCCACATTGTAATGATACAAAGCTGGTTGAAAATCTGCAAAGTTTCCCTTTAAAGTTGACACTGAAAGAAAGAGCTGAAGAGTAATGTGCTGTAGTTTTAAAAGCTTGCTTGAGGGCCTGTTCTTGAAACTGCTGCATAATGTTGAATAATTGTTGCAGACCTAGTTCATTTTTTGTAATTAAGCATTTTGTAAGGGTTTTTTATGGTTTGCAAATAAATAATTCTTTTTGAATTGTAAAATGTATTATGTGATGGGTGAGAAGTATTTGAAGATGATGATGTCTTGGAGTTCTGTGAGGCTGTTTTAAATTGTTAAAAAATATTATTGTCTTATTATATATGCTGTTTCTGCTGGATTTTTTTTTATAGATGTAACTGTCATTTGCTGGAAAGAAACCAAACAAAAAAGGGACAATAGTCCAGGATAGATCTTAAAGAAAGAAAATCAGATAGAAGACCAGGGGATTTAATATCTGAGCAGTAATTGTTCTGTAATATAACACCCATGCCTACATTTCAGAGTTTCCTGGAAAACACAGATTACACGCACATTATAATGAGCTCAGCTATCAGAGAAGTTGTTCCAGTGATGGGTTTATTCTTCCCAGAATGCCTTTAGAGTAGTCCAGTCATTTGTTACCAGTGTGATGAACTTTTGGAGTTATCTGAAGGGATTTGCACCTGATCTATCTGCATGGCATAATCATGGATAATTGTGCCGTGTACTGTATGTATGCAATGTCCCATTTTCTGTAGGCCCTGTCTGTTTGTAGTTGCTTGTGTCTTGTCAAGTTGATTGTGATAGCTCCTCAAAGGCATTTCTGAAAGTACTTTACAGGGAGCGTGCTGAAACAGATCCAAGACATTAGTAGTAGGTCACCCAACAAAACAATGGGATAATGTATGCAGCCAAATAAAATAAAGATTTAAAAAAATATATTTGTTATTTTTGGTGTTTCTGTGGTTGGAAAAAAATACTTTATTTTGGATTGTGTTCACTCCATTTTCACATAGATACCTTGTAAGTCATTCTGGATGGCAACAAGAGCATCTAGGTTGGCTAACTTTTGCAGTCTAACAAAATATACACATCTCTCTGCCATACATTTACTACAAAATTAATTACTTGTCTTCAATCTTAATTAAATTTTTGAATTAGAAAATAATTCCTGTATGGTCTGTTAAAAAAGAAATGTTTTTGTGTCAGTCCTAGCTCTCCCAGTCCAGTAACTCAACAGATGACAGCTATGAGCATCTCCCAGGATTCAGCAGCTGTAGACTCTGATCGAGCGGAGGCTGAGGAGGGAGAAGAGGAGGGTACTTCCAACAGCACAGGTAAACACCACAGAAAACGTTGGTCCTTTTCCAAATCTATCCCTACCCACTATCCACATAAAGTGAGTCACCCTCACTGCTGTGGAGGACACTACTTATTAAGGAGCAGGGTATGAATAAACAGGTAAACCGTGGGATGCACTTGACATTCTCCTCCATAAACATCCCCAAAAACAATATACTCTGTGACGTTTCCCAAAAAGTGGTAACGTATGTTCCCCCCCCTTTCTTTTTATTTGATCTGTCTTCCATATTCTGTAACCTCTCTAATCCCACCATGAAATAACAGTGTAAGGAAATTGTAGTTAAGTTATTTAACATGACTAAAATTATATTTGATGATGAATTTAAGATCAAACTTAATGTATGTATATGATGTTTCTCCATTTTCCGGCATGGGCGTTTCTGTTTAGGGGAAATGGAGTTTTCAAGTCGGCACTGGTGCAAAAGTGTTTTTGGAAGGTTTTACTGTCTGTTTCCACATCACGCTGATTGGTTGGGGATGGCCCTTAATATCGCAAATCTACCATCCTGATGTATTTTGAATGTTTGCCTTTGGGTTATTGTTAGTTTTAGTATTTTACCAGTTAGTGTTAAACATATAGTCATCATTGATTTGTGACCATTGTGCTTGTTGGTGCTTTTTGTTTTGTTTTTTTTTCACCAGAGCCAGCGGGGGAGGCAGCACAGGCTTTGTCTGATAATGACCAAACTCCTGATAAAAACAAGAAAAAGAACCGCTGCTTTTCTTGCAGGAAGAAAGTGGGCCTTACTGGTAAGGAAGAGAAGAGTTTTGCACACATTCACACACTTACTGAGTAGAGAGCTGCTCTTACCTACTGACATGGTTCAAAGGTTTGAGTCATGAACCTGCTTTGTTGGGATTCTCCACTTACCTGACAATCATGACCTGGCACAGTCTGAATTTGAGAACAGTTTGGTGTGTAGTTTTCGATAAACTCATTGCACCATTTGCACGTCATTGATACCTTGTCGCCTCATTACCTTTGTCTTACCAGTTTTGCGGCGCAAAGTGTCCAAATGTGGGTTGGGTATTTCACAACCTGTGTCACAATAGCACAACGTGGACCATTTTTAAATTCACAGCGCTGCCAGAAGCAAGAATCACCCTTTGCCAACACAGTCCTTTCAACTGTTACAAGACAATGTGCTTATTTGGTTTTATCATGAATCTGGAAAGGGATGATATTCTTGGGCTACTGAGATAGACTTACTTCTGATTTTGATGCCACTGATCAGAAGCTTTCTGCTCAGTCACATTGGGCCAGGTTCACTTATAATGCTCTCATTTTGTTTTTGACAGATATTTGTTCACATCTAAGTTGTGGTATTCCCCAAGGACTGACCAAAGGCACCTTGTTGATTTCTATTGACATTTAGTGTCTGACACCATTTACAAACACAGTGAATGACAGTTGCATACAAATTATTTACAGTTTAACAGTATAACAGTTGGGGAGTTTTTAAAATATCCACCATGTTATCTAAGCTTTGACTCCCACCTGGTAATTTAGTCATGTTTCTTCTACCTAAAAATCTCTAAAATTGACTCTTAAGGGCCTTTGTCTCATCACATAGACTTCTGTAAAGACCCCAACTGATCTCAGATCAACAGCTCCGTTGAA
The DNA here is from genome assembly GCF_020085105.1 of Siniperca chuatsi. Taxonomy (NCBI): domain Eukaryota; kingdom Metazoa; phylum Chordata; class Actinopteri; order Centrarchiformes; family Sinipercidae; genus Siniperca; species Siniperca chuatsi. Next base: position 19,649,224 of record NC_058047.1, read on the forward strand.
AAACCTGCTGTCAGAATTTCACCAAAACAAAGACACAGCGACATATTACTCTCGTTCTGGCTTGGTTTATTCCTACATTTTGAAATAAGTTAAATTCTACTGCCAGTTTAGAGTTATCATTAAGATCAAATACCTTGTAACCCACATATCCAAAACCCAGCTCCCAGTCCATGATTTGTGTAATATTGTTTTTATTTATTTTTTTTATTTTTTTCTCCACAACCAAACACTTTGGTACAGAGAGCAACATACTGCAGGTTAGTGGTGCATTTCACAGGGTACTGCAGCTTTTTGCCAAACTGGATTACCTCAAAGGAGGCTCCAGTTGCCATTTAATGCTGAAAAGTAATATTTGTATTTTAGACCTGACCCTGACCAAAATCCTCAGTATGCATGTGAAAATGCAGCCTGATAATGGCAGTACCCTCAGGGCCTAGTTGAATTCGGGCTGAGATGAAGACCTTTATTCATGCCCTGTTTTAGTTTCTGTTTAAGGGGCATTGTTGTACAGTGTTTTTTTAACTAATATAAAATATGCCCAATTTAAAAGCAGTTAAAGAGCAAATATACCCAGCAAGAGCAACTGATATGAACCTTTTAAACCCATAGTGGTCAATGCTAGAAGTAATGTTTATAAAGCTTTTATGTTGACTGACCGTGTTTGCTTCTCTTTACTGAAGGTTTTGACTGTCGCTGCGGCAACCTGTTCTGTGCCATTCACCGTTATTCTGACAAACACGACTGTCCCTACGATTACCGGAGTGCAGCTGCTGCCCGTATACGCAAGGAGAACCCCATCGTGGTGGCTGAGAAAATTCAGAAGTTATGAGGACTGAGTGAAAAAAGAAGTCTCTGACTTTGTGAATTTGAACAATGGTGACTTGGATGAAAACACCTGATATCATGGCTTCATTTGTTCATGGTAGTCTAAGACGGGCAGGGTGGGGTGGTGAGATCGCAGCCACTGTCCAGACGCTTCCTTTACTAGCATCTCCCTCTCTCTCCACTAGTGACTGCGGCTGAAACTGAGTGTTTCTGTGTGTGTGTGTGTGTGTGTTTGTGTTTGTATGAAAGTGTGTGTGTGTGTGTGTGTGCGTGTGCGTGTGTGTGCACATTTGCTTGAGAGTCGGGGAGAGAGCCATAGGGGCTTGGTGGACATTAGTGTTGCTGTGGGGAGGGAAGGCATTTGATTTTACCCCCTTTTTTTGTTTCTCAACTTGGGGGATCGTGTGAGTTTATTTTTATACAGTCCCTGTAAGGTAGTTGAAATGAGACAGGGGTAAGCTGTTAAGGAATGTGTCACAGCCTGGATAATGACACAGAGCTCAATTAAGGTCTAGCAAGTTTTTAAGGGAGGTTTCATGTATCAGCAAGACCTTTTTAAGGGCTTTGGAATATAAATTTTTCTCCCAGACTGAAAATGATGTCAACTTCTTGTCAAATTGGCTTCGTTTTTTTTCTTCCCACCTCTTTACTCTATGGGTCACCACACATTGAACTCGAAGTCTCAGCATTTTCCAGAAATGTTTCTCTTTGATATATTGACTTATCATACTGATATTGGGTGCATGAACAGTTATTGGAGGGGGGCGGTAGGGGAGGGCAAGGCTAGGGGAAACTTGAGAACCTTGACTTAACTGAGTGATTGAATTCTGTGTTTTGTTTTGGTTTTTTTTCCCTGTTTTAATGAGCGTATGACATCAGAAGATCTATATTAATATATTGTAGTTAGCTTGAATTGTGTGATTGCATTCTATTTATTTTTTATCGTTTGGTTGGTCTGTGCTGGAGGAGCTGTGCTGTGCTTGGCAGCATGTGTCAGCAAATCATTAAGATTTGCACTTAACCTTTTCAATTATATTTAAGTAATTACATCTTGATTATATAACTATTGAATAAAAAATACACAAGCTCTGACACGGTGGAGTAGAGTCCAGTTAAGCTGTTACAACTACAATTGTGCAGTAAAATGTCCATTGTTTTGGATTTGGAAACAAAGCACAACAAAGTGTGTCGACTGCAGAGCACAAACTAATGTGCCACACCTGCTCAGTTTTGTTCAGCATCTGGGTCATTTGCAGTTTATATTTGATCTGTATAGCAGACTCGCTGAAGAAATTGCCTTCTTGTTCGATTGATGAGACTTTCTGTTTTAGTAAGGAGGTGTGTTCTCCTTGAGTGCCCTTTTCTGTTCTATGGAGTCAGAGTGAAGCTCCATGTTTCTCTAACCACCAGCAGACCACTGACACATGCTGAATGAAAACTGACCTGGGTCGCAGTTACTCTACACATTGACACACCTTCTGCTCAGCTAAAGTAAAGATTGTCGTACTGCTACAGAGTTGCGTGCTGCGCTTTTAAAATGTGTTCAGATTCAGACGAGTCCTTGCTACGAAGACCGCTTCTAGCTAGCTTCTTCTAGGAAGATCAAACATGCATGTGTGCAGTGAAACATATGAGTTACTGTTTTGTAACTGACTGCACAGTTTGAAATGAAGCTGGAATGTTTCAAAAGCCACACAGCAGTAGCACAATGCATGGCTGGAACCCTACGGTTCAAGTTAACAGGACTCTACAGTTTTTTTCCAAATGTAAATACCATATGGCTCCTATTCATATAGTATAAACTTAATGTAGATTTTTGCCAGGTATTAAAGGTGGGGGACTAAGGTGAAGAATAGTACTATGTGTATTAAAGTGCTTTTCATAATTATCCCCAAAAAAAGAACTGTGCCACAAATAGCACCCCCACCCCTTCCCCCTTTTTTATTAACAAGTTATTTACCACATCATCTGCCCATGTAATGTCCAAAGTATGTTCAGTAACTGGCTCTACCATGAGTGTCTCCTACAGGCCATGTGGCTTCTATTCTACAATACTAGTGAGATTGTTAACAAGTCCCTATAAGCTTTATTAACCGCGCTGAGTAACACAGTATCCCAGCCCAAGCTTTTATGCTGTTACTGAAGCCTAGTCATAGCATAGCTTTATTACTGAAAGATAAAAAGGCCCCTTGTGAGATGTAGAGGGACATTTGAGGTATCATCATTTCATTATCAAAAGCTTTCCTTGTAAATGTTACTTGATCTTGGTCATTAAATATTTATGAAGGAGCTGTAGAAAAGTTGCAAGGAATTTGCAAAATAAGCGAATGCAGAATGTGTTGGATGTGAATGCCGCTTTTCCTTGTATACACAGAATATCATGTTGGACGTGGTTTGAGTTTAGTTCCTTTGATTGGAAAATTGGCCTACATCAGAATTCCTGTTAAAGTTCTAGTGTCTAAATGGCCGTGTGACTTGGCAGGTCAACACTGAGACTTTACTTAGCATAAGTTGGTCCTCTAAAGCACCTGGCTGTGATTTAATCACCACTAGTGGAAAATTTAAATTCAGAAGGAGTTAATGGGGATTCTTGAGTGATGATTATGTACAAGGAGAATAATTGTCATATTTAGGGGAACTTGTGGTTGGAGCAGCTCTGCATTTTGGTGTTCCCTAAGGTGTATCTTGTATATTCAGAATATTCACGCTTGCATGCTGGATCGATGACCATTACAAAATATTGTCACCTACAAAGTGCTCAGTTTTCCTTTTACAGATTACAAAGCCCTTTACTTGCGATGATTGTTCAGCTATGTAAATCACAAGGATTTCATGGTTTGCACTTGGTATTATCTATTGTCTGCTCATATCTCCCACCCCCTATTTTCTTAATAAACATGAGCAGTCTGAATGTAAACCATAATTTACATAATAAGCTGTAATGCCATTTATCAAACTACTTGCCCTATGTCTTTGGGCAGAGAATGGAGGCCCAGTTTTTTCTTGCATGTGATTTTGGACAGTTGGATCACAAAAATTGTTTGACTGTTTCTGATGAAGGACTTGGCACCAGCAATTACCTGAATAATCTAGATATTATCAGTACGTACACATTTTTCTTCCCTCTGTTCTGTTGCTTTAACAGAGTTTTGATGTCTTCAGTCCTGTCTTTAGCACAACCTTTCAGAGTCAGTGTCTTCATCATGCATCATTGATAATAATGATAAACCTGTCAGTTGTGATGAATCTGGTTGATATTCAGTTTCACTGCAGAAGTAAAAACAAATGACGATGACTTGATTAATTCTGTCTTTCAAGATGAGTTTAAGGGACGTCAAATGAAATCTACAATGTTCACAGAGCTGTAGTTCTTGTCCCTTGGCACTCCAGTACCCCAGAAACACCACCAGATATCTTTTTATTTTGTTTTTCTTTAAAGATTTAGGATTGTATGATGTGTAAGAGTAGGTATAAAACAATAAATTCACAAAGTTTATTTTAAATTACACTTGTCTTTTGTATTTATGCATTTTTATTTATTTTAATGTTGCTGTTAAATATTGAGACGCAGTTTTATAGAAAACTGATTTATTCTTTTAAAAAGTTCTATAAAAATCTATTTATATATTTAGTGGTATATAGTTACAAGCACTCATGATTTCTTTGCTGCTCCAGTACATGTACATGCTGTGGCCCCACTGCTTTGTGCTATTGTTTTCAAACACAAAGCAAAACACTGCAGTCACAAATGGTGCCACACAATAGCACCTGATGGTCAGCTGTGATCCATGTTGTAAGAGGGATTGCCACGAGGGTCACTTAACTGTACTGAATTAAACACACTTATTCTGTGTTATTCACAAAACAGAAGTATGTCGTGATCTCTTGACATCACAAGATCAAGAAAAACTGAACATAGGAATAAGTCTTTATGAAAATAAATTTGACCATTGGCATATCTTGTACCTCAACACAAGCCAATAAGGGGACTTCACATTTCACCATGCAAGACCTTGAAAGTGACTGAATGTAGTGTGCAAGTGTGGGAAAATTACCATCCATTGATGGTAACTTTTGAAAATCACCAAGCAGGAAACATTGTAACAGGTTGAGTGCACCCCCCACCTGATATTGTTAGCTGCAATAGTGTGAGCCATTTCTTCACACAAGGTACAATAATTAATAAATATATTCAGCTCTGGAAAAAATTAAGAGACCACTGTAATTTTTTCTTAAATCAGCATCTCTACAAGTATGGAAGCCATTCCATTCCAATGTCTGTTGAATTCCAACACAGGTGATCAGGTGATCACCTGAACCAAATCTTATTTAATAAGGAAAAGTATAAAAAAAACACTTCTGTGGTCATCACTATCCTCTTGCAGTGGGAAAAGCTGGATGGCAAAAACAGTGCTAGTAGTACCTCAAAAGTAATTGGAATCAAAAAATAACTATTGACCATGCCAAAAAAGTTGAAAAGGAAAGTTTTGAGTGAGGAAAAGAAGGGTTCAATTCTGGCTTTACTGGCAGAGGGATACAGTGAGCGTCAGGTTGCTTCCATCCTTAAAATTTCAAAGACGGTGGTTCATAAGAACAAGGTCAAGCAGCAGACATTGGGGACAACAAAGGTACAGACCGGCAGAGGGCGAAAACGACTCTCCACTGACCGGAATGACCGCCAACTCATTCAAATGTCCCTCAACAACCGTAGGATGACATCAAGTGACCTACAAAAAGAATGGCAAAAGGCAGCTGGGGTGAAGTGCACGGCGAGGACGGTTCGAAACAGGCTCCTAGGGGCAGGGCTGAAGTCATGCAATGCTAGAAAAAAGCCCTTCATCAATGAGAAGCAAAGAAGAGCCAGGCTGAGGTTTGCAAGAGACCATAAGGATTGGACTGTAGAGGACTGGAGTAAGGTCATCTTCTCTGATGAGTCCAATTTTCAGCTTTGTCCAACACCTGGCCGTCTAATGGTTAGACGGAGGCCTACAAGCCACAGTGTCTCGCACCCACTGTGAAATTTGGTGGAGGATCGGTGATGATCTGGGGGTGCTTCAGCAAGGCTGGAATCGGGCAGATTTGTCTTTGTGAAGGACGCATGAATCAAACCACGTACAAGGTTGTCCTGGAAGAAAACTTGCTTCCTTCTGCTCTGACAATGTTTCCCAACTCTGAGGACTGGTTTTTCCAGCAGGGCAATGCTCCATGCCACACAGCCAGGTCTATCAAGGTGTGGATGGAGGACCACCAGATCAAGACCCTGTCATGGCCAGCCCAATCTCCAGACCTAAAGTCACCCAACATTAATGTGAAAGACTGGTGGAGAGCATGCCAAGACGCTTGAAAGCTGTGTTTCAAAATCAGGGTTATTCCACCAAATATTGATTTCTGAACTCTTCCTAAGTTAAAACATTAGTATTGTGTTGTTTAAAAATGAATATGAACTTATTTTCTTTCCATTATTTGAGGTCTGACTACACTGCATCTTTTTTGTTATTTTGACCAGTTGTTGCTTTCGGCAAATAAATGCTCTAAATGACAATATTTTTATTTGGAATTTGGGAAAAATGTTGTCAGTAGTTTATAGAATAAAACAAAAATGTTAATTTTACCCAAACACATACCTACAAATAGTAAAACCAGTCATTCTCTACCACCTTTGGAGGTGTTTCCCACTTTGACCTCAGGGTTTCCAATCCATACTCAGTGCAGATGTTCCTGTACACTATGCCAGCTACTTGGTTATGGCGCTCCATGTATGCTTTTCCTGCCAGCATCTTACACCCTGCAGTTATGTGCTGGATTGTCTCAGGGGCCTCTTTGCACAGCCTACACCTTGGGTCTTGTCTGGTGTGGTAGATCTGGGCCTCTATTGCTCTGGTGCTCAGGGCCTGCTCCTGTGCAGCCATGATGAGTGCCTCTGTGCTGTCCTTCAATCCAGCCCGCTCTAGCCATTGGTAGGACTTCTTGATATCAGCCACTTCAGTTATGTTCGGTGGTACATCCCGTGTAGGGTTTGTCCTCCTATGATGGTCCTTCCTCCAGCACGTCTTCCTCTGTTCCCCATTGCCTGAGACATTCCCTGAGCACGTCATCTGTTGGGACCTTATCTTGGATGTACTTGTGGATCTTGGATGTTTCATCCTGGATAGTGGCTCTCACACTCACTAGTCCACGGCCGCCTTCCTTACGGCTAGCGTACTGTCTCAGGGTGCTGGATTTGGGATGGAACCCTCCATGCATGGTGAGGAGCTTTCGCGTCTTAACATCTGTGGTCTGTATCTCTTCCTTTGGCCACCTTATTATTCCCACAGGGTATCTGATCACTGGCAGGGCGTAGCTGTTTATTGCCTGGGCCTTGTTCTTGCCATTGAGCTGACTTCTTAGGACTTGCCTTACTCGTTGGAGGTATTTGGCAGTTGCCGTTTTCCTTGTTACCTCTTCGAGGTTGCCATTTGCCTGTGGTATTCCAAGGTACTTGTAACCATCCTCAATGTCTGCTATTGTTCCTTCTGGGAGTGAGACCCCTTCTGTGTGGACTACCTTCCCTCTCTTTGTCACCATTCGACTGCACTTCTCAAGCCCGAATGACATCCCAATGTCAGAGCTGTAGATCCTGGTGGTGTGGATCAGTGAGTCGATGTCCCGCTCGCTCTTAGCGTATAGCTTGATGTCCTCCATGTAGAGGAGGTGACTGATGGTGGCCCCGTTCCTGAGTCAGTATCCATAGCCAGTCTTGTTGATTATTTGGCTGAGGGGGTTCAGTCCTATGCAGAACAGCAGTGGGTACAGAGCATCTCCTTGGTATATGCCACATTTGATGGATACTTGTGCAAGTGGCTTGCCATTGGCCTCAAGGGTGGTTTTCCACAGCCTCATCGAGTTTGCAATGAGGTGTCTTAGTCCTGTTGATGTTGTACATCTCTAAGCATTCAGTGATCCATGTGTGCGGCATTGAGTCATATGCTTTCTTGTAATCAATCCAGGCAGTGCACAGGTTGGTGTGTCGGGCTCTGCAGTCTTGGGTGACTGTTCTGTCAACCAGGAGTTGGTGTTTGGCTCCTCTGGTTCCTCTGCCAATGCCCTTCTGTGCTTGGCTCATGTATTGATCCATGTGTCCACTTATCTTAGCCGCGATGATGCCTGACATGAGCTTCCATTTTGTGGAGAGACAGGTTATTGGCCAATAGTTGGATGGGACTGTACCCTTTGCGGGATCCTTCAGGATCAGGATTGTGCGCCCTTCGGTAAGCCATTCAGGGTGCGTCCCATCTCTTAGCAGCTGGTTCATTTGTGCTGCTAGGCGCTCATGGAGTGCAGTGAGCTTCTTTAGCCAGTAGGTGTGGATCCTGTCAGGGCCCGGTGCTGTCCAGTTCTTCATACCTGAGACTCTTTCTTGGATGTCTGCCGCTGTGATGGTGACTGGATTCTGTTCAGGGAGGTTGCTGTGGTCCTTTCTCAGGGCGGCCAGCCACTGTGCATCGCTGTTGTGTGATGCCTCCTTTTCCCCATATACTTTTCCAGTACTGTTCCGTTTCCAGCCTTGGTGGGTCTGGTCTGCTGTTATTACCCTGCCATTGAGCGTACACTTTCGGAGGTTGAGTTGCGAACAGCCGGTTCATTCTTCTGGCTTCATTATCTCTCGTGTATCTCTTTAGGTGGCTGGCCAAGGCTTGGAGCCTTTGTTTGGCAGTTTCGAGTGCTTCAGGTATGGGCATCTGGTTGTACTTCTTGGGTACTTGCTTTCTCATTGCACCTCTCTCAGCCTCTGTCAGTTGGCTCACTTCTCTCCGGGCCTCCTTGATTTTTGCCTCCAACCTTCGTTTCCATGGTGGGTATTGTCTCTCATGGCTCCCATGGTTGCTCTTGTAGCCAAGCATCTCTAGGATCACTGCTGCTGAGGCGTATATCAGCTCATTGGTTTCAGTGATGGTTGTGGTAGGGATCGCTCTCAATGCTGCATTCACATCTTCTAGGAGACTTTCTGATGGTACTTCACTTAGCCGTTGTAGTTGGCGTCAGGGTTGCCTTGTATTCATCCTCGCCATGATCTTATCTTTCAGGTCAGTCGCTGCCTCGTTCAGCGTGATTTCTCTTGGGGCTTCGTACCCAATCTCTGGTTGGGGAGTTGCTGGTTGCTCCCCTCTGACCTGTAGTCCTGGCTCCCCCTTGCCGTAGCATTTGTGTTGTACCTCGTCAATCTCAAGTTGTGATAGCAGTTGCCGCTTATGGATGTTGGAACACTGAGCTACTAGTTGCTTCGCCGTAAGCCTTGATTGTGGGTTTCGAAGTAACCATTCATCCCACATCCTGTGCATGTAACCCCTCTGACTAGGGTTACTGGAGTAGTAGCATTCCAACAGAGCCTTATTATCGCATCTCGCCCATCTCCGTCTTGTTCCAGTAGCCCATTTGTCGTCTCGATGCCCTGGTTCCCCAACACCTGACACAGACCTTGTTTGGCCGGGCGACGTCTGAGCCGGCATGTCATATATTTCATTGTCACTCATCATCATGAGGTAGATTTTATATATATATATATATATATATATATATATATATATATATATATATATATATATATATATATATATATATATATATATATATATATATATATATATATATATATATATATAGAGAGAGAGAGAGAGAGACTATAATTGTGTGTTTTGAGAAGCTTATGGGTGTCCAGAGGTTTGTGTCTTTCTAGAAACATTAACAAATTAAATTTACCCTCACTGTCTCAAAGACGGATATCTCCAAATCTGGGCAAACAAAACCGGATCTGGAAAGATCAGACACGGTTATAGTAAGAGCTTTAATAAGATGCAGCAAGTAACGTTTGGACATACAGTATGTCTTAATCAGGGTAACATTAAGACTTTTATACAGTCTATGGTTAAGATGCTGATGATCTTTCCAGATCCAGCCTCAGTTGTCCTGTCTGTTGAGCCACCGGTTTGAAATTTGAGTTGGATGATGATCTAAAACTAAAACTACCTGCGTGGCTAGATACTACCAGTGGTAAGTGACAAAATATGTTTTTTTGTCTTTTGGGTGACCCGACCCTTTAACCTGAAAATAGGTCAAATCAACAAGCTGACATCAGCAGTTCTCTGTAATAGGTAGTAAAGGTGGTTCCTGTACCAGCAAAGCTTCCTCAGGAACTCGCAGGAAAACTCCTTTTTGTGTGTGTAACATAATATTCCCGTCAGGTATTATCACAGATGCATGATGATACATCTTGTCCTTGATAATAAATAAATAAAGTAATTGTAAAAGTCTCACACCAACTTAATTAATCATTCTAGTCACCAATACCACGTAATTATGATGATTCATGAGCACTTCAGTCACAAGGGATACTGTGCCATTTACCTTTTTTTTTCTTCAAAGGTGCAAATGAACAATTAAGTTCAAATACGTCGTCTTTTACAAGATCGTCTCCCACACTGATAACAAGTTTCCCTTAATTGTCCAATGGAAAGTCTTTACGTCACATCCTGTCAGTTGTCGCTTCCGGATGCGGTGAAACAGCAGAGAAGTAGGAAAACACCGCACGTACATGGATTAATATAAATGACAAGACGCCATCCATAAAGTCACAGGGGACGCCAGCACCGCCCAGATTGGATTCATGCAGACAAATGCACATGTCGGAAACTGTGTATTAACGGTATTTTACGTTGGATGTCCGCGAATGAGCGTTGTTTTTACTGAGTGGCTGTATTTATGTCTTCTTGCTAGCTTAAGCCAGCGTAGCGTTAGCTGGTACGCGCAGACGAATAGCGTCTCTCTCCAGTGAAATATGACTTGTCGCTTCCGTTATTCTTGATATATCACTCATTCGTAGAGGAGGGAGCCGCACTGTGCGTGTTTAATTGTAACTGAAAAGCGTGCAGAGTTTGTTTTGGTCACTTTGAAGTCAAGACTGCATTGGAAACACTTATTCGACACTGTCAACACAAGTAAAAAAAACTGAAGAAAGTTATCCTTTTCCTAAAATATCCAGGGCACGTTTGAGGAAACAGCACATTGCATCTGAAGTCACTCGTCAACATCTCAACAAGTGGACAAAATGGATGTGATGTGGACGTCACCACACGGAAAACACAGCAGATACGTCGTAAATAACACTCCCCTCTTCTGCTGACAGGGCACTTTACAAACAGTATCCTGTGTTTGAAGTTGGCTGAAGTGGAGGAAGTCTTCCTTGTTTTATTCTTGTTTCTGCACAACGTCTTCTTGACTAACTTTGATTAAGCTCTTCAGCTCAACAGGTAGGTCCACTGTTGTTGTTATATACATGAATTGTATGTTTGGAGTTTTGTCATGTGGGGCTCCATCTAATAATAATTTATTTATTTTCATGAAGCTTATCTGTTATTTGTTAGCTCTAAAATATGTTAATAAGTAATGAGTTATAGTCATTATGGTTTACCAGGGCCTCAAGTAAAGCCCTAAAATTTTCTTATTTAGTTTAACCAACACCCACAAAGTATTCTGTTTTTAGAGCTGAAACAACTCATAAATTAGCTGATCAAAAAATGAATCAGCAACTATTATGATAATTGATTACTCATTTAAGTCATTTTTCTAGCAAAAATGCTAAACATTCATTGTTTCCAGCCTCTCAGATGTGAGGGGTTGCTGCTTTTCTTTGTCTTATTTGACAGTAGACAAAATGTTTTGGGGACAAAAAAAGCAATTTGAAGACATCACTTTGGGGTTTAGGAAATACACACGTGTTTCAGTATTTTCTGACATATATGTATTTATTAATTAATTAATAATTAATTAATTAAGAAAATAATCTGCAGATTTATATCAAATGAAATAATGGCTATTGTATTCAATGTATTCGCTTTTTGATTACAAGAAAAGGGCGAAACTCCTCACACATATGAAGCTGTAACCAGCAAAAATGAAATAGTATTACCTGATAAATCATTAAAGTGATTAATAGATTCTAAAGGTGTAGCCAGTGTTTATGGCATGCTATATAACTAATCGCTTATAATCTTGTTACAAACTAGCTGTTGAAACATTTTCATCGTCATTGTTGCCACACTTAGACTGAATGCCTTGTACGTTACATTGTAATGAGTATCTCATTGTGTTAACACTGGGATGATGTGGCTTCATTAGCACAGTGATCCTCTTGTCCTCCTCCTGCACAGTGAAGGATGAATGGCCTCTCTCTCAGTGAGCTCTGCTGCCTGTTCTGCTGCCCGCCCTGCCCCAGCCGCATCGCAGCCAAGCTCGCCTTCCTGCCCCCTGAGCCTACGTACACCTTTCTTCCAGACCCAGAGGCAGGCCCCGCTGCACCGGGGGCAACAGGGACATCTAGCCTGCGGGCACGGAGCAGTGCATCATTTGCTGGAAGCGGAGGGTCTGGGGCTGTGGAGGGGAGATGGAAGCTCCACCTGACAGAGCGAGCAGAGTTTCAGTACTCTCAGAGAGAGCTGGACACGACAGAGGTGTTCCTCACTCGATCCAGCCGCGGGAACAGCATCAGCTGCATGTACATTCGCTGCGTGCCTAATGCCAGGTAGATAGTTTGAAAGGTTTACCTACCTTTTGAGTCGTGTCGTAACAGTTCTAATTGACTGACTGTTTGTGTGTTATAGAGCACAGCTTGCTTGACCTTTCTTATTCATTTTATGGCAGCATGTCACACTTCCTCAGAAGAGCTTCCACACCCTCAGTTCTTGTCAGTCTTCTTCCACTCATATCCAGGTCTACTTCCTTTTCTTGTCTCCCAGTTGACCTAACCGACTCAAAGATTTTCTTTTCCTGCTTCTCCATGGATCACTGCCATTTATTTTGACAATTTCTTTTATTCTTCAAAAATCATTCTTTTCTGTCCTGTAGGTTTGTAAGAACAAACTTGAATGTTGATTTTCACCTATGCTTGGTAATTCTGATTCATGATAATAATGGTAATTAAAAAAAACTGTCACGCTCAGTGACAAGATATCATGTTGCAGTGAGTCAAAGACAAAACATTTTCAGCTGTCTGGCTTTCTCTCCTGTAGGTTTGTGTCATTAAATTTATTGGCAGTGATTGCTAGATAGTTTTATGAGAAGTGATCATATCATTTAGCCTAGTTAGAAGTTACTAAGTAGAAGTTATTTTTTTATATGCTGAGATGTAAAAGTATTTAACTTAAGTTTTATGCCCATCCTGCTGCACTGTGCTGCTGCTGATTAATTTACCAAATCAATTAAAAAGACATGGACAGGATTGTGTTACAGTCTGTGTATCTTGTATTTATGTCTATCTAGTATTACACAATAATGAATCCAAATTAGACCTGATATGGCAGAGTCATTGTTATGCCACATTCTGAGTGCAGGGGCCAAGAGCAAAGCCACGGGCTGTGTGTGTTCATAAACAAAACCACTGAGCGAGGACCTCAAAACAGTCAATGTGTAGAAAAAGTATCAGATTTCTCTATGGAGCACAACATGCATTCATGAATAAAAGGCAAGGGCTAGAATACCTAGCTTTTATAGTGGATACTCTGCTTCTCAGGTTGTACAAAATGTCTAGAAGTAAGAGTCAGTTGACAAGAGTCCATCATGGTAAACCAATCCGCCAACATGCAGCACTTTTAGACAAAGACGTATTGGAATCGAGTCCAAGTTACCTCACTATGTTTATCTTAACAACAGGTTGCTTATGGTTTGATTCAGTGTAGCGTTACCAGGTTGGATTCGTGGATAGAGAAATGTGATGATGTGTCTGTTTTAATGTTATTGTTAATCCTTCATGTGACTTTTTCAGCTTCAAATGAAGTCCAGCAGAATTTCTAGTGTCTATACTTATATGCATTTGAGCAAAGCCTCAACTAAAGATGTCATTTTTCCTTTTGTTTGACCATTTGTTTATCTTTATTTTTATTTTTTAAATGTAAAGGATAAAGCTTTTATATTAACCTTCAATATAAAATATAGGCATTTGACATTTCTTATGTAACAATAAGAATCACAATATAATTGTCTATAGGCTGCTATATTTCCTATAACTATAACTTAAGAACTTGTCAGGGATAGAAACTTTTGAATTTGGGTCTCTCTCTTTATCTGTTGGCCCATTTACTAACTCGTCTTTCTACGTGTATCCTTTCAGATTTACAGTGCTCTTCTCGCACGGTAACGCAGTCGACCTGGGCCAGATGAGCAGTTTTTACATCGGCCTTGGCACTCGCATCAACTGCAACATCTTTTCCTACGACTACTCAGGCTACGGTGTCAGCACTGGCAAGCCCACTGAGAAGAACCTCTACGCAGATATAGATGCTGCCTGGCACGCCCTGCGCACACGGTATGTTGTGATATAATTGGCCCATATGTGTCCTTCAAGGGATGATTTATTATTCTGTGTCTTGCTCTGCCATAACGGGATGTGTAGTTTAGATTAGAACCAATTTAAACCATTTTAAAAATGTGGATGGATTCAAATATCTATCACTGCTGTCCATAGCACCAAGAAGAAGCAAACAGGAGTGAAAAATTAAGATAGATAGAAGAGGGTCAACTTAAGATAAAGATGTGTAAAAGGCGTGAATCAAGGTGTCAGAGGTTGAGATGGGATGAAGAGAGTAGAGCAGAGTGGGGACAGATGCCGTGTGAATAAAAAAGAGTGAGATGGATGGGTGAAGAGGGAGAAAGCTGGGGGGGATGTCTCTCAAGGACGTTATGGTGTGATAAAGTGTCTCATTAGTGAAAGCGGAGCTGCCTTAATGCGGCTGTAGCCCTGGGAAGACATGACACCACAGAGCATTGACTAAGGGTTGGTTGAGGTGAATTTACATTTGGGTGTAGCTTGCTTTCACTCTTCACTGTGTAATTTCAGCATATTTATTAAAAATCTTTCGATTTCAATGGATGTTCTCAATACCCTACCTCCTAAGTAGAAGAAATTATTTTTCTCCAAATGGTTAAATTAAACGTTTAGTCAGTTCAGTAAAATTACTAAACATTTACAAATTACACCTTCAAAATACTACAATTGTCTTATTGACTTGAAAAATAATCAAAGGATTAATCAGTAATGAAAGTAATTGTATACTTATAGTAGCAACCCTAGAGCAAAGTCAATGAAAAACAATACATATTTCTATATTGTGCTACTATTACTGTATATATCTGTCACTGCTGTACTTGGTATGCTACAAGGCATAGCCTTTAGCCTGCACTATAATGGGTTTCTCTGTATCGTTGGTCTTAACCAGGTATGGCATTAGCCCAGAAAACATTATCCTGTATGGACAGAGCATTGGTACAGTACCCACTGTAGACCTGGCGTCACGGTATGAGTGTGCTGCCGTGGTTCTTCACTCACCTCTAACGTCTGGCATGAGAGTGGCCTTTCCTGACACAAAGAAAACGTATTGCTTCGACGCTTTCCCCAAGTAAGTCCCTGCTGAGTGTTGGTTTCTTTTCTCTGCCTCTTTGTACCCTTTTCAACCTGTCTGTCTTTATCAGCCTCAAATATGATAATAATATGATATTTTATTGTTTAAATACAAATTAAAATGATGTTCATTAGATTTGCGTTGGATTTTTTGTTTTTGTGTTTTTGTGCATGGTATGATTAAGTTGACACATTTGATATATCTCATTATATATATCATTGGCTGTAAGGATCAAATTTAATCCAGTCACTTAAGTGGAAGGACATTGTTAGGGTGAAGACTGGGTCCAGAGTTATTTCTTGTCACTTACTGATAAGTAGTCACTGCCACAGGAAATAAACCTGGGCCAATTAAGAGTAACAGTTTGTACAATTTTGAAAAGGTCAATACAATGTTTGATTTTGTAGTTTTCAAACTATTCCAACCCTTCATCTAAGCAAAACTGTATTACTACTGTATTATTAGTCTACTTCAACACATTTAAATGTGTATATTAATATCAAATCTCTTTCACTTTGGTCTAAAAGTGACCTTGCATGAGTGCAATCGTAGTTCATCTTTAACTATTAACAACAGCGAATGAGTTACAGTTTATTACTTTGAAGTAATAAGTCTTCTATGAAATCTGATTGACAGCGAATGGCAGTTTGCAGTGTTAAGTTAGATGTGCAACATACACTGTGAGTACTTATGCAAGCAATGATTTCTCAAAACAGGAAAAAAAATGGTAAGCAGTCAAAATGAAACTGATGTGATCCATTTAACATTAAGTAGTTATATTGCAGAAAACAGGTGGCTGGTTGTGGAAAAAGTACATTTTGGCCCAGTACTTGTCAGATATAATGTTTCATATTCAGTTATAGCCTCCTACTCAGAAGCGATTTGGTGCTCCACATTTGTGTGCGATTGTTATGTGGGTGTTCACTGTAATGTGTTGTTACTGTGTTTTTTATTTTTAAACTTTGGCCACTAAACAATTCCCTTGGCGGGACAGTAACAACGCAGAGTAATGCTATCATTAGTGAGGCGCTATCCCTTCTGTTGTTGTCAGTTTAGTTTTAGTGGCTGAGTCTGACGAAGGTCAATAGTAGCAAACGCCAGCCTGAGTCTGGTCCCAGATGGTACAAGTGGGAGAGGAGCAGAGGTGGTAGGAAACTAGGGAATGCCTTGCTGTGTGTGTGTAGTGAGCTGAGAAAGTCTCGAGTGTTCGCCTGTTGTTCAAACCCAGAGTGGGCTGCTGGCATCCCTCCTTTCTCTGTGTATCTGTCCGTATCTTTCTCTACTATTTCCTGTGTAAAATATGTCTATATTCAATGGGATGACTTAATTATAATTTGAAGATTGTGTGTTTTACTGTGGTTGCTATTATTATTACCAAAAAGTTTAGTTTTTTATATCTTTTTTGGCAATAATTATGTTCATTTGTATCGATAAAATCTATAAACTAATCTCAAACCCACAAGGGTAGGAACTGTATGACAGAGATGGGCAGGTCAGCCCTTATTATCATTTTATCATATTATCATTTATCTGCACCCAGGAAATAAAACCATTATTTTTCAGTCAGTGGACTTCTACACATAGTTATGTTTTTGCTGACACCAAAATATTATGTTAGGTTCAAAGCAATAAATGTGTTTTATAGCCTATAACAATTTACTGAAGTAGTCCAGACAAAAATAAAGCTTCTCTGATCCATTCAGATATTCTTATTTAATCTATAACATATTTTAGCCACCATGATCACATCACTATTAACCTGACCAATCTGCTTTCAGATCTTTTATAGCGGTGGGGAACTAATATTAAGTAAATCATCAATTTCTTTAAAAATCTGACTTATTTTCTTATTCCCACCTTTTTCCCCTTTTTAGCATTGAGAAAGTGTCCAAAATCACGTCCCCGGTGCTCATCATCCACGGGACAGAGGACGAGGTGATTGACTTCTCACACGGTCTGGCTCTGTTCGAGCGCTGCCCCAAGGCTGTGGAGCCCCTCTGGGTGGAGGGTGCAGGACACAATGACATTGAATTGTACAGCCAGTATCTGGAGCGCCTCCGCCGCTTCATAGGACAGGAGTTGGCAGTGCAGCACGCCTGACCATCACCACCAGGATCATCGTCAACATCATCGTTACCATTTTTCCTGGCCCACTTAAAGCTTCATCTCTCTGTGTGTCCAAGATTTGAAGTGTGTCCAGGAGTCATCTAAACCGTCCCTCAGTGTTTCATTTTCGGGGCACAGTATCCTTTTAATGGACCATGGATGGATACGACATGGATAAAAGAAGTGTTTTCATAAACATCAGAAGTGCGTGAGTGTGAACGACTTTGCCACAAACTGCATTTAGACTATTGTTTTTTTAGCAGTTACTTTAACAGTACAGTTGCCATGTGTTACGTGGCAGCAAATTAATTCCTATACTGTGCAATAATATGGAAAGTGTCCACAGGAAAAAGACTTTAAATGATAAGGAGATTTAACAGAACAACAAACTGACAAGTAATCACGTATGTCAATTACGTTCCACACAGAAAACGTCTGTCAATTTTCCATCCTACTCATAGTTTGTGTGTAATTTCTGCTGTTAACCCAAGTTAAGTGGATAATGGTGAAGCATGGAAAACACTTCAGAGGGGCTTCTGACGTTGAGAACATTTTGGTTTTCTAATCACCTTTTAAAATAGCAAACAGTTTTGTAACTAAGTTCTCTATATTGAGTTTTATTAGTAACACCTGTATAATCTAATGCAATCCAATCTAAAGCTCTACAATTAATCCTGTTTAGAGTGGTCGATTTTACTGTATTCTCATTTTGGAGTGATTGGTTATGTTGCATTGGACTGCATTATATTGAAAGGTGTTTCTAACATCCTATCCTCTCATGTATGTACATGATGCATACAAGCCTACATACATAGAGATAAATTTGAATTTTGCAAGTTTAATTTAGTTTTTCGCTGTACTGAACATTTTGCTCAGGTAACCCTCTTTTAGACATTAGGGTCAGTGTGTTCCACATGTGTTTGTGTCTCTTTTTGTTTTATATACAGTCAGCTAAATCTCCTCAGATCCTTTGAGCAAAGATTTCTGAAAACATGTTCATCCGGTATGAGGTCTTTTTTTATCTTTAATTTTAAGTAATGAACCAAACTATGACCCCAAAACTTGAGGTACAGACCAAACCGGGAGTTTGGTGAGCCATTACACCCAAAACATTTTCTTTCTTGTTCCACTTGAGTTTCCATGATTTCTTCAGTCTTCTCTGCACCGAATCTGTACCCCAGTAATGGAGGACAGAAGTTCAAGAGCCTCAAAAAGAAAATACCTCCAGCTCCTTCATGTAGTGGAATGTCTTGAGAGTCTGTTAGCCCTGTCTGCTTCGTTTTAGCCTTGTTCGTGTTGTTTATGTTTCACACCAGTAGGTCACAGCTGTCAGCAAAGTTCCTGTTTCTCTGTGTCTGGAACAGAGAAGCAACACTAAAATTAAACAGGCCTCTTTTTTTTTTTTTTTTCTTGTCTTTATTTCTTTAATGCTGTCTGACGGCCATCTTACTCATTTACACTCCATCTTGAGGGGCAATTCTTGAGGGAATTTTCTAATTTTAATGATTGATGAGCTTCACATTCTGATTAATAAAAAGCATTCCCTCCCTTATACAGATAAGCACAGGAAGAGATGTTTTATCACAATATAATGCAGCACTATGGTTCTTTATTTGTTTTGCAGCTTTAACACTAAGAAGCTCTTCTGAGGGACTGACAGATATTAGAAATCTGACAGGTGGACAATGTTTTGGCACATTTACAGTCTAACATGATGACAATGTTATTCCACTACTTTTCTGTGCTACAGGTAAACATAGACAGCAAATAATAGGCTGTGTGTAAATAAAGAATATCCCTTTTTATAAGTCTATTTCCTCTCTGGTTTATAGTCTTTACAATAACTGCCTATGACATTTGTCTGTATGTCCATGCATACACATCCCACATAGTCGTTAAGTATTTCTACGAATTTTAGGCTTAAAGTCTTGGTAACACTATTGATTTTACACAGAATTGAATATAAGAGTGGTACAGTACACTTTCTAGCTGCTGGTGTGAATTTTGTAACAATTGAAAAGTGTCTCAAACATGTTGTATTGCCTTTGGGTTTTATTATTCTTTTTGCGCTGATTATTTAGGGAATATCACTAACCAATATACAGTAAATTGTCCCATTTTGCTGCAAATGCCATCTTGTTCTTGTGATCAGTATACAAAAAGAATTGGTACAAGTTTATATCAGCTGGCTGTCTGACTCATAAGAGAAATGGTTATCCCTTCCTTTAACTGCCTATTTTAGATTCACTACACAATAATCATGACAAAATCCCTTCGTTCTCTCACTAATGGTCTGTTTTACAACCAGACACGAGGTGCAAGCGTTCATTTTAAAGGTGCAACACTCACCAAGCCACAGAGGTGTTTTATCTAACTGAGCTGATTGACATGAAGCTCAGACATTGAGTGCTGCACCTTTTTAAACTTCTTAGTTGAAAGCTGAGATTATGACTGTTTTTGTTTTTGAAGTGAAGTCAGGATTTTCAGGTTTTCTTGTGTATGTATGAACCAAAGTCTAACTTTTTTTTTTTAGTGCTTTACCCAGTGTACCTGCTGTTCGTATCTTCGTAACCAAAGGCAAAAATGTTCAAATTTAAGTTCTTGTGTTAACTTTTTATTTATCCATGTGGCTTGTCTGATCTTTTTCCACTATACAGCACATTTGGATACAAATTCAATGTACATCGATCAGATTGCTAAATAATTGTGTTTTATTATATCATGTTTGGTTTCAGATATGCAGCAATAGTTTGAATAGCATAAATTACAAAGTTATGGGTGGGGTTTTTTTTCCTCAAGCTGTTAAAAATGTATTGTTTGTGGAGGAGTACAACTAAGCAATACAGCAAAGCTGTGAGTTTGTGTTTGTGTGTGATGATGATGAAAGAACAATGACAGATGACAAGCTTTTGTTTTTGTCTTTTATTCAAATGTTTGGATTTCTGGTGTAACATCTGTGGGTATCATTTTTATCATCGCACATTATTATCCTCCGTTTATTATACTGACTAATTTTTAGTTTTTAAAGATTTTGTCTTTTTTTTCCAAGAATTAAAGAGAATAAGAAGATAATAAAACATAATCATAAATTGATAATTAGCATGACTCTTTCCCTCTTTTATAAAGGTATTTCCTCCATGCAGGTGTCATTTCACAGTAAAGATGTGATCTAATCTAATCAAGAGAAGCGCCTTTTCTCCAGAAATCAATGTTACGTGTGTCTCATTCAGTCCCCACTCAGTGAATAATGACCTGCCTGTAGTGAAAGGCCTCACGGGGCTGCATGAGACAGATCCAAGAAAGGCTTGGGTGAATAATTGGCTGACGAGAAAATTAGTCTTTAATTGCCTGGTGTGTGTTTTTTGTGTTTTTTCCTCCTCTGTAGAGTTGTTCTGTGTTGGGATGGGCTTGTTATCTGTGCCAAAAAAGGTTCAAATGATGTGTTTTAATTAAACCAGTACAAAGACTCAGGTCTGTCCCAGCCTCCCCTCGCTGTCTGTCACCATGTTGAGTTGTGGGGAAACAGGACAGATGGATAGTAGGCTGCCCCCAACCACGCACACTTGGGCCAGCTCTTTTTCACTGAACTACATAAACAATCTGGTGTCCCACTCAAATGCTCTTACGGATTAAAAGCAGCTGCAGCGGCACATCCCCCCGCATAAGTTAGTGCAGCCTGACCTACAGCATCAAACACAACCACAGTGAAATGCACTGACTTTCACACAGCACAGAAACCCTTTTATGTTGACATGTATCAAGGGATTGTGGATGTGCCGGGTCTCGACAACAGAAGACTTAGAACAAGGCTTGTGAATCGGAGAGCTGCCTTTGAATGTTCTCAACTGGAGATTTGTGTGGTGAACATTTCAACTATACTGTTTATCAGTTTGAGAGAGAGAGAGAAACACGTACAGGTCTACATATTTCCTTCAGATTCCGATATGGCTTTGTTTAACCACAGAGTGTAAAGGGAATGAGGAAAGAAAAAAGGCTGCCAGGAAAGTCACAGTCCTGCTGATTTGCATATTGAACTAACTGACACAAGGCTGCAGATAATCTGTAAAGACTGCGATTGCTTAGACAAACTAAGAAAATAGTGCAAATATGGACAGGAAGTATATCAAACTAAGGTTTCTAAGTGAAACAAAGGCATTATTGTGCAAGCCACTGGTCTAAGTTTTTTTGTTTTTGTTATTTAAATATTTAACAACAGAATAATGAATAATAATAAACTTTATTTATAGAGCACTTATCAAAATATAGTACAAAGTACTTCACAGAGAGAAAGATGAAATGAAATACCACGGTGAATGATAAACTACATGAAGGGCAAAAATATAAAGTAATAAACAAGAAATTAAAAACCAATAAAAGAAATTAAAAGCTAATAAAAAGACATTAAAAACCAATAAAAATAATACATTTTGATTCATCTTTTGGCAGCCTTGCATGATCCATAATAGCAGATTGTAGGTCTAACTATGCCTTAGACCTTGATCAGTTTCAGGATATTAAACAACACTCTGAATGCATTTTTTCCAAAGCATGGTACTTCTTATTTTTCCCTTTCTTATCTCGTAACTCACTTTCTCGCATACAAAGACACACACAAAGAAATTAAGCTTCATAAAATTATAACAAAGTTGAAATAATACTCTAATAATACTTTGCCATTCTTCTATATTGATGACTAGACTGGAATGTAAACCATTAGGCCTGCACTGCATCTCTCGCCTGACATTTGTTTAGGTTTAGCAGCCACTTCATGTGTCTGAAATTGTGTTTTCCGAGTACAAAAGTTAACTGTTCTCCAGCTCATTTGATTGAGACCTGTTAACTAGTAACCATCCACTAATATGGTGCATCATTAGCCCGGACAGAGACAGTTTTGTACTAAACGTATGTATATCCACAGCCTAGAGACCGTCAGAGAGGCTACCTGGCTGATATCACAAAGCAGGATGAGGGGGGGGGGAAACAGCAACTCCTTGAATGATTAAGCAGCAAGACATTTTAGAAGTATGTGTGTATGCAATATACTCCAGTTTCTATTTGTGTAGGATGAGCTCTGGCCTCTAATGAAACAGTGTCTACAGCATTCAAAAGGAATTGCAACGTGCAAGCTTCCTCACATAAGTTAGGAACATTTAGTGGTAGAGAATATTTCCTTCTTCAGTATTGTGATGCATATTTATTTGAGGCTAGCCAGCTTGCATGCTGAGTTTATATATTGCCTTTGTTTCTCATTACCATTCTTGCAGAGCATCTTTTTGCCCTGTGAATTATGAATATCTCACTGATGTTTATCTGCTGTCTTCTTTGTAGTCCATGGTGGGTTCTAATGTACTCCTCTCCTTAATGTTGTTTAATTTTTTTGTGCTTGGGGAGCACTCTCAAGCATAGTGCTTTTTTTGTCAAATATAATTGCATATCGACTTCTAGCAATGCATGGTGTATGTAACTGTAATTGTTGTTTTGTGTTTTTATGTCTGTCCATGAGGTGAGAGGCCATTTATTTGTACCTGTCTCGCATGGATGTGAGAAGAGGCTTGCTCACTCTGATGAACTAGCTTGTCGCATTTGCAGACACAAACAAGAAAAAAGCGCTGTCTTTGCCCTTCATGCAGAGCGACCACCTGTTGAAACGTGCTCAATGTTATCATGTCTCCCAGCCTTACCTGGTCACCCACAAAGTAGATGGAGCTCACTGAGCGCTTATTTCCAGCTTAATACATTGTCAGTTCAAGTGCAGACTGCTGTTTTGTTTTTTTGAGTACACAGTCCAGCTGTTAGCAGGAAATCAAATTCAATCAAACGGCTATTAAGCTGCTATAAAGGCCTGGTCCCACCTTTCACACCCCAACAACAATGAAACCGATCAAATGGAAAGTGTAGAATTATCACTGACAGTGGTCATTGAAAATACTGGAAGCTTTCCACAGGATAAACTCGTCATACAGTGCATAAGGTTCCAGTGTTGTCATTACAACAACTCTTATCCAAGTAAAACTTCTGCTGTATAGAGTGAAGACTGAATATTGCTCTAACAGTAGGCTACACTACAGTTTTCTGTCTGGTTGAGAGGAACACATTTGTGGAATTATTACACTGACCTTGCAAAAGAATGTACACGTTTCAATAATTAGAGCTACAGAGCGTTTTAGGGCACCTGATCCGCGTGCACACAGACACTTTGTAAATTAGGACAGTGGTTCGAAACCTTTTTAGCTTGTGACCCCTTACAAGGGATACATGTCTACTTATGACCATTATCACATGGTCTTAATGTGGACATGAGTTGTGGGTTCAACCAAAGAAGTAGTCTTGCTTTTCAGGTTGTTTGATTTTAAGGATTTATTTTTGAGATAAAAATATATATTTTAAGTATTTTACAAGCAAATAGCTAAAATTTGAGAAAAGTGAGAAAAACTAAACATCATTTTAATAAACATCAACAGAACTTTGTTTGTTTTTTCCTTTGTGACCCCTTTAATCACCTTGTGGCCCATCTGATTTATCATGTGACCCCTTGGCAGGTGCTGACCTACAGGTTGGGAACCACTGAATTAGGATATTGACTTGAATTCACTGGAGACTTACCCTTACCTTAAACCATAACCAGTAACCCCAACGCTGACCTTCTTAACCTTAGTGATTGTGGAGACCAGCTTATTTTACACACACACACACACATACACACACACAGACACACATTTTTGTTTGATTTTTCTCATGTTGCCTCTCCTACAGTAACTGCTGTGAACAATGTACAGTGTGCTTGTTTTGCTCTTTGATTTTGTCTTTGTTATTTCATGCTTGAGTATTGAATGAGACTACAAGGCTCTTGGATTCATTCACTTGTATTTAGTTGTTGTTGTGCCTGTTGGTTGTATGACTTGAAACAATGAAGCAAACCCAACTAAGACATGTATAACTATATAAAATACATATTTTAACACCACATAACCCAGCTTAAAAATGCACTTGTTTTCTTTCATTTGGATTACTTGTGGCTGCTAAAGTAGTACATTTCAACATACTCTTGATTTTATGGATAAGAACAAGTTCACATGTTTTGTTGTGTTGAACAAGGGTGAAAGTCAATGGCTTATAAAAGAAAGTTATGTTTCCTACCTCTGTTTTCATGTTTTAAATTAATTCCTGTGAAAGTCAAAAATGCGTGTTTGTCTTTGAATTACTGGGAAAGTGCTTGACTAGTGCAGCAGGAAAGGAAGGTCATGACTGCTGCATTCAAGTCAGCAGAAATGTCTTCCACTCAGCAAAATAACTTGGGCTCTGTCCAGAACAGCCTCTGGTCCTTTTATTGATAATGTCAATCCTAACAGGACTGAGCATGTTGTCTATCAAAGCACAAGGGTAAAACGACAGATACAGAGCTGCCTGCATCTATCCAATGAAAAAATATTGTGTACAGTTGTTTGTGTAGTCAGATAATGTGCTTTTAAATAGCAAAAAATACAATGGAAATAGAAAACATCACAAAACAGAGATGTGTTTTGAACAAAACTACAATAATGAGACATTAGAAATGGTATGTTACTCATGGTTTCAGGGTGCTCATCCAAAGATAAGAGGGAATCAAAAACACACAGGACAACAATCATAATAATGATAATAATTTATTTATTAAGGTAGAGGAAGAGTCTTTGGCAGTGAAGAACACAGGAACTGAGGGTGATTTAATGAGAACATTTTAAAGTGAAGTGCTGCATGGAGATACATAACTGGGCCATTAACACAAGTCCAACAGTGAACCAGTTCTCCCAGGGGGGAATGTAATGTGGCACAATAGCATGACATTGGAAGATCTGCAGGAGTGGACTGCAACTGAAAGGGAAAAAAATGACGTGAGTGTTTATCTGCACATGTGTGGCTGTTATGTGACAGGTGATAAGTGTTGGTGATGCTGCTGTGAAACTATGATGGTGCTGGAAATGAGGAGCGTGTCCATGAGACAAACAGATGGCTGTTTACTGTGCGAAGAGGTGTTTGGCTTTTGTGTGTGTAATGAAGTGAAGGGTCCCTCAGTAAAGATTTCCAAATGTATCACAGTAAAATCTGGCACTGGCTTTTTCTTTTTTTTGTGACATTTGTTAACATGTACTTTTAAAAATCCTCTATCACTCTCCAATCTGGCATACATTTCTGGCCTGAATTGTGTTACAAAAACATATAAAAAGCAACAATTACAAACAAAAATAGTAATTCATTTAGTGAAGAGGGAGAAAACCACTTACAGAGTGGCTTGCTCATTCTTCTGTATTCACATCCCATTGGTATCTCCTACCAACTGACAAGTGCAACTCTATAGTTCATATAATGAAGGGCAAAGAGGTACAAGTATGCATCAGTTTGAGACACTTTACATGGTGTTTTCCATTCCAGAAAGTCAGTTCCCTCCTCTTCTCTGTTCTTGTACATTTATTACCTTCTTTTTTTTTTTCAAACAAATCTGAAAATGCGAGGATGTGAGGGAACGTCTTTCTGGATTAGAAAGCAGCACAAATTTAACCTCTACACCCTAAAGATAGGGCAGGAAAGGACATTTAAATATCTGCCAATGACTTGTTAAAACCAAGTAATGGAACCAATCAGAATGCACGTAACGCTGCATTCGTCACACAGCTCACAATATGAGAGGGGGTGAACACACGCACATAGTGCACACTGTGCACGTGCCGGACATGGCAGCTAAACATGCCCGACTTGGTAAAATAATGACATCACAGCTCCTGTCAATCAAGTAATCAATATCATTCAGAATACCGTCAAA
This sequence comes from Siniperca chuatsi, assembly GCF_020085105.1. Lineage (NCBI taxonomy): Eukaryota > Metazoa > Chordata > Actinopteri > Centrarchiformes > Sinipercidae > Siniperca > Siniperca chuatsi. The sequence continues at coordinate 19,675,378 of NC_058047.1, forward strand.
GGTCCATTCATTCATCGATAAAGGCAACAGGACTCGACACACTCCACTCTTCTTTCATCACACTTCTATTACTAAGAAATGTAAGTATTCAGCTACACAGACATCACAGGACAAAAAAAAGTTCATTCAATATCAGAATACTGTTGGAGGTCAGGAGTTTGGCTGCTCCCATAACGTGCAAAAACCTGTTGTAAAGAGTGGAGGCCACTTGGGGTCGCTGTTTCACAGGCATCACTAGTCAAAAGTCAAGTCCCACTGGCACAGCAGTCACGCTACACACCCATGTTCCATACAGTTCAGGGTGAGACTAAACTGGCAAAATAAGAGTCAAAGCTCTTAAAGAGTCTGAAAACTCATTGGGATCCATCAGCAGTTTTCCAGAGCACCTCGTCCATTTATCCATCCAGCCTCTTCATCTACAACCCAACAGTTCACACATCAAGTCCATGCTTTGCATTGTCCTGGATTAGTGGTGTAAGGGCAAACTGCTGGGTCCCTGCAGTTCAGGAGTCACAGCGTGACCTTGCTGAGTCTAAGCGACAGGCTCGAGCGGTGCTGGGTGCGGGGGAGTGTGGAGCTACACCGGCTTCGCAGCTGGACTGTCTGACGCGCTGAGCCTCGCACCCGCAGCAGAAAGTCAAAGTTAGCTGAGGTGTTCATGGCGTAGAAGACGTTGCCGTTGTCTGGGATCACCAGTTCTGAAAGGAGATAAAAAGGGGGAGAGAAAAGCAGAATTTATGAGTATATTTTAAGCTCTTGCTGTTAGTGCTATTATACTTTTAGTCAGCAATACATTGGTAATTGCGTTCATTAAGTTTGGAAAACAGCTGATCAGTCGAAAAAAATTCATTAATTAAAATGCTGAATTGCAAAAACAAAGAGTGTTTAATCATAGTTTTTACAAAGTTATTCCTGCAACAGCTTCTGCTTATTGTACTCACTGTAAATATCTGACTATAAGCCTTGGAATTATACTGTCTATGAAAGAAAGTTTTATCTGTTTTTGGAGAGCCCAACATGTAGCTAGGTACCTCTGGTTGAAAAAGTGTAGGTCTGAATAATGAGAAAGGTATACATCCATAGAAAACAATCACGTAAAACCCTCAAGAACCATAAAAAAAAAACATTAGTGAGGCTCAATTCAAAAAGTAGATCCATGTTTTTTTACCTCTCTCCTCAGAGATGACTTGTACCAGCTCGTATCCCTCCTCTGGCTCCACCTCCAGGTTGTGCTTTGCCATGGCTCTAGAAACTACAGCTGGGGTCTTGTCTTGATTGGTCAACTATTTAGGGATAAGATAGACAAATAGCGTGTAAAAATTTAAACCTAGAGCATCTCACTCACACAGGAACACAAACACAAATATTTATTTACCAATATGCTCTTGTAGAGATTCCCGTTGCCGTGCTCCAGACTGACTCTTATGATGCATGCATCTTGGGCCTGGGTGTTATAAGCTGGGGTTTGGCTCGGAGAGCAAGGGGACATGGGTGTGAGGGAGACGGAGCGTCTGTGGTTACAGGGGGGCCCGGGGAGTGAGGGAGATGCAGGAGTCATGGAGACACTGGCTGTCGATGAGCTTGTGTCCATGGAGTGGAGTGAAGTACAAGAGGAGGATTCTGATAGCTGAGGAAACATATAACCGAGTTATAAGTTACATACAGATACACAAAAACCATGACTGGCTCATTTTTTTCCAGAAATGCACTGAACCACAAACTGATAATTAATTTGCAGCTATTTGAGGTGAGCGGGGGATGCAAGACGTGGACATAGTATAACAAAGTTCTATGAAAAAATTGTTTATATGAAAAAGAGTTTTTCATATAAACCTTTAATAACAGCATTTTGACTAAGGGACTATACGAAAATTATTAGGAGGGAGGGGGACTAGAAGAAAGCAGTGTTATGTATTTTTTTCTTTTTGCTGAAGGTTGTCAAAATGTTTGCAAAATTGTATTACTTAATACAATTTGTTGTAAAAAAATTAAATAAAAATGTTTTAAAAAGACAAAATATTTGCATCAAAATACAGCTTTTGTGTGCTACATGTATAATAAATGTGTGTTTTGTCATTTTTGGACACATTAGCGCTTTATTGTCAAAATCAACAATTAGCTAGCAGGACCAACATGTCAGTCCTGAGAAACAGAATAGACACAGATCATTACCAGAGTAATGAATGACATTTCTCTGCAGAAACAGTGCATCATTTCCCACCAGCCTAAAGAAGCTTCCCATCTGCACAGAAAATTTTAACAGCAAAGTGAATTGTACCAATTCAAAAGTGTTTATTTTAAGATACTTGGGGAAGGGTCTTGCAGTTTTTCTCTTAGTCAAGGGGGGGATCCAAAGTTCAGCCCCCCTCCCCACATCAATAATTTTCACACAGTCCCTAAGTATGTACAAAACGAACACATTTTCTTTAGTGTTGTAACCCACCTTGTTCTGCTGGGAATCGGAGGTGTGAGTGGGGGTGAGGCCCTCGCTGTCTGACGGACTGCTGGAGTCACTAGAGGACACGCTGACTGAGTCCATGCTCTCCCCTGAGCTGCCAGTAGGAGGCGAGCGGGGCGTCTCTCTGACTGGAGAACTGGCTGCATTACTGTCTGTTCCAAGAAACAGCCTGGAAAGTAGAGGGGGTCAGTTATTAGATATTAAAATAAAATAAATAGGACACAGCAATTCAGTGCTTTAATGTGACAGTGTGACATCTGACGTCTTCGCCAAAGTATTCTTTAATTAATTTCAGACATTTAAAACTAGACCCTCCTCTAATAGGTTCTATTAACATCTATTGTCTGGATGTACTCACAGGCTGAGTCTCTTCACCATGCTTTTTCGAGGTTTGGGTGAGGTTGGACTGCTGTCACCAAGACCTTCAACCTCACAGGACAAAGCGTAACTGCAAGAGAGAACATTGATAATTAATCTTAAATTTCATAAAACATTGCCAAATCATGTGTCCGTTGGTTTTGAGAACCACGAATTCTGAGTAAGAGAGAGGGAAAGAGAAAGTCAGTGCGGACAAGAGAAGTACAATACAATAGACCAGTAGGGAGTGAAGACATGACAGAAGAACAGCAGGGAGAGGCGAAGAGAGAGGACAGAAAGAAGCTTCTATTGTGTGTTTGTTTTTAACAATAGGTCCAACAGACCATGACCTCATGCACTAATTTGCCTTTTATGGATAACGGTGCAATCAAGAAAGAAGGTATTCTGAGTAAAGCAGCAGTACCTTTCCTCCTCACTGAGCTGAGTCTGCCTCTTAAACCAGCGGAGGAAAGCCGGCTCTGGATTCAGACAATAGCTGTTACAGGCCGACTGGAGCAGCTTGATCTGAGCTATCACCTCAAACTCCTGCAGAGACAGAGAGAAGGTTACCAATGTTAGCTGAGCTCATCATATGATAATTGTCCTGGTATAATTATGTCAGAGGAGGCCGCATGCAGCTACACTCACCCTGCGTCTTTTCTCAAAGTTGATCAGGCCACCCTGCGGAGGACACAAAGAGCATGCTGTCAAACTCTGGACATCACATACCAGTGGCTGCTTAGACAAACAGCATTAGGTGGACCACTCCACAAATGGACCGACAAAATTCCTCAGGCACTCATGGAAACTTACGCCCTGGTTTCTGACAGCTGTTGCACAGATAGACTCTCAGATCTGCGGAGTTGTGTAAACTCGCAAACACATGCTATCAAATATCGAAAAACACACACATTCAGCAGGTGTCAAGGATTTTTTCTTACCTCTACTAGGTCAGGCAGGGCTGTATCCAACATAGTCAGATCGGTTAGAAAGGTCCCCAAGTACGGTATTGTTCCTTGCATTGCTCCCTGTGGAGAAAGGCAGCTTTTTGATATCTTTGAATCCACACTTAGTTTAAATAAACACTTTAAGGATGCCACAATAAAGCCAGAGACTAATTTACACTGTGGTCCTCGTGGTTTATAGATGCCAGGGTGGATTTTGTAAAATACAACACAGGCTCAATACAAGTACAGCACATAGGGCACTGAATAAACAAAACTAAGAATGTGGCTTCAATGTGCTTTACAGTACATTGCTTTAGAGGAATGTGTTGTTTAAAATTATAGAGCTCTGTTTTAGCTCTCTGGCGTTTGTTGCAGAAGCTCTTAGTTAGCCAGTCCTTTTCTCACCATTTCCTTCTGCAACTGTAGTCTCTTGTGGGTGCGTTTCTGGTGCTCCTTGGCACAACTCTCCAGACTGGCAAACTTTGAAGTGCCTTCCTGTAGGGCAAACAAAACAAAACAAAAATACAACTTCAGTCCTCGAGATTCTAACCAGTGAATGAAGGAATGTTTTCAGGATTTCCAGATGAAGTCTCACGTCTGTGAGAGTGACATCTACACACTTTAAAACTAGGATTTTTACAGAGGATACGAAATGTACTGATTCATAATTTCACAGATCCCTCAGACAGGAAATAAATGTTGAAGTTAGAACTCACCCTCATGAGGAGCTCTCTGCTGGTCAGGTAGTTGTTGTGATCAGAGAAAATGTCAGACAGTTCCTCAAATGTCTGCATGCTGTCTCTGTGTAGAGCACAGATTCATGTTAGCTCATAGTAAGGGACATATCAGTTAAAATACAAGCTGTTGAATTCTGCAAAGGGGCTAATTATACTACGGAGACTCATTGAGATTATCTGCATAGTTGAGAGATTGGAGGCTTACTTGTGCACACAGGCCCATGCCCTTTTCAGCCTGTACAGCGGGTTGGACTGCAGCGCAGATACAATGGCTCGCAGAGACGAGAAGTTTTTGCGTATTCGACACTCCTGTTAGGAGACAATTAACACAAAAGGACAGTCAGAACTTGGCCCATTTTTGTGGTAGGTTAATAGATTAATTTGTGTGTGTGTGTGTTTGTCTGTGTGTTTCTGCTAACCTGAGCGATGTCTATCCAGTGCTGGATGACCCGCGCTCTGACATGTGGTCTGATCTGTCTGTGTTTCAACACTGTGCTGACCACGCAGGCTGCCACAGCATTAAACTGCGTAATAGTGGCACGAATTGTGGGGGCGCTGTGCTTGTTGTGCTTCTTATCCCTCTGGGACCAGATAGAGCCCAGGCAGTGGTGGGGTACAACCTTTTTAAACAGCAGCTAGAGTGGAAGAACAGGTTGATGTTAGTATGATGACATTGAAGAAACATCGCAGGGATGTAATCTGCGTAACCTTTTCCTCCTACACACCCTGTTTCCATCTCACTTCCCTCCACTTACCGCATCCATGTAGGTCAGCTGCTCAGCCACCACGTCAGCCTCAAATGACAGGAAGTCCTCCTGGACCTCGATCTCCACTTCCTCCTCCTCCCCCAGGCAGAAAGAACTGTTGCCGTGGAAACCAGCTGAAAGCAGGCAAACACAGATGATTTGATATTTAATATGAAAAAATAAACATTACTGTACAGAACAAAACGAAACAAAAAAAAGAGTTTAAAAAGATACTTTGTTAATTACCATCAGTGTCGTCCATGCTGGCCTGACTCTGCAGCTGCTCCAGCAGACCCTCTGCTCGTCTAAGAGCCTCCGAGCCTGGCAGGGCCCTGCGCAGGTAGTCCATCAGCCTGTGGAGACAGGGGTAGTCAGGAGGCTCCTGGAAGTCCTCGGGACACTGGTCCAGCCAGGCACGCAGGATAGAGGCCAAGGCACTGTGGAGACAGCAGAGAAAGATTTGAGTGTTAAGAGAGCTGGCAATGATAGTAGTAGAAGTACAGGTGATAAGTCAGCTATACTGCTGAAGGTTATGTATTGAAAGCTGTCCATATGGAACTGATAGCGATGAACATATAAAAATGTATCTCACTTTCTGATGGCTCCGTTGGTTTCAGAGCTTTGGCGTCTGCCTGTGTCTTGCTCGTTTTCTTCCACACTTCCATACCTGCAACAGAAAATAAAGTACAAAAAAAAAAATCAGAAAATCACTAAAAAACGTATAGTCAATACATTATTTTGGCTTTATGCAGCAGCTCACTCCAGCCCTACCTGTCTAACAGTAGCTGCAGTACAGTCTGTGTGCTCGCAAAGGCTCTGTAGGTGGACAGGAAGATGGAAGTGTAGGTGAGGTCGTTGTCTCCAAACGCTGTCAATAACGTCTCCACTAGACGCTCTAGTGTTCCAGCGCGGATACTTCGGATTTTGCAGGTCTCCAGCTGGCTCACCGTGTGGCCGGGAGGTAGACGATCGCCCTCCGCCTAAACACACACGTATTTTTACACTGTTAAACCAGTGTGTACTGAACTGAAGACTGCCATTATGCATTATGACTTGGCTGGTGCTTCCAAAGCTTTTCTTTGATTTGTTTGGGTTTGGATGCATGCCATCCTAGATGAATACTTTTTATGTGTCAGGATGTCTTGGTTGTTAAGCTTTAAAATGTAAAATTACAGGAGTGGAACAATTCATTAGAAGAGAAAACAAGATGGAGGGAGGGAGGAAACAGTAAGGACAATCGTGACCTATATTTAATTCAGATTTCTCCAGATGTGTCCGACTATTGTGTCTACAGGGAAATAGAATGAGTGGTTACACAACAGGCGGGGAGAGAGTCGAAGAAGAGGTGGCACAGACATGGAGAGAAAGAGACCTTGCTGAAGTTAGCACGCTACAACAGGAAACGCTCCAATCTGCTTTTAATCACAGCAAGCCCCTCCTCCGCCGTCCCTTCAGACAGAGAGGAGGACAGCAGCACAGCCAAGTTCTCCCACCTCTCCCCTCTGATAACAAATCAACACACCAAGAAATACCTTTATGCATCTCTGCGAGGTCACCCAATGTACAGTCTCACATACACAGGCTTAGATTTTACAATTCACAATGAATTACAAATACACTGAATCTGCAACCAAATCTATTAACTACTACACACACTGTAAACAGTACATCAGTGTATGCCTACCAGCCACTGATTATAATTGCTGTTATTCACTGACAATTAACTGTATATAGTAAATATACCAATGTCTCAATAGGGATTTCTCTCTATTCTATTTGACTCAATAGACAGCGCTGTATAAAGTACCCATGTTGTTTTAATTAGCTTGAATACAGTCGGCATACATCAATACAGTTTTAAAGCCTCAGAGCTGTTATCTATTTCTTCTTTGTGCCAATCCCCATCCTTGTGCCAAGCACAAAGAGAAAACAAACTAACTAACAACACAAGACCCTAATTTTTTCTTGTAAACAAAAGGAAAACCCCATAAATCTGACTTGTAATTCCTTTTACGCTGGGTTCATGCATTCCTTTAGCCGTTACTGAGAAAACACACAAGAGAAACTAAGGATAATGCCGCTAATTGGACCTTCTGTGCAGTATAATAATATACTGTACAACATCTTATTATGCTGGTATAAACAGCACAGTAGATAAAACAGCAATGACTCGTATGCACAACTCAAGGAAAAGCCTTTAATACCTCCTTTTTTTGTCATACCAGCGTTCTATAAAACACTGCTGTACAGAGGAGTGAGCAGTTTTGTTGGCAGCCGGGAAAGTCAGGAAATCACATGCTTTAGCTAAACAGTCCAGGTCTGGTGAAACTGTTGATTTTCAGCAGGCAACTAAGAAGGTGTTGTCTAAACTGTGAGATTTACAGCTCAAATGTTAAAACAACAGCCCTGGTGGCGCACAATGCTGAGAGACGTCCCACAATTGAAAGACACGGTCTGCTTTAAACAATAGAGATTAGGTTTTCTGTTTTTAAGCTCAGCAGTCTGCACACTACTGACTGGATTGCTTTTATAAACCATCTACACATAATAAATTCCAAGGCAGAGACTATTCCACTTTGGGAAAAATCAGCAGTTCACATTTTGCACCGCTACAGGTTAAGAGAGTGGAAAAAGCATTAGGTTTTCATGTGTGTGATCTGTTTCGCTGAGGGTTGGGATCATGACTCGTCTCTTCTTTGAAAAACCTTCGTCAGCTGTGATTCTGTCACACTGTGAGACATCAGATGGGCCAACTCACCCCTAGCCATCTTGCGCCCTTGTTGGCCGCCTGCTGAATCTGAACCCTCTTCAGTGTCACGTTGTAGATAGCTCCTTCCTCGACTTCCTCCCCCCAGTCCTGCACCGAGCTCTGAAAGGAGAGGGTAAGAGGGAAAATGTTAGAAACCTCGAGAAGAGAGTTATGTTTAGGATAAAAACATATTTAAAAAACAATGTCCTGTAAATAACTGCAGAGCTAACGTCCACAACAAGTGTCATTTCACTATTTTAACAAAATAGGAATTGACTTGGAAAGCTTTCTGAGAAAAGCAGAAGAAAGAATCAGAAAAAAAATACAGAAATACAACCACAGCACTCAAACAAACTAGTAAAAGGACTAAAGTGCAGTATAACATCAAGAATGACCAACTCCCCAACCCCCACCACTGCAGCCTGCCAGGCCTCCCTCCCTGTCTTTACTCCCCCTTTTATTCCCTATCCATCTCTTTCACTGTGTCCCGGTCTCTCTGGAGCTGAAGTCAGAGCTGGACTGCTTTCCTGGAGCTCAGAAGGCTGGAGATAAGAGCCAGAATATATGAGGTCTCTCAAACAAGCCCCTACATAATAAAACAGGACATTTGCATCACGTTTTTCTCTCTGTTGACATGTTTTTGTCTGTTTGTCTGCCTAATTATACAAGCCAGCCATAAGACTAAATGGATTTGTGCTCATCTTGCATATGTACTGTGTCTGTCTCTGGTTGTAAATCACTGACAAACGGCAGAGTGCATACACAAAGAGGGAGCAGAGTGAAATCAAAATACAAACCTCCTGCTCAGAGAGAGGGTATGCAAACACAGCCTGGGATGTGCTGAGACATCAACATATGGAGACAGAGACAGAGACAAAAACAGAGGCAGAGACAGCGAAGAGGGAAAGGGACTGGCCAAATATAAACACCACGCATGCAGTATTATGGCCAAGTCCTCACACACACACACACACACACACACAGGCCGCGGCAGGCAAGATCACTCTCACTTGTCCCCACTTTCATTTACACAGCTCAATGGCAAAGTCCACACTATTCCCCCAACAGAAGGGCTGCCAGAAAATAGGTCATGGGTCAAAGTCGCCATTAACAGGCTCAATGGACGGTCCTGGAAGCCGGGGGCACTCTGCCATGCCTGGGCCGTGTTTGGGTTTGAACAGAAACATGTGATGTCGAGATGAAAAGAAAGCCCAAACCAAAACACACAAAGAGAGAGAAAGGAGGAGTAATAACTGGCACTGGCAGATGAAACCAGCAAGCATGTCTGTGTTGTTGCATGTCCCAAGCTGCACTTGTCTGAAACATGTCTACATGTCCGTCCCCTACCCTGTTCAGCATCTTGTCTTATGGTCAGCAGCCTTAGTAAGTGCATGTCTCTCTGCCTCTCCCCCTCCCTCTTTAGCTGCTGCTGGCTGGCTGGATGGATGGATGGATGGCGCAGAGACAGATAAATACATCAGTGCATGAGTCATGCAGTCCACACACTCCCAAAACAATAGCGGGAGGTCTCTGTGCTGGCTGGCCTGGGCTGCTGAGTTCACAGTCTGCGCACACAGCCTGCTTTTTGTCAGCCACAGAAGTGGAGATGTTTTTCAGAGCAGGGTTTTAAAAAAAAAAAGCTCTGCTTGCTTTGTGCACCAAGTTTAGGGCTTACTGCGAGACAAAGTTCCATGGAAACCAAAACAGTCTGTCACAGTGATATTTCTATTCACCAGAGAGAAGTAGATAGGAAACATTACACAGTAGATAGGGATGAGTTTACAGAGAGCACAGTATATCAAATTACCCTGGGCACGGTGTAAACAGGAGATGAGTTGTTTACTCTCTGAACTAACTTGGATCCTTCCACAGAAGATGCTCCAAACGTGCACAGGGAGGACAGCAGAGAGGCAAATAGTACTCTATCTCTGCTCAAATAGTGCTAATCAGCCTATCAGCTGTGTGTGAAACAATACCCGCAAGATAACAACAACAGTTGTGTTAACTCTTTGGCGCTGATCTATTGGCTTTTGTGTTTTCCTCGCCTGGACGCAGCTGGGACCCGTGGAGAGACAGGGGCCTCGCCAATTGTTCCCTCTCTGTTTCACTGCGGACCCCCAGACAAAAGTTTTCATATGCACCATCAGGGAGGGGAGAGCTAGCGGATCGAGCTCATATTCTGGCGGAGTCGGCAGGGGATTTTTTTAATTTTATCTTATCATCCTGCTTCCCCACGTTTCCCCAATTTTGCGCGACATCTTTATGCACCAACAATGTAGGTTAAAGCCAAGTAAAAACAATTAAAACTCAATGTTCAACTGTTCACCCAATGCCCCCCCACCCCCTTTTCCCCTTTATCCGCTACTTTCCCAAGCATACACCCCCACCCCTCCTTTTACTTCCCCGCCCCTCCCTCTCCCCCGCCTCTTCAAAACCACAAACTCAACAACAGAGCACAGGATGGAAAACCATGAGTTTTTTTTTAGTTTTGGTTTTTACCATTTTAGTTTTCCAGGCGAATTTCATGGTGAGCGTTTCTTTCATGATCCGGGGACAGCATCAGCGCTCTGGAATAATCCACCAAGGAAAGAAGTAGATGTGTTCCTTTAAACAAAAAAAAAAAAATATATATATATTTATATATATATATCCTCGCTTAAAATGTTCTTCTCCTTCACCGCGCACACTTTCGTCCGCTCTACTCCACAGTCCAAATCCTCCTCCTCTGTCTCTCAGCAGGCTCTCCCTTCTTCTACTGAATGACCGAACTCCTCCTACTTGCACTCAACAGTCCCGTTTAAACTCCTCCTCCTCTCTTTTTGTCCGACTTTCATTTGACTGACAACAATGTACGCGCTCAGACGCAGGCTTCGATCTCTTTCCTATGAAATTCATAGCACTCATGACTCATGACTGATTTTTATCATTTCTTTTTATAGGGTTTATTTATGTTTTGCTTTTAAGTATTATTTTAAAAAAGTATTGATTAATGATTTTACAAAATAAAATTATAAACCTTTTACTCTTTTATTTTGCTGTGATGTTGCTGCTGTTTTTGTTTTTTCTTTTTTTAATCTTCAGAACAAAAGTTTTTATTTAATGAAATGGACATAAATCCCTTTTTTTGCTTTTGTTTTTTAAATTACTTTTGTTTAGCTCATTATAATCAGTAAAAAACATAAAATAAAATAGATGTATTTTTCTGTATTGTGTGGGAGTTGTCTGATTGCATTCCCTACCACACCTGTGGTTTATATAAACAGACCACGCCAATGGTTATAAACTTCCCTGATGTTGTGATTGTATGCTTTAGAAGATACCTACTTTGACTAACTTAGCTTTAGCTGAACTTTAAACTGCATTTTGCCCAGAACAAGGATTGTGGATTTTAGTTTTATCCCTTGGAGTCATGTTAAGAATCGAGCTCCTCACCACCAGTAGCCTGATGAAATGTGAACCTATCCTTGAAAAGAGTAGGCTACTCCACTGATTCAGCATTGCACTCCTACAACATTGTCGGACTCATGATGGACAGTTAAAAGAAAGTCAAAATGTATGTGCAGAACCAGAGATCTTTCTAGCCTACACATTCTTCTTCGTTGACAAAACCTGTCGCCTACATTACCCACAATACAACTCGACTGCCGACGGTCGGAGATTCGGGTGTTCTAGTAATAGAATTCCTCCTTCATTTCTTCTTCTATGGTTCTCATTATAAATTCCATTTCCCCCTTCAGTCTCCTCTGTACAATTCTCCCGAGGGGGAGGTGGGTGTCATTTTTTTGTCCATTTATTATCATAATCCAGACTATTATTTGTCATTGTTTATTATGTATATTTTGTTTCCAACAACATTATAATGTCTGTCTTCACCTGTCAGTATATAGATTTCAGCATACTGTTACTACTGTTAAAAGTTCTTTTTTTAAGCTCTACTAGCTTAAAGCTGCAGCAAACTAACATTAAGCTAACTCCCGTTTTGTCTCCATATTTATTTCATTTATGTAGGAGCTGGAGCGGTTAGTATTATTCACGTGGACGTTCTGCTTTATTAGTTGTCATTGTCAGATTAACAGATCATCTCCAAAGAGATCAGATTGCAATGTCATGGCATCTTCATTACTCAACAACACAACACAGAAGCCCACCGGTTACATAAGCTCACTTCTTTCTAACTTCACACCCCCAATTTTCAAACTCGTAGTCTTCAGCCCCAACCAATGCTTACTCAAGTGACACGAAAGGCTTCATACAACTTTTTTTCACATATGCAGTAGTACTCCCCAAGACCTGCAAACTGACTTAAATGTGTAAAATCTGTGGAGTTCCCCTGGCTATAGTTTACCAACCTGTTTATTTACCTGTTTACATAAGTGGTGATTAACATATAGATTCCTGTAATGCACATTAACATTAACATACAGATTTCATATAAGTGGATGTGATGTAGTGTAGGCCCATAGCTGTCTTGTGTGTGAAGCAGCTGCAGACTCATGGCCCCTGCGTGGGACAATACGAGGAAGGCCGTAGATGCCGTCACCAGTACTGTGCATTGTCAGTGACGGAGGAGGAGAATAAGTTGAGTGTGAGAATGGGCAACACTGTTCCAGTGTGAATGTGCCTGCACACGTACTCAAACAGCCCACTTGTGTGAATAAACGGGAAGATATGAATCAAGCGTTGACTTTGTGAAGGGTCTTTTTGTACAAAGTTGTATTGTAAATATATCAAATGTGAGCAAGCAGTGGTTCATACATCTGCAAGTCCATTTAGTTGGCTGATGAAGTAGCTAAAGTACTGATTCAGAGTCAGGAGACAGTGGCAATGTTATGATGCTTATTGTCATTTGGCCCAGTAGGAGGTGTGTGTGTGATATGCCTAACCACTCCTCTGGCTCCCATAACACCAACACGTAACCCCAACGTCACACTCAGCGTCACTGGCTGTCACACACCACGGTGTCAAGCAGGGTGCACACACACATAGATGCACCCACACACACAAGGTCCCCACTTTTGGCATCATTGACCTCCAACTTTGCTTTGAGGGCACTTAAAGGCCAGGAAAGCCCAATGTTTGTCTCCGTCAGTGTTTCTTGTGTGTGGTAATCATATGTTTTATCAGTGTTTCTTTTTGCTGACTGTTCATCAGGCTGTAAATCTGGCCAGCCTCCAGTTCCCAGGCCAAGCTGCCCCGGTGTCCACTTGGGTCTCTGGAGCTCTGGGAAGCCCATAGGGGCAGTGGGAAGGTTGCGACCCCACACGACCTCCAGCTCAGCCCCGGGGGATTGGAGTGTTGGTCTCACAGTGGGACTGATGTCATATCTCAGCACAAACAAGACGTCTGACAAATGTGACAGCTGCTGCTCCGTCTGATGGATGAGCAGATGAGTATCCGCATCTTTCAACTTGAAATGAAAATGGGAAATGTCTTCTCTTTCTCTGAGGTCCGGGTCCATTAAAGCATGCTAGTATTATTATCCTAATGGGACGCATCAGAAAAGACTCTTTGACAGATTTAGGCCTGTACCATAGTTTAAAGAATATGAGGCTAAGTTTCAGTAAATGTCAGAGCTGTTTTTAGGTATTTTGGTCCAAATCCAAGTGAAGTCCTTAAGAGCAAATCCAAGTTAAAGAAATTGTTTGACATTTTGTTAGCTTAACTTATCATAAAGACTGGAAACAGGGGGAAACGGTTAGCCTGGCTCTGTCCAAACAGGCTATGGTCCAAACGTAACAATATCCACCGACCAGCAACCCTGAAGCTCATTAATTAACACGTTGTGTTTCATTTGTTTAATCTGCACAAAAACCAAAGTGTAAAGATTGATAAAATGACAAGTTGTGGTTTACGGGGTTATGTCCAGGAATAGTCCTGGATGGAAGCAGTGACTTCCTGGAGTCTTATCACCACCGTGAGTTTACTAATTGCAAGTCAAGATGCTAGTCTCATGAAGTCTATGAATGCCATACATTACATAAAATGACGTAAAAGGAACTACTAACTATAGTACAGTAGCCGTCAAATAAATGTAGCGGAGCAAAAAGTACAATAGTTTCCTCTGAAATGTAGTGGAGTAGAAGTATAAAGTTAAGTACAAGAATCTCAACAAAAATTTTATAAGTACATTGAGTAAATGTATTTCCACATTTCACATCCTTATATTTGTGACTTAAGTCTTAATAGAGCCAAGTCTACAGTTCTGGTAAATGTAACTGAACCTTACATCTTTCTGTCAGATTTCCTGTAGCCTGAATGTAAAAGTTAAAGAGAATGTGATAGAGGTGAATGGCATCTTCATGCTGCTATCTTTGAAAGGCTATCAAATGTTTCACATAGAGTATCTCTGCAATGTAATGCAGGCTAATCCTCATACCAAGTTTTCCTTTCTCTTGGAAGACTAATGACATAACTACACTTAGGAAAGCCCTTGACGAGGGCAGAGCAATTTTTTATAATGGGTTCCTGCCATTATTGAACTTCCCAAGTACGCTCTTCTCTCTGTCCCACAAAGTCCGAACAGGGAGCTACAGTACAGACAGAAAGGGGACAAAAACAGGAGGAGCGCTGCTCGCACTGTTATTGCACCACTGTGGGGAAAAATGCACATTCCAGGAAATCTCCCACTTCCTGACTCCAGTGAGCCTGCTGTCCTCATACCTGACTGGCTGGGGAGCCGCTCTGGCCTGGAGCATGGTCATACAATAACACCAATAAGTTGAAGGAGGAGAGGAGGAAAGGGGGATCCCTAATACAAGAAATTAGAGCCGGAGAGACCAACAAACACTGGGCATCACGGTACTGAAAACCAAACCTCAGACACACAAGAGGACAGTAACGGGGGGGGAGGTCTTGGGCAGCATGTGTAATGTCTCACTGTTTACATCCAAGATAAGAAGGTCATGTATCAGAGAAAGTGTAGGACACTGTTGAGATTAACTTGAAAGGACTATCTCTACCATGAGTGTGAGGGAGAGACAGAGAAAGAGGGGGAGAGTTCACAGTACAGTCAGAAACTGAGAGGATCCATACTGGCTGTAAAACAAGCATGATGCAACAGGACCCTCTTGCACTGGCTTCCAGAGTGATTTCATATTTCAGACAGGAAATAGACGCTCTGCTTTCTTGTCTGCTGGAAACAAGTAAACAGAGTAGAGGAGACGCGTCATTTCATCCAGTGAGAGGAGTATCAGCTGTGACTGGAGCCAAACTCTCCAGTGGAAAGTCATTGCGTAAAAATTAAAAATGGAGAAGATGTTTCCTGCTACCATATCTGGACCAAATGTGTCAGTACATTCATACTCTGTTCTTGTTTGAACATTCTTTCTGTATTATGCATGGGTATGCACACAGAGCGTTTCACTGTATGTTTGTGTGTGGTTGATGGGTTTGTGTTTCCAAAGCATACTGCCCAGTAGAGGGCAGAGTTCATAAACCGCCGTGTTTATCCAGAGTCAGCAGAGGTTTTAGCCAGACCCGGCCAGAACAGCAAAACCCATGAGGTTGGATTTATGGTGCAGGGTCGGGATGATCTGCTATAACTCAATAAAACCTAAGAATGAGACAATCAAAGTACCTTCAATGGGTCATTTAAGAGCAGTGAAGCAGTGGCAAGGCACTCAGTAAGTGCAGAAGTTTATTTTGATTATTATTTAATGAGGTAACAAATCAGCAGATGAGTGTTTGTGGATCCAGTAGTAGCAACAATGAAAACACAGATAGATGAGGACATGCTAGGCCTTCTCTCATAACACACACAGCTGCTTTTTCTTTTTCTCTCTGTCTCTTCTTTGATCAACTGCCCCCTTTGTTCAGACAGCCACATTAAATCTCAGTCTGCATCTCTCCTTCTCTCTGTCCCTCTTCTCTTATGTCATGTCTCTGCTCCCCTCAGATCTATTGTCCTGGCTGTTGTTGAGCTCTCCCTCTTTCTCTCTCTGGATGTGTGACATCATTAGTTTCCAGTAAAGTCCAGAGCTGCAGACCGAGACCCCCTCCTCCACACTTCACATTACACACAGCTGAACCTGCAAACCTAATGAAACACATACTTCAAGGAACAGGTTGCTCAGAGTTTCATTAACACGAAGATGTTCGGGCTATAAGAAATTGCGACACAGACTTATTTTAACATAAAGTATAAAGTATTTCTGATTCTGATAACAGCCTCCATATGGGGTCAGTTTGACCGTTGCACTAAAGCAAGGATAAACCTCTCTTGAGCTATGATGACTCAGATGGTATGCTGGTAGGTACTTTCAGGTGTCTTCATTTAGAAGGGTTAAGATAAATCAGACAATTCCCAGTAAACACACACACAACCCTCCCCTTCATGGGGCCCCAACCCTACCCCCCCCCCCCCCCCTGCTAAGCCTTGAATGAATCAGCCTGGACTGGCTCAGTTGTCTGTCTGACCCCCTGCTAATGAGAGATGGACCATCTGTTGCCCAGCAGATACATGCGACCCTAAAGTTGTCACATATGCAACAAAAACACCACACAGCATCAATGAAGCCGGTAACGCACTGGTGACAGAACTTGAAATCACACCAGAAAACTACACAGCAGTCTGCAAATTCAGTTTTTACTTAATATTGTTTATGCTGTATATGTATATATACTGTCTATACTTAACTTCCTCCCATTTAATTCATGTCACTTATTCTAATTCTGGGGGATGTTACGCTGCCATTTGCAGTGCTGTTAAATTGAAGTGTGAAGCATGTGCGTTGTAGGAAATGAAACTGCGTACGGGATGCAAAATGAGCAAAAAAAAGAGGCAGTAGCTGTATTGTAACACAAAAACAACCATGACTGTTGCCATAACACTAACCAAAATATAAGATATTTACTTAAATACTTACATTAAATACAGTGTGAAGTTGTAATATATATAGAAATATATCCTGCTTAATCAAATGCAGGATGTATTTCCTGTACTAAAGTGAGTGTATTTCTTTGTTTATCATAGTGTTTGAGTTATTATAGTTAGTAATCTACTGAAATACAGAGTGTGTGAGTGCTGACTGCTCATATTAATAACTGGTGTCGTGCAGACACCAGCAGCCTCCAGCTTCACACACTAATGCCACACACACACACACATGCTAATACAAACATCACAATGTCAGCTTGATCCTAGTCATGCGTCCTGGCTAATACTGCGAGCCCTGCTTGAGCGGGAAAAGGAGTAGAAAAATCACAATTCTTCTGTTTATGTACATTTTGTTGTTGTTTTTATTTCACACTTGCTTTGGCAATGTAAATGTCTGTTTGCCATTTCAATAAAGCACATTTGAATTTAACTGAACTGAGTAGAGAATTTAGTATGTGTTTGGTGGGGGCACCTTGCCACGCACACAAACACAGACACGGAGCTGCCACACCATGAAAACCAAATCAAAGACTGCTGCTGCACATATTGCCTTCTGCCTCCTACCAACCCACCCCTAAAAACACACACACTGCCACAAAACACACCCATCTCCATATGGTGCGATGAGTTTCTGCCCCAATTGAGCGAGCTGCTCCTGTGGTGTTGTTGCGGTGAGATGGACACTCGGGTCACAGGGACAATGCCCGCAATATTTACTTTTCACACCACTCCTATTATGTGACCTAATTAGGTCCAAGATCACAATATACACCTCTACAGAGCTGCAGGCAACTAGACAACTTGACACACTGGGGGTCACCCAAGTGTGTAAAGACCATCTTAAGTGGTGAACTGAATGAAAGGATGACAGGTTCCTGGATTTTAGAGAAAAGAGAAGTCTGGTAGTTTGTGAATTGTGCAAGTTGAGACAAAAGTAAGGACAAAAATGACAGGACTGAAGTACTGTCCCTCCACTTGTGTTTTGTATTGTCAGTGCTTACTGGGTTAATCAATAAACTCATTCCTTTCCCTATCCCCTGAATGGTGCTCCCCCAGCTGTGCCATACATAAACCAACTTGTAAGATTGTAAGACATTATAGAATTGTACTATATTAACTATATTATATATACTATATTAGTATATTCATTTACAGGCAAATGAAATGGGTAAAAAGCTAAAGAACTAGTCTTAGCCGGATGAATGAATCACTGAGCAGTCATCAAAAAACAAGCAAGAATCAAAACTGTAGGAACGGAAACACTGAGACGTCACTGAGCATCAGCCTGAAACGTGCACTTCTCTGTTCAAAAAGACAAGAAAGAGGAAGGAAGAGTGCTAACTCAGCTTTCTTACTTTTTTCAATGGAAAACACGGCATCATCGAAATTGTTCCCCCTCATCCTTTGTCCCTGTTTTCCCTGTAGAAAATCACTTCTGCATTTCCAGCAACTGACCCACTGAGGTTATTGAACTACCCTGCTGGTTATTGTAAGCCAGCGGGTGTGAGGTAGCAGCTAATATTCCCTCTGCTGGAGATTTTAATTGATCAGCCTGCAGCTTAATTACATTTCCCTATCATTGCCCTATCTTCTGAGAGAGAAGTATAAAAGAACACTGCAGACTTGCTGTTAGAGCAGTAAAATGCACTGTGATAACCCACTAAGATGTGTGTAGTTGTCAACACACTCACTTCTGTGCAACTGGGTTCAACCCCGTTCAAGTCCTTTTGTTATTCCTTCTTGTGACACATCTTTCAACATCCTAACAATTCAATTTTAAAGATTAATTATCTTTTCATTTTAATTTCATTATCTAAGTTTATTCTTTGTGATTTATTATCATCAATTTCAGTTGTGCCATCTTCTCTGCGACCCTCCGCTCGTGTGAACAATCGTGTGTGTTCATGTGGGAGTCTAATTGTCCTTAGTGGACTTACTGCTGATAACGACTGACACCTCAGCACTCCTCCCCGTCTCTCACCTGAACTGTGGACCTGACAGCTGTCCATAACCGTACAATAGGGCGATTACAGAGGCAATCAGCCCAATCATCGCCTTTATGGCATGGTTTCATAACCTTATGCAGGTAGGGAAAAAGTTAACTGACAGGCAAAAGGCAAAGTCTTTGTCCTCCAAGCCAGTGTGAGCCAGCTGATGGACTTATAATATAACATGTGGCGAGGGTGTGCAATTATTGCTTTTGATCACAAGAATGGATCTACTTGTTTGAGGTCTTTTGTGCTTTTATTGTCACAAAATCTTGGTTTGGGAAGCTGCTGCAAAACCAAGTAGTTTCACTCGAAGTTCCATGATTTCATTCCATGATGGTTTTGTTAATTCTTACATAACTTTATTGAAGGTATTTACCCCTCTATATAGTCACCCTTATTGCCCTCTAGCCCAGCTGTGAGGGCAATCACAACTCAATACTGTAAAAACAGTCACAAGATGAGTTTCTGACACATGGAGTGATGCATGTAAGCTGAGCCTCGCTTTGGCAACAGCATTCAGAGAGTGTCAGCATTTGCAAGCTAACCTCCATCATCTTACCCCTTGAAACAATTGGCGGAAATTGGCGTGATGTGACATGGGAGGACACGTTAGCCAGGATGTCAGATAGGCAGTGAGGAGGATGATCTCCCAACACTTGGACTCAAAACATACATGCAAGCACCACAGCGTGATAGTCACGTGATAAAAATTTACATAGATGAACTATTATTATTAATATTTTCATAGCAATTGTAATGGGTTTTTGGGGGTACTGAATTGATCCGTGCTGGAAAATGTTCCTTTTTCTGTCTCAGAATAGCAGCACCGGAGCAGGTGGGGTTCAGTTTCTTGCTCAAGGACATTAAATCTCAAGGTGCCATTTGTAAACACCAAAAATATTTTCACTTTAGCCTCAATACCACAAGTGCACATGCAATGCAAACAATTAGCCACAACTAAGCTGGAATAAGCCGTCGCTGCAGGTTGTTTATCTGGTAATCACACTGTTATGAGGAATCTGTGACCTCACAGTCGAATGAAGTAGAGGTAAATCAACAAAAACGCATGTACGCTGACAAGAAGTGTAATGTAAGCAACATCTTTTGGCTGATACATATTAAAGTCATTTTGGTGTTCTGGCTTTTGAAGTAAAGTGAGTAATGCCTCTGCTGTGAACTCACCCACACACTGACCAATAACCGGTAGTTACAGTAATCACTGCTTTTCACAAGAGGTCAGCAGTCCTCCCGTCTGTGTTAAAGGTTAAACTAAAGGTTACTAGTTTGCATTATTGCATAAGTTAGTGCATAAAATCTCATTGAATCGAGGATCAATCAGAGGAACTGAAATGCAATAATTTGAGGAATGACAAACCAATCACCGATTGTTCTCTGAGTTGAGCAAGATGATAAGTTGTGAATGTTGTTGATTTGGTTTCAAAATGACCCTCACTTACTGTACATTACACTGGTGGTTTATGTAGGAAGTGTAGGCCACTGGGTGCAGGATGTGTCACTAACAGTTAGTTGCCCATGTGACCAACAGGCAGGCCAGAACTGCTGAGTCCAGAACAGCTACAGACTTGCTGTGATTTAGTCTTCAGCTGTAGACAAATACCTTTCTCTCTCTCATTCACACACATAAGAACATGCAATAACTTTTCCTTCCCTATTACTCTCCCCTGTTTCTCACAATCGCCACAGACCTTGGAGGAGTCACAAACCAATCTGCTCCTCACTGCATATCTTTAACTGTTTATAATTCCAAGCTTATTTTCTCAGTGAATTGTTTTTTTCATCTTAATCGTAATCCTTTTACTGTCCCCAAACACTTTCACCTTCACTTCCCATTCCCATCCTTGAATCTATTAAAACTGATCAAACCTTTGACACCAAACAACACTGAAACACTTCACACACACTCCAAACAACAGAAGGCACAGGAAGGTCAGTCATGTGGAGGCCAACATCTGCCAGATTGTTTAACAAGACTGAAAGTACCTGTGCTTCCCAGAAATAAAAACAGATTTCAACAAACAGCAGGAGGTGGACAGACACAATTATTCTGCCATGTACTGACCCAGTGTCGCGGGCTGCTTTCTGGGGAGCGAGGCTGGTACCTCTGCAAGGAGACGCCGCCTTCCCCCTCCAGCAGTAAGGTGCAGTCCAAGTCTGGGCAGTGGTAGTGGGGACCCGCAGGCCAGGGCAGCAGGGTGGCCAGAGGGCAGTGGGAGATCATGCTGACCGCCTGGATCAGCGGCAGGGGTGACAGGGATGGCAGTGCATACTCCAGTATGGACGGCAGAGTGGTTGGAGACGTCTTCAGTGGAAGCAGTAGAAATCTGGAGCAGGGGTCTTCAAGTGTTGACAATCAAGATGAAGAGGATTTAAGTTTTGAGTTTGGATCAGCTGGGCTCTTTTAGGTCTTGATTGTCAGAAGTTTTGATCACCTCCTCCTCCCTCCTCAGTCTGGTTGTCGACTGGACTTGTCTTCAGCTCAGAGGTGTGACTAATGATAACTCTCCTCTCAAGTTGTCCACCTCAGTCTTATAGTTTCTATCTTCCCCTCTCCAGTTTTTTTTCCCCCTCTCTCTGTGCGCATGGAACTTGGCTTGCCAACAGCTCTCAACCACATGAGTGATTAAAGTCTATTGTCTCTCTCTTTCTCTTTCTCCCTCCTTCTCTCTCTCTCGCCCCCTGCATTCATCCAGGCCAAAAGGGGAGGAGCTGTCACTTGGTGGCCCGGCCCACCTTAACAAATTACCCACTGACTAAAGAGAGTTTGACTGTGGAAGAATGTGAAGAAAAGGAAAGAAAGACAGGAAAGCTGAGATAGAGAGGAGGATGTTATAGAAGAGGTTCTAAGAATTACTAACAATAGCGGATATTTTCTGTGATGGATGGACTTTTGGCCTCATTTATGTCCTGCTGAATCCCAAACTGCTCATTAAATCTTCAAAGATCTTATTCTCATTGTTTTGAGTCATTGCCATTTCTGGATTTTGCCATAATTAGTCCCTAAAGACGTTTCAGATCCCTTCCTTCTTTTCAAATGTGTTACTAGAAGTAGTTTAGGCAGTCCCGTAAAATGTGGTACACAGACGTTTTTTGCATTAAACTTAACAAGTTCAGGTTTTTAGATGTGCGGGCAGCTTCATAAAGTTACTGATTCAGCTCTCTGTTAAGCAGTACAGTGACATTTGTGACAGCAGGGCAAATGTCAAACCATAATAAATGTGTAACAATTGTGCAGAGCGTGCATATGTGTGTGTGTGTGTGTGTGTGTGTGTGTGTGTGTGTGTGTGTGTGTGTGTGTGTGTGTGTGTGTGTGTGTGTGTGATCGAGTTCAGGGCAGGAATAAGAACCAGTCATGCGTAAAACACTGCTGTTGCTGAGAAGAGGATTATCTGGGACCAGGCAAAGCTCCAACACACACACACATAAAAACACTGTAGATGTAGATTCAGCAGTTAATATTGTACAAAGTGTGAAGAAAGTTGCGTTCTACAGTTAGAAGCTACAGTGTGAGGTCAGACTTTGTATCCTGTTTACTCAGGTAAATTAACAGCTATTGGAAAAACACCAATGTCAGAGAAACATCCAGTGAAGTTGCTCCATGGCAGAGGGATGTGGATCAACACACACTCACACACACCAGTAGTGGAAAGTAATGTACTCTACTTAAGTACAATTTTGACGCACTTTACTTGAGTTACCATTTTATGCTACTTTATACTTCTACTCCACTGCTACTACTACTCACATTTCACATTTCACATGTCTATTAGCCGTTCCTCTGAAGAGACAATTCCCCTCTAAACTTTTCAAATGGTTTTATTTAAATAACAGATCCATGCCTAAATAGAAAATCCAATTCCACAAAATAAACCCAAACTAATCCAAACTGTATATAAAGTGTCATATAATCAGTCACATGGTCTATTTTCTGCAGAATATACTTTTAATACTTGAAGTAAACTTAGCTGATAATACCTCTGCACTATTAGTCAAGTAGGATTTTAAATGCAAGACTTGTAATGGAGTATTTATACATTGTGTTATCGGTACTCTTAACTTAAGTAAAGGATCTTCCCCTCTACTCCAATACTTGTTTCTACACAGCAAACACAGCAGTGGAGTCCTTTTTCAGTCCCTGACAGCTCAGTACCAAAGAGAAAACACTGCTGTGGCATCAAGTAGCCTCTCCTGAGACTTGAGCTGTGTTGCGGCCATGATTCAGACTTTCATTCTGACTCAGCATGACAAAATTCCTTTGTATCCCTAACACACAAAAATGCAATGAGACTCCACCTAAAGTATGTTTATATTTAGTCACTGACTCATCGTTGGAGGTCTTGGATTAAAAAAAAAAAAACAATAGATAAATCAAGCTCAGCTGAAGTGTCTGAAGAAGAAGTCATTTGACTCTCAGTGACTCTATGTGCCTGTGTGACTGCTGGGAATGAATGGGAGCATGATAGGCAGGAAGAGCTGCCTTGTCTTCTTGCTGTCTGGATGGACTTCCAGTGAACTGGATCTTCGCTCTCTGCCTTCCTCTCCCCCCTCCTTCCTCCATTTCCTCTCTCTGTTGTTGAGTGCTATACTCCTTTTCTAAAAGACCTACAATCACTTCACTTTAGCCCAGTTTGGTGGTCTTCACTGGACTGATGCCTGACATGTTGCCAAAGTTGTGATAGATATGAAGAACTGACATAGAAACTGTCAGAACATTAAGTTATCAACATCATTACTTTCTTTTCCCTTGTTTTTTCTTTTCTATTAAGCGCACCTACACTCACATATATATTTTACCGTTCAGTATCACTTGTTTTCATTGTTCAGTAAAATCCTCAGAGTTCCCTTCACTTTTCTTGCATTTCATCTCGGCCTCCGCCTGAGTGTGCTGACACAGTTGCAGTGTGGCCAGCACCAGTTTACACAGCTGGGAAGCCAAAGCTATCTAAACTCTGACAACACACACACACACACACACACACACACACTTTTACACACACACACTCAAGATCCACTCAGCCTGGGTGAAGACAAACAAAACCTCTCTCTCTCTCTTACTCTGGTACCGGCCTCTGTCAATTATATACAATATTATTTGTTTATTTTTACTGATGCATTATTGTGTTAGCAGCAAAAATCCTACTTAAGTACAGCACTAGAGTAAATGTACTTAATTACTTTCCACCACTGAAAACACACACTAACAACTAAAACAAGACAAATGATAAATAATGTCTTAGATTATACAAATAAGAGCATTTTCTCATATATTGAGCTTTTGATGACACATCAAACAGCTTCAGTGTCAGTTCACATTTTCACAACTCCACACTGCACCCTGCTGGTTAACATAGGAACACAACACACACAATGAACTCAAAAATGTATTTCTTCATTTTTTCTTCTTGCTTAATCCTTGTCAGGGATTATTTTAGGAGATTTAGCATGTAAATGCAAATCACATCACAGATTGGTTATATTAAGATTCATTTCCTGTCTTTCCATTGTCTGTGAGTATTGCTGCTATAGTGCAGTGAGTGGAGTAGAGGTCTGAGGAGCTCATGTTGACACTTTCTCTGCATCACTGACAGAGAAAAAAGGAAAAACAAAAGAGGAGGAGGAGGCAGATGCACTGTGCATGTTACAACAATAATATTTTCATTTTCCATTTCCTTCTCTTTTTGTGCTTCCTTAGTCTTTTCAAACGCCATGTGTGGATTATGTACGTAAATGTGCACATGACCAGTCTCTGTCAAAAGGACACGAACTTTACAACATCATTGTTAGTCACCAGCCTCTTCCGTGGTCAGCACAGCATCTCTGACTCATTTCACCCACTTACGCAACTATATCTCTTTGTTATATAAAGAATCATTCTAAGAATTACATAAGAAGTATTGCAATTTTTGCCAGCAGCACTAACAAATCACCTCTGCTCCCTTTGATGACCAAGATTCCTACATTTACATGAATAAAATAAGATTTACAAAATAAGATCTAATCTATCTCACTTCATGTGCATCATACCAACTGTTAGATGCTAATGAATTACAATAGACACATGCATGCTCTACCACAACCTGGGAGTCCCTGGGAATCCCCTCCCCCCCAAGACGATTAATGTGACAGGAAAGCAGAATATTTTTTTTATCCTACATAAATGTTCCTCTATTCTTGACTTTGTTTGTGAATATGAATTTGGGTTCTTGTGTCCATCAGGATTCAAGCTCAGGGTTCTGCTGTAGAGTGAATGGGGGAGGGGGGGGGGGTGTTGTATATTATTGCACAGCTTTTAAAGCCCTCTGAGGCAAATGTGATTTGTGATTTTGGCTTGTATAAGTAAAACTGACCTGACAGCCTTGCAGTGGGTGTTACAAATCAGTCCGTCATCTGGGTTTTCTCTCATATGTATATCTCCAGATATATTGTAGGCCTATAATACGAAAGGTTTAAACATTTGTCAAAGTTATGTTATTACTATTGATAATGCACTAATGCAGTTTGAATTTGAAGTCGGCACTGCAATAACATGACTTTGACATAATAAATGCAGACGTGATGTGCAGTTTGATGGGTTCTATAACTCAAGCAAGTTGATTTTCACACAGTATGCAAATGAGTTGCCTGGAAGGCAGGAAACAACCATCTAAAACACGAAAGTATGTTTCAGAAATGGCATCTGTCTATATCTGTTGGTGTGTGTGTGTGTGTGTGTGTGTGTGTGTGTGTGTGTGTGTGTGTGTGAGATAGAGAGCATTTTGATGTATGCTGGTGAGATATGAGAGAAGAGAAGGAGCAATCAGAGAGCCAGGGGATACACTTGATCTGATGAATATTTCAGATGCGGTCCCAGTAAACTAAAAGCTGTGTGTGAGCTCTGTTGCTTCTATCCTCCTATTTTACTGTACACTTACAGGACACACACACTGATACATACACACACTCACATACAAACAATATCATAGAAACATGCAGACATGAGTATTCACACACATACACACATAACATGAAAGCAGGTCAAGTATTGAGACAGACAGTCAGTCTTCCTCTCCAACTCCCAAGGCTTATTAATAAAGTGTGGGTCAACAGTCCTGTTGCAAACCTATAGTAAACACACACTTTTCAAGCCAACATACAGTTAAGTGATTTGTTTGACAAATTAAAGTCTGAGAATAATGATTCTGTATTAGATATGGCAATACTCTTACCTGAGTGCAGGATCCCTCCACAGGGAGAAAGAGAGTGACTCTCCACACAGTAGACTCGTCCACAAGCAGCTTTTCCCTTCTGTCTCAGTTTTGTCCGTTCTAACTTAACACATACTGTATTTGCTACTGAGAAGAATTAGGAATTAGAAATTTGGTTTTCTGTTCTTACAAATGATGTATTTATATAGAAGTATGTACAGTATAATTATGATCTGAGAAACAGTGAGTTGTCTAAGTATATGTATGTGCATTGAAATCCTGTTTTTTATGCAATGTGTGTGTGTGTGTGCGTGTGTATGCATTCATCAGCCAGTTGCCTGAGACAAATTTCAATTTCATGCAAATATAATGTAAAATATTTTATTTTCTATAATATATATACCAAATGAGCTATATTATTTGACAGGCCTCTTAAAGCAAAAGCTGTACAATCCAGTTGCCATTCCACTTATGACCAGCAGATGGCAACGTAATCCCTCCCTTGGCTTTGCAGTGTCAAAAAGGGACATTACCTGAGAAAACAAACCTGCAAATGAAGCACCTTATAGTCACTAACTTCTAGGCAGTAATATTAAGTCTGGTCACTGTTGCATGAAGCAGGCTAGTAATAGTGCTACGTTTTTATCTGATCAAATAAGAAGATACCGGATAGCAAATGAATAAGAACAGGTTTTGTCTCACATCTCAACCGAACTGCAGGATATTAATATTTAAATATTCAATTTCCTTTGTGCCTGATAACCCTCTCCACCCTTCCTCCATTTCTCTCTCTCACCCACTACCTCACCATATCACCTACAACCTCCACCACCTCCCCCTGTACCCCAGCTCCCACTCCCCCCTCTCCATCCTTCTCTCTGTCAGATCCCACAGCAGACAGGAACTATAAAACAGTGAACTGAATTTCACTCAGCCAGTGAACAGTGGGAGCCAACGCGCCCACTGACTGTCCTCTACATGATAAAGGCTCAAGGCTCGGATTTATTGGGAGGTTGCAGCTCCTTTCATGTTTTATCACCATTTTGTGAAATGCCACACAGCTTATTTTCAGAAGGTTTAAAAAGGGGATATCAGATATCAGAAGGTCATGTGAACAGTCATAGCAAGTTTATGCTTGCGATTTAACCGATTAAACAATAATATACTTTATACTTAATGAAAGCTCTATTCTAGTTCTACAGAGATAAAGAGTACAGTGCGTTTTTTGTTGTTTTGCTGTTTGCTTCTTTTCATTTGCTTCTGTCTCCAAACTCTCTGCAATGCCAATAATCCAATAATAATCCAAATTACTGTAAGAAGATAGGTAACATCTGTCTCAGTTTATGCTGCAGAGTGAGTGAAAACACAGAAATAGAGAAGTTGTTTTATTGGTTCAGCCCAGCACCAGAAGTGAACGAAGAACAGCCTGTGTTGAGGACATGAATAATTCAGTAATCCAGTTTTTCAAAAATATTTAACACATATAAATCCTGAAAGCAGGAGTCTGAAGTGGACAGAATTACATATCATACATCCTACAGGCTCCATGTAATGTATGACTGATGCGCTGAAATGCTAACTAGCAGGACCAGCCCGCTGTGCAGTGAGATATCTGCAATGACAGAAACACTGAGCCTAATAACATCCATTACTGCCATGCTGCCTGGCAAAGAAGGGCTGTACTCTCACTGTGTGTTTGTGTGTGTGTGTGTGTGTCTGACATCATCTGAAGCAGTGACACTCTTGAGAACGATATGTCAGCCTACCTCCTCCCACACATGCTCAGTTCTGTAAACACATGCATATGTCTACGCAGTTTCACACACACACTTAATTGCTGTTTTCAGACAGCTTTAAGATTCCTTTATTCCTCGGCTGTCCATTAAAAAAAACTCTTTTTAAATAACAATAATCTTTTTAAACAATACAAACAAAATTGATTTGTAAGAATGTTTTTTTTTCTTCCATGTCCTGCAAATAATGTTAGCTGTCTTCCATGTGTTGCTTAAGTTTTCTCAGGCCTTAACCGTCTCCACATGCCCAGAGGAGGCACATGGGGAAAAAATAAAGCTTTTATCAAAGGCCTGCTGGCCCTCGTCCCATATTCTGCTCTTCTTCCTCTCCTCAGTGTCCCTTCATCAGGCAGCAGAGTAGACTGACATCTTAACTCTGCTTTTATCCATTTGGACACCTGTGTGTGTGTCTGTGTGTGTGTGTGTGTGTGTGTGTGTGTGTGTGAATGAATGTACAGTATGTCAGCTTGTAGTTCAAGTGTCTTTTCAAGTGTGTGTACACATGACATTCACTGTGTGTACACGGCATAGTAAACAGTAAACATGAGTCTTTCTCTCCAGGTCTCAGGTCTCTGTATCAGAGTTCATCCCGTGAGGCTCGAGCTGCAGGAGGCGGTGAGTCTCCAGTGACGCTGTTCTGTGCCACAGGGCGGATGCTGCCCTGTTGGGCCGTCTTGCGGGCGTGCTGCCGGTCCCAGTCCGTGGCCACAGCCTCGTCGTCCCAGATGGTGGAGGTCTCCGTGTCGCTGATGTAGCCTGGCTCTCCGGTGTAGTGGGTGGGATAGATGAGCAGCGGCTCCACGGAGAAGGCCTTCAGGTCCCGTGGCTCAAAGTGAGACATGTACTCAGTGCTGAGAAGGATGAGGGACAGATGAGGGGGAAAGGGAAACAAAGAAGTATAAGAGATGTTATGGACACAGGGAGCAATATGATGGTGATTATGATAGTAATGATAATTGATCAATTATTTCAGTCATAAGATGTTAGAAAAATTGCTATAACAATTTCCCAGAGCCCAAAGTGATGTCTTGAGCTGTCCAAAATGGTATAAAACCCAAGATATTCAGTTTACAGTAATAAAAAACAGTGAATGTAAGGCACGATTGCTTGATAAATGACACACTTACGTCAAGGAATTGACCGTTCATAGCAAATGGTTACACAGTTAGATTTGATGGAAAAGGCTCTGCTGTTTGAAGGACCTCTCAATGAATATGAGCAGCAGCAAGGAAGATTCTTGGAGAACTCTTAATAAACATAGATGAACATTACATTTGAGTTAAATCAACACCAAAAATATAGCATATAAGGAGAAGGTTGGGGAGGTGGGGGGAGCAAACAGTGTTGGAATGAACGTATCAGGTTTTGATGGTGCCATACACCTGCATAAATATGATTGGCTGTTACTAGTCAGCTGTTAGTCACAGTTGTGAATGAGCCTGTGATTGTGACAGCTGATGCCAGTTAGCTAATGCAAATGCAACTTCAGTTCTCGGCCGTGTTATGTGAGTGACTGATGTCACCAGGCTGAACTAACACTATGCTCCAATCAATTATAAAAATACTTGTCAGTTACTTTTCAACCAACTTACCAATTTGTCAACCAATTGTTTTTACAGTAATAATGATGAGGGATTAATCAGGAAGAAATCAGTCTCCCAATAGGAAGCTTCACACACTGGCAACCCCACATAGCAGCAAAGAGGCTGCTTCATGTTTTACTTCAGTGCCTATACAGTAAAAAATATTGAAATGTGATTAGAAATGTGATGTCAGCCACCAACATGATGACCAACTCACCCTGTCAGCCTGGCAGAAAGCCATCACACTGCTTTATAGAGGCTTTATACCAAAAGGAAGAGAAAGGAAGGCCAAACAAGGACAGAGTGCTCACTCATTGCTGTTTACATGACATTTTGCAACACTTCTGACACATCATATCATGTTAACTGGAAGTTCTGGTGTCCATACTCAATATACTTTAATTTTACCACAGACAGCAAATTTACAGGATATCAAATAGGGGAACAGGATACTCTTTTCTACTGCAGTTTAGGCATAATAGGAATGTTTTTATTACTAACAGTGGTGGAAGAATTCAGTCTTTAGATCCACTTAAGTAAAGTTGAAATTGGTTTAGATGGAGCTAATTGAACTAATTTATAGTGTTGAATAGTTTTATCTATAACAATACTTCATATTTTATATGCTGAAACACATGTTTTATAGGTGCTATTTAAGTTGAAAAGTAACTAATGTCTATAGCTGTCAGAGAATGAAAAGCACATTTTTTCTTCTGAAATGTAGCAGAATTAGAGCTGAAACCAATTATCATTTAATCAATCAACAAAGTTAATCAGCAACTATTCTGATAATTGTTTCAGTTATTTTTCAAGCAAAAAATGTCAAACACTGAATAAAGTTAAGTCCCTGCAGGGTGTTAATAATGAATGCCAGAAACAAACAGCTTTTCAAATGAGAGGATTTGATGCTTTTCTTTATGATAGTAAACTGAAGATATTTGGGTTTTGGACAGTTGGTCAGACAAAACAAGCAATTTGAAGACGTCACCTTGGGTTCTGGAATTTAAAATGGGCATTTTCCACTGTTTTCTTATGTTTTCTAGACCAAACGAGAAAATCATCAGCAGATTAATTAATAATGAAAACAAAAGTGGGTTGCAAGTATTAAGTGCCAAAAAATGAAAATACTGGTACTCAAGTGCAAGCACCTCAAAATTGCATTTAAGTACAGCAGTTGAGTAAATGTACTGTAAAGGTATAAAATCGGAAAAACATTTAATCCCAGCAGCATCTTCATGTCATGTGAACTATCATCTCTATTGTGTCACACTATAAACAGCACAAAACTCTGCTATCAGTCATCATCAACCTGCAGCAGGGTCAGAGGGAGGAATGAGGGCAGTTTGGGTGTGACACGTCAGCGAGGCGGAGTCACACTCGTGCAGATAGAGGTCACCACAGAGTTCAAATCCCTGCTGTCCAATCGCCTGTTTAAAGCCTGTCAGCACTCCACGAGGACAGTGAAACCCTAGACCTTTAATAGAGCTCAAAGGAGCTGACCTGCTGCAACAAACACACACACACACGTAATTTTTTCACTGAGTTTACTGTCATGTATTTCTCTTGCTGCTGTTTATGTGTGTTTTTGAGCAAAAACTATGTTATAAAGAAAAAGGGAAAGGAGTCTCACCTTCCTCCCCCTAAATATCTGACATAATATCCACAATTTAAACAGAGCACCTAATCCCCTGCTGTTAATTTACGTAATAAACACATTTTACATATTTTCCCTGCTGCCTTTCCGCATTTCTGTCCATATTTCCCATTTCTTAAACTTTTAAACATACTCAGCTTCTCTCACTGTTGAATACACACACAGTGTATTCACTAGTAATCTATACACTGCATACTGGACACACATCTCCATGTATTTATATAGTAACACACACACACTCACACAGTGTCCATCTCTACCCCACCCCCACGCTCAGGCCTCTATCAATGGGAATCCTGTCCCCTTCTCCAACCAGCAGGAAGAGCTACACTGGCCCACATTCCTCAAAGAGAGAGAAGGAAGGGGGAGGAGAAGCGGGTGACAGGCAGGGTGTAGGTGTTCAAAACATTCTAGCCTGTTGAGGAGAGTGAGGGAATGTTAAAAGAAGTTTTAAAAAAAATAAGAGAGAAAAAGAAATGAAGGATGAGAGGAGAGGATAAGAGATAATTACTATACAGTAGGTCAGGAAAGGGCTGACTTGAAGAGTAAAAGGTAGAAAATGGGAAGGAGAGAGGAGGTGGCGGAGAGCAGGGCACAGCAGGAATCCCCAAGGAGAAAAGAAACAGAAAAGCAGGCATTGTGTGTCCTTTGCAAGGCACCGTACCCACTGAACCCCAAGAGCAATCCATGCCCTGTGTGTGAGGGAGCACAGAAGAAGAAGAAGGGGGTGGGGTGCTGGAAAGGGGAAAAAAAGAGTTGAGATAATCAGGGGGATGAGAGACGTAGAGACATATAAGGAACATAACTTGAAGTTGAACTGAACGGAGGTTGTGGTCTACTGCCAGAGAACAAACTAGAAAACTACACACTATCCCACAGTCTCAACCAGACACGAACATGCATGTTTTTGTCTATGTATAGATAATTACTATACAGTAGGTCCTTTAGTATTTCTGCACTGGTTTATTGCCCTCAAGTCTGTTTTTGTGCATGCAAAGGATCCATGCATGCCTAAATACACTGTCTGTGTACTTAGTTTATTTAGCTTTTACTTTTGCATCTGCATGTTTATTCTGAACGTGGATTACCTGATATGTTCTTATGTAAGAGTGCGATCATCTATTTGTGGTCCTCAGTAAATATTTGTCTGTCTGTTCATAAACCAGACCGTCTAAAAAGGGTCTTTCTGTCTGTGTTTGTGAACATTATACAGAAATACTTCTTTCTGTAGCTTTGTGGTTTTCTATAAATAAAACTCCATGCCTTTGTATCGAGTGTGCATGCTATTCCTATTATGTTAAGTGTATTGCATTTATACAGCACTGTCATTTTAAATCAATCAAGTAAATACTGACTTAGGGTGTTTGTTGAACATGACGGGCAGGAACTCGTCAACAGGCAGCATCCTTGTGAAGGGTTCGGCAGCCAGTAACTTCCTGGCTCCTTGCTGTGACAGCGCATAGCCAAGTGTCCAGTAGGAGTAGTCAGCCTCAACCAGGTTGTTTACACCATCCACAGACTGCTCCGGCTGCTGCACCTGCATACGCTTACGCCCCACGTAGCTAGAGCAGAGACAGGAAGAGTGTGTTGACACATTCATTTGAAATAAATAAACTGTGAGGGTGTGTGTGGATGGCTGGGTGGGTGTTCTTACATGAGGTCCCAGTCCAGCTGGGCTTTGTCTATGTCATCCATTATGGCCTGGAGCCGTCGTTTAAACCTGGGCTCAAACCTCACGTCGTCCTCTAAAACAAGAACACTCTGGAGACCACGCTCCAACACCTGTAGTCAGAGAGTACAAACACTCAAGTTAAAATGAAAGAATAACAGCTGTGGTTTTGCCAGACTGTCCCTCTCTTTTACATTATCCTGGTGATGATTGTGGTGTGCTTACTTATCTTATCTATAATATGCATTGCATAATTATGACAAGAAATGCAAACTAGAGGTAGGCAGACAGACAGAGAGACTCTCTGTTGAACCTCCTGAACCCAAGTATTTTAAATGCCCTGAAAAACAATTTCTGGTATTTAGCTTCTTACTATAAAGGGGCTAAATGACTGTACACCCACTTTTTTTTGTTTGCTCCATTTCCAGTTTTGTCTTTTAACTTCCGGTCGCTATCGCCAGCTACAGTAAACTCAAGTCAAAAAAGTCAATGTGACACATTCCCACTTCCAAGTTGGAGCAATTCCTTGTTGCTGAACCTCATAAGGTCAATAGAACATTAGCAAAACATGTGTGCTTCTTTAGTTTTCTGCCTTTACATGCATATTTATTTTCAGGCAACCCGTAACCTGGAGTCAGTTTGGTTTCCTGTTGAAGGACACTTCAGCAGGTTGGATCTGTGCTGTCATGAACCTTCTTCCCCATTTTAGTGCGTTACTCTTCTCTGCTCTCACCTGTATCCATATAGAGTGATGGCTGAGGAAGCAACCAAT
This sequence comes from Siniperca chuatsi, assembly GCF_020085105.1. NCBI lineage: Eukaryota > Metazoa > Chordata > Actinopteri > Centrarchiformes > Sinipercidae > Siniperca > Siniperca chuatsi. The sequence continues at coordinate 19,708,911 of NC_058047.1, forward strand.
CTCCCCTCGGGTCAGGACTCGGCCAGAGTAAGGGTCCTTGTAGCGCGGCATCATCTCTATTCCCAACGCCTGCAGCTGGGACGTATTGAGAGCCCTGAGAGAGAGGGAGAAACGGGATGTAGGAATAGTTGTGGGAAAAAGAGGGAATTTCTTATAACTACACTTGTCATTATGCAGCTGAGTCTGTCATCAGTGAAAACAGCTTTACTGCAAAACACAGCAAAGTCAGACTCAGCGAGTTGCAACAAGTAATACATTTTTCCAGACAAACAAAGGCTGGAAGATGGATTAGGATTACTTGCACATTCTCAACAGGGGATTAAAGTAAGCACTGAGGAGGGAAAGCAAGTCAAGCATATTGCTACAAACACCAAATCTCTGTTTAGACAGGATGTTTGGATATAAATGTCAGAAAAAGTAGCGACAGACGGGAGACAGAAAACTGGGCATCATCATCTTTTCTGATTCTGATTCTGATTCTTAGCTGACGTTCAGGAAGCACAGTTCAGATGTCTTAGGTGGAAAAATCTTTCTTTTGTTGTGATGCAGAATAAACTAAACTTCAAAAAGACTATCACAGAGAGTGTGAGGAGATTTCTTTCAGGATTAAATCAGCCTTCGGGTCAGTTTACCGAGTGAATGCAGGGCTGTGTGTTTGTGACCTACTTGCCGTCCACTGCGTCTGTCAGCGTGGCATGTAGACCCAGCGAAGCCATTGTTTTCAACATCCTGGTTCTTCTGTCCAGCCGACGCTTCAGGTTGATCAGGAAAATCTAAACATTTAAACAGAAAAAATTCATTTAAGTGAAAACATTTTCCTTTGCTATGAAACCTCATTCTGTAAGTATTCCTAATGTTTTTCTAGTATGTTTTTTTGCTCAGTGTCACTGTTTCTCTTTGTAGAATAAGAGATGCATAACGCAAAGAAACAGAGGACAGATAAAACAGAAGTTAGGGTCAGGAAGTAGAAGAACATGGAGACACAAGGAAAGGAGAGAAACCGCTAGAAAAACAGGAAGTACAAGTTGCTGATAAACAGTAAATATACAGAGAGACAAGTTGAAGAGCTCCTGTTCCTCCAGACAGAGCCAGCACACTCATAACTCACTTTATCAAAGCCTATTGTGTCCTGCAGTGATGGCGGAGAGTACAGGTGCTCAGAGGGCTCAATGTCGTGGTCAACTGTTGACAGAGAGAAAAAGGAGGCGAAAGGTTATGACAGCAAAAACAGGATTAGAAAATGACTAAATTTCCTCTGGACTATGGTGGTTTATTTAATTTGGTTTATTTAAAATCTGAGATAAGAGCAGTGAAGGAGAGGGAGAGAAAGTGAGAGGGAGGTGGGGGGTTGAAAAAACAGAGAGAGACAGTACGGAGGAGCGGGATTAAAGCAAAGAGGGTTGACAGGATGCAATCAAGAAGGGTCGCGGAGGTCAAGAATTAGAAGAAGCAAACCTGAGAAGTGAAGTAATCAAGGAGTGACAGATAGTAAAGTCAAAACAGCTTGAAAGTGTGTGTGTGTGTGTGTGTACGTGTGTGTGTGTGTGTGAACTCACTCAAAGCCTCCGTGATGGTGTGTATGAAACTCTCGCTTTCATCTTCCACATTCTGCTGTGCTTTGAGAGGGACGGGCAGGAAACCGTAGTGTTCTCTGTTACACACGTACATTTGCACACCTGGAACACACACACATTTACACAGGTCAGGATTCTGTAAATACAACCTCTTGCCCCAAACATTTCAAATAAACATGCAAATTAGACCATAGTCCTCATACCTCGTACCGCATGCACGAGTGTCACACTAGAGAGACTAGAGAGTCTGCATGCTACTAAAAAACCCATAAAAACTCCCACAACAAATAAACTGCTTGAAGTTCCTTAAAGTGTTATTGTTATGCATGAAGCTTATCCAGTAAATGAAGGAGGGATATGCTTAGGGGACCTTTTTGCCATCTCTTTTTCATTGAAATAAATTGCTGATGCTCTATGAGGGATCAAACACGCTATGTTGCAAGAAACTTATATTATCAAGACAAACAACTATATCAGTGTGTCTGTCCCCTCTTTTGTAGCATTAACAAAATGTGTTGCAATAACCTTCACTATTATTATTAAGAGGTCTCAATTTGTGAATATACTGTGTTTATTTAATTGTAAGAAACAGCCATCATTTTTACATAAAATATAAATTGTTTTATTGCTAATGAATTCAACATTTTATTTGTAAGAAGACTGCACTCTTTCAAAAGTTAAATATTCTCACTTTAATGCTGTATATTTACATTACTTATTATATATAATATATATATTTACATATTTACATACAAATTTGTGAGATGGAAGAAACCATGTGTCTGTGAGTGTCTTTGTGTTTGCATATCTGTTAGTGTTTGTGTGAATGCTTTTATGTGTTTACTTTTCAGTTGGTTAATGCCACATACTCTTGTTGTCTATGAAATGGAAAACTTAATGGTTCTGTTTGTTCCCTACGGATGATTACTCGCATCAAACACAGAAATCTACAAAAATGTTGTTGCACACTTACAAACAGTCCATTTTTCTCTGCTTTCACTCATCTGCCTTAATCTGACACATGTGCATAAAACCAATAAAAAGCCCTCAGTGATGTACATCAGTACGCACATGCAGATTAAAAACCAGTTCGCAATCGACTACTAATGACTCAGTGAAGTCACTGACAGTCCTCAGTTCATCAAAGCGAAGCTGTCATGTGAGATTTTCAGCCCTGCCACAAATGTAGTACTTGTGTTGCGAGTTGAGTTTTCAAACTGACCTGCTTGACGTGCCGAGAAAGCAAACACCATGATGTCATCAAAAGCCCAGCTGTAGTCCGGGTGAGGAGGGTGGAAGGCCAGGTCTCTGCTGGATTCACGACGCAGGTCTAATAAGAAGGTGCTGTGCACCATGGGAACAGGGAAACAGCCGAGCCGCTTCCACTCCCTGATCGGCTGGTAGTCTGGGGTTCGCTTATAGTAACCCTGACGGAGAGGAGGGTGATGAACACCAGGTTCAGGTAAGAAATCTAGCTGAGTGGATGAACAGATGTATGAACTGAAGTCCAAACTGTACCTGTGGGGTGATGCCACACCAGAAGTTGGAGTAGAGCGAACGAGACTCTAACATGGGAGCCACCACGGTCAAGTTTTCAGCCATCAGCAGGTTCAGCACACGGGGGTTGGTCAACAGGTTGTCACTGTCTACAAACTAAAGAGGGGACAGGGTCTGAGTGTACAAGTGGACTGAATCAGAGAGCTTGTGGTTTATTAAACATATCCCTTGTATCTAATCAAAAATAACCTAAACTAAGAAAAAATTATTCTAATCAAGATGAGTGACATTCATTTACTCTTGTTTGGCTGCACCAGGAAATTCTTTAAACACAAATTACAAATATCACTATTAGATATATTTTTTGTCAGTTACAAATCTGAAAAATCACTTTATGTTCCCAGTTCTAAAACTAACTGACGCATAGTGTTAGTTCAGGCAGAGCACTGACATCGTTTCAGCTGTTTCATTCATGCGTCACAATCACTGGCTCCTTTCGCCAGCTGTGTGGCAATCAGCTGACTAGTAATGTCCAATCATATTGATGCAGGTGTACAGCGTGGCCATTACAACCAGACACTTGTCACTATTACTCTGCTGATACGCTCATCCCAACGCTGTTTGCTCCCTCCACCTGCTCAATCTCCTCCTTATGTGCTACATGTTTGGTATTGTTTATTTACCTTTAATTAAAACGTATTGTTCATGTATGAGTTTATTTACGGGGTATTAGTTCTATAAGCAGAGTCCATTTGCTTTAAATGGTTACTTGCTTGACGTGTCTCTGACTGAATTATTGCATATTTATCATAAGATAAAATATTATCTTACTAGTATGTAGTCAGCCCATCGTTCCCTGGCAGCCTTCAGCGCCGCCTGTCTCAGCTTCATCACATGGTTGAACCTCGAAGGAGGCCAGTGCTTTGGACCCCACTCATCTGTGTAGGACCTGATACAGAGATAAAAGGTAGTTAATTGGTCTAAACCATCCTATTAGAAAACACTAGTGATGTGAGACAACCACAATAAATCAAGGATAGAATCCAAGTCTGAATTACTTTGAATAGATGCTAATAAATGATTCCTGTGGAAACCATGACTCACTTTGGCTCCTCCATGGGTCTCCATTCCACGTAGTGGTAGACACTCTGGGCTCCCTTCAGCCATTCTCTCAGCATGGCAGTGGTGTTGTCCATATTGTGGTCTGTTGCTGCCCTGAAACACCAACACAGACAACACGGGATGTCATTCAAATGAAGCAAACTCCTGACCATCCATCCCATGACAGAACAGCCACAGACACGCTGCCTTTTCAAGTGCATCTGCTAAACACTCCCTGTTCAGAAACAAGCCTCTTGGCATGTCAGGACTGTTTTCAGGGATGAGACACAAAATAAGAGGATGTGAAGCTGAAACATAACGCAGAAAGCTGCAAACTGTCATTAGCCTGAGGTAACAGGGAAGAGGTTGTGACATTCAGACAGCATGTTATGGAAGAAGACGTTCAGGCTTCCAGATTTGTCTAATTACTGTCTGATGTTACAACAGGCAGCCTCAGTGTTGCAAAGCATCCTTACTGCCCAATTAACTGCACTGCTGGAGCACGGACAAAGTTTGAGGAGTCAAAGTGCATACAGACTTTATTTCGAGGCACTCTGGGTAATACCAAGCATATGTTAATACAATTCTAGAGACAAGCTGCCACTTTTCTAACTATTTCGGTTAACTCAACCTGACGGTATATTTGACTTAATCTGAATGTGAATATTGATGTAACTTGACACAGAAATATTGCACAGACAGACATAACACCAGTGTACACACACACACTCATACCTGTAAGCAAATGATGTCAGTGTAAAATTTAGCACAGTTGCAGCTGCTTGTTTGTCACTCCTGTGGTTTGCATCGCTGTTTCTTCCCAGAGATTTCCACTTCAGCTCCCAGAGCTGACTCAAGAGAAGACAGTGTATGTGTCTGTGTGTGTATATATAAATCTGTGCAAGAGAAATTAAAACTGTAAAACCCTGTATCACTGCGCAGTTTGCTATCACTTCTACACATTTGAGTTTCAGAAAAATAAATATCACCTGGCTTTGCATTTAAATTGCCCTTTAAAGAGGAAAGGTCAACAGAATGTGAGGCAGAGGCCTGTACTCGAATGTGTGCATACACAGACACACACTTAGTGAGATGGAGTTTTCCACTTGCTGTAATATTCCTTGCTGTACTCTCTCCAAAATCGCACCCAATTTTAGTCTGGCTGGACAGAGTTAGAAACACACACATACACACACACACTTGTGCCTGTGTCCTCGTATTTTCAGTAAGTACACTGTCAACATAGAAGATAACAGTGTTGACGCTCTTCATTTACCCACATTTAGCACAAATAGCAATACAGAAACACCTGTTTTCACACAGGTGCTTATATCATTACACAAACACACACAGAAATCACACAGAAACGTGCACAGTCTTGCATTACACACATGGATTAGTCAGAAAGAGGTAGAGCTCTCTTGCGTTTGGAATTTCAATCATCTTCAGTCAGACAGATAAATAGCTCATCAGACAGACCCAGCAGCTGGAGAAGGGCCATACGCCTGAGGGAGACACAGTGGTCAATAATTTTAATCGTGTGTGTGTGTTTCATGTTCTTATATCCCGGTGGGGACTTTAACCTGAATGCACACTAACCCATGGGGACTTGTGTCACCGTGGGGAACTCAATTTTTGTCCCCATGGGTAGAGACTGCTTTTTGAGGGTTAAGACTTGGTTAAGGTTAGGGCAAGGGGCTAGAGAAAGCATTATGTCAATGACTGTCCACCATGGGGATAGTGTGTGTGTGTGTGTGTGTGTGTGTGTGTGTGTGTGTGTGTGTGTGTGTGTGTGTGTGTGTGTGTGTGTGTGTGCGCGTGCCTACACTTGCAGATGTGACTAAACATAAGGACGTCCATTTTTGTGTCCTGGGAATGTTGGTTAAACAGCTGTGTGACTGGTGATTTATCTGTTGCACAAGTGGTGGTTTATAATTTTAAATGTATCTGTCTGAGTGTGTGTAAAAAGTAAAAAACGTGTGTATGCAAGCACATGCATGTGTGTATTAGTGGATAACTGCCCATGAGAGTAATAAAGGAGGAAGCCTTGATGACTAGCTGTTGTTTTTTTTATTGTAGGCTAGAAACACACTGAAACATCTGACTCATTGGTAATGAGTAGATGTGCACACATATTTACATGCTTTGTCAACTGCTAAACTGCACATCGCTGGAGGAAATAAACGTGTTCCTACACACCATCTTCCAATGAGAGACACAGCTCCAGGCACGGATTTAAAAGGAGGGAACTTCTGGGGAAGTAAAGTATACATTGTACACAGTATGTGGGAACATACAGTACTGTATATACAAGAGTATGTTTATGGGTATATGAAACAGCAAGGAGGAGTGTGAGATAACGGGGACAGAGGGGTTGAAAGAGAGGAAAAGAAAAGGGGATGTGTGTTTGCATCACTTTATTTTACTGCTAAACATAAACTGAAAATATGCAGAATTGTTCTAAAACGTCCTCATCAATAAAGAATGAACATTTTGGTGAATTCCTCACAGAGCTCATTAAAACCCTTCCAACCCTATAAATGAGCGGACTAACTTTGTTTTACAGATATCACATTCAAATGCTAATGATGCTCTTTTCTTTGGCTCACAAAATCAGAAGGAACATAAATCTCCTTTTTTTTAGCCTTTTTACAGGCTCTTCTTGGCAGGACATACACTTCCTGTGTCCAGGTAATCATTCGGCAAAGGTTGAAGGTTGTCTACAAAAGAGTAGAAAATTCTATGTCTTAGGAATGGTTAAAAAAATAAATGTGAGAACAATTGCTTCAATAAATATGCAGATTTTGCCAATAAAAGAGGAGCATTACCTTAACTGCGTTATGAAGCTTTTCACCACATGAATAAACATATACTGTACACGCATATCACAAGTAAGTACAAAATGCATCTATTGAGGATGATACATTTAGTGTTAGGGTTGCTTACTGGACCTTCACAAGCACATCCTACAAACCCATCCCTCCCACTGCCCCGCCCCTCTTCATGACTGTTGAGTACACTGTGATTTTTCACTACCAACATTACATCTTAGTATGCCTTATAATTTCTGGATATGTGAAACTTAGTGATGTATACATCAAGGCAACACATGCACACAGTGTTTTTGTTCATGGGTCTGCTACACATTTGATCAGGGAAAGCAAAGACAAGAAAACGAGCCTGGATTAAAGTCATCCTCGCCTTTAGATGTACCTCATTTTGTGCTTTCTATTATTTCAATGTGGCTTCCTCTCCTCCATCTCATTTTATTTTAGACATGTGTGCCTTCTTCAGGGGGCAACTATGTGATCCTTCTCCTCAATTTCCTCTACCTTCAGGCAAGATAAGCCACTACAGCTCTACAGCTGAACTGTACTGTATTGTGACCTCAGCGCCAAGTCAAAGAGCCTTTGCAGTTTTTGCCAAATACTTCAATTGTGCTGATGTCTCTGAAACTACAGGATTAAGAATATTTTGTCCATCTGACTATGGGGACACATCTACACACAGCTGGCAACATTTCATGGATGTCTGTCACAATATTCAAATGAAGATACAAGGTGATAGTATGCATCTCTGCATATTATACACAGATACAATAATCTGGGCTCTTGGGCTTTTATCCCCCTCCTCATCCCTCCACACCTTTATATCTCTCTCTTTCTTGCCTTGTGCTACGTCTCCTCATTCCTGTTTCAAAGTTTACAGTGAGCTGCAGCCTCATTATTCTGCTGCCTGCAGCGTTGGTGTTAGGCTTCCTGTCCCCTTTTCTGTCTTTATGATCAGCATCTGGACAACACATGCTTCCCCAGGCCTCACCTACACATCACACCCTCACTCCCTCTCTCTATCGTTTCATAAGATGTCCATTTATTTCTTCTCTCGTTACCTAATCTCAGTGCACTAGGCCATCTGTCCTTTCACCTACTTACATGCAACATTCCCTCGTGTCATCTCTAGACCCTCTTTTGTACATCTCAAAGCATCCACATATTACACCTGTCCTTAATCAGTGCTGAAGCAGCTAGTGCACAGTGTACAACATATCGTCAGAGCAGATATAATAGCAAATTGGAAGACAAAACATGTTTCTGGTTTGTATGATATCCTATGAAAAGGTCAAATTCTTGTATCACATTTTATGAAAAGTAATAGCCATATTATTTATTATATTACCACGAATTTGTACATTTGCTAAAAGTTTCTAAATTGCTGGGAAACCTATGTGGTTTGGTCCGATTGCACTGCAGCAATTATACAGTAAAATGTAGTAATACGTTGGTCCCAGCTGCGTCTGTATCACCTAACGTGACGATTATCAACCCACTTCACCACTCTCTCTCTGGCTCTCTCCCTCCCACTTATTGGGGATACCCACAGCAGGAGTGTGTCAGGTAACAGGGAGTGTGTCGAAGGTTGACATCTGGCCTTAAACACAGAGGCTTGTCTCTGAGACTGGTCCTTTTAGGTAAACACAGATCTGAAAGGCTCCAGCAGACCAGTGTCAGCTGACTGTTGATTAAATAAACTCTCTAATATCCCTGCCAATAATGACTGGGTGCTGCATATAATTAAGAAGCAAGAATGCCTCTTTCAGACCTGAGCGTAGATGCCTTTAAAACATAATAACCATGCTAGCTTGTGTGTGTCTCTGTGTTGACTTTGCAGTATAGACTCTCCTGTGGAGGCTGACGTGGCTGCAGGTCTCTTGATGGTCTAGCGGGGCAAAAGGAGAAAGAGGAGGGGTTAGATGGGTAGAAATATGGAGGGGAAAGGGACAAGAAGAGTGGGAGGGAGGGTGAAAGGGGGGGGTTGGTGAGACGGGACCTCCTGACTGAAATTCCTCATGACTCTCAGGGTCAACAAAAGTAGCCAAGGTTGGCGGGCTTGCACTGAAGTGTAATATTCAGTATTCAGTAAGACTAGGAAAAGATATTTATCATGGTTAAATATTAAAGAATGGCAGTGTTAACTGTTGGTAGGAGACAGGATGAGAAGTCTGGCTTCCAGTGTTGTATGGCCATTCACCACCCCGACCTCTACACTATCACTTTTTGCTGAACACTTGCACTGGAGGTATTTAATTTCGTATGTCAAAAGTGTCGAATATTAATATGCAGCAATTCGCAGGGAGCCTGGGCTGAAACAAGAAATGCTGCAATAATATCTGCAGTCCAGTTGCAGTCAGCCCCTTCTCTTTGGGTGTATAATGAGAAATGGAAACAGGACTCCAATATGGTAACCATTATTTCCAAAAATAAAGCTGTTCCACCAACAAATACACCAAAAAAGTTTTGCTGTCTGTCTGGATTGCTGTTGCAAATCATCCCTTCCCATAGACTTCACATTGCAATGATGTCACACACTTAAAAGTAGCTTTTCTAAGCTCTGGGAAAGTTTTACAAGTATTACATTTTCATGGTTTAAAAATTCATAATACAAAGATTAATTGACCCAATTTGCAGTCCTTGGTGTCCTGTTAACAGTTTTACTGAATTATTCTGTTTGGTAAATGCGTTTTGGGTTGCAGGAGATGTTTTAGTTGCAGTACCGCAGTTGGCCATTGGGCACTGGCACATTGAGCAAGAGTGAGACTGCGCTGCATCCAGTTCTCTTAATACATGCATGCCCTTCCCTCTGGCCCATGGCACCAGGAAAGGCTGCCTTGACCATGAGCTTTTTAGCAATTTGGTTCCAGGATAAACCTGTATCTGAAGGTATGTCACTATATATTGATATATATATATATATATAATGATCTACTTTTGTATGTCTCCAAACTAGTACCTTCAGTTCTGGACCAATTTGGTAAACTCTTTGGATACAAGCTCAGTTCACATAAGAGCAAGCATCTCCAAGTTCATTTCCCTACTCTGTTTGATTTTAGCTGGCAAATGAGGGAAATACCACATCATGTTATGGCACCAAAACCCTGAATAATTGTTCTAAAACACTTGAAGGCTATTTCTTTTTTGACCTTCATGGCAATAATGGGTATTACATTTTTTTTAGTTTTCTTACAGACACAAGTAACTATTTACACTATGTAAACATCCAAAGCAAGTTCAGTCATGCAGTCATAGCAACTCATTATCTGAAACACACTTTGGTTGTGAAAGAGGACAAGAAGAGAGTAAAAGGAAGAGAGAGAGAGAGAAAGTGAGCGAAAACCCAGAAAAGCAGATGGATGAAGTGATGGAGGAACAGAAGGATGTCAGGAAAGAGGGAAGAAAAGAGGGGGGGTAAGGAGGGAACACGGTGGTTAAGCAGTGAAATTGATGACACACAGACAGATGGATGGTGCTAAAATTATATTTCCTCTATGACAACATGAGCACCAGTCTTTCTTATGAATACTCCACTGTTCACAAAAACATAAACTTTACACTTTACCCAAATGATGAACAATGGACCCGTTTCTTCCTCTCTCTCGCTCTCTTTGCGTCTGCCTCTACATCACCTAATCTCGATCCATATCCAGGCCTCTCCCTCTCCAGATGAGAGGGCCCAAACCAAGATACCATTGTGTTTCAGCATTTGCCAACTCTATAATTGCTGTCCTGCCAAGCTTTGACAATACTGCTGGAAGGGGTGCCGGAACACATGGGGCATCTAAGCAAGAATTCACAGTCCGGAGCCAGGAACAACCATTTTCACTCCGGGGAGAGAGAGAGAGAGAGAGAGAGAGAGAGAGAGAGAACTCGAAAAACGCTCAGGGATTGGAAAATCAATTCTCTTTGTTTACTGCCATTGATTGAACAGATATGTTGGGTCTACAGAGAAAACTTTCCCATGAATTCTTGCTAAAGGGCATAGAGGATGGGGCTGAACTGTTGGCAGGTACAACATCAGCTGCATCCCTTCAGCTTTACAGAGAGTTTGCTGGTTGAAGCTCAGTGAAGGGCTGGCAAAGATTAGGCTCTGAAGTCATTGTGTTTGGAAAATGGACATTGGGCCACATAGTAATTTCTGCTAATAACACCCCATCATTATGTGTGAAATTTCTTTATTTCCACAGATACCCTGCAGGTATAAAAAACGTGACTCAGTCCATCTCGAGCTAGACGGAACGCCCATTTCAAAGTGATGTGTCACTAACTATAAGCCATGTGCTAAGTGTGCTCTTCACGCCAGAACAGTAAAAAAACATCAATGAGCCACACCGTTGCACTGCATGACACCCTTCATTGCGATGAACACAGGCACTCTAGTTTATTTTGAGTCAATATCACACATTCACTGTTCTGCTTCTGTAAACACTCACAAGACCACCAAATGTGTATTAATCCATGGCTGAAAATAGTTCCCAACAGATGCACTATTTACTCCAGTTTGATTAACATTTGCAAAAAACGAATGTGCTCTTTTAGGAAATCACTGAGCCTTTTTTAAAGTAAAACTACAAATTTTTGAATTGAGAAGATTTACTTCTTCAGTAGAAAGAAATGGGCTTGTAGCAGAGGGCCGGCAGAAGTTGGAGTAGTATAGCAATATAGTAAAGTACTGAGAGATGGACTAAGACATTATTGGTTTTGGTCTTTTCATGGGATTTGTTGACAGTAAGATTAATATAGAATAACGGCATCATATTGTTTTATTTAGTACTCATTTTATTGTAGTTAGTAACTTCATTTTAAAAAACTGATCAAATTTGGGCACTCACATTTTCAGTGGTGAAATTATACTGTCCAAAGCGACACAAGCGATGTGTCTCAAACGTCACGCATGTTTGATATGGAGGGAACATACTCCAGATGTAGTTGCATCACTCGGGAAAAGCGATGGCTGTCTTTCTCACGGCAGGGTGGCACAAGGTGCCGCCAGATGTGTTCCGACTATTTTATTTGAAGCCATCTGAGTCGTTTCTGCAAATGAGTGGGGGGCCTTAATGTCAAATGTTCTGTAAAATGTTCCAAAATGGTGAGGATATGGGTCGTTATCTACGTTTGTATGAAGTGTGTATGGCATCAGTTTATTATTATGAGCTGCGTTTCTGGAGATTATGTAAACTACCTGAGCAGATGTTAAAATACCTTTGTCAGTTTCCCACGGATTGGATGTGACTGCAGAATACGACTCCTCAGGTGATACTGATTGGGAGGTCAGAGGTGCAAGTTGTGGCCTATTACTCTACACATGGAAGTTCTGGCTCACTGTGGGCCTTATGAGGTAATTAGGGAAGTGAATGGAAAACAGGGGCTGAGCCGGAGGAGCATAGCAGAAACAAACACCCATTATGTGTGTAACAGCATTCAAACACACAGGCATAATGTGAGAAGAGACACACATGATTGCACATTTATACCCATACTTGCACCAGAACATTGAAGACAATCAAACACATTCCTTTTAGTACAGAGTGCCAATACTGTGATCTAATGGATATAGACATACACCAAAAGCACATGCTGCTAATCATTCACAAATGCCCATGTTGTCAGCACCAGATAACACACAACAGCCTATTTCATCCTGATAATTTATTCCATACAAATGGATAAACTGCTCTCCTAAAATGGCAAAACTCCCTGCGTGACAAAACCAGGAAAAACTTGTGCTCCGCTGGAGTGCTCCCACAGTGGAATGGGGCCTGAGTTAACACACCTGGCACGGGGAAACTCCTAGCAACTATCTAACATCACAAAACTGATAACTTTTTTTTAGCCTGTTTGATTCTTTCCATTTTCTTCCGTTTTAATGTATGTCAGTCAGAGGGAATGAAAACAAGGAACAATAGATCTGCTCAGTAAAGAACAGCTAACAAACCAAAGACACTGACTTCACAAAACCTGATCAATCCATCAGTGTCGTCCACAGACTGTCTGTGAGGCAGGGCCAAGAAACTAAAAGGGGCACCTCTAGCATGCACGTGTGTGGGAGCGGGAGCAGGAGGGGTTCCCCTAGATAATGTATGATATTGATTGTTTTTATCTCATTACCTCCACAGGTCCATAGTGGGTTAGTTGCTGCTCTGTCCGCATGACAGGACACTGAAGACACTTTCTTTTCAACAAAATAAGAAAACGCTGGATTTATAGGATAAAAGCCGCCAGGCAGTGAAAGAACCAGTTTAAATTCTGCATAAATGCACCTGTGGATGTACAGAAAACATGAAGCCTCACTCCCACTATTAGACACTGTGTTTCTTTTTTTTCCCGTATAGCCAATTTTTCAGTTAGTTTTGAACTATTTAAAGTGAAGAAATGTGCTATTTTATGTTATTTCTTCTTCGCAGTTAATTTACAGTGTTCAATTATGTTTAGCAACTTGTCTAAACTTTTAGCTGAGGTGAAGGCATGCAGTCTTGTCAGGATACTTGAATAGAAAATATTATTTAAAGAGGTAAAATGATATTTCCACTTTCACTCTGGCCAGCGGGGGGTTACATTTTTTTCTATGTGTAATCAGTAATTGATTACATTTTCCAAGTAACTTGTCAAACACTAATCATAAGTTGAGGCAGGTTAAACGTGTTTCCTGGACAACTCTGCATTTTCAGTGCTGTTGTCAGTCTAGATTTTGCCCCAAGGTCAAAACAGAGCAGTACTTGAGTAAACCAGAGGGGCACCCAGGCCAAGTAACCAAACGTGCCCCATTAAAAGGGGTTTTAAAAAGTAAAATGTGGCACTTGGTGCAGGAAGGACAGGCCTCTGCAAAGCCCAACACTGCAGTCAGCATAAATCATACTGTCAAAAAGACTTTAACTCAGCATTCAAGTCAAATTTTTTATGGTCCGTTTATTGTTGCGTAACTCTGTGCACTTGTCAAAATATCTTAAATATTGTTTATGTCATGTTACGTCATATGACATGGGGCAAATCATTGCTATCAAATGCTTGAGTGGAGCTGGATCTGGCATGGAGTCTAATAATCTCACATCAATCTCCTTGTGACAAAATCCAGGATACAATTACATAAAAGCTCTCTCAATATCTGACAAACGCTACAGTATACATAGCACATCTGTCACTGAGGTATTCAGCATGTATGTATTTGGGCAGCTTTCTTAACTTATAGAGTCACATCAGACCTTGGGGTGCATCAGGATTCACAGTGGTTGTACCAGTGGTAGTTAACCAGTGGAAAATTCATACCACAAATCCATCCCCATCCCTGCATGGTCTCTGAGTATAAAGTACAAAGAATGTCATAAATATGGAATAAGTGGTTATATGATAAATGAGTAAATAAACAACATGACATTATGAATGTGAGAAAGCCAGTCATGCAGGGAAGGCTGATGATGTCAGTGTTCTGAGATCCTCTTTATGGTTCAGTCTGTCTCTGAAAAGTCCACAAATCATCATCTCAACCCCCAGCTCAGCACCTGGGAAAGCACTCCACCACATGAATACAGCCGGTGGGCAATAAGCAGCAGGCAGCCAGCAACAAGCAGCGTCAGGAGCAGAATAATAGCGGGCTGGCCTAACCTTTAGAGAGAATTGTCTTGTGCATTGTGACTCAGGTGTTAAGACAAACACACAGTTCACTGCTAGTTCACACCCTAGATGGACAACAACATTCAAATTCATATTCTCACCAACTGGCAACTTTCCAATTCATCTGACTTGCATATCTTTCTGGTGAGCGAAGAAACCGGAACACCTGGACAAAACTCATGCAGACACAGGAACAACAAATCAAACCAGCCAGCCAGGTCAGGTTCAAACCCAGAACCCCCTGCTGAACTTGGTTTGACAGTGCACTTTTACACATGAGAGATGAAAATCTCACAAAGACTGTGATGAGAGCTGAGACTTATTTCCTTGATCTATAAATCTGACATTTGCCTGCTGTTGCTTCGGTGATCACACATTTTCCTGACTCATTTCAACTACTGGGTCCTATTGCAAAGCTCAGTCACACTGAGTATGGCTGTTGCTCGGCTTGAAAACAGATTTCTTGAGCTTCCACTGGCCAGATTATACAAAATTAATTCTCTTGTAGTGCCTAACCAACCTGTTAAATGCCCTCTGGGTAATTTCCCAGCATTGTTGACCACCTTCTCTCCGCCCAACCATCCCCCTCTTTCTCTAAATTCCTGCATTCTTTCCTTCTTCAACAGCAGTGTGATAGTCTTTCTCACCGCTCTGCCACTTCTCTGTAAGACCTGCACCCACTTGCTGAGGCAAAACTTCTAAAGGCAGATTTTACTGACCATCCTAACTGTCAGGGTAACTCAGGGGCTGAAGTAATGGGGTGGAGGAGACCTGACCTGGATGATCATTGCAGATTATCCTGTGAAAAGGCTCAAACTGGAAACTTTGGTCCTCCCAACATCCTCAGACCGGCCAAAGCCTGTCTAAATTTTTTGGAAACATACATGACTTTGTCATTTTGCCGGGTTGTTAAGCAGTTTAAGACTCTTTAAGACTGATTTAACACCTGCTCCCATGTAGATTTTCCACTTTTTGTGATTCTCAATGTGACTCTCATATGAAATGGTAATACTAGACTGTCCAGATCATCTCAGGTGGCTGTGAAATTACAAGCTTTTCTACCATGAAGCAAGAAACAATAGAACGCTTTCTAATTTGTACGCATATTTTCGGTGAATTGTCCTGGATCAATGGGAAAATGTTTTAACGATAAATCAGATAAAATATGATCTCTTCAGTTTTTTTCCCGTTATGTATTGTACACTGTATTTGCTCAAGAGCAAAGAGGGATCTTAGTTAACTTTTCTAATTGCAGAACGTCCTCTAACTGTTCATCCCCTTAAGCTTTCTTTATGCTGGTGTCCTGCTGCTGCTGCTGCTACACAATAAAGACAACACTGGTGTCTCTCCTCGTTTATCACCACCCTTATTATATTTAATCATCGACATCCTTCTTCTCTACTCCTCCTTGCTCTGTCTCCCTTGGATTGCATGTTTGAAATGAGTAGAGGGGAGATAAAGAGGAAAAACAATCCTCTGTTCAGCTCAAGCCTGAAGCTCCAGAGAGGAACTAGTGAGAGGAACACTGTATCATCGCACAAAAACTGGAGCTTCACAGCCAGACACTGGAGGTATTATCTGTTTCTTCTTGATAGTTTCCCCAGTTCTTTACATCAGTCTGTCCATGATCTTTCCCGACAAGCTGTGGATAGTATTAAAGTGGAGCAACCTGGCGCTTTACGGGTGAAGATGTGTTTCATATAACCACAAAGTCCTTGGCATGAGTCCAGCTGGGGTCCCTTGTCTCACGTCATCTGTCCCTTCATTCTATTTCCCAAAGATTCTTACCCATCTGTACTGTCGAATAAAGACAAAAATGCCATACTATGTAGTACTAAGTCTTTTACTTCTTCTCTTTAGACGCAATGTTTGGGTTTAAAACTGTAGTTGTCCCGATTGTCGTATTACAATCAATTAGTGCTCTGTAACACACTGTAAAATGCTATAATGTGGATTAATGCTTTTAGCGAGAGTTGAATTACAATTTGGCATTTATTGGGTGGTTTGGCTTCCATGTTGTGCAGCAATAATGGCGACAAAGAGAAACAAAGAGGCACAGTGCTGCATGAGTTATGTTGAGTGAAACGTCATTTTCTTAACCAATTTAGCCACGGAAAGCCAACTGACTTTTTTATACTAGAAAAACCATCACTTTAACAACATTTATGATGTTTTAAGTATTTCAACTTTTTCCAATTGCCACTCTTTTTTTCTTCAAATTTAGAATCTCCACAATAACAAATCAGCACCACATGCTACTGCGTCTCTATTCAGTTCTTATTTTCATTGGATCATTTAATAGCCTCTCAGACAACTCTCATACTGCACACACAATCTTGCCCCGTTTGTGCTATGCTCTTATGTGTTCATCAGAATACTTGTGTGGTAAATAAGGCCACAGTATAGTGGAAAGACTATAGGTTGTGCTGTGGCTGCTGAAACAAAAATGAATTGCTTGAATAAAACAGTCCTGTGTTAGAGGCTTATGTGTGTGTTTACATGTCCTTATTCTCTCATGATAAATTTCTCTGTCAGTGACACTTTGCTGTTACAACAAACATACTTGTGTAACACACAGGACTGATCTGCCTCAAATATACACTGTGATTTTTTTCCTGGCTGCACTGAATGCAGGGCGGTGAGACGCTACTCATAACTGTCCTCTGTCAGTTAAACCACTCACAAAGCCATGTTAGCTCAGTCACTTTGGCACTTTGCTGCAGAGAGAAGGGCCCCTCTCTGTATTGAGTTTCTCCAGTGTGCATGTGTGTGTTTTAGTGAAGGTCTCTGAATTAGAAACAGTCACTCTGCAAACAAAAGTAAGACTTTCAGCAAGGGAAGGGTGGGAAACAAAACAGAAGAATGGGTCTCTGGGAGGCAGACATTGAGGTGAAAGGCCTTTTAAACATCCACCACCAGAGCTGCATGTGATTCTTGAGTCAACCTGCCTTTAGTCAGAAATTTCTCAGATTATGTTTGATTTTCTATGTGATCCAGCAGCCTGCATACCCCGCATGCAGACCATGGCACACACACACATTTTACGCATGTCTTCCCATCTCATTCTGCTCGTATGAGACCAGACAGACAACAGGACCCTACCTGGGGTGAGGCCCCCCTTTCATACCTGCCAGCCCTGCTGTTTTAAAGCCCCGTTTCCGCATGTTTGTGCTGAATCAGACGGAGGGAACCGTGATTAAGGGTTAAGCCTACCCCAGCATACACAGCAGCTCTTTCATCTTCTCCCACAGCGTACAATTTGGATGCCGGCAGACACGCGAGGTAAATGCATCGTAAAACGCAGCAACAGGTCTGCGAGCCATGCTGACAATCTGTTAATTACAATTAACGCGGACACACGCTGCTTTTTATTACAGCATGCTCCACTGCAGATCACTGTCCACACCGTGCACGGTATATACTCCTGGTATATAGCCTGCTCTGAAAATGCACATTTGAAACTATGGGGAAAATGCCTATACCTCTAAAAACTGGCTATGATTTTAAAAAAGTACTCATACTTGCAGATATCTTTTCATAACATTGTTTATAAACGTATTATAAGAGTTTTGTCAGTCAAAAAAGTGAACTCCATCCCACAAATTGCCACTCTTGCATCGCTGTATGCGCGTCTCTCACCAGATCGCTATGCGCTCCTTCGGGTACTCGAGCCTCTCGATGCAGCCCAGGTAATGTGGCAGGCTGTGCGCTGCGTTACGAGCCACAATGGCGATCATAACCTTTGGCTTCAGCAGGGTAGACTCGGCCTTGAGCGGCTCCTGCACCAGCGTCTCCAGCTCCGACACGCCGCCGGGCACCAGAGCGACCAGCAGCGCCCACAGCACAGCGACTCCCACGGCCCCGACCGCCCGCATCTTCGCTTCCAGATTCCGCAGTGAGTCCTGGGACTGAGCGAGAGAGTAGTGTGAGTTAAGGGAGGGAGGGAGCCACGGTGGGAGGGGGAGAGAGGAAGGAAGGTAAAAGAGGGGGATAGGGTGGGTGGAGAGCTTTCCAACTCTTTTACTCCTCCTACACCTCTGCTGATGGCTGCTCCTGCTGCTGGTGTTGAGCCTCTTCCTCCCGCTAATAATAGATTGTGCAGACATGATAAAAACAAAAATGTCTTGTGAACACATCAAGTACTAATGATTCCATTCCTGTACTGGGTGGTAAGTGGATTTTGTGCGTTAGGTGAAGGACACCATGTTCTAAATCACTGCCCATGATGCCTGCCTGCAGCCTGTTAGTTGATCCGTGTCTGTTTTTCCTCCTTAATTCTCCTTCTTCCTGCATGTTTCCTGAGTGTTTCTTTCCTTTTCCACGCCTTCACCCTTGACAGCCTCTTGGATGTTGCAGAGCTGGAGACCATGAAGTCACCAGCTCTGACATCAACCCTCAGCCAGACTGCTGCACTTATTTATTTATTTTTCTTCTGGTGTTATTCTTTCTAGATAAACATATGTACTGACAAAGCTGTAATTCGTTACAGCAGCAAAAGTATATCTGAAATACAAAAAGGCGTTAAACTTTACTTTAATCGCCAATATTTATCATTTATGAGCAGTATAGCAACATATCATACATTCTATAACACATTACAATGTTTATTAATGTAATGTGTTATATTACAGTATATTGTCATTCATTATCTGTTTATATACCAGCATCCAGTTATGGATGCTTCACAGGAGCAGTTAATGTTGTTGACAACCACATCAATAAACACTTTAAAAGGTCTTGTATCTGCTTACAACTACATTATAGTATGTTATAAACCATTTATTAAATGTGTATACTGCTTATAAATGCTAATCAGGGGTTGGGCTAAAATAAGGTGTTACCCAAAAAGGAATGAACACAACAGGTGACCAAAGTGAGAGCTCCAGAGTTGTTTACAAAAACAAAATACACACACAAAAAAAAACCATTCAGAACAGTCCAAAGAAAAACCATGTATCTCCAATTTAGGTGATTTTGCACCTTTTTGAAAAACTGAAGGATTACGTGTTCCTTTATGTGTTAAGAAAATTCTTCTTAAGCTAAATAAATAATTTAAAACCTCATTAGATTAATTTTAAAAGATGTCACAAAGCTGAAAACAAGGCTGATGTTTTGGAGATGCATGGTTTCCACAGTGGCAATATGATATTCCTTAATTATAAGCTTATTTCTTTTTATTTTTGATAAAACATTCAAAGAGATGTTCACCAGATATAGACTGAAAAAATCCTAGCTCTGTGTATGTATACTTGCCTAAGAGATACAGTGAATTAACTTTAATACATTATCAGTGACTTTGTTGTTTGAGCTGACTGCAAAAAATAAGACCATATAATCTAAAATAGGAAGAAATACTTTAAATTGTAACAACCCAAGACCAGTGAGACAATTCAAAAGACAGATGTAAGAGAACACATGGAAACATTTGGAGGAAATATTCTCTTTCCTTCTTGCTGCAGGGAAAAAAGGGGCAATTGTCAGGTCTAAAAGTGTACATTTAAATAAGTTATAACATGAACAGTATCAATGAAAAAAGTTTCTTGCGGACAAAAAAAAAACTTTCAGTGGCATAAAACACTGAACAATCATGGCACCAGAACAAAACATCTAGCAAGTGCATGACAAAAGAAACCAATATGACACCATGACACAAACATTTAACCCAAATGGCACCAAAACACAAACACTCCAACAACTTTCATAACTTTCCACACAAAATCAGACGTTTGCTGTAAATATGTTGAATTGCTATGTAGCGTCTACAGA
This sequence comes from Siniperca chuatsi, assembly GCF_020085105.1. Lineage (NCBI taxonomy): Eukaryota > Metazoa > Chordata > Actinopteri > Centrarchiformes > Sinipercidae > Siniperca > Siniperca chuatsi. The sequence continues at coordinate 19,729,288 of NC_058047.1, forward strand.
AAACTGTCCGCAAATATATACCTCCAGTTACAAAAGTTGGCATCCATGCTCTACATGCTATTATAAAATTATACTGTGTGTTCTTATATGATTATAGTAACCTTCTAGTAACCTTTTTTAATTATAGTGCATTCACAGCACAGACGGGCAAAGCCAGCTTGCTTCTGTCCCTGTCTCAACTCAGCTCTGTTTATTTAAGCTATAAGCTATCTCTGCCACCTGGTAATGTTTTCCCTCTTCGTAGAGGTAATGAGAGTACTCTGCCATGTTCTCTGTTGTTGGATGCTCTTAGTCACCACGGATGAGAGACAGACAGAGAGAGAGAGCAATGATTTCAATCTGTCTGAGTAATCTCTTAGCTCCCTCTAGTGCTGTCCTAAAGACAGTTAAGATGCGTAAAACAAAACATGAAGGAAGCTTTCCTACGCACACTTGCCCAAACTTATACCCCCAGACAACACTGAAAATTCGCTGCTAGGGGAAGGTTGGCTGACCTTTTAAACCTGCAGTTTAGCTTTTATTCCTGCACACAGCTGTCTAAAACAAAGGGTCAGAGATTATGGAAGTTTTTTATTGAACTTTATTATTTGTAACCCACAGAAGACAATCCACAAATGTGTACCATGATACACAAATTTCTCATTATCCACAAACATGTATTTTCTTATTTGTGTAAAGTCACAAAAATATAGAGCGATTTGCAAATATGCATAACTTACTCTGTAAATATGTATTTTATTTTCACATAAAAATGTTCTAGATTTTACAAATGTAAATAGTTTCACCACAACAAATACATGTAAAGTGATATTTATGCATTTGTGGATCCACCTGAAACGGGTTTTGCACATTTGTGGATTGCTTCCTGTCAGCCTGCGGGCCACGTGACATTTGTGACTTCCCTCCTGTTTATTTGCGGAGTTTTGTCCAGTTCGTACATAGCAGATCTGTGAAAAGGAATCTGTAAATTGAGGTGCAGTTACTAGCTACACCAGCAGGTGGAGAGATTCCCTCACAGGAGCTGACGGAACTACAGTCTGTAAGCTGCTGGAAGAAGGCCGAACAAGAGTCAGCGTACAACAGGAGAAAACTAGCTAGTTTCTACCAGGAGGGGAAATACAAGGTGGAGCGTCTTTATTTAACCTAAAGGTAGCTGTGGCAGTGGTGCACAAGCTAGCTCACCTTAGATCATTTAGTTCGGGGCCTTGTTTCAGAAAGCGGGTTTAGTGAAAACTAAGGGAAACTCTGGGTTTTCACTTCCAGAAAGAGGTAACTTAAACTCTGGATCAGTTACCATGGTAACTTAAACTCTGGATCAGTTACCATAGTAACTGACTCATTCAGTCCGCATCACAGCACACTCACCTGGAGATGACAATGATGAACCCGATGCTGAATCACGACCTTTAGGTTAAATAAAGACGCTCCACCTTGTATTTCCCCTCCTGGTAGAAACTAGCTAGTTTTCTCCTGTTGTACGCTGACTCTTGTTCGGCCTTCTTCCAGCAGCTTACAGACTGTAGTTCCGTCAGCTCCTGTGAGGGAATCTCTCCACCTGCTGGTGTAGCTAGTAACTGCACCTCAATTTACAGATTCCTTTTCACAGATCTGCTGCGGTACGAACTGGACAAAACTCCGCAAATAAACAGGAGGGAAGTCACAAATGTCACGTGGCCCGCAGGCTGACAGGAAGCAATCCACAAATGTGCAAAACCCGTTTCAGGTGGATCCACAAATGCATAAATATCACTTTACATGTATTTGTTGTGGTGAAACTATTTACATTTGTAAAATCTAGAACATTTTTATGTGAAATTAAAATACATATTTACAGAGTAAGTTATGCATATTTGCAAATCGCTCCGTATTTTATAACACAAATAAGAAAATACATGTTTGTGGATAGTGAGAAATTTGTGTATCATGGTACACATTTGTGGATTGTCTTCTGTGGGTTACAAATAATAAAGTCCAATAAAAACTTCCATAGGATCAGGATCATCTGCAGTCCACAGCAGAGAGGACGAGTCTGCCCGTGTTGAGATTTGCTCAGGGGCACGTAAACAGTAACTTCTAGGGCCAAACTCTGGTCAAACTGTACTCGGAATGTTTATCTTACAAACTGAAAAGAAAGGAACATGCATATAAATGACTAAACAAAGAAAAATACTTTTACCGCTTGTGTTAGTCAATCCACTCTGTACTTGCTACTCGGTTCTAAAAAAACAACCTCACCCTGTTGGACCAGTGTCAGGCTTCAACACTGGGGCAGTCTACGATACATTTTCATTATTTAAATGGCTTGAGTACTCCCTCTTATGTCATAGCAAAACATCTGCTGTGTAATTTTGGTTGTGTACATGACATGCAGCCATTTGTCTCTCTGTAACTGAACTATGGATGACAGATGGAGCAGAACTGTATAATTTTTTTTAGTTATGTTTGGGATAAATGTATGTTTTAAGGACGGCCAAACTTTTGGTCTGTTAAACTGTGGTTGCAGAGAAAGCGTAGCTTAAATAGCTAGCTTCTAGCTTCAGATAGCAGGGTAAATCCTTCACAACTAGGTTCAATAAATAGAAAAATATATCATACAGAAACCTCCAGGAATAATATGTACCACATGTTGTATTTGTTGTAAAAGTAGGCATGAAAAAGCTGAAGCTGAAGGATTGTGGTACTTCTTCACAAGGTTCACTTTTTTTAACAGACAGATGATGAGCTCATGCTGTGTCCTACCATAACATAATAAACACACTGCTATGAGCCTCAAACATGATATATTATAGGTACCACACATAAAATTGTACTTTTTTTACACAGCAGTCCGGTAAGGCTCTCTCTGTACGGCTCAGTGGAAACAAGTGATTTCAGGAGAGGAAAGGCCTGCACTCTCGTTGTGATTCCAATGAGCTGATTTGTGTGTGTGTGTGTGTGTATGATTTAGGACTTCATGCCTCCTTAATGCCTGTCAGAGTACAGCTGTAATAGACAGTGCTTGATCATGCAGTCAGCTCCCTGAGGGAGTCTGTGCATGTGTGCATGTGTGTGTCAGCGTCATGGGAAAGCCCGAGCCAGCAGATGGTGCTCTTGTTTTATCCTTGACGATCTCTCGCTTTCCCACACACAAACACACATTCGTACACACATAGTGTCTTGTCTTATGGGAACCAGACAGTGTGAGAGAAAACCACTCATCCTGGTCAGATGATTGAGATTGTTGTAACTATCCCCACACGTCACTAAACAACCCCTGCACAGTCACAGTCTCCTTAGTACCACTGGGCTCAATTCACCAGCGTCGCTCCAGGCACTGACTGCTTGCTCAGCTAATGTGAATTTGGCAGACAGCAGTAAAATACGATACGAAGGCAGAGCCATAAAGCAATCAGGCTCTCTGGCTATCCGTTTCAATCCTTCCTGCTGGTCACTTCAGTGATGCAGGGAATTCACAATTTCCAATATAGCTGAGCCGTCAAATTGTGCACTTGACATTAAGTGGATGCATCCAGACGGTTGCATAATTGTTTACACTGAACAATTAGCTTCTTGGGATTTAAGTAGGTCACTTCTTGTGGATGTTGCAGCATGAATGCAAATGCATCTAATTCTACTTTCCTGCAGCCTTGGCCTCCCACTCGTGTGAGTTGCTCCTTTGCCAAGGTAATCCAGAGAATGGATCTGCATGGAGAGGCTTTACATACAAATGGATGGGGAGGAGAGAGAGGGGAAAAAGCTGGTGGGCTGACTTATGAGACACAGGAATATAGTTGGTGTACTGTAGATGGATGGGAAAATTATACTTTTCCACAATGAGCGAGGGCAGAGTCTGTTAGAGAGGGCAGAGTTAAGAGTCTGACGCTGCCACATTTCTAAACAAATATGTTTAGAGCGACTAGATTACTCCAAAGTGGGAATTAGGCAGCAAGTAACTGCTGGAGAGAGTTAAGGCACTGAGCAAAGGCCTGCTGGGCATCCAGGCAGGGATCCATCCTTTTGCCTCTCAGAGTTGACTCATACTCTCTATGTGGGCAATGTTTGCATGCACACACACACACACAGTCAATTTAAAACTGATGTGAAAGAGACAGATTTGTCCCGTCATTATATAAACCTGCCAATATAAAAGATGTAATACGAACCTTTTTGATTCATGAAATTGAAATCTCACTAAGACTTTGTGTTTTAATCATTAGATGACCACCATTTTGTTAATTCAGTGGTTCCACCAACCAACCTGTAACATTTTACTGCTCTGCTTTCTTTCTTACTGCACATTTATACACTCTGACGAAGACACAGTAGTATCAAAATGTTAATCTGTTTGTACAATTAAAAGCTGCAAATCAATCAGTATGCTCCAGTCTCTATTTTTCCCCTTGGAAGTTTGCTATCCTCTAACGGAGAAGCACCTGATTCAGCTGCATATTGCTTGAAGATGTGCGGAGAACCCTGTTTCAGCTATATGTATATATATATATATATATGTATATATGTATATATGTATATATATGTATATATGTATATATATATGTATATATATGTATATATATATGTATATATATATATGTATGTGTATATATATATGTGTGTATATATATCTTTTTTTTTTACGAAACCTGCATGTGCAATGTAGTTCTTGTGTCTCTAAGCCTGTTGTCCTCTTACTTTTGTCTGTTTTACCTTACAAAATTCATTATGCCACCTAAATGTGTAACCTTTGTAAAAAAAAAAAAATAAATAAACGTGTAAAATGTGTAGGAACGACAAAAAAGGTAGGTAAAAACCAAACCACAGTCACCGTGCTGCGGCTAATTAAGGCCAGTTGGACTGCAGTCACAGCTATCCTTAGCTAAAGCTAATTTACTGACCTCTTCTGACCTGTTTCCTGTAACTGAAAATCTATTTCAATGCTTCATTATCTTAATAATTGAGTTTGTTATACCACAAAAAGGCAGTAGCTAAATCTAATCATAATGGAGAAAAAAAGTTGTTGTTTTTTAAAGCAACACATGTAGTCCTGCTAAAGGCTAACTAGCTTACAGTAGATGTCCAAACACAGAGCACAGTATCTGATTTTATCTGGCAATGATTTTTTTTTCTTTTTGGGGAATAATCATCATTTGGCTAAGTGGCCTTCAAACTTCAAGGTGTGGCAGGTTCATTGCTGAAAGGCCCATTCTGTGATCTGCATATAAGTCATCCCACTAACAAAATAAATTCAAAACACAGGAATCCTCTGTCACTCCCAAACTGATTGGCAGGTCTTTTAATACATGGATTAACACCAGACAACAACTAAATCCAAGTTATTAATGTTTCAGAAGCTGCTAAAGTTGGGCTTGCATCAGTAATGTTTGCAAACACAGCAGTAATATTCTCATTTATGACAAACTACTGACATGTCATCATTAAGACAAATTTTCAGTTATAATTGTGAATTTGGCTCAGATTTATTTAAGGATTTGGACTTAAGCCACACTAGCAGTCAAGAACATGTTGTAACCTAATAGTGACTCTCACACTTTGGGCTCTCTTTCACTCACACACACACATGCACTAAAACAGTTAAACACACACACAAAGCAGGGAGGAGTGGGCTATTTATTGGTACTTACGTCAGGGTGGAAAGAACATTTTCTTGCCCATATTCCTGTCTGAGGTTAACGGGCAACATCCGTCTCTTCCTTGCTCTCTCTCCCTCCCACATTCTCACTTTCCTGACTCCCTCGTCTTAATTTCTCGCTTTTAACTCGCCCACCTCTCTCTCCCTCTCTCTCCGTCTGCCTCTACCACACATTTATTTCTGTGTGGGAGAGCCTTGGTGCGAGCACTGGCCCACAGGGACCCTTTCACGCTGCTGATGTGCACAATGGCTGCAGATTGTAACCTTATGTGCCCGTGCAAGTGAGTCATGCGAGGTAAAGGAGTTTGTGTGTGTTATGTGTTAGAGAGAAACAGTTGGGTATTAAAGAAACAGCCAGGCTACTGAGTGTTCCTTTCATAATGTGGTAATCAACTTAACTATTCATACTCACTCAAAGCACTATGGCGTCCAGTCCCACAGGGAGCACATTAGTACGAGCTTAAGAGCAGATATCGATTCAGTGCTCTGAGGTTGTATATACTAACACATCATATAGTCTTTTGAGAAGAAAAGTTGCTCAGTTGTCATAAATATTATCACTCACTTGGTCACTGTGAGGACAAATGATCAGTGTCCTTATTTATTATGAGGGATTACAACTATTATTTATTGCACTAGAATGAGTTTTGTTTCCACGTTTGATGGAATTTTGTCAATTAGATATTGAACTCACTGAGGAAGAGAGCTATGTTTTGATTTCTGCTTATATCTTATTTATTTCCCTGCACTTACACTCCCATAAAGGGCCATAAAACAAAAAAATATTACCAACAATAACCCTCACAATTTCTGTGCTACATGTTTTGATTTGTATTTCTTGACTATTCCTTTAAACCTGCAATAACAGATTTTTGGCCACTTGGAGGCAGCGGAAACACTGATATATTATCACCTTATAAAGTTGATATTGTGACTATGTTAGCAAACACTTCCCTAGGTACACATCCAACAGATACGGAGCAACATTTGGAGTCATGTTTGTGTTCACCTGACAAATGTTAGTCCAATATTCACTCTTTTAGCTCTCCTTTTGGTCTCCACCAACTCCTGAGTATAGTATATCTGGCTCTTCAGCCGCTAAATGCTCCACTATGTTCACCAGCTAGTCGCTAACTGTGTCTGTGTGCAGTTTGGTTCTGGGCAGGTAGTGTACATTGTATTTATCAGAGCTTTGTCGCTGAAGCAATCAGAAGCTACGCTGATGAGAGCTGTGAGAGTGAACCAAAATAGTAAAGCTGCAGGCCAGAAAACCAAAACAATGAGCTGAAAGATGCTATAAAGGTCTGTAGAGCTGATGGGACCTGCAAATTTGGGTGACCCCGTTCTACATTACAATTAGTAATTTTATCCATTGGTTAGTGCAGCTTTAATTAGTTTCATTTTTAGATTCATTGTAGTTTGTGAGACTATGTAATCTTTGCTGAACAGCAGCCACTGTGGCTACAAGTGAAAGCTGTGGGATGATGGTAAATATTAAAACATAGTATAAAAGTAGCACAAGTACACAAGACACAGACAGTCATCAGACAGATTCAGCAATATCAGTTACACAGCAACATATATGTAAGATTTGCTAACATTAGCTGAAAATTTGCCACCATTAAGTACTGGTCATACCAGACCAAGTAATGATGTAGCAGAAAAACCCTTGATTGTATTGGTCTGTGCAAGGGTGTGCTTTATTTCTTATGTATTTAATTTTTAATATCTAAGAAGAGCAATAAGAATAAATGTTAAATTATTTGAAAGTTATCACTTAAAACATAGTTTACTGCATCTCTTTCCTTATGTAAATGTCTTTTAATTGCTAAACTGGCCTTATTATTGGGCTGAGTTTGAATTTGTTCAAGTCATGTCATCTGGAAGTCAGTTTATCTCCCAGATATAAAATTAAAAAATGAGGGAAAAAATACTTTAAGTTGTTTACCTTCATGCCGCCTGAATTTTTCACAAGCAATATTTATTAAATTTTTTTAGCAAATTTTTGAGGGTTAACTTGATTTTTGTTTGTAAATTGAACCTGGGAAGAAAAAATCTAATACAATCTAAAATCCCCCTTCAGCACACATAATGTTAAATTGTGTATTTAATTATGGGTGAAATGCAACTTTGTTTACAAGAACATAGTGTCTAATTGACTGCAGTGCTGATATTGTACCAGCAGGAGGCACAACACAGTCTTGGTGTACTGAGGGAATCTGCTCTGACTGCATGGCTTTAGGTAGCACGACCACAGGAAAACAGACTGACTTCACACTCCTCAGTACACTGCCAGCATGATGGCGCTCCATTACTCAACTTATAGCAACACATACACACACACACATTCACACACACAATAAGATGCCACACACATTAAGAGCTTCTTCGTTTTTATTTTTAATAGAAAAAAAGTATTCAAAATAATATAACAGGAAGTATCCGGTAAAGATGACAAAAAATGTGATCAGGTCTGTGTCTACATGGCAACCACGCATTCTCCCCTTGAGTTCAGCCCGGTTTGCTGCTTCAGTGACTGAGTGTGTAGTATGGATGTGTGTGTGTGAACACTGAACCAAAGCAGAATGACATTCTGCTGGTGAAATGAAAGGGATACAATAATGTGTGCATGTTTGTGTGGTTTATATGTACATACTGAGGGTGTGTTGGGATGAGGTCGTGTTACCATATGTACAATAAAAGACTCCCATGTATGTGAGTGTGTGTGTCAGCTGGAATCTGCAGTATTAGGGTATATGGAGGATGGATCGGGTTGAGAGACAGATCCTCTGAACTAACGCAGCTTCGGTCTGCCTGCTGAGAATGATAATGACATCGATGATGATGATGATGATGATACACTACGAAGGAAGCCAAGAGTACAAAACAAACTGAAGAAAATAACATCAGAAAAGGGAAAAATAAGTGAACAAGTGGCTGCGGAAAAGAATTAAAAAATAAAATAAAAAAGGTCCTTGACTTCAGAAGGCCGGAGGAGTGTTTCTAAATCACCAGCTCGCTCCCTACTCTCTCTTATTAAAATATCACAAATTTCTCACTCTTCTTCGCCACATTCCTTCACCTGCTCTCACCCATTCTCTCAGTCCCTCATGGCCCAGGGGTAGCCTGGCTGTAGGTAGGCAGGCCAAAAAGTTCCGTGTGGATCCTGGTGGTGTTACGTAACTCCTCTGCGTTCACCATCTTTTCCTCCCCGGGCTTCCTTTCTTCTTCACTTGTGTGTCTCTCAGTCATCCACACACACCCACCAAGACATTTGTCCTTAGTGGGCCTCCATATTTGGGAGTTGTTCTGCCCAATTGCAGGGGTTAAATATTCAGGATCGGATCACGGAGGTGCAGACGGAGGGACAGATGGAGGCATGAGGAGCTGCTGTTGCCCTGCTTGAGGAAATTAGTCTGTTCGAGCCGACTGTGGCAAGTCCTTTTCCCCATTCATGGCGATGTGTGCCCATCCGTCGTCACGTCCTCCTCCATCTCTCCCTGCTTTCATCCGTGTGTCCCTTCATCGCTCCGCCACCTCCATCTGTCTGCTCAGGGGCCTGAAGGGGTGAGGCGCTAAGAGAGGAGGGCTGTAGTCTCTGAAGAAAGTGTTCTTTATCCCATTCTCTCTCCCTCACATTTATCCCCCACTCTTTCACTTTTGATTAAAATACTATCTTTGTCATACGTTCAGAAACACACACATGCTCATACAAACACATACAGTGTCCCGTCACATCAACGCCCCCTTGGTAAAACACTGATTCAACTCTCTCTCACACTCTCAGGCACACATAAGCACACACATGTACATAGTCACACACACACACACACACAAACACACACACTGTGAGGCTTTCTGTGGGGGTGAATCTTGGGGGCCTCTGTGCTATGTCCCATCTTCCTCCTCCCCCTCCGAACAGTAGTCTCGCCCCTGCAAAGAAAGGGATAAGAAAGAATCTGAGATCTGCATAATCCCCCCCCCCCGTACCTGTTACCCCAGTCACGTTTAAACAAACCCTCATCTATTTGCAGGTACTGGCATAGAAAATACTGGATGAGGCAGTTAAGTGCTGACAGGTGGGCAGTTATGTTGTTTTGTTTCTTCCATCATGATGAGGAGCTAACTCAACTGCTTTCCCTTCCTCTCCAGAGCCTGCCTAACAGCTTGTTGAACGCTACACTGTCTCTCTTTAGATAAGGCTTTAAAAAACTCAGTAGCACGCTGTAAATCAGTGCTGGAAAGTATTTACAAAAGTACAGTGTCTAAGTACTACTCTGAGGTACTTACCTGCTGTATTTCCATTTTATGCTACCTTAAAATTTTAATTCACTTTCAAATGAAAACATTTTCCACAAATGTATTTTTAGTTTTAATTCTCCACTACATTTATCTGACAGCTATAGTTACTTGTCATTTTGTAAATTAGAGCTGAAAGGATTAGTCGATTAATCAACCAGACAACTGACAAATAATTAATCTGTTTGGATAATTGATTAATTGTTTTTCAAGCTAAATGACAAACACTTCGCAATTGTAGGGATTTGATGCTTTTCTTTGTCTTGTGATAGTAAATTTAATATCTTTGGGTTTTGGACTGTTTGTCGGCAAAAACAAGCGATTTTTGATACGTCACCTTGGGCTTAAGGTGGGATATTTTGTAGACCAAACTATTAATCGATTATTCAAAAAATAAAAATTTAAACTTGGCAATTAATCGATAATTAAAAATAATCATTAGTGGCAGCACTATTGCAGATTAACATTTTTAAATCTTGTAAATTACGAGGCATTGTTTTAGATTTAACTACCCAATGGTTTGTTAACTAGTCAAGATTAGTTCCATCTCAACCAGCTACAACATTAAATTGCTGCTTACACATTCATGGGTCTGTAATAATAATCCAGTAATGCACAGCAATGTGAAGGGGGCGATTACTTTTGATGCTTTAAACCTGCATTAATTGTTTTGTTATCATAGATAATATTCTCACCTTATAAAGTTTATATGGCGTGTTAGCAAACAGCTGCCTATTTACACATCCGGCAGACACAGTGTAACATTAGCATTCATTTTGAGTCGTGTT